>NC_137844.1:19675000-20875000 GCF_948465745.1 Chenopodium album
TTATTTGAAATCCAGATTGTATTTAGGGTTTTGATTAAAAAGGGTAATTTTTTCGTACAGGATACCAATTGCAATTTCATGAAGTGGGTTGACTGTACTAATGGGGATGATCTGCGATTAGAGATATTTGAAAGGGACACTACAATTCCTGAATTGGAGATGCAGAACAAATTCCTTGAAGACAAATTGAAGATAATGCAAGGACAAAGGGAAAAAATGGAGGTGGTGCAGCAAATGAAAGAAGAACTTTGTGAGATGAGAACTGATCTCATCAAATGTTGAAGGAATGAGACTAATTTGTTTATGGCTCTTTTATTTTCTTAGGTATTTTTTGCCATAATGGTGTTGTACTTAAAGTAGGGTTGGTGTGTTAGGTTGTAAAACCTGTTGTCATGAAATGCAATGAAGTTTGGTTCTTTTCCAGAATAAAGTGTATGTTGTATGTTTTTGTTTGCAAAGCATAAACAAATAATCATGCAAATTGATGACTAAAATAGGTACATCATGTACCAACCCAACATATCAGGCCACTAATCCAAAATAACACTAGCTGCAGCAATTAGTTTGATACACAAAAGCAAATACTACCCTAGCTTAATAAATATGTTCACAAATCCAAAATGAACCCAACATAATTGTAATTAGTCTGATTCTAGTAATTGAAATAAGTCTGCCCTAAATTGAGTTTAACATGAACATAATAATTTTCACTGAGTTGGCTGATGGAGGGTTGATTGCTGACTTGAGATTATGTAATTCACAGGTTGGTCATGGCTTGACCTGGTTGTCACTCCTCCTCTCCTATTGGATTTGCCACGCACCTGTTACATGTACACATTAGGCTAAGTCAGAACAATTGATGCAACACAAATAACAAAGGAAATCAATTTGCAAACTTTAAACACATACATTGGGCTGTATACTCCCATCCTCAGCAATGTACACACCCACTCCACTTGGAATTCTCTGTCTTCCCCTACCACCACTGTACCTACCACCTCTGCCTTGCCCTCTTCCTCTACCTGCAGGGATCTCATCTTGTCCTCTCCCTCTCCCTATAGAGGTCTGAGCTTGTCCTCTCCCTCTCCCAGAAGAAGATGCAGCTGTAGCAGAACTTTGACCACCTCCTCTTGACCCTAACCCTCCTCTTATAGCTATGCTACCTCTCCCTAGTTGTGTTGGTTGGGCAGTGATTGAGTGGTGTGGAGCTGATTCAGAAATTGTTAGCTGAGTTGCAAGGTTGTTAGGTGGTTCAGCATCCCTTCTTGGCCTTCCCCTTGGCTTTTTGGTGGGTGGTTCAGTAGGGGGTGGTACTGTGTCCTTGTTAGGACATCTTCTTTTGTTGTGCCCCTTGATTTTGCACAAGGAGCATGTCATCTCAACACCAGACTTAGTAAAAAAATCTAGGTTTTTTAGGGTTCTCAAAAGGGTCCCTAATTCTGTTCTTCCTTGGCCTCCCTGGACCAATTTTAATTGGTGGTGGGTCCATGGGACAATGCACCTTTGGCCAAAACCTCTCACCTTCTATAGGTGGAATTGAACCTGTCCCATTCAATACATACAATTATAACCAGGTTCAGTGGAAGCTTTAGAAGTAATTACAAAGTGTATACAGAGGAGTAGAGTTAGTGTATACCCGCATAAGCCTGTAGATAAGCTTCCCTTGTGTAGCACCTCTCCACATAGTCTTCTGCTTCTTTGTTCAAAAAGAATATGCAGGAAACTTCATGGCAACAGGGAATGCCAAGCATTTCCCACTTCCTACAGCTGCAAGTTTTTTGGTGCAAATTCACAACCAGCTAGTCCATGTTATGACTGACATTAAACAACATATCAGTGGAAGGATGCACATCACAGTAGGTTGCTTTGTGTTTCTCCTTGTCCAATTTGGCTTGAATTCTAGGGCATAGAACACCTATCACTTTCTCCATGTCCTGCCTTTTCTTAAGTAGCCTCTGCATCAAGCATGTTCTGATTTCTTCTAACATGAACAAGAGGTGCTTTGTTCTGGCATTTATTATGTAGCCGTTGAAAGTTTCTGCAATATTTCTTGTTATTGCATCAGTCTTCATTGTAGTACTCAAGAACGCTCTGCAGAATAGGCTAGAATTATAGGCTTTGAATGCCTGAGCTGCTTCTGGATTCATTACAGTGAGCTCCTCCAATGCCTCATCATAATCAGGCATGTTGTAACACTTAGCAATCTTCCAAAATTGCAATTTTAGTTCATCTCCTCTATAGGTCTTGTGCTAGTTGGCAAATATATGCCTAGCACAATGCCTATGTTCTGCTTTGGGCAGAACAGAGGACACAGCATTGACAATAGCCTAACAGCAAAGTAAATGCAATAAATAAGTAAACACTAAACCAATTCAACCTCTTAAAAAGTGAGAAAAGTAGGAGCTAAAATCATAGCATTCATACCTGGTGCTCATCAGACAGAACTGCAACACCATCACCTTCACCCAACTCCAACACTTTTTGTAGATGAACAAAAAACCATTCCCAAATTAGATTATTCTCTCCCTCAGCAATAGCCATGCCACAGGGAACATCTGGTCATTGGCATCCCTTCCTACAGCACAGAGCAATTGACCCCCAAGAAAAGTCTTCAGGAAGCTTGCATCAACAGCCAACACTTTTCTATAACCATCTTTCCATCCCTTAGACAAGCCCTCAAAGCACATGAAAAGTCTTTGGAACACAGGTGTACCCTTCTTCTGCTGTACAGTAACAAGCTCAGCTGTACTACCAGGGCTGCTACTCTTCAAAGATGCAAGATAACCTCCTACTTTTTGGTAGTGTTCATGCGTTGAACCATGTAGGAGGTTATGGGAAGCATATTTCACTTTATAAGCAAAGACCCTGTTCACAATGACCTTGAAAGCTCTTTTAATGCACTCCACTATTTCCTTTGCAGGCCAATGTGGTCTGCTCTTGAATACTTCAAGGAATTGTTTAGCAACCCATAAAGCTTTCAGCTGCCTATTCTTCTTCATGTTCCTTTGGCAGGTATGCTCTCCACTAACCTTCTTTGCAATCATGGCTGCTTTTCTAGAATGCCAAGATGCAAACACATAGAAAGGACACCCTTTAGTGCATTTCACTCCTAACCTCTGGTGTCTCTTCTTATTGCCAACAACAAAATTTAGGTTCTTTCCCTGCAGGACAACATATTTGGCCACTGCCTCCCTGAAATCTTCTCTTTTGGCAAATCTTAAACCCACTTTCCACTGAAATTGACTGAAATCTGTATTTGGACTTACAAGCAGTGCAGATCTTTTATTCCTCAAACCAACACCTCCCTCATCTTCACTCTCAGGTGGTGTATCTATCTCCTCCTCAGAATCCTCATAATCACTCAAATTTCCACCTTCAGTCACTGGATCTTGAACACCTAATTTTCCATGAGCTACTTCATGTATAACTTTTGAAGCAACCTGAACTAACTGTGTACTACAAGCCTTGACCCTCTCCCTAGCTGTGTTGTACTCCTCATTACTCACATCAGAATCCATCTCTAATGTCTCATTAAAAATTGCTGCTTCATATTCTTTCTCAACCTCTGAATCCGTCTCTAATGTCTCATTAAAAATTGCTGCTTCATATTCTTTCTCAACCTCTGAATCTAACTGCTCCAAGCATACATCCAAATCTTCTGCAGCTAAATCACCAGGATTGACTTCATCATAACTTTCTTCATCAGTGTACACATCACTAAACACCCTCCCCTCATCAGCTACTGCAACTCCCTTACCTTTGTCAGTGCTAGGATTATAAGGAGGGTCTTTGTCCTCACTACTATCAGTGTAACCTCCTACTAGCTCATTAAAGGGAATTGGAGAATCAGGCCTGTCATCAAACCAACTGTAATCTTCAAACACTTGGGGTTCTGTTTGGAATTCAGATTGTGAAGGAAGAGGGTTATCTAAACCCAGATCTGGATTAGAAGTAGTGGGAGGATGAAGGACTGGCTGACTTAGAAACAAATTAACTTTAGGTGAGTAGGAAACTGTTTTTTTAAGTGTGGGAATAACTTTATCTATTAAATGTGATGGGGTGGGAGCTTTTTCTTTTGGTCTAATAGTCAAAGTACCTTTTGGTGGTCCCCTTTTTGGGTTTGTTTTTTCCTGAGATTTGGGTTTGGGGGAATCCCACTCATCAGATTCTTCTTCTTGGGGTAACAGTTGATAATGTGTTTGGACAACAGGTGGGTCTGTGGGGTCCAGCAATGGTGACTCATCACCATGGTGTACATATAATTAGGGCTGTACACCGGTCCAAAACCGGACCGGACCTGGACCGGACCCGTTGGGACCGGGACCTGATTCTCTATTTTTCGAGGACCGGGGACCGGACCTGAATCAACAGGTCCGGTTCCGGACTAGACCTGGAAAAACAGGTCCGGTCCGGTTTTGGACCTTATTTTTTATTTATTTTTTTTACATAATATGAACTTAAATCTGACATTATATAAAATAAAAGTGAAATTTGATGAATTACCTGCTAGTCTGCTACACTTCTACATATACAATATGAATTATGTATTCACAGAACCACAGATATACTAAAACACAAATGAAATTCAGAAAAAAAAAAAATTAAATTAAAATCTAAAAAATTAAAGTTAAAAAGCTTCTCATATGAAATTGGAATCATTCGTTGATAAATCTAAAGCAATAGAATACAAAGAAACACAAAGCGTTGTGAATCATTCGTAGCTTCGCTGGAACCGAAGGTTGTCGAGCCGCAGCTTCTATCGGCGTCAACGCGCACCATCGCAGGTCAATGGCACAGCAATAGGGGGCAGCACATCAGCGGCATCGCAGACTTCACAGCAGGGGGCAGCAGGTCAAGGACGTGGTGGTAGGCGGTGGTTATGGTGGGAGATGAGAGAGAGGGTTAATATGAAATAGGGAGTATAGTTGGCTGCTATGAATTTGTTCGGCATTTAGGTTAGGTTAAACTTAATAAAAAGTCAGATTTAAAAAAAAAAAAAAAAAATTAAAGTCAAACAGGTTTTCAGGTCCGGACCTGAAAAATCCGGGTTTAACCCGGACCGGACCTGAAAACCGGATTCCCCATTTTTTGAGGACCGGGACCGAACCTGAATTTACCGGTCCGGGTCAGGTCCGGTCTAATCAGGTCCGGTTCAGGTCGGGTTTCAGGTCCAGGTCTATTTGTGTACACCCCTACATATAATTCCACATTCCTATATTTTCTTCCAATTTCAATCACCTCCCTCACATCTTCATCACCACTAATCCTCCTCAAACCATTAGTCAGACTTAGTCCAGGGATCAAATACAACACAGCTTTAACAGATTTCCCACAACAATCAGTCCCTATCTGTACAATGTCCCATAAGCACAACTCATCTGGGTCAACTTGCTTTGTTTTACCCTTCCCACCCATATACACCAATTCACCATTAGACCTAGTACTAAAAGACCCAGAATGCTAAAACTTCAACCCGATCTTGCCAAAAACACTATCCATGTTCAAACTTCAATTTGGAAACTTCAAACTATAACCTAGAATTGCAGTACCAAACTTCAATTTGGAAACAATAATAAACAAAAACACTACAACTACACAAAACGCAACATAAATCAAATATTCTATTGTTAAACATTCAACCAACACACAAGCTTAAACAGCAGCAAATTTCACATCAAACGAACCCTAATTCCAAGTTTCGATTTTTATTGCAATTTCTTTTCTTAAACATGAATTAACACACATAAAAACCATAATTACATGTCGTAATTGGGTATAATTGCTCATTAAACAAAAAAAATGCACAAATTAAACACGATTTTAGGGTTACTTGGCCTCTGTTTGCTAACGTCAACAACTTCAATGTCATCAACTGGGCTGTTCCTTTCCTCAAATGGAAACCCTAGAACGCAATTAGTCCTTCCCTCTGCGATTTTTGGGAAATCTAGAGTAGTAAAATGGGTCGTAATTGGGGGGAAAGTGAAGACAGAGAGGTATTAATGGCAGAAGTTTAATTTTGGCAGGGGGAAGTGGTTGGGAGAAGATGCTGACTGGACATCATTTTAGGAGAGATTTGGTCTTAAAAGTCAATATGTAGGTTTGTTGACTATTTGTTCACTTCCTTAGCAGGTTACCAGTTTTTTGTTTTGAAGAAAGATAACCCACCTTAAAGTTGGGATTATTGAGGAATAATCCAAAGTTGGGATTAATGAAAGTAAACGGGTGAAAGTTGGGATTAATAAAGTGTATTTTTCCTTTAAAAAATGAAACAATTATATAAAGCATACTAATAAATGGACTCCTACATTGAAAATGTATTGGGCAATGTTGATTAAACAGGTATTATATCATAATTTTGATGAAAATTAAAAACTATAAAATTACAAATATTTTTGTATAGGGTACATAAATCTTATTTATATTCATTCATTTTTTTTATATGTACAAATTATAAAAATAAATTTTATATAAACCATTTATTGCACGGGTTTTAACCTAATGTATAATATAAAGTATAGCAGTGGTAATATGTTTAATTGTTAGTGGGAGAGAGAAACAATTTAAAAAAATTAAGTAGAGTAAAGGTTGGTATGAGAGAGAAATCACAAAATATTTATGCTAGTTGGGTCAAAGAAATAGAGAAATTTTAAAATAGTAGTAAGACCCTGTTCACTTCACATTAAAAAAAATAATATTCGGTAAAAATAATTTCAATTTAGTTAAAAAAAAATTTAGTTCAACAAAATAATTTCAATTCAGTTAAAATCAGTAACTTCAAAGAAGAAATATAATATAAAAATTAAATCAGTAAATAATTTCAGTTAAGTAAAAATATTTTCAGTTCAGTAAAATTAATTTCAATTCAGCTAAAATAAGGCGAATTGAACGGGGCCTAAGTCTTTACCAAATGGAGAAGTGTTGCAAATATTGTGAAACGGAGGAGTAATTTAGGTTTTGTGCAATGCACTACTTTTACTAAATTTTTCTAAAGAATTGCAAAGTTATTTTAGTCCAACCATTATTCATAAATTTTTTTAAAAAATATTGTATATGATGAAATCAAATAACTTATACTACCTCTGATATTTTTAGTTGCAACTTTGGAATATTTTATATCTCTCAAATAATACCCAAAATTTGCAACTAAAAAAAATCGGAGGTAGTATATTATTTAATAGTCATGTAGCACATCACTTAATTTATACATATATATATATATATATGCAAACACGAATTGACATGACCTATAACAATCATATTAAGATTAGATGAAATCGGATATAGTATCATGAGATGTGAATATGAACTAATTAATACATACTAATAAATAGGCTTTGTGGGCGATTTTCGTAAATAATGTTAAAAGATAACAAAATTCCCTAAATACGCTACATTTTATTAAAATTCCGGACGTATCGTCCACGTCATCAACTTGATTTTGCCCTGTTTAAAAGTGAACAATTAGCGGTTTCTAATAATATTAAACCGCTAATTGAATTAGCGGTTTCTTATAGTGTAAAACCGCTAATTGAATTTGCGGTAAACCGCTAATTCAATTAGCGGTTTTGTATTGTAGGAAGCAGCGGTTTTGTTTAAATGAAACTTTATATACTCAATTTTTCCAACCTGCATTATACATGTTATACTTGTAAAAGCAATACCAAAACAATTCCATGCACTTTACAAACACAATCCAAAAAATTTAATTCATATGTACATTACTCGTCCATGTTACACAATTGTTTTACAAAAAACCAAAAAACTACACATTCCCAAAACTTAAGAATTCATCTTCTTCGGAAATTGTTGTGGGATAGCGGGAAGAAGAGCAATCCTTTCGTCTCTTGTACATGCGCCTGATCAAGGGAGGAGATGTAACTGTTGCAGTAGTTGGAGCAGTGAATGAAGACATAGTAGAGTGAGGACAAGGAGATAAAATAGTAGTAGTGCTAGTAGTACTAGTAGAAGATGGAGATGTAGTGCTAGGAGGAGTAGTAGATGGAGTAGTAACACTAGGACGAGGAATGCTAGAGGATGGAGTAGTCGTGGTAGGAGGAGGAAGCCTAGGGGAACAATGTGTATGTGGTGGTTGAAAAGCACTAGTTTGTGGGGCATGGTGAGTGGGTGGTCTCATTGGTCGAAGGGATATGCTTATATGTGAGGTGGATGTGCTGACTGTAGATTGAGACATAAATAAATCATATTGTTGCAGGATGTGTGCTTGCCCAACTCTGAATAAGGTTTCCATGCAAGATGAACTCAAATTACGTAACATATCCATAGTAAAGGAAAGGGCCAACTCTGGTGACAACTCACGAGCAGACTCCATAGTTCGAGTGCATCTTCTTACAACATCAACTAATGCATGTGACTAAAAAAACCAAAAAAATTAAAAAAATAAAATTAGGCATAATAATATTAAAACCAACTATTCATCAATAGAATTTATTATATGTAAAAGAAAAAGTGGTAAAATGAGGCTATATTATTACCAACAAAATGTCAAAGTACGATGGCTGGTAATGGGTGGAGGGGCGTGGAAGTGTAGGAGAAGTCATGAGGAGTCTAGTGATGCGATTATATCACGCCATGTAATCCTCCATGATCTCACGACTACCTATGAAGGGGGTGCCTATGACAATCGTGCTCTCACAACGACCCCACTCCTCCACATATGTACGATGCAAGGCCTCATAGTTCTTGTTTTTACCCCGTCGATCCACACAATGAAGAGCAACTCTCGTGTCACAAGCATTAGGAATTGTCTGTTCCATTCCAAATTGGCACAGAACTCGATCTGGGAGGTGGTACTCGACAATGTCAAAGCAAATCAATGGAGTAACTGAGCGCCATACATGTGTGTCAGATCGACATACTTCGGGTAGTAACTCAAGTACCGTTTCGGTATATGGCTGCCAAGTCATCTACATTCAAAGAAAACAAAACAACCACAAACTATAATGATCAATTGGACTGCCACCGTATATATATATATATATATATATATATATATATATATATATATATATATATATATATATATATATATATATATATATATATATATATATATATATATATATATATATATATATAACCACAAGTAATAATGTACCATTAAATGAATATCAATTGACTGCCACCCTACATATCACCCATCTAACATAACAAACTCTTGTACTTTCATCTTGTAATATACTAGTATTTTTCAGAGTTGGAGAGTAATAGTACTAGTACTACATCTTTTTAAAAAATTAAGCTTATAATCAGCTTATTACAACTATTCTTGTCCATATTTGCAACTGTAAAACTTGTTGATGTTTAGACCTTGAAGAAAGTCTGACATTTTTGATTTGATGTTTAGCTTCTTTGATTACACATGTTAGTTGCCTGATTGTCCTATTCTGTATGTTCTAATTCTTGGTATAAGGGGATGTGAGCAGATTTAGTAAAATGAATCTAAAATATTCAATACACAACTAATAATCTAGGGGAATTCACTAAGCACAACAACCAACCAAATAACTAACAAACAATATGAATTTAAATCATTAAGCTTAAAAAAAACTTAATACCTGAGTATCTTTTTTATGGTCAAGTGCGCCCCGGTAGTAAGAGAGTCCACTAGCTTTATGCCCACAGGAAAGGTGAACACGAAGCCAACTAACAATGATCAATTAAAAAAACTATTACTAAAAGTCCAAAGTATTAAAGTTAAATAATTTTAGGAAATATTAAAATGTAGAAATTGTACCTGCATGCTAAATGATCAACTCCATGCCGATGTTGAGAGCCAATAATACATGAATCATCCTGATGAGGATGCTCGGGGTCCTCTTGAGGAGGATCTCGAACCCTAGAAATTTGAGGGCAATCTATGTGAATGGGCTCCCACGACCATAATTGCAAAAGTATTAGTGCACCCCCTACCTCACAGGCCCCTTTATGAGCTGCTCGACATAGTTGTCGATACAAATAAGCAAGTGTGGCACTACCCCAACTGTACCTATCAACATGATCCAAGTCGCGTAGTAATGGGAGGTAGATAAGCTGTACTGCATCACCACTCTTGTCGGCAAAAAGAATGGAGCCCATCAGTGCTAGAATGCAGGCTCTACTATATATGCGGATAGTTACATCATCAGCGTCAGCAGGGGACCCATGAAAGAAGTGTGTCCTCAACCAAGTCAACCTTAATCCTGAAGTGCTGGTTTATCAGTCTGGTTTTCAACCCCTAACAACTCCTCCACTAACTCTGCCCACTTCCCAATACCAGTGCCAGTAACAAGAGCTCCATGAACTCTCAACCCAAACAAAATAGCAACATCCTGTAATGTAACAGTCGCCTCACCAATGGCCAAATGAAAAGTGTGTGTCTCTTGCCTCCATCTCTCAATCAACGCCGTAAGTAAAGGTCTATCTAACTCTAATCCACCACCTACCAACCTATGTACACCATAGAACCCAACTAACTTAACATAATTCTCAAACCCATCATCTATCACCCACTCTCCTAAACTAAACACGTGCTCCCTACATGATATAATCTTATCCTGACCTCCCCTCCAAACGTCCTCACTCCTATGCTCCTCCTGCAACGTTAGAACTAAACAGTCAAGAGGGCCAGGACTGATCACCGGTTCCATGGGACCTGCAACATAAGATCATACATAAAATTAATAAAGTGTTGCAACATGAAAGACAAGGTCTATATGTTAAAGACATAAAAGACAAGTTCTAAAGCAGAATATTAATTATTACCCCGATGATCCGACACTACCCCTAGATGAACAAGTTGCCTTATTATGGCCTGTTTTTCGACAATTGCTGCATGCTTTCACATTTTTACGAACTTTGGAATCCATTTCATTATGGTATCGTGTAGACTTAGGACGTCCTACCCCTCGTTGCCTAAAAGCATCAACGACAATTCTGACTCCTGTGTAAGGAGACCAGTAGACAACATCGGGAATGGGATGAAAACTATTCAAATATGTCTGCCTATACTTATATGTGGTAAAGAAAGGATCTACAAAATCGGCATAAGATAAGTTGCGATAACGACACACCGCAAGCACAGGGGAACAAGGCAACTTGTAGATTTTTAATTTGTCACAAGTGCAAGTTTTAGCTCGAAGATTCACAGTGTGTACATTGCCACCTTTACCCTCAGCTCGACCACCACATCTTGTGTTAACATCAAATAAGCCCCTTTCATAGTCAAAAGGGCGAACAGTATGAGCACCAGATTTCACCATGTTCTTCTTAATTATTTTGATGGCCTTCTCAACATAGTCATGACCTTCTTCAAATCTTCTTTTACCCCAACCTCGCCGGGTAACAAAGTAAGAGTTCACTCGATAAAAGGTTATTTGAACAAGGGCAGTTATTGGCAAGCAATGAGCACCTTTCATGACTCCATTGAAAGCTTCTGACATGTTAGTGGTTTTCACACCATATCTATACCCACCATCATGGTGAATTGACCACTGAGTAATTGATATATCCATCAAGTATCGACGAGCTTCAACGTTGAATTCACCAATTTTGTTCAAGTAATAGTCAAACTTCTTTTTTTGCCGAGCATCTACAGCTTTACCAAAAAGGTTCTTCACATAAGCGTTCTTGAACTTAGTGTTGACATTAGAAGCAAGGTGGCGAATACAATATCTATGGTGGGATAGTGGCTCCTCCCAACCACCGCCAACTTCATTCATTGTAGCCAATATACCCTTATGTCTATCAGATATGACGCACAACCCTTCCCTCTAAGTGACTGCATGTTGAATGCACTTCATAAACCACCCCCAACTATCACTGTTTTCTTCTTCAACAATAGCAAATGCTAGAGGGAACAATTGAAAATTGGCATCTGTACCCATGGCTATGAGTAATGTTCCCTTATACTTCCCATATAAATGAGTATCATCTATAGTGATAAGGGGATGGCAATGTTTAAAACCATCGATAGAAGGCTTAAATGCCCAAAACACTCGAAAAAAGATATGAACCATGGGATCTTCGTTAGAAGGTATTGTACACATTCCACCACGGTTCCTGGGTTAGACTCTTTAAATGCTTGCATGAACTTGGGCAAATCTTCATAGGATTTCTCCCAATCACCAAAAATGCTTGCAATTGCCTTTTTTTTTGCTAACCATGCTCTCTTGTAGGTGATGGTATAATGAAACCTATCCTTCACAACTTGCACAATCAATCGAATTTTTAAAGAAGGATCGGAACGAATAAGATCTCTTATGATATTACACAAATAATCAGAGGTGATGAGACGATGATCTATCGAATTGATGTCACCAACACAGTTTCTTGCATGGGAACCATTATATCTAACAATTTTGAAAGTAGCAAGACAGGATCCTTGATTGCACGCATCCTCCAAGCACATTTACATTGAATCTTTCTTTTACACTCAACAACATATTTGGTGGGCTCACTCTCCAACACTTTAAATGAATGATTCTTAGCAATGGAATAAGCTTTTAGTTCATCTTTCAATTGCTCCAAAGAATCAAATTGTTGGCCAATGGCAAACTCCCCATCGAAAGTGTTGTTATTGGACCAAGTCCTCCAAGAATCTTGCAAAATCGGATCTAATTCTTCCCCAATGTTAAAATCTTGTGATGGAGCACTATCTCTTATAGCCTTGTTATGAGCATCTTGCGTATCTTCATCTTCATCAACATCAGTATCCATCGCAATGTCAACATCACCAAATAAATCAACATAATTTTGGTTTAAAGAATCAAAGACAACCATGGATGGATCACCATTTGAAGCATCTACATGTGGTGAATGAGTTGGAGAAGTTAGCTCCAACATGTGCTCACTAGCATAGTGTTCATCGGTAAGCATTCTAGTGAATGAACCCATTGCCACAGTTTCATTAGTCAATGGCATGTTTGGAAATTCACTCATTCTAAGATCCATTCATGATATGATTCCAAGTGAGTTTCCATTTCAGTTTGCTTTGGAAATTGATCGATGAACAATTGCATTAAGGTGGATTGTGTTCGAGACACTACTTCCCACATCGCTTTTAAAGCATTGTCACTATCTAATGGAATGCTCACATACGACCCATGCATTATTGGATACTTCATTGACACCTTCGATTCCACATCCATTAAGAGACATCCCATAACTTCATATATCTTAGTCAACACCTCATCGAAATTCATCCGAGAATTTACAAATGCAAATTTCTGCTCTCCTCCTTTGTATGAAATATCACCATTATTATGTATTATTTCTCCTCCCCAATAACAATACAGAGGAAAGTTTGAGAACTCCATGTTCTAAATAACAAATGTTTAATCAACCCATTAATTCATCTAATACAATCAAAACAATGCAACCATACATAGTAATTTCATAAAAAAAAAAAGGCACTGTCAAATTCATAAGCAATTAGAACCATACTATAATGCTTTCAATTTTCTATTTCGATTCAACTACTTTGGTTGTTCAAATTAAAAAATTATGTTAAACAACTAACTTTGTTTTTTCAATTAAAAAAATACTAATAAACAACTAACTTCGTTATTTCAATTAGCGGTTTGAAGTAAACAAGTAAACAAAAAAAAAAAAAAGAGCGAATCAATATTAATCAAGAAGTTTAACAATGTTACACAGACCTAAACTACTATCAATTTTGAATTCAATTAGCATTTACAACATCAATTATACATTTATTTAAAAAAAAAATTAAATTAGGGTAAACTCACCTCTTTAATTGTAGAAACTAATTGTCGCTATTGTGGATGCCACGGTTGGGAGCCGACGTCGACTGATGGTGGTTGTTGTTGCTCGCGTTGAGTAGTGGTGGGCGGTGGTTGCTAACGGCAGCGGTGGCGTGATGGGGACTGCGCCTTTTTTTTTTTTTAACAGCTTTGTTTTTATTTTGTTAGTAATTTTCTGACTTTGCTCGAGTAATTTTGTTAAGGGGTGAAAAATAAACCGCTAATTGAGTTAGCGGTTTAGTTTAATGAACCGCTAATTCAATTAGCGGTTTCTAGCTAATTATTAAAAAAAATAAAAACTAATTCACAATTGATGACGTGGACGGTATGTCCGCAATTTTAATAAATTGTAGCGTATTTAGGGAATTTTTTTATCTTTTGACAGTAATTTAGGTTCTGTGCAATGCACTAGTTTTACTAAATTTTTCTAAAGAATTGCAAAGTTATTTTAGTTCAACCATTATTCATAAATTTTTTTAAAAAATATTGTATACGATGAAATTAAATAACTTATACTACCTCTGATATTTTTTAGTTGCAACTTTGGAATATTTTATATCTCTCAAATAATACCTAAAATTTGCAACTAAAAAAAATCGGAGGTAGTATATTATTTAATAGTCATGTAGCACATCACTTAATTTATACATATATATATGCAAACACGAATTGACATGACCTATAACAATCATATTAAGATTAGATGAAATCGGATATAGTATCATGAGATGTGAATATGAACTAATTAATACATAGTAATAAATAGGCTTTTTTAGAAAATAAGCCCACAAAAAACACAAAAATTTGATTATAACACCACAAATTTTCAAACTTTTATTATCACACCAAAAAAAAAAAAAAAATTCAAAAATTGGATTTCACCACCATTTAATGGTTCCTTGGATGGAATTCGTTAGTGGAGCCCACAAAAGACACGTGTCATTAGCCTATTGGGTAAAAAGAAACCTTAAAACCTAACCAGCTAGTTCCACCACCGACAGCACCTGCTTTAGCCGTCGACTACCTTACCCCAGCCGCCGACACCCCCAGCCCCTACCAAAACCGACGAAATTGACCTTTACTCCCTTCACCGTCCCCGAAAACCACCCCAGGTCGGCCTCACAGCTCCAACAAAACCAACCACGAATTCTCACTGTCACCGAGCAACCCCTGCAACCACCTCCGCCACTACACAAACCCGATTTGCCCCCCTTCGGATCACCACAAATACCGATTTTGTTCGCCTCCACCATGAAATCGATAGATCTGGGGCTTCAAAGGTCGCATTTGGCCTGTTTGAAGGTGATGGGTAATTCCCGGGGTGGTTTTCGGGGAGGGGCGAAGGGGCTAGGTAGTTTTTGCAGGGGTGCTGCGGTGGGTGGGAGTATTTTTCTGGGAGAAGGAAGGTGGAAAGGGACTTGCAGGGGGGCTAATGTTGGTGAGGGCCTGTTGGGCTAGGTTAGGACTACTTTAGGGGTTTTTCTTTTTTTTTTTTGAATTTTTGTTTTTTTTAAACCAATGTCGTATTAACACGTGTCCATCGTGGCTCCCTTTGACGGAATTCATCCAAAAATCCGTTAGATGGTGGTAAAATCTAATTTTTTGTGGTGTTATAATAAAATATTGAAAATTGAGGTGTTATAATCAAAATTTTGTGTTTTTTGTGGTGTTATTTTCTAAAAAATCCTAATAAATAAAAGTTATGTAAAAAAATTAGTTTATCACCTTAAATTATCACTTTATGTCATATCTAATGAGAGGGACGTAAGATCATCATTTAGTTTTCATCACTCTAAATGTTAACATAATTTGAATTTAGAGTTCCTATTTAATTATTTAATCAACAATATAATTCTTAAACCTAAAAACAATTATCGTTAGATCCGAATCAAGATTTTAACAATCATGTCACACATAAATATAGGCGCGACAAATGGCACAAAAATCTTTACTTAGCTTAACCAAAATAGTATGAGCACTTGCCAAATTGATTATATGTAGAAAGACAAGCTAAGCTAACCACCACTTCCACTTAAAAAGGGTTAATGATGGGCACATGAACCTTTACACACTCGAATCCTTGAACTTGCCCATATTATTTGGAATAATAGATCTCTTCCTACTCGACCAACTACATGACCCTGAATCCTAATATGGAATGCGACACTATCCAAATTGCTCTATTTGGGTCCACCATTTTCTTTTCTTTACCCAATTTGTGCATGCATATGCCCCAAGAACCCAAACAACATGAAAATATATTTGGTCAAAAAGGAGTCAAACGTATACATAATTTTTATGTCGTTTTTATAAGGAGTTTACAATCATCTTAATTAATGTAATGAAATTGTGAAAACCCCACATTGCCTTTCAAATCTTGTGCATAACATGGTCCACGTAAGCTGTCATACTCTCTTCACTCTTATCTTACAACCATAGAAATTGAAATACAATGCATCTAACTTTGTTGTGGCCATGAAAACAGGCAAGTATGTTAATTTATCCTAATAGCCTTCAACAGTTTATTCCACCAATCATTCGGAACTCGCATTGATCAATCCAATTTGGAAGCCCGAGTTAGCTTACAAGGCCCTTTAAGTGTAGGGGGAGGATAAGATAACAAATTCACACTCGATCTATGTATCCCTAGTTCTTTACCATCAAAACCCGATGAAATTATGATATACAATTCATATACACTGCTAGAGTATCAATTTATAGTACAATAGATTGATTGTTTGAATAAAGGAATGATGTATCAATTTCTTCAACAACAAAATGAAAAAGGTTAATTAAGCGTGGTAAGATATTATCATATAGTTTCACAAGTAGAAAATGTCCATTATAATTGATATTAAGAGTCCATCTATTTGTGGGATCTACCAACTTTGTTATGGTATACATATCAAGACAACACCCCTTATAATAGCATGTCATTGCAAAATCTTATTTGCCGTTGAATAATGAGTGTCCTAGTTTATGAAGAAGGGTCGTTTTCTAGCTAGCAATTTAGTGTAACTCCAAATGTGAAGACATAGGAACTAAAGACAACACTGTGCGACAATTAGCCTGTCAATATTGTTGCCCAACTCTTAGCTTGCTGCATTAATTCATGTCTTTGGCTAATTTCCTTGAGAGAAACATTTTATCTGCCATTATTATTCACTATTTGTTGCTGCTGCCAATTGCCAATTCATTTACAGGTGTATAAAAAATTATTAATAAAGATACTGGCCGTGTCTGATGAATAGCTGAAAGTTGAAAGCTGAATCTGATTATATTAGCTGATTTTGACTTGCTGATTGTATTAACTTATTAGACTAACTTATTTTATTAGCTGATTGTATAAAAGTGTTTGGTAAATAGCCGATAGCTTAAAGTTGATTAAGTATGTGAAATGACTAATAAGCTAATTGTGGGGTAGATAGTTTAGGTATGACTTTAAATTAAATGGGGGTATAAGTGTCATTTCACCATAAATTAATGAATAAGCTAATTGAAAAAGCTCCTAAAAGGAGCTTTTTCAAAAAGAGCTTATTTAGTGGAATAAACTCTTCAAATAAGTTTCCCACCAAATACCTTGAATTAGCTTATTTAATAGTCAATAAGCTAATATTGGTCAAATAAGCTAATTTTGCTCAAATAAATTGTTTACCAAACACAGTCATTTTCTAACGTAAACTACTTATGTAATATGGAATAGTTTGTTACTCCCTTCGTCTTATATTAAAGTTACAATTGTTCAAAAAAAAAGAAAAAAAAAATTAAAGTTTTAGAATCTCATGTGTTTGGGATGTTTTACAAGAGTATCGTTATTGCTGTTGTATATTTTTTTTTCTCAAAACTAGCATAATCACCAATAATTTCCCACATTCTTGTTATCTCCATTTTCAATAATATATCCGCTCCATTTTAGATAAGTTAACTTCTACATTCGAACAATGTGTAAATTTCTTCGACTTTACTTCTCAATAAATAACTGGGGGGGGGGGGGGGGGGTGGTTTGACTGTTGACTTTCTAATAATCAATCCGACTAAAAAAATAAAAAAAATAAAAAATTGTAAAAAGAGAGTGAATATAAATTACAATGCATGTTTGTTAGATTATTAAAATAAAATTCATAGAAAGATCATGTAGTACTTAGCGTATTGGTAAGAATTGCATCTCACAACCAGGTTTGATCAATCTTCACTAAAGACAAATTGGGTAGAAGACTATCTTATCCCCTAGTATTGTTTACTTTCCTACATATCATAGAGGAGTCGTGCTCTCCTCCAAGCTCACTTGCTTGCTCTCATGTTAAGTTCCCCTCGAACGATGTTGAATCGGTTCTAATGTCATTTATCATAGGACTAGTGCAGATTGCTTATGCATGACACCTAAATCCTCATGTGCCATAAGCATGATACACATATAAATACAATTAAGGAGAATAACATGCAATGATACTTTCCTTAGTTAATTGATGGGTTGGGATGATTAAAGAAAGTTTATCATAGTTGAGACATACGACCTATCTAAATAACTTAATTTCAATAAGTCTTGCATAAGGTGGGCTTACGTTAATTTTTTTGTAAAATGATAGGGTAACTTTAATCCCGTTAAGGGTAACTTTTAATTTTTATAAGTTAGATTAAATTTTAATGTGCAATTTCTAATAAATACATGTTGTGAGAGTAATATTCCTTTCGTTTCACAATATTAGTCCCAAATACAATTTTAGACGTTTTAAAAAGATCTCTACCCATATTGAATATGTTCCATTTTTAACTTATTTTTTTTGGAATTAATTGGTTGTAGATTGATGACATAGTTTAAAGTAAAGACACTTCTACCTTGAATTATATATTATTATGACTTATGTTTTTCCAAAAAAAAAAAAGAAAAAAAAATTAAATTATGTAAACTAATTATGAATTATTTTGTACTTTTATGTTAGATTCCAAATATTCTTCTTTTCTTATTTTATAAGATTGATTCCATATGGGACTAATATTATGAAACGGAGGGAGTATGATTAATCTAATACGGAGTATATTGTAAATATTTTTTAAGGGTTAAATTTTGTTATAAAATTGGTAACGTTTGTAATCCAAAAAGGTAACTTTGAATATTTTTAGGATAACTTTAACCTGTGTTGCAATAAATTAATAAAAGTCCGCCTAATCAGTAATTTGTGAATAACTTTTCGTTAAATTAACGAAGTTGAAATGGGTATGAAACATGTTTGTTGATATGGGGTTATATGGAATAAATTGAATGTCAATTTCAAATTTTGGATTGAATTTCTGTTTTTGACGACAAACAAGAAGTTAAAGTTGTTTGCTTTGGTGGGAAGGCCATTTAATTTAAACACGAAATTACAACTTGATGAAAGTAGTCGAAAGCTCGAAACTACATATACTTCCCAAAATTGACATGCCTTATTGGCACTTACCCTAAAGGGCAACTTCATTTCTTCAATATACTGTAAAAACTTTATCCAAACACAAGCAATAACATAAGCTCTATTATCAATATCCCCTTAACTGAATAGGATAGTTAGGGAGCTAACCCTACAATTTCCCCTTGCTTCTCCTAATCAAGACAGCAAACCAGGGATCATTTACCAACCTACACTAACAGTACCATGGCTAATTACATCAAACGTGTCATAAACTTAAAAAATAAAATTAAAAAATAAAAAAATAAAAAAAAAATTACTACCTATGTTTCATATTAGTTGCAACTTTAGGGTATTATTTGTGAGATATAAAATATTCTAAAGTTACAACTAATATGAAACGGAGATAGTAATAATAAAATTAAATAAATAAATAATCAACAAACCACATAAAAGAAAAAAACATTAAATCGACATTTAATAGATTGACATAAGTAAGAATAGATTTTAAATTGGTCTTGAATTTAGATATCAAGCCCAATTAATTTTGATTAGATTTAAACTTACCAGTGTTCAATATTATACAACACATCCAATTCACACCCCACTAGATATCGAGTTTATATTAATATTGATGATTAAAGCTGAAATTGACAATGTCCAACCCATCTTATCCAATTTACACCCCGTCAGATATTAAACAAGTTTCCCTTAAGATCGTCCCCTCATTACACCTGACCAATTTGTTGAAAGCCTTAGTCTTTGATACCCACTTATGGACCACCCTTTTAAATGTAATAGTGATAATAAGATAATAATTTGCAAGTAATCATTTCTTATTTGTTAGCATATACCATTTTTTTTTTCAGTTGTTTGTTTATGGTCGACACCTTAACTCTATGAATTGGAATGCAAAAACATCAAATCAAGGACTTTTATTTGTTCTCTAGAAGATTGGCAACCACTTAATAATTAACTACTAGATCCAACCAACTTTATATTCACAAAAAAAAAAAAAAAAAAAAAAAAAAAAAAAGAAAAAAAAAGAAAAGAAACAGTAATTAAGCTTTTCTCTCCTTTAAATTAGCCAATAAAATTTCGACAACTCTCTCAAATAATTAATGAATTACATGAAATATTGAAAATTATCTATTCTATCCAATTTCTAAAAATAATTTGTTGAATTTTCTTTGTTTTTTTGCTATATTTGTTGGGTTTCTAAAGATGACAATAACAAGAGGATGAATCATATGTAATCAAATACAAAGCAATTTGGAGCAACAATCCAAAATCCAAGTCAAAAGGGCCATGTTGATTGATACAAATTTGTTTGTGCTTCATAGTATCCTCCCTTGTTAATTATCCTTTGCACATCTTCTACTTCTTCACTATTGCATGCCTTTATCTTCTGTAAGAAAATCAACAAATAAACGCAATTAAAATACATTTCAAGATTTTGCATCCACTCGGGTGTACCTATTTCTACGTACGACATATGAAGTACGTAGTTGTGTAACAATATATTATATTTATACCTGTTTTTTCTCCACAGGTTCGTTTACGGCATTAAAATCATAAAATTGACTGGCAGCAGTAAGCTTCATGGAAAGAAACTGAGTAGTAGAAAAAAAAAAATGGGGTTAATTAATAATTAATAGTCAATGATAAATCAGTTACAATAATTACTGGTATTTAATTTTCTTAAGCTAAAAGTCTTTTAGAATCACAAACTAACCTCAACTTGGTTCTGCAATGACTGAACATAATTGATTATTTCATCTAACATCACGGCCATTCCCATCGTCTGCAATCAAACTTAACATTAAACAGCCCGCCATATAATATACTCTACGTGTCTAGAATTAATAGTCACATATAGTATTTAAAACGAAACTAATCCGTACCTTGTAGCAACCAGGAACAATGTCTTGTAAGCATCTAAGCCTCTCATTAATCTTTCCTCTTCTTACCTGAAAAACTCAAATAATTCAGCAAAATATTATCAATAATTCTCTACAATTTGAAGCAGAACTACCATTTTATTCACTAAATTAATAATTTAGATGTTTGAATAAATACATACCCTTTCTGCAATACTATGACTATCTGTAGCTTGGCCACGTCTAGCTCGAACGTGAACAACTTCTTTGGGGTTTCCTTCATCTTTATCATTGTTCTTGCTTCTCTTCCCTCTGTTTGAGCTCTGTTACAAATTTACATAAATATATCAGCATTGATTTAAATATAACTCTAAATAATATTTTTCGAATTTAATTAGTTTAATGCCTAACAGATCAAAGACGAAACTAAAACTCGCATACAACGGGTGTATAATGTAGACAACCGGCTTAGTCACCCGTGATCACATAATAATAGTCAACTTTGGAAATGATTGACTTTCACGCGGTTTAGGTGAGTAAACTGTCTGTATACAATACACCTGTTGTATAAAATGGAAAAACTAAGTAGGATGAAAAATGGGGTATACATTTTTCTTTCGAGCTCGATCATTAGAAGTAGGTGATGATGAATACAAAGAACTGCTACTTTCTTGCAAATCTTCTGGTTTTCTTTTGTTGGTTGTTCCACTTCCACTGCATTCATTTCCATTTCCTGATAACACGGCTGAATCGGCTTGAGCTTGCTCTGAAACATGAGTGTTTCCAAACATTTTTACATGAAGTTCAGATGTTTGTTCAGTGGGAATAATTTGATCATTGGAAAAACCCATCAAATTTTGATAATCCAAGTTTGAATTTTGTACCAAACAATGGTTGATTGCCATGAAAGGATTTGTTAAGTCCCAATTAAGATCATTATCAAGAAAAGTAAATGAATTGTTAGATGACAAAATATTGGAGTTTCCTGTGAAATAGTTAGCCATTTGAAAACAATTTGATTGTAATTAAAATGTTTTAAAGAGAGAAAGAGAGGGACAAATGAGTTGTGGATAATTGGGACTTTGAGAAGGGTGTTCGAAGAGTTAGCAAATTTATAGGAGTGGGGTTGGTATATAAGATGAAGTGAAGAGTGAGAGAACTATAGTCCCACTCCTAATTTTATTTGGCTAATAATTTTGATGTGATTAAAAACTCTAAAAATGGTAGGCCTTTTTTTTTTTTTTTTTTTTTTTTGTAATTTTTATTTTCTTTTTTATGGCCCCTCTATATATTTTACATCGCCTAGAATTATATAATTGAAAAATATATATTAAATTATGTGCACAAAATATTATAAAGGTTATTATACGAAATGTGTATTTTTTAAAATCCAATATTGTGGGGCGTGTTAGGCTCATGCAGTCCTCGTGATGGGCTTAAATGCCTTGCGCCCAATTACACTTGGTCCCTGGCTGAGCCCACTAGCTAAATGTCTTGCCAAAAATTCTAAAAGGATGACTTATATACAACTCAAGCCCAAATGCCACCCATGACTAAGTCAAATTTCAACTTATTTTAGTATATATTGACATTTTAGATTATATCTTCTTGTGTATTTTGGTATTTCTCCAACATGGCTCAGGCCAAACTCACAACTGAAATGCACAACAATGTTTCATGTTGAACCTGCTTTTTGTGTTAGGTCATTTTATGTCACATGTCGAATCAACCCAATACCATCTTTACAACATACATAAGGAATTACACATGCACATAATGAGAGAGTATTGATTACTATTGGCAACTACTAATACAAATAAAATAGTGTATGTATAAAATAATTAATACTTCGTATGGATGGAGAGTGACTTCATAAACAGGGATAATGCCTCTTGGAACCCAGCCTGGTAAGGTTAGACAATGTTTTGATTGAAATAGTGCCAAAAATATTCTCTCTATGGAACTACCGTCGGAATCGAAAGAAGATTACCTGTATTGAAAATTCCACCCGTCAGGAAGATATAGTGTGAAAACGGGGTATTACTTTCTTACCAAAGACCAAGTGTTAAATAACCTTTCCTTTTCCACAAAAGATGAAGACTTCGCAAAACTGATTTGAAGTTTGAACATTCAGCCAATATGGAAGATCTTCCTGTGGAAACTCCTCCATGATGGAATACCGGTAAAGGTAAACCTGGCTAACAAAGGCATTGAAATCAATACAACTTGTAACTTTTGTTGTTTGGATTGGGAAGATAACCAACATTTGTTCCGTTTATGTTCTCTAGCAAAGACAATCTGGGATAGCAGCCCCATCGCCATTTGCTCTGATATTACCAGTCTCCCTTCTTTACGAAGTTGGATCCAGCACTTGATCCTGCTCTTTTATAGTGAGGATGGTAGACATAGCACCCGTATCACCAGGTTACTGCAACACTGTGGGGGTTGTGGAAGACAAGAAATGCAAGAGTTTTTAAGGGAGTTGATGTAACCACGACAACAGTTATAGAGCTGGTTAACATAACAATTCAGGAACATGAGGTGTTCACGAAAGGGGCAAGGGGGCCGAGACCCTAGTGAGATAGAAGGAAGTAATGAGCCCACCTTGTCGCCTGGCTTCAACCATGTACACCTAGGGGTACAGAAATCTGGCTTTGCTAACTTCATTTTGCAGGTTGACGGCTCGTGGGATAAGGCGTCTATGAGGGCGGGTATAAACTAGCCGGCACTGGGTCTGACTAGTCCTATACCTTTGACGGTGGAGGCAAACATGAGACTGCTTCCTCGGCTTTATAGTGTGTGGCCTGGGTATGCCTTGAAGTGTGAAAATGGGCTAGAAAGAAAGGAGGAAGTTCTAATCCTTTCCGATTCTGTGTTATTGCTAGAAAATTTAAGAGGTTCTCAAGGGAAGGATGTATCGATCGCTTGGATGCTTGATGAGATCAAGACAATGGGCATTCGATTTAGGAAATGTACCATTATCAAGGTAACGAGGGAACAGGTGCAACGAGCTAATGATATTGCTAGGCAATGTCGTTGTACTGTCTCTAATTTATAGCTTTAGTTGTTTTGGTTATTTTGCTATTGTTAAAAGGAAAAAAAAAAAAAGTCTATATAATACTTCCTCTCATTCTAGATAATGATTGTTTCATAATTGGTGGACAAATATCTTTAAAAGATGGGTTAAAGTGTCATAACTATAAAATGGGTCGGGATTACTTGAAAACAAAAGGACATTAGGGCTTCTAGCTAGTATACCATATTGGAAATATTTGTATCACAAGTTCAATCTAGCGTAGACTAGTAGACCTAGCAAATGAGTAGCTCAAATCACGCACGATATGAGTTGATTCATTCAAATCAATTGGGTATATCCCATAGTTTGAGCTAATTTCGGACCGAGTCTATTCAGGTTTGGACTTAATTAGGTCATTTTTATGCATTTTGGTTCGGTTTTACGAAGTAATTACGTTGTTCCAGTTTCGAGTTTGATTATCTAATGTTTAGGTTTTCATTTTCAATACAAATTTTAACCTACTTATTATAGAACTAGGGGAGCCAACGCGCGCGATGCGCGCGATATGGCTAGCCAATGTCTAAAAATTATATTGGCTTGTCTTTACACCTTTGATATGTGGTTGATTTAGTTACATGTATAAATCATTTTAGTAGTTTGTAGTCTTGTACATTGTACATAGTTACGAACATGAAATGATATATATATGAAATCTTAAGTACCTTTAAACTATTAAACTTAAGTGTAGTGAACCTTTAGAAAATATAGCAGGTTTGATGTTCGTCTGCTAGAGTATGAGAAACAGCGAAGTATCTATAAAAACGTCTTGCCTCAATAGATCAAAATGTATGATAACTGATATGCTACAATTTACATATAGTGTGGTAAGAACAACACATAGTGTGCATGTATAATATGAAAAATTGATTACATGTTCTTTCTTTGTGGTAAATTATACGAAGTATAAGAGTGAAGCGCATAAACCAAAAGTATCGTTTCATACTTGTAAATGAATTGAAGTAACAAATTTTTATTCATTGTAAACAAATAAAACAAATGGGTAATAAAATGAAATATGTAGCTTCCAAATGCGCTTTGATTAAAATAATAAAACGACTTTTGGCTTCTCATCCCAAGCTTAGATCCAATATCATTGACATCGGCCACTAATCTGTTGGATTCGGTAGTAAGAAAAATGTAGTAGTTTTTGTCAAGAAGCCACCTGCTTGTGAATTTGAACCTTCTAGAGGAGTGAGATCATATACTACCATATTTCGAAGGGATTATAGGCAGAATAAGATTCTCACTCATTGACTTCCATATTCCTACAATACAATGAGCAGTTTCTATAATCACTGTAATCTTACAGAATAAACAATTTCCATCAAATTTAGTAACCCACAACAAGGACCAAAATTAAAAATAATGTAGAACCGAAATGTCGCATTCATAATACTTCGTAATATTTATAAAGGTTAGCAAATCCTAGAATAATTAGTACTGTGGGAGTTCAGAAACAAATGTATTTTTTTTTATATAATTTTTTTTTTTGATTTTCTTTGTTATACGTAATAGTAGTTGCAATAAAGTTTATACAGTATCACTTAGAAAGTGAAGAGGTTGCTAACCTGGCCTTGAGCAACACTACTTTTTCCTTTACCGTCCTTTCCCTTTATTGGACTCAAAGCAGACATTTCTAAGCTTTTGAAATTGTAATCCTTGTCGGGTACTCCAGCATAAACAATCTGCTTCACATTGTCGTGCAACCTACTAAGCTCACGGCCAATTGAATTTGACGCATTTTGGTCCTCTTGTCTCATGCAGCGTTTCTAGCCAACCCCAACACTTCAATGATTGACAGGATAGAGAAAATAAAAGTAAGCAAAAATACATATTGATTGTACTAATCATAAATTTTAAAGAATCTAGAATCATACAGGATAGAGGCAGTATGCAATTGAAAGAATCTAGAATCATAATCAAAAATTTTCGAAAATCGGTCACAATTTTAAAGTTCAATTTAATACGAAATTTTGGGAAAACTTTATTGGTTACAAAAGAAAACAAAAATACAACGTAAAAGTCGAATTAAACAAATTAATCAAAGTGGAAAGGAAAAAGAAAAATGCAATTTAATCACATACTTTCAGTTATAAGGTGAGGATGAATTCCGATCAGAAGCAAGCACCATTACGAAGGTGGAAAGGCAAAATCAAAAGCAATCCTAAATTGATTGAACTAACAAGTGAAAATTGATTAACTATAAACCCAGATTGTAAAAATTGATGATAAAAAAAATTACCTGATCTCATAAACTTCTTCTTTGGAGGAGAGAAAGCTCGACAGGAGCTTTAATGGGAAACTAATAGTTTGGTTCAATAAGAGGACAAAGTGAGAGAGGAGAAGAAGAGAAAGACTAAAAGAGGCGTTTAGAAGGAAGAAAGAGGAAATCACAACAGGAAAACGCATAGAGACAAACGTAAGCAATTAACACTAATGGGGGTATATAGGTAAAATAACATTTTAAGGGGCATATATATGTCCTAACACTGTTCATAAGAGTATTCTTCCACTTTTTATAAAGTAGGGATAACTTTTGTATACATCCAGTGTATAGTAATTTACTGTACATCAAGGGTCACTTTTTATCAAATTTAGAGTCACTTTTACAATTTTTTGGGTAACTTTTATCAGTAAAGCATAAATACTTCGTCATGATAACTTTTATTCATATAAGGGTAACTTTTGCTCGTTTTAGGGTTGACTTTATAACGGATGTACAATATTTTAATGTACATCCAATTTATTTAAAAGTTTGTGCTTATTATATGTGTGAACATATTTTTTTTAAAAATTATGTAAGTTAAGTTCCAATATGTTATACTATTTCAACTCTTAGTAAATTTAGATAAGTTTCTAATGATAGTGGCGTTAGAGAAGTTATTGCAAAGTATAAAATCGCTAAAAAAAATAAGGCCCTGTTCTTTTGAGCTTATGGGCAGAGCTAAGCAGGAGTTAGCAGATTAGAGCAAAGTAGAGCAGACTGAAGCAAAGCAGAGCAGATTAAGTATTATTTTTAAGCAGAGCAGATTGAAATAGAGTAGAGCAGATTTCAACACAGATCTAAAGAACGGGGCCTAACTTGAGTTAATGTCATTGATACGATATAAAGTTAAGGAAAATAATGCTAAATATGACATTAATTTTTTTACTTTTGGTCGATTGGGGTCTTCTTTCACGACAGTTTACAATTTGCGGTTATAAAGGTCGAGGTTAATTTCACAATAGATATATTCGAGTTCACTAACTTTTATATGTTTTAGGTATTCCACCCACTTCACTCTTTGGGCTAATTCGGATTTGAAAATCAGTTTTGGGTGGTTAGGTTCCAATCCCCTCCCAATTGTTATTGCGGGGAATCTAACACGGGTCCTCCCTACCAAGTGTAGTCTCAACCATCACTATACCAGCAACCAATCACCACTAACTTTTATATGTAACCATGTGGCCAGCAACAATGATGGGGTTACTCGATTAATGTTATAGAGGTTACTCGAATAAGGTTATAGAGTTAATGTCATTAAAAAAAAAGGTTATAGGTTACTCATTTAATAATATATATTTTTTGACAATCACTCATTTAATAATATAGATTACTCAACAAGTATCAATAGAGGTTACTCTATCACTATAATAGAGGTTACTCTATCAAAGTTACATAAATTATTCCGCTTTCGTGCAAGTCACAAGATGTGATAAGCTGCATAGAAAATAGGTTGATTCGAGTTTGCATCAGTTTTGTTTTGAGTCAAGTCTCTTTCTCACATTCTGTTTAAGTTTGCATGTTTGTTTCAAGTCAAACTTTGGAGTCTGGACCACTGTTTTAGGCAAGGCTAGATCTTCAGACCGGGTATATTGAGCCATACACTAATTAAGGGCTCTTTTCGAGTGAAGATTTCATTAACCTTTCCCATCACTGTTAATGAGTCTATCCTCAAAAGTTATATTATATTATTGAATTAATCTGTGAGAGATGTCGACGGACTCATTAATTAAAATCTTTCTACTTCTTTAAAATTAGATTATATTATTGGATTAACCTGTGAGAGATATCAGTTCATTAATTTGTTCTAATTACTGTAATCTAATAAAATTAAAAGAAAGTGAAAGAGACTAAACACGTGGTAGCTTTAGCTTCTAATATTATGTCTCTTGGTGGGACCTTATATTTGAGGGATAATACACAAATTGAACTTATGTGTGTTGGGGGTGACAGAGGCTTCTCTCTTTCATTCCCCCTGGATTATCCACATGACAGGTAGGCTGTCCAAAATCAATCCGCCTAATAAACAGTAATTGCCTCTTTTTTGGGTTTGTGAAAATGGGATGGGAATATTCATTAATGTGATTTTAAAGGCATAAGAACATATCATTAAGGTCTACATTAGCCATTGTCTTTGGACACTCCCCTTTAGTGCTATCTATTGTTGATGATGTTTTGTGTCTTTCATTTTGTTTTTATATGATTGATTTACATTTGATTGTTGAATAAGTTAGTGGTGTAACTAGGAGCCTTTAAAAAGGGATGCAATTAATATAAATATTACCTCTATAGGTATATTAAAAAAAAAAAAAAAAAAAAAAAAAAAAAAAAAAAAAAAAAAAAAAAAAAAAACCACTTTTGTATTAGGTATTTACATGAAATTAGTGTGAATCACTAGTTATGTGAAGTGAAACACCAATTGATGCATCGTGGGATTGACAAAAATAATTGTATGTTACTCCATGGTATACCTACATTACAATTGGTGCGATCAATTGACCTCACTCGAGCTGATTTAAAAAAAAAAAAAAAATCTCTTAAACGAATTTATTATTTAACTCTAATGTGCCACCAAAGAATTCCCTATAATGTAAAGTTATTGTGGGAAAAAGTTGAATTGGAACATATTTTTGGGGATGATCTATGCATTCTTGAATACTCGCAAAAGTTTGACTTTAATACGCACTTTTTATAAGTTTACTTTTATTATACTTAGCTTTTTGCTAACATATACATATAAAATTTAATGTTATTCTGCATTGGATTAGCTAGTCTCCTCTTCCTAAAACCCTAGTCTTTGTTGTTGAATTTTAGAATGGCTTCCATAGGATTTTACTAGTAAAAAGCCCCAATCTTTGTTTCTTGTGCGTTTTTTCTCTTTAATTTTGTTTGTTTTTAGGTTTAATTATAATAAAACTTCCTCTTTGAGGAAAAATGTTTCTCCCTCGAAAGATAGTGTTTTTCTTCTTTAATAGATTTTTGTCTTTTAAAAGATGGGGTTTCTTCTTTCTTTTGAGGGGGTATTTTCTTGTTTGCTCAACGGATTGTGGTAAAGTTGCTTCATGGGTAAGGATTTGTACGGTGTCGAAAAATAGGTTAATACTCCTTCGATTAAAATCAAATGAATCAGATGAAAATTTTCTTTAGAATTATAACATATTGATAGACCCTCGTAGAAATAGGATGTAAACCACAACAATAAAGAGAGTATAAATAATGTATGATTTGCCATAACTATTGTAATTTTGTTGAAAGAATGTTTTTATTTGAATTAATTGTCATGTATTTAATAGATATAAATCTCTTTATAGATTGTATGACTTTTTATTTATGAATCAATTTTCATTTATAAATATTTGTATTTTTAATGTTGTTTTATATTACTCCCTCCGTTTTAATTTGTTAGTCACATATACTATTTTGGGTGTTTCAAAAAAATTTACCCATATTGAATGTATTCCATTTTTGACTTAGTTTTTATTTCCTATTTTATACATATTAAATTTTGATTGGTTAGATTAATTGATTGTGAATTAATGACATGACTCTAAGTAAAGAAATTACTCCCCTTATTTATGCAATTATGGCTAATGTTTTCCTAAAAAAATCAAAAAAATTAAATAAGGCACAACTATTTATGAATTGTTTTTTACTTTAATGCTGGATTCCAAATATTCTCCTTTTCTTATTTTATGTGATTGATTCAATATGAAACTATCATATTGAAATGGAGGGAGTAGTATTGATGTTCATATGACACACAAAAGATCATTTCTAGCTGCTCAATTTATTGTTTAAAAGACAATCAAAATAGAAAGAGGACATTGAAAACCACAATCACTCGCTATCATCGTGAATCAGGGTACCAAATCTAACTACTTGTCTTCACCCATTCATAAATATATACTCCCTCCATCCCATAATATAGTTCTTATTTGTGTTTTTTTGCGGTATTTAAGAAATAGGAGAAGAAAGTGGATAAAATACATTAATAAAAGTGAAAAGTACAATTATGTACAAAAGTTAGAGAGAGAAAGTAGAAAAAAATACAGTTAAAAAAGTGAGGGTATAATGGTTTTTATATACTATCCAAAAATAGAAATAGGAACAACATTTTGGTTCTCCAAAATAGAAAAACAGGAATTATATTATGAGACAGAGGGAGTATATTCATTCATTTTCAGCATCTAATATTTTTTTTTCTTAACATTTATTCATATTTCTCATGTATACACATGACAAAATCGTTAGAAAATCATTTAGACATAAAATAAATACTTTTTAATTTATCGCATCATGTGGCTATTGTGCTAGTATAAAATATGGCTACAACTTTGATTTCTTAAGCAAGGGTTTAGGAATTGTCACCATAAATACTTATCAGTTTTTTCATAGGCAACAGTTGTAACATATGGAGTTAGGGGCTTATGGCGGCAGCAACAACAAATAACACAAATTTAGAATAACATCACCTTGAACATCATAAGATAACACAAACTCAGAAAAAATGAAAAAAATTAAAAATAATTGAAAGTTACATTTTCTTTTGATAATAAATTCGTTATCAACCATCAATTTTCTCTCTATATAATTCTGTCTCCCCCCCCCCCCCCCCCTCTAACAACGATCAATCACTGATTGAGAATTATAGAGATTATAATTTGGGAAGCTATAAATAAGAAAGAATTAACAAATTCAGTCAATTAAGGAATGAATATATGAAAGCTATTTATACCAAGTACACCTGAGTGTATTATGAAAATTTCAAAAAGTTAATAGGTTGCTCTTCTTTCCATTCTCCAAGATCAATGTATATGTGATGCAAAGATAACAATGGTATTGTTGGGTATCTCCTAAAGCATGTTCGAAGTTTATTAGTTGGGTTCTCAAACCGACTGTATCTTGCAAGGACGATGTTATTTAGATTTCTTTGTAATGTTTGTATCATTGAAGCTAGTAAAGCTTCTTTGGGTAGTTTACCGAACTTACTCCATATTATGTAATTCTTAAAGTTAATTAAGCATATGTTAAAAACAAGAAAAAGGTTGCTATTAATAAAAAACAATGGAACAAATTAATGTAATAGTAATAAATAGGAAAAGTTGACAAGAATAATCCTAACTTTGCCTCATTCGCCCAAAATAATCCCAACTTTCGATTATTTTTTAATAATCCAAACTTAATTGTGAATTTGTTTCCAATGGTTTCAAGTGACCGGTAACTTGTTGAGTAAGTAATTTTTTTTTAAAAAAATAATAATTTTACATGTGTCACCACATGACTGGTCATTAATGAGATTTAAATTTTCTAAAAAATAATTATTAGTTATAAATAATACTTAATTAACTAATTTAAAACTAACAATTTTAAAAATAATTACTTTCAAAATAATTTTAAAAGAAACCAAATTAAAATTGCAAACCACCTTAGCCATCACCAACCCAGGCACATCCAGCACCCTACCTCCCCTCAGCCACCAGCTCCACACCTACCCCTACCACAACCACTGTAACCCAAACACCACCCCAACCACAATAACCTGACCCGAAAGCTCCCACTCCTTAACCAACAAACTCGAAATCCCATTACAACCACAGAACCTGAAAACCCATCCCCATTGTTGAATAATTTAGAGAATTTTAGGCTATATTCATGATTGTTTGATTTAATTACTTAGGTTAAGGTGTTGTTTTTAAATTAAACAAGTAATTAGAGCAATAACATACTCAGTTTAGAGGATGAACCTCTGTTTTAGAGGAAGAAGGTTCTCTGCCCGGTCGCGCGCGTCAGGTTCTAGACGAAGGTCAGCCACCCGGTCAGAGCCACCACCGGGTGAGAGAACAAAGAGGAAAAACGAGGTGTTGCTGCCCGGATCTGACCTTCTTCGCCTTGAGCCACCTCCACCACCCTTCCTCCCTGAGCCACTAGCCGCACACCTCCTTACCATAACTACCTGAACCGAAACCTCATCCTTCTCTATCCTCACTCGCCATAACTACCTCCGAAAGCTGGGCAATGCCGGAGGCGGGGGTCGGGCTGGCAAGGTAGGCGCCGGGAGGGTGGTTGAGCTTGTGGGGTGGTTTTTCTTTAGTTAATTACTATTTTTTTTTCCTTATAGAATTTTTTTAACTTTTTTTATATTTTTTTAATTTTATTTTTTGTCCACTCATGTGCCGACATGTGTCAATTAACCTGTTATAACAAGTTTGATGACCGACTAAGACCATTAGAAACAAATTCATATCAAAGTTTGGATTATTCAAAAATAATCCAAAGTTGGGATTATTTTGAGCGAATTAGACAAAGTTGAGATTATTCTCGTCAATTTTTCCTAATAGATATTAATTTGTACATTTTTCTCATCATTGCTTATGAGGTGAGCTACTCGGTCAACACTCAACTCAAATAAGCTCGACTCGGGACTTTAACAAGTTGAGCCTGCTCGACTCCAAAAGCTCGTGAGAAACTAGATATACTTAACATTTGTTTCTAAAAATATGGTGTTTTTTGACTTTTACCACCAAGAAAAAATACGAAATTGTTTTTTACCACCAAACTTGTAAAGCTTTTATTTTATCACCAACTAAAAATCAAAAAATTGCTTTTCACTACCAGCCGTCAAAGGAACCGTTAAATGTAACGATTTTAAAAAAAATTATTCGATATTCATGCCAAAAATATGTTCTTTAGAGGTTTCGGGGGTCATGTTGGTCCTTCTGGGTTCGATTTGAGGTCAGAATTGACTAAAAATTATTGAAAACTTCTCGTTTTGTGTGGATCACGCAAACCGATCAGTACTTTTAGTAGGCAAAATGAGGTATTTACGATCATTTTTAATAAATTTTAACCTCAAATCGAATCCAAAGGTCCAAATTGACCCCCAAAATATTAAAGAACATGTTTTGACACGAAAATCGAATAATTTTTTTTTAATTCCGTTAGATTTAATGATTATTTTGACAGTAGGTGGTTTTTTGGGTGGTTTTGTCCCTCGGGAGAGTTACAGCTCGAAGACTGGTCCAGGGCGACCTGTACCTGCAAAACAACGGAAATTCCGGGTGGTTGGAACTCCGCCTCCGGCGATCAAGTTAGAACGCGGTGGAGAAAGTAAAAAGTGCGGAAAGGTAAAAGTGAGATCTTCTCTGATTCCGAGATCAGGTGTTTCTCTGATATGAGAGAATGTAGGGTTTGCTGTAATAAATTGTCGATGTCCCCAAAATGGGGGGAATCTCCCTATTTGTAGGGTCATTGGTAAATGTGCCCCTGATTAGGTCACTTTGACCTAATTCGAATTACGACTTTCTCGGGATTTAGGCCTTGAAGGCCATCTTTTCTCCCTAATTTTGGGAACGACATGTGTCAAATAGGGATTGGTCCTATTTAGACCAATCTTGATCTGACATGATTCACCACCTGGTTGGCCCACGTGGCTTGGTTAAAATTACCCAAAACATTTGCCCCTTACAGATGTGACGTGGCACGCCACGTGGCATCTGTAACATGTGTCACTCAGCCACCTTTTTTTTACTTTGAATTTTAACTTTTCACATTCCGGGAAAATTACGAAAATGCCCCTGTATTTACTCCTCTCTTTTTGGACGTTTCTTTTAAAAGATTTTAGAGAGAGAAAGTTAAAGAGATCTAGAGAGAGAAGATCTGACCACTGTATGTGTTAAAACACAAAGTTCTTTTCCTCTGCATGCCCCAGTCGGTTTAACAACCTCTTGTGTTATATACAAGCAAGATCACCTTCAACCCGCCTGCTGCAGCCGGTCAACACTTGACCCCTTTCAGAGTCAGATTCAAAGGTACCGTCTCTACCCCCTTCAGCTCATTCTTAGTTTTTCCGTTTGTATACTTTCATTCAATAAATGGACTCATTACCAACACACACGGCACAGCCTAGGTCAGTAGTCAGCTGGTCTCCTGGTACGGCTGAGTCTAGGACTGGGGGTGCCGGCTCTGGGTGCATGGGGCAATTTCGTACATCCCCCAAACCGACCATCTCTGTGTCTGTGCAGGACACAATGGCTAGAACCAAACAAACAGCCACCAGACGGCGAAGGAGAGACGGTACATTGGAAGTACCGTCTGACGAGGTAACCCCGGTTGAGGGGGAAGAGATGCAAGGTGACTCGGGGGAATACTCCCCGTCTGGGATCCCTAGGACCCCAAGTGATGGGATCCTGGATAAGAATGAGGATAGAGACGTTAAGGACGCCGCCTCCAATGCTGGGTCTAAGGAAGTTGGCTCCGAAAATGGAGGCGGGGAGGAGACCACGTCTGCCTCAGGGTCAGACAGCAAAGAGGTTTCCCATAGAAGAGACGTGGGAAGCACCACCTCTAGGTCTATCTCTGAGGATAGTAGTGACGATGATGATCTTCCTCCGCTTGAGAATAGCGAGGAAAAAGAACGTAAAGACTGGAAGGAGAAGAATAACTCGGTTGAGATTCATGTGTCAGCCAAAGATAGAGCTGCAATGGAGAAGGGTTTAGACGATTTTTGTAATACCTCGTATTTTTATACGTATTTTGTTTAAAATAAGTATTTTGAGAAGTATTTAAATAAATTGAAATGTTTTATTTAAAGTATTTTAATTATTCATTTTAATAAATTTAGAAATATTTTATAAAAGGAAAGTTTATTTAATTAATTATTTTATTTAAATTGGGAATTAATTTAAGAAAGTTTTATTTTAGTAAAGTTTTATTAGGGAAGGGATTAGGAAAGATTAAAAAAAAAGAAAGTTTAGGAAGAAGGGTTTCTAGAGAAGGGGTATAAATATTCAACACTTGAGGCAAATCAAACTTTGCCCAGAGTGGAGAAAACCCAAGGTAAACTTCTCTCCCCTTTTCCTTATTTTTTTTTCTTTTCTTTCTTTTTCCCCCTCCCCTTTCGGCCTTCACCCTCATCGCCGGCCACCACCACCACTGGTGCGCCGCCGGCCACCAGTAGCACCAGCCGCCGGCAGAAGGCAGCCACCGGCGCTGGCAGCAGCCATGGTGGCTGTCGGCTGCCCCCTTTTTCGAACAAAAAAAAATTAAATCTTTTTGTTTTAAAACTAGTTTAATCCTAGATATAATTATTAATTATGAGTTTTGTGATTTGATTATGATGTTTGATTATGAGTATCATATAAATTGATTTTCAGATTTTATTTTTAATTGAAAAGCCCCAATTTTTAAAACCCTAGATTCTTGAATTATTAATTATTGAAGGATTATGATATATAATTGTTTAAACCTTTGATTCAAGTGTTTTGAGGCCTAATTACAACAAGTTTTCATTAAAATATAATGCTGGAATTTTTGGTAGTGCATTAAAAATCAAGTTTCTTTAAGGAATTTCAATTACCCATTAATTGGGATTAAAGTATGATGTTTTAAATATAATTTCAGCTTATTTTAATTAAATTATGAGGGATTTTATAATAGTATATATTGCTGGAAATTTGTGTAGTGAGCATTTTAATACTCTTCTATGATTTTAAATTGTAGGAGACTTCGAAGTAAGTGATTTCTATTAGTCGTGGTGATTTTAAGATCGTATTTAAGGTACGTTCGCGTAATTAGCATAATTTTGTTGATGTAGTAGCATGCTAAATGTGTTTAATTGATTACAAGTAGTATCATGTTAGATTTCGAATGGAAATAATGATTTGGTTGTTATTGGTGATTGAATATCGAGGCATGAATTATTTGCGATGGATTAATGGTTGGAAAATAATAGTTTGGAATATTGTATATGAACCACACTTTTATTTATGGCATGATAGAGAGCATGTTTAATTAAACTAAATGTTTAATTTGGTTTGGAATATCAAAAGAGAATTTTATTATGGTTCATATAATTTTTATTGATGCTTTAAGTATGGGAAAAGAGTTATGTGAGTGTCTATGTACACGAGGAATAAATTGTATGTTGGTGCCTTAGTGCATTTAAGGTGTTTTAACACCGAGGGATAGGATTTGTGGCGCTTTATGCGTTTAAGGTTTCATTGACACCGAGGTAGATTTAAAAAAGGTTCAATATTAAATATTATGTGGTCACTAATTATACAAGAATTAAATTGGTATGTTTGATTGTTTGAATAATTATTGTTGATTGAATGATTATGGTTTGAGAGTCATCACCAAGTTTAATAATATGTAAATAACGTAAAGTGAAAGAGATTACACACCAAAACTCTTGGAACGTATATACCTTGAGTATGAACATATGGGGGGAGTTATGGGGTTTTATATTTAACCATAACTTCTACTGGAATACAGGACGCTGTACATTCCTTTTATTATTATTATGCGCAGGAATTCCACCACTTACGAGTTGTTATTGATGCTGGCACGGTTAGCTCCCGTGTTTGTAACCTCACTTATTGGGGGAGGTTAGTTGGGAAACCCGTTCGATGCGTAATCAAGGCTAAACAAATTATGTAGTTGTCTAGTTGAGAAGTTTTGTTAAATGTTGTGTGCTTGAAAAACAGGTGCAACAAGGTAAGTTGTGTGTTGATAGGTAAATGCATGTTAGTGTGTTTAATTACGCTTATGTACTCAGCTTTGCTGATTGTGTGTTTTGTGTGTTTATTGGCCTTGTCTTTACCTTAGCCCTATGACGACCCATTTTTAATGGAGAGTAGTGGAAACAAGTAGAGAGAATCTTTTTAGGTGATGAAGCATATTCATGAGGGGCATGAGTGAAGAGCGAATCATGCTAATTTCCATAAGTTCATGATGTGTTTAATGCTTTAATTATTTATGATATTATTATTCATGAGACTAAAGCAAGGTTTTAAAGTTGGTTTGGTTTTAATAAGGGCCTATAATGGTTCCAAGTTGTAGGTTGATTTTATTTTACTTCGTTTGACTTTGGTTTGACTTTACTTTCGTGAGTTGACTTGTTTTGAAATTAGTCTTCTGCTGTGTGTCTTTGATAGTTACCTTAGCCGTTTTCACGGTGGCGGTAATATCTTAGATGTTCCTATTTAAAGTTTTAAAACAGGGCAAAACAGGTATTTTAAAAGAAAGGAATTTCTAGGGTGTTACAATTTTAAACTTAAGTACCCTCTAGGAGACGGATTCGACATCCGGGTACCGCCTGAATTAGGCACCATTGCTTGGGAGGATGAACAAGTGAACGCCAACCGGTACTCTGGTTGTTATGAGGCGGCGTTCCTAGCCGGCCTCCGCTTCCCTCTTCACGATGCAATTAAGGCCATCCTCCGGGGATATGGCCATGGTGTATGGAAGTTAACTCCAAATTCTTGGGTCAACATTTTGGGGTACATAGCCGCCTGCGAGTGGCAGGGGCTCCACCCGGCTGGGAGGCTTGTGTACACATGCATTACCTCAATCGAAGCCCAGGTAGGTGGAGAGCGTGGTACACTCTTACCACATACCCTAAGTACCAAATGACCTTAGACAAGCTGTCTAAGTGGGATAATTGGAAGGAGCTCTTCTATCTGGTGTCTTCTTCCAAGGAGAGAGAGAACCGCGAGTATAGGCGGTATAATAGGAAGCCGGACCTTCTAGGTCAGAAGTGTAAGTTTTTAGCAATTCCAGATGAGGACTATGAGAGAATCATAGAGGCGGGATTCTTTGGGCTTAAAACTGACTACCTTTCAACCGAGGAAGCTATAAGCGTCCCCAAAAATTGGATACCTAGGCATATCTGGCTAAGAGATGAGGCGTTTTTGTCCGCCTGCGGTCTTAGCACAATGTTTGATAGACGTATGTCCCATGTGTATCTGGCAGTACTTGTGCTGCGTTAAATTCTGGATGTTATTTCTGTTATGTATGGTCTAACAGGCGTTTTGTTTGCAGAGACATGGTTTCTGAAGATAAAACCCCCAAAAGGTCTGCAGCACAAATCCGCAAGGACAAGGCGGAAAAATAAAGGAAGGAAATTGCCTCCAAGGGTCAGGTATTCACCGTTTGACTTGTTTACTTTGAGTTTCTTTTTAATCTTCTACCAGAAGCGGCTCATTGCCGGCTGTATACCCACTGAACCATTTATCTTGTAGGATGTTCCTCGATCCTTCCAAATGCTCCTCAAGCAGAAGCCGAATGAGACGGTTGACAGTTCTCCCAAATCTCAAAAGGTGTCGTTGATCCAGACGACTCCTAAACAACCGGTTGGGAAGACTCGTCTCAACATCGGGGGGAAGAGCATCAGCCTGCAAGGCTTCGACTTAGGGATTAACCTAGGCAAGAAGTTTGGCGTGGCGGTGACGTCTCAGGCAGACGAAAAGCCCAAGGCGGCTCGCAGTTCTGCCACGGTTGTGGGTGATGACAGCTTGCAGATAATTAAGCAAGGTACGACTAGTTCTTTCAGATCACCGTTTGAGCTTCCCTGGCTCATGCGGGTGAAGTCTCACTCACAGCAGACTTTAGAGGGTTCATCAGGGAGCCGTTTGTAGATAGGTGCCGGTTATGCAGCTTACTCACCCAATCTTGGTTGTGATGCAGATTCCCCCCGGTGGCCGGATGTACAACAGTACGCCAAGTCCATGCTTGGGGCAGTCCCTAAGAAGGAGAAGGACGCTATCTCGCGCATTGAGACGTTCAATCTTGAACGGATCACAACCCTCCTGTCTGAGGTATGACCCTTCAAATCAAATTTCACCAAGTATTTTCCCGTTTGGCGGTTGGCCCTGATGGGGTACCGATAGAGGTGTGGAGGTGTTTGGGTAAGATTGGTATTGATTGGTTAACAAACCTTTTCAACAAGATATGGACGGCTACAAGGATCCCACAAGATTGGAGGAAGAGCACCTTGGTCCCGGTTTATAAAAACAAAGGAGACGCTCAAGATTGTTCTAACTATCGAGGAATTAAGCTTATGAGCCATACTATGAAGTTGTGGGAAAGGGTGATTGAACAAAGGTTGAGGGCATGCACAAGCATTTCAGATAACCAATTTGGTTTTATGCCTGGGAGATCTACTATGGAGGCAATCCATTTGATAAGACAAATGATGGAGTTTTATAGGGTAAAGAAGAAAGATCTTCATATGGTCTTTATTGATTTAGAGAAGGCATATGACAAGGTGCCAAGAGAGATACTTTGGTGGGCAATGTTGAAGAAAGGTATCCCACGAAGGTATGTAGACCTAGTTAAGGATATGTATCGGGATGTGTCAACAAATGTGAGGACATGCGGAGGGTTGACAAAAGATTTCCCTATTACAATCGGATTGCATCAAGGGTCTGCATTAAGCCCTTTTCTTTTTGCAACGGTTCTAGACGAATTAACTAGACCAATTCAAGATGAGGTTCCATGGTGTATGCTGTTCGCAGATGATATCGTTTTGGTGGATGAGACTAAGGATGGGGTTAATGTCAAGTTGGAGCAATGGAGGCAAAGGTTGGAATCTAGAGGGTTTAAGCTAAGTCGGAGTAAGACTGAATATTTGGTATGTCGTTTTGGCACTCAGAGGGGGACAAGCAATGAAGTGGTGAGTTTGGATGGAAAGGATTTGACCATGAGTGAATGTTTTAAGTACCTAGGGTCGATCATCCAGAAGAATGGTGACATTGATCAAGACGTGACCCACAGGATTAAGTCAGGGTGGCTTAAATGGAGAGCGGCCACGGGAGTGCTATGCGACCGCAGCATTCCCTTAAAGTTGAAGGGAAAATTCTACAGGACTGCCATAAGACCAGTGTTGCTCTATGGTACAGAATGTTGGGCTTCTAAGAAAGAGCATATTAAAAAGATGGAGGTTACGGAAATGCGCATGTTAAGGTGGATGTGTGGAAACACTTTAAGAGATAGAATCAGAAATGAGGTTATTCGCAAGAAAGTAGGTGTGGCGGGCATTGTAGATAAATTAAGGGAAAATCGTCTGCGTTGGTTTGGACATGTAAGACGGAGACCCGAGGGTGCACCGGTGCGAAGAGTGGAAGAGTGGGACCATGGAGGGGTTAAACGAGGAAGAGGGAGACCAAAGATGACTTGGTTGGAAGGAGTGAGGAAGGATATGAAGTGCATGGATTTACGTGAGGATGAAGTTTTGGATCGTAAGGGATGGAGGAGAAAGATTTATGTTGATGACTACACGGAATAATCAAATTTGGTTCATGTTAGCCGACCCCACTTTTGGGATTAAGGCTTTGATTGATTGATTGATTGATTGATTGATTTTCCCGTTTGGGCTCTTAATACTCCACTTATGACCATAGGCTATGCTGAGGGTGGATGGGTTTAAGAGACCATGGCAGCGCAAGTAGACTAAGGTAAAGTGAGCCAATATAGCGGCGTAAGACTCCGGAGACATTGCTCTCTATTCAAATACAATAAATGAACTTGAGTCTTAAGCATTTGAACTGAAACAGGCAGAAAATATCAGGCGCTTGACAGTTGAGCTGGAGACTACCAAGAAAAAGGCCTCCGACTTTAAGGCTACGCTGAAAAATGCTCAGTCGAACCTCAAGGCACTTGAGGCGGGTTACTAGGAGAACACAGAACTCTGCTCGGATGTCAACCGCCTGAAGAATGAGATGGCCCTGGCTCAAGCGAACTTCAAGGTGACCCTAGAGGCCGAGCAGGACCGGATCGTTGAAGAGAACGAGTCCGAGTGCAGATCGCATGAAGCTGGCATGGGACACCCTATGCCCAGGGCAGGAGTATGGTCTCTGGGCCTTGGCTTATCAGTATGCTGATGAAGTCATTAATGCCAAGGCTGAGGGAAAACCAAACCCGGGGAATGTCCATGCTTGGGCCAACCGGGAGGCCGAAGAGGAGCCTGATCAAGCTGTAGACGGAGGTGAGAAAGAGCAGAAACAAGAAGATGCTCAAGTGAACTCTACTCAACCGCCGCCTAAACAAAAGGAAGAGGAGGTCCTGACTGTGCCCAATAATTAAGTTTTTTAGTCTTTAGTTTGGCTTAAAGTCATCTTCTTTTCCGGCTTGTGTGCCGAGTATTTGTGTGTTTGAATTAACAGTTTTAAGTTTATTTTTATTAGGATGGTGATCTGGTTCAACATTTCTTCCCGGCTCTTGTAGCCAGGTTTTATATATGAAAGTACCGACGGAGTCGGTTTTGATTCAAATTTTGTTTCAGTTTTTGTACTTAAATTTTGCACATATATCCTTGAATTTTTGCCTAACTCTTTAAGAGCATGCGACAGATAGCAACCCAGTTGTACTTGCCCCTGGGCCGCTATGTGGTTGGTTTCAGTACCTTGCTGATTGATTGGTCGGGGAACTTTTGATACTTTAAAGAGTATAAGATGTTCCTAAGTCAATCAAGTAGTGATTGCCCCAAACCAAGCACACAGCCGTCCAATATTCAAGCGGGTAGCCGTCATCCCAGGCGATGAGATACTTATCTTCTTCTCCTCCACCTGGGTATCTGCAATCCGATTATACTTGATGTCTTTTTACCCCATTGGGTAGACTTGTATAATTTCGGAAAATAATCTAAGTGTGAACTTCAGTCGGCAACCGGCTCATTAGACATCCGGTTTTATGAACTTAGTCGTTCTTTAGATTATTTTAGTCAGACGGCTATGAGTTGACCAATTAGGTCGTTCAATCTTTTCTGTCTGTATGAGTTGGTAGAGCACTTTGTCACCAGGATGGGAGATGCTCTCTTTGACGATTCCACCCAGATGGACGCCATACTCATTTTGGAGCAGACGAATTTATAAAATAAGTATCATCCGGCCATTGGCTTCATGTTTTTTGAACATTAATTTAGCCACTAAGTTTTTAACTTAGTTTACTTTTAGAATTGTGGCAGTCGACCGTCTGTGCATTACACAGGCGGCATGTATAAAAATTAAATAACAGAACTGAAAACAAAAAGCAACTTTTTCATTGATAGGCTTTTCATTTACAAAAATTTACAAGTCTCAGAAGTAGTACTTTTTCAAGTTGTCTACATTCCAAGTTCTAGGCAGCCGCCTGTCGTCTGGAATTTCTAGGCGGTAGGTGTCGTCTCTTACTTCTTCATAAATCCGGTAGGGGCCTTCCCAACTAGGAGTTAGCTTTCCATGCTCATTGACCCTACCAGTTGCCTCCATTTTTTGTAACACAAAGTCCCCAACTTTCAAGGGTCGTTTGTGTACTCTTTTGTTGTAGGCACAGGTCATTCTCAGACGGTAGATCTCATGACGCAAGGCAGCATTGCCCATGCGTTCTGGAAGCGAGTCCAATGCTAGTCGCATGCCTCCCAGTTTGCCTATTCATCGTACAACATGACTCATAGAGTCGGCTCATAATGTTCAATGGGCAAGACGACTTCAGCACTATAAACCATGAGAAATGGGGTTTCACCGGTTGCCCCTTTTTCAGTTGTCCGGATGGCCCATAAGACATGAATTAATTCTTCAGCCCATAAACCACCAGCTCTTTCAATTTTCTTTTTAATGCCGTCTGAGATAAGTTTGTTGAAGACTTCAACTTGGCCATTTGCTTGGGGTCGGCCGACTGATGCAAAACAATGGGAGATCCCTTGATCTCTCAACCAAATCTTGAGCTGAGGCGTTTCAAACTGAGGACCATTATCAAACACCATAGACATAGGTACCCCGAACCGGGTGATGATGTTCTTCCAAATGAAGGATATGACATCCTTTGTCTTGATGTTCTTAACCGCCTCTGCCTCCACCCACTTGGTGAAGTAATCCACAGCCACCAAAATATATCTTTTTCCGCCTGGTCCAGGCGTGTAAGGACCTAGAATGTCCATGCCCCATTTAGCAAACGGGACTGGGCTGTGGATTGCTGTCAGGTCAGTTGCCGGCTGATGGATGAGCTTGCCAAATATTTGGCACTTATCACATTTTTTTACCATCTCCATGGCGTCTGACTCAAGAGTGGGCCAGAAGTAGCCTTGCCGCTTGGTCCTGACAGCCAGAGATCTGCCGCCTATGTGAGAGGCGCAGTATCCCGCCTGTAGTTCTTCGAGAACTTCTTTCCCCTTTTCCGGGGTAACACACTTCAACAGAGGTTTTAGAACCCCTCCTTGAAGAGCTTTTCGTTTCTCATCTCGAAGTTTGCTGCTCGTTTCTTTAGGACAGCCGCTTCCTGTGGTGAGTCAGGCAGCGTGCCGTCTTGAAGATACGCCCAGATGCCATCCATCTAGGTAGAGCTTCGGTCACGTACTCGAATGGGATCTTCTTTAGTAATAATTCATTTTTCCATAACTTCCCAGAAGACTGAGCGAGGCGTATCACAGGAGGCGGAGGATGCCAATTTCGACAGTGCATCCGCTTGATAGTTTTTCGACCTGGGCACTTAACTCAGATGGAATTCTTCAAGTGTCCCACATTCAATTTTAACCGCCTGAAGGTATTTGATCATTGCCGGATGGGTGGCTTCAAAGTCACCATGGTATTGGCTAACGACCAACTGAGAGTCAGAGCAGGCATCAACTTTTGTTGCCCCTGCCGCCTTGCACATGCGTATGCCGACTAGCAGGGCTTCATATTCTGCCTCATTGTTTGAGGCCTGGAACTTGAACCGTAGTGCCATATTTTTCCCCTTCAAGATACTGACATATTATACTTGCACCAGCCGTTCATAGTAGAGCTCCCGTCTACATACACTTTCCAAACCTGATCAGGATTGTCCGGAGCAACTGGCCTTGTCATTTTGACAATGTAGTCGGCAAACGCCTGACCCTTCACTGCCTTTCTTGGTTCGTAAGTGATTTCAAGACTTTGCATTTCAATAGCCCACTTTAGCATTCTACCGGATGACTCCAAGGTTATCATTGGCCGCTTAAGAGGTTGGTCTGTGTAAACCACGACCGGATGTGCCAGGAAGTAAGGTTTCAACTTCTTAACAGCCATGTAAAGGGCGAGGCCAAATTTTTCAATCATGGGGTACCGTAATTCAGTATTTCTGAGTACATGGCTAATGAAATAGATCGGGAGATGAATGCCGTCTCTCTCAACAAGGAGAACGTCACTGAGGGTGTTAGTTGAGACGAACACTACAAGAGGGGGGTTTTCCAAAACCAAATCACTTCACTATAATAGGGCAATCCCAAATTACAACCTATTATAAACAGACTTTTACTCACAAGTTCCACACTGAACTTGCTACACAGTAGGACCCTATCCTACCCAATCTAAGTCCCCACTTAGATTCACTCGTACTCCCTAAGTACTACCTCTCAGCTTCACACTAGAAGCTTACACCTTGTATGCAAAGTATAATTCACACACTCACCCAATAACCCCAATCAATACAAAATATATGACACTAGTATATGATAGGCAAGCTACGCATGAAACCCGAAACTAATATGACAAGGATATAATCTTGGCAAACTTACACAATTAAAGCACAAGTGATTTCTTCACGCATAAACTCACAAAAAAATGTGAAATGAGATGTCACTATTTATACAAGACTAGCTCATATAGTAATTAGGGTTTTGAAAAGATAATTATATTAATTTAACTAAATCTCAAAACACGGTTTTAAGTAAATCAAGTTTAAAGAAAATCTTTTTGGAAAACTAGATAAAGATAGATTTATCAAATAGAATAATATCTTTTGATAATCAGTTTTTAAGAAATAAATCTTTTAGGAAAATCTTTTTTTAAAAACCTATCTTTTTAACTTTCCGATTTTAATTATTTTTTCCAAGCATCTTTGTCACGTTTCTAATAAGATTCACACGTAACCTACTTAACATATTTACAACAAATCTAGAAGATAAAATTCTTAACTAAATTAAGTTGTTGCGCCGTTATTCTGTAATTGTAGATTACTTGGGCTTCACGCAGACCAGGACTAAGTTCCTGCTGTCACTTGAACTCCAGTACCAAACTGGAACTTCGCAGGCCAAGTTCCTCCAGAACTTGTTGTCTTCAGGTTCCTGTTAGGGAACTTAGATAGTTCTTGTTAGGGAACTATTCTTTTATCTTGTTTAACTTTCCAAGGTATCTCTCCATGTCTTCATAGATAAGGTTACTCTTCCACCACCAAGATCCACTTCACCTGTTCTAATCATACACTTAAAGAAACCTTTATTAGTCGAGTTTGCTTAAGTTTAAGTCCATCATCATCAAAACCTTTAAGCTTAAACAGAGAGCGTGATCTGAGACGGCTAAATACATGTAAAGCGTCTCCTTGGGCAGAGGGCTGAAAAGCCTTGGCAAAGAGTGTAAATGTTTTTTCAATTTTTGAAAGGCCGCCTCAGCATCATCTCCCCATTCGAATCTAGTCTTCTTCCTGATTTCTTGGAAGAAGTAAAGGCATTTGTCACCGGACCGGCTGAGGAATCACCCCAACGTAGTCAGGCAACCGGTGAGCTTCTGAACTTCCTTGACAGTGCGGGGTGACTTCATGTCAATTACTGCCTGTATCTTTTCGGGGTTAGCCTCTACCCCCCCTTTGGTTAATTAGGAATCCGAGAAACTTCCCAGACCCAACACCAAAAACACACTTTTTGGGATTTAACATGACCTTATGCCGCCTGATTGTGGTGACGGTTTCTCGGAGATCAGCAAGGTGGTCCGTCTGTAGCTTGGATTTGACTATCATGTCATCAATGTATGCCTCTACATCATCCCAATCTGATTAATGAAGACTGTATTAATCATCCGTTGGAAAGTACCTGGCGCATTCTTCAAGCCAAACGACATCACCGTATAACTAAATAACCCCTAATCAGTAACGAAGGTCGTCTTCTCTTGATCTTTCTTCCACAGGGGTATCTAGTGGAAACCTGAGTAGGCATCCATAAAACTCATCAAGGCATGCTTAGCTGTAGAGTAGACCAGGCTGTCGATCTTTGGAAGCGGGTAACTGTCCTTTGGACATGCCTTGTTCAAGTCAGTGTAATCTACACACATGCGCCAGGTACCATTCGGCTTCTTTACAAGCACCACATTCGCAACCCAATCAGGGAAGTTACACGGCCAAATGAACCCAGCATCTAACAGCTTTTTGACCTCGGTAGCTGCCGCTTGACTTCTCTCCTCGCCGTGATTTCTTTTCTTTTGTCGAATGGGCTTCTTTTTAGGATCCACGGCAAGTTTGTGGACAGCAAGATCCAGGCTGATGTTTGGCATCTCTTCCACTTCAAAGGTAAAGATGTCTTTGAATTCTTTCAGCAGGAGGTGCAAGTCTGCACCCAACCTTTCAAATGTAGCTGTCCCCACCTTAATAGTTCGCTCTGGACGGCTGTCGTCTAGAGGAATATCAACATGATCACCAGCCGGCTAGGGACGGAGCTCATCTGACTGTTCCCCGGTCAATGATTGCTATTTCTTCTCTTTCTTTACCTCCACCAACTGATCAACTTTTCTTTTCTTTCCGGCTGCTGGTGGGGCTGGGTTAGGGTCCTTGACATCGTAAAGGTTTATGGGCTCCTTCGGCTGACCGGCTGCAATAGTCGTTGGCTTGACGTCTGAGAGGTAACACTCCCTTGCCGTCTTCTGATCCCCGTTCAGGGAGCCAACAGAGCCATCATCTTTTCATATTTTAACAACATGAGAGTTGGGATGATGACGGCCTTGTACTCGTTAAGAGTGGGTCGGCCCAGAATGATGTTGTAGGCGGTCAGCTATTCAACCACCAAAAACCGGACGATAATATGTCGCCCTTTGCCCTTCTGCCCCAGCCGGATGGGTAGGTCAATTTGTCCGACTGGGTGCACGACCCCTCCTCCAAAACTAACAAGGGGATGGGAGACGTCGCACAGATTGTCCAGCTTATAGTTCAGCTTAGACAGACACTTGTAGCTAATGAGGTCAGAGGAGCTACCAGTGTCGATAAGGATCCGACCAACCAGCTGGTTGGCGACCTTACATTCAATGACGACCGGGTCGTCATGCGGTCGGCAGACTTTGCCCCGATCCTTCTCGGTGATGAGGACGTCTGGGAAAGTACCACTAGTGGACACCTGTCCATCATTAACTGAGTGGATCATCTTCTTCAGATGATCCTTGGTGCCCCGAATAGTCGGGCCACCACAAGCGAATCCTCCTGCTATGGTGTAGACCGGATCCTTGTCGGTGTCCGAACTACTAGTAGGCTGGACAGTCTTAGACGACTGCCCCAGATTTGTCTTGATAGTCGCTTTGGACTTCAAGACATAGGACTTCAGCACCCCCTTTGTCATCCAGACGGTCCAACGTACACTTGAGACTATAGCAGTCATTGGTGTCATGGCCGACTTACTCATGGAAGTTACAATATTTATTTTTGTTCCGTGACTTGACGGAACTCTTCATTGGATTCGGCTTCTCAATGGTCAACCGGTCCTTTATCTCCATGAGGATTGAGTGGCAGTCTATTAAACTCGTACCTCGGGACGTACGATTTGAATTCTTTCTTTTTTTTTTAGACGGTTGATCAGGCTCGTCAACCGCCCAAACTTCTTTCCTCGTTTTGCTCTCATCATCTTTCTGAGCCGGCTGAGCAGACCAACTCTCTTTTTGTTTGTCAGACTTCTTAGAGTCTGACTGATGGATGGACGAGCAGAGGTCGGTAGCTTGAATAAAGCTCTCCACCTCTATCAACACCTCTTGGAGGGTGAAACCCTCTTTCGGACGAGGTTAAACTTAATGGTTGACCCATCCTTCAGACCGTTGAAAATTCTGTATAAGCTACCTCGTCAGACAGCCCTTGAATCTGGATTCTCACCATATTGAACCCTCTGATGTAAGAGCGGAGTCCTTCTCTCTCTCCCTCTCTTATGGTGCTCAAGTCGAGACTTGTTTTCTTGGCAGGGATGTTGATTGAGAAGTTGGAGGCAAACAGGAAGGCAAGCCTCCTGAAGCTATCAATGCATCCGACTGGCAGGTTGTCAAACCATTGTTGGGCTATGTCCTTTAAGGTAGCCGAGAAACATCGGCACCACATAGCATCCTCCAACCCCTGTATGTGCATAAGGTTGGTGTAGGCTATGAGGTGGTCCTCAGGGTGGTGGTACCATCATAGGCACCAACCAACACATTCTTAACCTTGGCCGGCTGTGCCGCCTCGGTTATCTCCTTGGTGAACACAGAAGTTTGTTCACCAAGTTTAAACAGATGGAGCTGCCAGTCCAAGGGTTGGACATTGTATGCCACCTGTCCTCCAAAGAGGGTCGGCTACATAAAATGAGGTGTGTACTACCCATATGGCATCTGAGGCACATACGGGGCATTCCCAATCATTTGAAGGCCAGTATGGACGGACTTTCCGCCTGTATGGCTCTCATGCAAGGACTGGAAATTCCTTGCAGATGTATTTTTGAAGCTGTCTGAAAAGCTCGAGGTAGAGGCTGACTCAGACAGCTGTTGGCTCCGACTGTGCTTGATGATGTGTCGAGCATCGGAGAAGGTTTTCTTGTTTCCATCCGGCTAAAAAGCTCGGATGACCTTCCTTTTGCCCGTCTGGGGCAGAAGGATCTTAGTCCAATCAATGGCAAGCGTAGTCTTCTCCTTTGGATGTGGAGTAGGCTGCCTGTCTCTGATTGACTTTCTCCTCTCAGCTTGAGGAGTCTTCTTAGCCGACTGACCCTTATTAGAGTCAGCCGTCCTCTTGTTTATCAGGTCCTTGATTTCACCCTTGAAGCTTGTCATGAATTTCATGAGCTCGTCTCAGGTGACTAGAGCCTGACCTCCTGCCGCCTTGGTGTTACCAGGCGGTGGTCCAGCATTCTTGCTGGTACCAGGTTCATTGTTGACTCGTTCCAATTTGTCTTTGGAACGGATGTGTTTAGCAATGAGTGACCCGTCAATGGCCACATATGTTTCGACGTCAACATCGTGGTCGTCTTCATGGTTTGTAAAGACCTCCCCATCAACCGTAGGACGGTTGGGGTCTGGCGGTGGTACAGACTCTTGAACCACCTTTGAGGTACTCTCCCCACAGACGGCACCAAATGTTTTGGGTGTTTTTATCCCTCGGGAGAGTTACAGCTCAAAGACTGGCCCGGGGCGGCCTGTACCTGCAAAACAACGTAGACTCCGGGTGGTTGGAGCTCCGCCTCCGATGATCAAGTTAGAACGCGGTAGAGAAAGTAAAAAAGTGGGGAAAGGTAAAAGTGAGATCTTCTCGGATTCCGAGATCAAGTGTTTCTCTAATGTGAGGGAATATAGGGTATGCTGTAATAAATTGTCGATGTCCCCAAATGGGGGAATCTCCCTATTTATAGGGTCATTGGTAAATGTATCCCTGATTAGGTCACTCTAACCTAATTCTAATGGGCTGCGCCGAATTACGACTTCCTCGGGATTTGGGCCTTGAAGGCCGCCTTTTCCCTCTAATTTTGGGAACGACACGTGTCAAATGGGGATTGGTCCTATTTGGACCAATCTCGATCTGACACGTGTCACCACCTGGTTGGCCCAAGTGGCTTGGGTAAAATTACCCAAAACAGGTGGTGAAAAACAATTTTTTTTAGTTGGTGGTAAAATAAAATTTTAAAAGTTTGGTGATAAAAAAACAATTTCGTATTTTTTCTTGGTAAAAAAAAAAAAAAAAACTTAAAATATTTATAAACTTCAAACAATTTTTTAAAATTAATCTATTAATTTCTTATTTATGTCTTGTTGTCAAAGGATAATGCATTAAGAGAAAAATAATAACAATATAATTTTTTGTAACCACAATATCATTTACAAGAATAATAAACTAAAAACACACTATTACTTTACTTAAATCATATTTACAATCCTTTAAGAAAATAAAGCAATTTTAAATGGTAGTAAGTAGAGGTGTCAAAACCGAACCAACTTAAAAAAAACTATCCGTTTCGACTGTAATTAACCCGACTTGAACTTAACCTGACACCGATTTGATCCGACCTGAACTCAACCCGAATCCGATTTGACCCGATCTGAACTCAAACCGAATCGATTTGATCCGACCTGAGCTCAACCTGATCCGAAATTGACCCGACAAATAACCGATCTAATCCGATTTGTTTTGACCCAAACTGATATTAACTCGACCCGATTTTAACTCGATTTGATTTTTACCGGATCCGAATTTAACCCGACCATAATTAATCATTGACTTTTTTATTCAAGTTCTTATACCACTATATTTACTAATTATTAATAAGTTAAATTTTTTTACTACAAAGAAATAATCTGGAGTAACAAGTTTACTTCATTTATATACTAATTATGTAAAATTAGTTTCTAATTAAGCTTTATATTTGTCTCATCTAAAATTTGCTACAAATAATTTGTAATACTTGAACATTAAAACCTCTTCTTTCGACTCGATAAAAAAATGATACATGAATGACTTGATATTGACTCAATAATAAGGTAAAAACTCAATAATAGCTCTACTTAAAAAATAACCTTATTTGGATATGAATTGGGTCAACTCGATTAAATCCAGCCAAACACAGAAAAGAATTGAATTGAAATTGACCAATTAATGAATCAAAGGATCAACCTTATCTTAATCAAATCGAACTTGACCGAACTGAAATCAACCCGACCCAAATTCATCTGAATCGAAATTAACCCGTTTTGAACCTGATCCGAATTTATCCGAACCAAACATGAATCGATCTAGAGTTAACCCGGCCCATATCCGACCCGAACTCGATAGACCATGACCCGAATTTGATCCGACCCGAATTTGACCCGACCTGACCCGATCCGAATTAAAAGAATAATTTTGACCTGAACATATCCGACCTAAAACAGACCCGACCCGAATAAACCTGATCCAAACTCTATCCGATTATCCGAATTAACACCTCTAGTAATAAGTAATAAAATGTTAAGGTCGTCAGTGTTGGACTTAATGATTTTGATGATGACACAACCTCACTTACTTACAAACTAATAAGTGCTTGATTGTTTAACTGTGTACTTAGTTGCAAAGACCAGGAGAATTAAGTGTCTTGTAAAGATACCATGAGGAACAAGAAGGCCAGAAGCAGAGCTATCCATAAAGAAGAGTTCCTTTGCAGGAACTGGTGCTTCATAAATGAAGACTTGAGAAGAAAAGGATCCCCTCAGGAAACAGAAGCTTTAGAGCAGAAGCTTCATCAGAGAAGAGAAGTTCCTCCCAAGGAACAAGAAGCCTCGGAGTAGAAGCTTCATCAGAGGACATGAAGACTAAATATATTTTTATATTTTAGGATCTATGTAAGTATAAGAAATTAGTTACACTCGAAAAAGCTGTGTGGAATTGGTCTAAGTTGATAAAATTGTGCATGCTAATTTTTAGGAAAACTGTTTTCTAAACGTTTATCTTTTTCCAAATTAAAAGGAATTTTATTTAATTTCTGATTTTGAAAATATCTTCTGAAAATAAAATCTCCCACATTTTCTAAAACTTGCGGCCTACTCCTCCATGATTTTCTTCAAGTTATGGTCTTGCACATTGAGGAGTTCATGTTTCCTTAATTTTAGGAACACAATCTTCTTAGTAGGTTGGAGTAGTGGCGTAGTGGAATTGTTGCATAAAGAAGTTTTTCCTAAACGAATTTAATCTATAAATAGTCTTTGAAATCAGTTGGAAAAACTTACCTTTACTCACATAAGTTTTCAAGCTTTAATTCGAGTTAAGTGTCAATTCCACATAAGTGATATAGAGTGTTCTTATGTTCTTATACTAGAGTTATTTATTTTTCGAGTTGTAATTTGGGGAATGGGGAAGTTTGAGTGAATTTCTGTAAGTGAGAAAAAGAAGAGAAAGAGAAGAGAAAGAGAAGAGAGAGAGAAGAGAGAAAGAGAAGGCACTACTAAAATTCGGTCAAATTACTACTGTTTTTTTACGACCGTCATTTAAACAGTCGCAAAATATAATATTTGCGACCGTTTTTAAGGCGGTCGCAGATTTGCGACCGTTTTCAAGGCGGTCGCAGATTTGCGACCGTTTTTAGGCTATTCAACGGTCGTAAAAGTATTTAAAAATGTCTTAAAAATAATATACATGTTAAAAATAATTGTCGCAAATTGCGACATTTACGACCGTTATAGAAACGGTCGCAATTTCGACCATTTGCGACCGCCACAACCGGTCGCAAATTGCGACCATTACGACCGTTATAGAAACGGTCGCAATTTGCGACCATTTGCGACCGCTAAGAGCGATTGTAATAAAGTAATGATTTTTTTTTTAATAAAATGGAGTATAAAAGTGCTACGCAACCCACCCTAACCCTATTTTTGTTGGAGCAGCCGTTTCTTCTCATTATTTTCTCTCTCCTCATTTTCTCATCTTCTCCTTCCTTCTCCCTTCTCACGCCCTCCTTCCTTCTCCCTTCTCACGCCCTCCTTTCTCTTCATCTCCTCTTTCTCTTCTCCTCTTTCTTTCTTTCTCATCTCCTCTTTCTTTCTCTTCATCTCCTTTCTTCATTAAGCCATCACATCAAGTCCCACCGTCACAAGCAAGCAACGAATGAACGAGCCGCACCGCCACCATCCTTTTCAAGAATTTCGGTTTTCATGGTCAAATTCGACTATGAAAACTTCAGATCTGGAGTTTTCATGGTCGAATTTGACCATATAAACCCCATGAGGAAGAAATATTAGGAAAGGTATGTTGATTTTCTGATTTTTTTAAAAAAAAATTTGTTTTATTTTCGATTTTTGTTGCTTCATTTTAGTTTTTGTTCGAATTTCTATTTGAATTTTGGTTCGAAGTTTTTTTTGAATTTTGTTGATTTGTTTTTTTCGAATATTGGTTCGAATTTTGTTCGAAATTTTTTGTGATTTTTGTTCGTTGTGGGTTTCAATTTTGCTGGGTTTAATTTTTTTTGTTAAGTTTTGTGGGTTTGATTTTGTTCGATTTTTGTTAGTTTTTGTGGGTTTGATTTTGTTTGATTTTTGTTCAAATTTTAATTAGTTTTTGTGGGTTATATTTTGTTCGAATTTTGATTTAATTTTTGTTCAATTTTCGGTTTGATTTGTGTAATTTTGTTTGAAATTTTGTGGGTATTTTTTTTTTTTTGGGTTTAATTTTTTTTGATAAATTTATACAATTTTTGGGTTGAATATGGGTGGTGGTGGTGGTGGGTAAAGGTGGTTAAGGCTGGGCGGTGGCTGGTGGTGTTTTAGGGTGGCCAGTGGTGGTGGGTAAAGAGGGTTTGGGTGGGAAGTTATGGGTAAAGGTGGTTTAGGTTGGCGGTGGTGGTGGGTTAGGTGGTTTCGGGTGAGCGGCGGTGGGTTTACGTGGTTTGGGTTGGCAGTGGTGGTGGGTAAAGGTGGTTTGGGTTGGCAGTGGTGGTGGGTAAAGGTGGTTTCGGTGGTTGGTGAGGCTGGATGTGAAGTACAGTAGTGCGATTTTTTTCTTTTTTTTTTGTTTTTTTTAAAAATTTTAGCGACGGCTTATGGCAGTCGCTAATTCCAAAAATTGCGACAGTTGATTTAACCAGTCGCAATTTTCAATTTTTGGGACCGTTTTCTAAACAGTCGTTGAAAATAATAAAAACGGTCGCAAAAAATCTGCGACCGTCAAACGGTCGTAATATTGATTTTCTGCGACCACGTGAATAACGACCACCACCTTACGACCGTTGACGGTCGCAATTATTAATTGCGACCGTTTTTACTATAATCTGTGACCGTCAGAGACGGTCGCAATTTGGCCGTATTTTAGTAGTGAGGGAAGAGTAACAAGTTGGGTGACTTGTTCCTCGGGGTTTCAAGTTCGTTGAGGAACTTGAAGTTTGAGTCTTTAGTTTGTAATAGGACCATTTGCCCTATTCTAGTGAAGATTTTTTTCCCAAAATCCCAAGTGGTCGTGGTTTTTCTCCTTGTTAGGGCCAAGGAGTTTTCCACGTAAAAATCTCTCTTGCATCTTTTAGTTCCTTCAGTTTATCTTTCTGTTCCTTTAGCTTACTTAGTTTTAATTCTGCAAAAAGTTTGGCTAAACTCTCATACTACAATTCAACCCCCCCCCCCTTCTTGTAGTATTCATTGAAACAACAATTGGTATCAGAGCCTAACTTCTAGGAAAATCAGGAAACCCTGAAGAAGAAAGGTCTTGGAGAAAATGAATACTCATGAGAAGCTCGAGGAAGGATACTCAACTCAGAGGCCTCCTATGTTCAACGGCAAGTTCTATACCTACTGGAAGAACCGCATGGAAATCTTTATCAAGGCGGAGAACTACCAAGTCTGGAGGGTCATCGAGGTTGGTGATTTCGAAGTCACCAAAACAAACTCTCAAAATGAGGTAATCCCTAAGCCTATGTCTGAATTTGAGAAACAGGATTTTGATAAAATGGAAATCAATGCTATGGCTGTGAAATTGCTCCATTGTGGACTTGGACCTCACGAACACAATCGTGTTATGGGGTGCAAGAACGCTAAGGAAATCTGGGATTTGCTGCAGATTACTCATGAAGGAACCAATGAGGTTAAACGCTCAAAAATCGATCTGCTTATGTTAAAGTATGAAAGATTTGAGATGCAACCTAAGGAAACCATCCAAGAGATGCTAACCCGTTTTACTAACATCATAAATGAGTTGGTTTCCCTTGGTAGACAGATTCCTACAGATGAGCAGGTTAGGAAGGTTCTTAGAAGTCTTCCGCAAGATGAGAAATAGAGAGCTAAGGTGACAGCCCTTCAGGAAACTAAGGACTTTACCAAGTTTAACATTGAACAACTAGCAGGTTCTCTCATGACTCATGAGCTGCACCTTGGAGTCAACAACGAATCCATGAGGAACAAGGGATTGGCTCTTAAGGCTGATGAGGAGGAAGACTCAGAAGTAGACGAGGATGAGGCTGCCCTAATTGTGCGAAGATTCAAGAAGATGTTCAAGAAAGGCCGCACCTCAAGGAACTTCGGAAAAAGACCTCAAATCCAAAACCTGACTACAGCTGCCACAAGTGTGGATCCCCAGAACACTTTATCAGAGACTGTCCCCTCTGGGAAAATGATAAAGGAAAAGGAAAGGCTAAGGAACAAGGAAGAGAAAAATTCAACAAGGCAAACTACCAAAAGTCAGACATGAGGAAGGCCATGATAACAGCCTGGGGAGACTCAGACAGTGAAGAAGAAAAGGATGACCAAGTAGAAGAGGAGACGGCTAATCTTTGTCTGATGGCTAAATCAGATGATGAAAAGGCCTACCTCGAGGAACTCCAGAAAGAGGTATTTCTTGATCCTAAACAGCTTAAAACTCTCTCTAAATAGGTCCTAATAGATATATGTCTAGAAGAAGAAGAATTCTTTAGAGATACTTGTGTGAAACTGAACAAATGTGAAAAAGCTCTTAAGGTTTGCAAAGAACATGGTGCTTGGTTGGAAACAGCTTATGCAAAGTCTCAAAGCAAATTAAGAGAGCTTGATTTTAAATATAAACACATAACAGAGATAGCTGATAGAATCAAGAATGAAAGTATTCTTCTGAATGTTGAATTAACTCAGCATAAGCTCATGAATTCTGATATCAGTTCTAGCAGTTCCTCAAGCGATCAGCTGCTTAAATTCAATGTTGATTTTGAAAATTTGAAAAATGAACTCTCTACTTTAAAAACTCAAAAGGATCAACTTGAATCGAAACTGAATGCTAGAAAGGATAGAAGCATTGACCCAAAGGTCATACCTAAGTGGATAGTTGAAGCTCAAGGAAAACGAACTGAAGGCCTTGGTTACATGACCAAGAGAAAAGGTAAGCAAAAGAAATATGTTGAGCTTTCTAGCATGAAGGTATGTACTTTTTGTGGTAAGACTGGACATCTCTATGATCAATGTAGAATAAGAGAAGAAGCTGATAAAAGAAATGTAAAACAAGTGTGGGTCAAGAAAACTGATATTGCATCCACGTCTAAGGAACCCAAGGAAACCTAGGTTCCTAATCCTAATGCTTAGTTTTCTTGCAGGTCCTAGTGAGGGGGAATAACTCGTGGTATCTCGACAGCGGGTGTTCAAAGCATATGACAGGTGATAAATCAAAATTCCTCTCACTAGAAGACTACCCTGGAGGAACAGTAACCTTTGGGGATAATAAGAAGGGCGAGATCATTGGAAAAGGCAAAATTGGAAGATCAAAATCTCATTCCATTGATAATGTGTTCCTGGTCGAGGGCTTAATGCACAATTTGCTCAGCATATCACAGTTTTGTGATAAAGGAAAATCTATAAGTTTTACTTTTGACTCTTGCAACATCATCAACAAGTCAAGAAAGGTTGTTCTAGAAGGAACAAGAAGAGGGAACACTTATACAGTTGACCTCAACTTAATCCCAAGGAACAACCTTACATGTCTGAGTGCTGTAGAAGATGATCCCCTGCTATGGCATAAACGTTTTGGACATGCTAGCTTTTCATTACTAGACAAGCTAAGATCAAGGAACCTGGTTGTGGGACTTCCTATAATCAAGTTCCTACAGAACAAAGTTTGTGATGCATGTGTGAAAGGCAAGCATGTTCGTTCATCTTTTAAATTGAAGAAAATGGTAAGCACTACAAAGCCTTTGGAATTAATCCATATGGACTTGTGTGGTCCCATGAGGATTCAAAGCAGGAGTGGCAAGAAATATGTTTTGGTTATTGTTGATGATTATTCCAGATTCACTTGGGTTATTTTTCTTGCTAGTAAAGATGAAACTTTTAACGAGTTTGTTGTTTTTGCCAAGAAAATACAGAAAATCAGTGGTCACTCCATAGTCCATCTCAGATCAGATCACGGAACTGAATTTGAGAACTCAAGATTCAATGAGTTTTGCAGGGAAAATGGCATGAATCATAATTTCTCAGCTCCAAGGACTCCCCAACAAAATGGAGTTGTAGAAAGGAAGAATCGAATCCTTGAGGAAATGGCTAGAACGATGCTGATTACAAGTGGATTGCCAAGGAACTTCTGGACTGAAGCCGTGAATACAGCATGTTACATCCTTAACAGGGTTTCAATCAGAAGTATCATCTACAAGACTCCCTATAAACTATTCAAGGGAAGGAAGCCAAGCATATCTCATCTTAGAGCCTTTGGTTGTAAGTGCTTTGTACATAAAAATGGTAAGAAAAACCTAGGGAAATTTGATGAAAGAAGTGAAGAGGCCATATTTCTTGGATATGCCGCTGATAGCAAAGCTTATAGAGTTTACAATAAAAGTTCAATGTGTGTTGAGGAAAGCATTCACATAATCTTTGATGAAGTTAACCAGTTTGTGAGTGTGCAGGAACAAGAAGATGATAATGATTTTGAAATTGGATTGATAAGAGATAGGGATGAAGAAGAGACTCAGAAGCAAACCAAAGAAAAGCAGCCTGCTCCAGAAGAGGATCATCAAGAGAATGAGGAAGTTCCTCAACCAGATGAACAGGCAAATGAGGAACTAGCAGAAGAAGCAAAAGGAACAGATCCAGAAGCTCCTCAAATTGGAGTTCCTGCTAGGGAATTTCAACCTAGGACATTCAAGTATAAAATTTCCCATCCAACTGATCTCATAATCAGTGACATAAGAAAAGGAACTCAAACAAGATTGCAGATGAGGAACTTCTGTGCGTTCCATGCATTTCTGTCCATCCTAGAGCCTCGAAATCATCAAGAAGCCTTGGGAGATGCTGACTGGATAGTGTCCATGCTAGAGGAACTAAATGAGTTCGAAAGGAACAAAGTTTGGCACCTTGAGCCAAAGCCTAAGGATAAGAAATTAATTGGGCTCAAATGGGTGTTCAGGAACAAGCTTGATGAACATGGCATTATAGTAAGGAACAAGGCCAGATTGGTTGTGAAGGGCTACAACCAACAGGAAGTTATTGATTTCGATGAAACCTTTGCTCCTGTAGCTAGATAGTAGCTTTTGCCTCTTTTATGGGTTTCAAACTCTATCAAATGGATGTGAAATGTGCTTTTCTAAATGGTTTCTTAAATGAGGAGGTATTTGTTGAACAACCTCCTGGTTTCGAAAATCCTAAATTTCCAAATCATGTTTTTAAGCTTGATAAAGCTCTCTATGGGCTTAAATAAGCTCCAAGAGCCTGGTATGAAAGGCTTTCAAAGTTCCTACTGAAAAATGATTTTAAAAGAGGAAAAGTAGATAAAACTTTTTTTCTTAAATCTCGAGGAACTGATTTATTAGTTGTACAGATCTATGTAGATGATATTATATTTGGTGCTACTAACAATGGTTTGTGCAAGTACTTTGCTGAGCTAATGGGTGGTGAGTTTGAAATGAGTATGATGGGTGAATTAAATTTCTTCCTTGGACTTCAAATAAAGCAAACAGCAGAAGGAATTATGATTCACCAACAGAAGTATGTCAAGGAACTTCTGAAGAAGTACAACATGGAGAATTCCAAGACAAATCACACACCTATGGGAACAATAACAAGACTTGATGAGGATCCACAAGGAACAAGTGTGGATCAAACCACTTATAGAGGTATGATTGATTCATTGCTATATCTAACAGCCAGTAGGCCTGACATTTCTTTTAGTGTTGGATTATGTGCTATATTTCAGTCTAATCCTAAAGAATCACATCTAACGGCTGTTAAGAGAATTTTAAGATACCTCAAAGGAACAGATGACCTGTGTCTGTTCTATCCTAGAAGTGATGACTTTATGCTTAGAGGATTTACAGAGCTGACTATGATGGTGACTTAGTCAACAGGAAAAGCACCTCAGGTATGGTTCAGTTCCTTGGCTCTTGTCTAGTTTCTTGGGGTTCCAAGAAACAAAATATTGTTGCATTGTCGACTGTAGAGGCTGAGTATGTAGCAGCAGTTGCTTGTTGCTCTCAAATCCTTTGGATCAAACAACAGTTGTGTGACTTTGGTATTAAATTTAATTGCATTACTATCTATTGTGATAACACTAGTGCAATTTGCATATCTAAAGATCCAGTCCATCATTCAAGAGTCAAGCATATTCATATAAGGCATCATTTCCTTAAGGATAATGTTGAAAAGGGTTTGATTAAATTAGATTTCTGCCAAACTGACAATCAAATTGCAGATATTTTAACAAAACCCTTGAACAGAGAAAGGCATGAGAAGATGAGAATGGAACTTGGGATGATTAAGTTATATTAAGAAAAATGCATCAAGTTCCCTCAGGTATGAAACTCAAACTGACGTGCTTAATCATGGTATATAGTGCACAAGTGTTATATGTTTAATTACATAGTTAAGACAGGTTGTGAGCAGGAATAATATTTACTAAGGGCATGTAAATTTGAAAGACATAGAATGTGAAAGTCCAAAATTGGTTGCATGAGCCTTGTTGAATTGTTCTGTGTATCAAGTTGCATTTGCAAGTGATTTTTAACTGATTAAATTCAAGAGATAAAATTATTGTGTTTATCTATTTTTCAAAATTCCAAATTCTTTTTATCTAAACACAAAATTCGGATGAATGCATCAAATATTCATCATTATCTTTTGTCAAAAGTAGCCCACTCACATTACTCTCTTAAAACACGCTTTGCGTTTCCCTAAGCAATAAATATGAGTTTCAAATCAACTTAATTCACCTCACCTCCCAAACGACACCTCACTTCACCAATTTACCTCCACCATAAAACATGTCAGCCTCACACAAATTTACACCACATAAAAATTACCTTCTCTCTCATCACTCCGATCAAAACTACTCTCCAATGTCTACCTCTCCAAAAACCCAAATTGAAGCCGACTCAAACACAAACCCTATCCCAGACATTACCATGGAAATTCCACCGGAAATCACTCCCATTGAAGTTCAAGAGCCTCCAAAAGTCGAATCGACTACCGAATCTTAGTCTTCTCGCAAAAGGAAGTCTGATGACATGCAAGATGAAGAAGAAAGTGCTCCGGAACTAGGGGTCAATTACCAGGATAAGCCAGCAGCCATGAAAAAGCAAGAGAAAATTGGGGATCACTTTGTGACAGGTTTGGCTATTAATCTCCCTTGGTGTAAGTCTGTTAAGCTTTATGAATTGCTTGATTTGATTGAATCTCAAAATTGGGTGAATTTGTTGAGTGAATACTTCAATCGGAGTTTGTATGTTGATGCTATGAAGGATTTTTGCAAAATTTTCAATTACTCTAAAGGTACTATTCGGTGTTGTGTGTATGAAAAAGAAATTGAGTTTGATGCGATGTACTTGGCTGAGTTGTTTGATGTTCCTAATACTGGGTATGATATATATTTTAAAAGTAATGTGATAAGAAACCCTCTTCCTGATGCCAATATTGATGAAATAGTGAAGTTTCTAGGCGGCGACCCAGAAGAAACCTACATAAATCACAATGTCCTAACCCCTCTTGACAAAATCCTGCTAAAGTTTGTTTTCAATGATATAATCTCTCGTTCTCAAAAGAGAGACAGTGCCAACAAGCTTGATTCTGTCTTGATTTATTGCCTAGCCAAAAAGATCTAAATCAACTTTCCCTACATCATGATCCAACACCTTTCCCACTGTGTTCCAAAAGGATGGAAGGTGGGATATGGAAACCTACTCACCTATGTGTTCGAAAGTTTTGGTATCTCCTTTGCTGATAAAGAATCCCAGCCCCTCAAAAACACCGAATACATGTAGCCTATTTTTCTTGAAAACCATAAGATGAAGGTTGTGGATGGATGTTTTGAAGCTGTGTTGGAGGAAAAGGAGAAAAGGCCAAAGGAAGTAAGAGCATTATCTGAGGGGGAAGAAGAGAAGGCTACGGGGATAGTTGAGGGAATGGTGCAGGATATTTAGGAAGAGGAAGAGGAAAATATAGTTGAGGAGTTCACTGAAATAGGGGGAAGGAAGAAAAGGAAGAGCTTGAGGTTGATGAAGAAAAAGGAGACCTCTGCACCCATTTGCATTGATATATCTGGGGTGTAGGAGGATTTGCAGAAAGTCACAAGCTCTCCTATTTCGGGCAAGTATGCATCTGCAGGAACAGGTTTTGCAGCTTTCAGTTCCCCTCCAAAGGATCCCAGCGAAGATGTGAAGGAGCTGAAGGACACGCTCCTTAAGGTGCTGAAGGAACAAGAGCAGTCAAAGTTGCAGATGGAGGAATTGAAGAAGAGTGTGCTCACTCTGAATGCTGATGTCAAGAAGCTGGTCTCAAGCACTGAACAAGGGAGACAGTCCATTGTCAAGGACATAGTGTCTCAAATCAGCAAGAAACTGGAGGATCTTGCTGTTGATGATGACCAGAGCATTGCTTCTTAACCTATCTTTCTTTGCAGCCTCTTTATGTTGATAAAACTTATATTTTATCTGCTTTTGGGAATAATTTTATTTGGGCACTTTCAATTTTCTTTTGGTGAACTTGCAAATTTGGTACACTTGGCCGATGTTTTAAATCAGTTTTGGATGATTAATACCTATGTTTATTCTGCCTATATGCTTTGTGAATGTTTTCTCTCTATGCATGCTTCTTGTCTTAACACCAAACCACTTAGATGGTGCTGTGTTATGGTGTACTATTGCTTGTGTGTTGGTTTTTGATAATGCCAAAAAGGGGAAGAGATGCAAACTATCAAGGAAACTTAATCATTCTATGGTCTCTGTTCGAAATCTTCACAAGCTGCCTACTCTCTAAACAGGTATAATGTATATACAAGTTTTTTTTTCTTAGTTTTTCATTTCAGCATTGCTTTCATTTCTTAGTATTAGTTCCCTTTCTGCATTGTACTTTGTTTTTGCATTTTCTTTTCTTTAAGAATAAGTTGGATTATCTCTATTTCCTTGTAAGTAAGTTTGGTTTGTTTGCCATCATCAAAAAGGGGGAACATTGTTGGACTTAATGATTTTGATGATGACACAACCTCACTTACTTACAAACTAATAAGTGCTTAATTGTTTAAGTGTGTACTTAGTTGCAAAGACCAGGAGAATTAAGTGTCTTGTAAAGATACCATGAGGAACAAGAAGGCCATAAGCAGAGCTATCCATAAAGAAGAGTTCCTTTGCAGGAACTGGTGCTTCAAAAATGAAGACTTGAGAAGAGAAGGTTCCCCTCAGGAAACAGAAGCTTCAAAGCAGAAGCTTCATCAGAGAAGAGAAGTTCCTCCCAAGGAACAAGAAGCCTCGGAGTAGAAGCTTCATCAGAGGACATGAAGACTAAATATATTTTTATATTTTAGGATTTATGTAAGTATAAGAAATTAGTTACACTCGAAAAAGCTGTGTGGAATTGGTCTAAGTTGATAAAATTGTGCATGCTAATTTTTAGGAAAACTGTTTTCTAAACGTTTATCTTTTTCCAAATTAAAAGGAATTTTATTTAATTTCTGATTTTGAAAATATCTTCTGAAAATAAAATTTCCCACGTTTTCTAAAAACTTGCGGCCTACTCCTCCATGATTTTCTTCAAGTCATGGTCTTGCACATTGAGGAGTTCATGTTTCCTTAATTTTAGGAACACAATCTTCTTAGTAGGTTGGAGTAGTGGCGTAGTGGAATTGTTGCATAAAGAAGTTTTTCCTAAACGAATTTAATCTATAAATAGTCTTTGAAATCAGTTGGAAAAACTTACCTTTACTCACATAAGTTTTCAAGCTTTAATCGAGTTAAGTGTCAATTCCACATAAGTGATATAGAGTGTTCTTATGTTCTTATACTAGAGTTATTTATTTTTCGAGTTGTAATTTGGGGAATGGGGAAGTTTGAGTGAATTTCTGTAAGTGAGAAAGAGAAGAGAAAGAGAAGAGAGAAAGAGAAGGGAAGAGTAACAAGTTGGGTGACTTGTTCCTCGGGGTTTCAAGTTCGTTGACGAACTTGAAGTTTGAGTCTTTAGTTTGTAATAGGACCATTTGCCCTATTCTAGTGAAGATTCTTTTCCCAAAATCCCAAGTGGTCGTGGTTTTTCTCCTTGTTAGGGCCAAGGAGTTTTCCACGTAAAAATCTCTCTTGCATCTTTTAGTTCCTTCAGTTTATCTTTCTGTTCCTTTAGCTTACTTAGTTTTAATTCCACAAAAAGTTTGGCTAAACTCTCATACTACAATTCAACCCCCCCCCCCTTTCTTGTACAATTCATTGAAACAACAATCAGTTATAAAATGGTACATATATTAGAATGTTGATGGTGTGTATATGTGTATACTTGTACAAAATTATAAAAATAATACTATGATGTTACACAACTTGTACCATATCGAATAATTATAATGAGAGAATATAAGAGAACACTGATGGTCTTAGATGTTCTACAAAGTACAATCCCATACTCTCACATTAAAGTTTTGGAAAAGAAGATAGGTAAGATTTGTTATAAAAGTAACACAATATTGTACTAGATAATTAGTGTGAGGATTTGTTTGGTTCACCTTATTTTTGCTTATCTGATCTTGTCTGATCTGATCTGATTGTCAAATTTGACTAAATTTTGACCTTAAATGTACGATAAACTATAAGGAAAAAATATATCAAGTGGGATCTTGTTGGATTTGTAATAATGTGTATTTTATTATAATGTAATTTTCACAATTTTTTTAATTACAAAATTAAAGATATTTAGCAATAAAAAACTTCACATAAAACGATATCTGATCTGAACTTATTTTTTTAATCTGATCTGAGCTAAACTTATTTTTTCTAAAATAAGTAAAAATAAGGTGAACCAAATAAAGCCTGAGCCTTATATTGAGACATGCTATTGAGTTCAAAATCAAGTTGAACTCTAATCGAGCTCGAGCCAAGCTTGAGTTCGAGCTTGACCGTTGAGCTAGTCACATCATAATCAGCCCTAGTCGCAAAAGAAAGATTTTGCATGTCCAGGTGGGTTTGACAAGTTTGACTTTGCTAATACCATGGGCCAAACCAAATTTTAAAATGGGTGTAGCTTATAGTCAAATCAAGGCTGCAAAATGAATACAATGAAAACATCGGAGGTAAAGAAAATTAGTACCCCATACAAGTTATTTAGCCTGATATACATAATTGGTATATGATGGGGATATGATAATCTTTTCATCCGTTAATTCTACGGGCAACTTAGTAATTTTAGTGCTTTCTTCCTCCATCTTCCCAATCCCCGTCTCTAAATCTCCATCATATTCAGCTTCCTCCATTAACATCTTCTCCACTCTCCCAATCTTCCTCCATTGTCACAAATCTAAAGCTCCATTGCTTATTCGAGATGCAAATTGAATTTTTTGCCGCTCTTCTTGCTTGAAGACGGGTATTCAAAAGACTTAGTTATATAATTACTCTATTCCCTCGTGTTATAAGTTCAGCTTATAAAAAAATAACAAATTAACAAAGAATTAGAGTATTACAATGGCAAACCAAAATTTGAATTAGGCCTAAAAATGATTTAGAGAAAAAAAAAATAATAATAATAATGAAGATGCTGATAACCCAGTAGTACAACAAATCTGATATAAGCAGGCACAACTTTATACAATTATTGACGAGTGATTATAAGTTATGCTGCTCATCGCCCACTACCACTACGATGGCGATGTTTGTCATCTCTATCCCTACCTCTTGATGAATAATCAGGTTGATCGCCCCTGCTACCATCTAAATCATTGCTGTGCTCTGGAAAACGTCTACTTGAGTTATACGAATATGAGCTGTATAATCGGTGAGCTAAGGTATCTTCTGAATCCAAAGGATCACTTCTAACTCTATCACCTGCAGATCTTCCAGAACTAGGACTCCTAGGTGCAGAAATATTTTTTCTTGAGTTGTGGGATGGGGAACTATAGTCGTGGTCATTATACCTTGGTGTATACCTGGAAGCTCTGTCAAAGCCTAATGAATCATTGTCCTTGAAATCACGGTTATTATGCTCTCGGCGGCGTCCCCTACTATAAGACTCTGCAGAATAATTTGAGTAAGCACCATCAACAAACCGATTCCGATCAGAATTGGAAGGTCTAGTTGCCCAAACTCTTTCATCTGCGTCATTCGGGATTGGTGCATTTATGCCAGGAAACTTTACACTCATTTTCTGTGGTGTTTCAACATGTTCCGCTTCAAGAATTTCACCCTCCTCTTGGCCCCCCTCCTCTTTGTCCTCTTTGATCTCCTCATCAGAAAATATGGTAATTCCAGAAGGCACATCCTCATCATCTGGCACTGGAATTTCAAATGTTCACAAGATTAGACCATGAAAGCAAAATAATAGATCAAAGAAGCATAAGTAATTTGAAATTCTAATGCAAAAATAGACTCCTGACACAATATTGCACCAACTCTAAGGCAAACTATCCATGGATAAGCTCCACAAGATTAGTGTGATCTCACATAATGCAGATTTCCAAAGTAAGCTTTCAGCTAGCAGACATGAACACATAAATTTTCTTTCAAATTATGAATAATTTGGACAGCTAATTAGTAATTATTGGTTTGTGCACCAATTGAAATGTACATAAAGTAAAAGAATATGGTCCCTACTGAAAAGAACATTAAGTAAACATATATATAGTTCAAACTTAAAGAGCATCAGTTTGACCAGGCACACCATCTAATTTATGTTTAGATGCAAGTGATTTTAACACTGCCCCAAATATTTTCTTGCCACCTGAAAAAACATCAGTGTCGATGTATGTTTCACAAGTGGGAACATGCAATAGAAGAAAAGGAGAGTGCCAAATTCATTTTGGACTAAGTCATGAATTATACTTCTAAACCGGAGAAACTTCAAAGACCTCAAAGGATTTGGGATGTCTTGGGTTGTAATCACATGTAATTAAAGCTGTCTTCTGCCATGGCTGTGCTAGAGATTAGTTCAGAAAAAACAGAGTAATTCAAGCAGAGCAAGAGAAATTAGCCAAACCAACGATAGATTGTATAGCAAGTAAGAATAACCACAATACAACTCCCTTCTTTCGAGAGGAAAGGATGCTCTCCAAGGAATATTTTCCACAATAATTTTCTAGATGATTTCCCCAAATACAAATCCCTCCTTATATTCCCAAAACTAACTACCAGCTGTGATAACAAACTCAGCCACAAAACAAGGACTAACAAACTTATTTCCTAGATTACCAAATTACCCCTCCCTGTAACTAACTTCCAGCTCACGGTCCAGCTCCTATTTCCTTATTTGACTTCTGCTTGGGCCTTCTCCAAGCATATGTGAAATGCACTACTGGCCTGGGCTGATCTCTTGCAGGTTGTTAGTGTTTTTGTTTTTGAAGGTGATGGTTTCAGATTTGATGGTTTTAACTTGGTGGTTGTGAGCTTGAAAAAGACGATAGAAGGTTTGTGGTAAGACTGATGGTGTTGACAAAGGTGGGGTAGCGGCGGCGGCTTAGGTACAAATGAAAGACGAGGGTTGGTGGTGGGCCTTGGTCGATGCCATGGGACAAGAGTGGGTGGGGGTAATTTGTCTTTTGCTTTTCTCTTTTCTTAATATGTGCTCCAAAATGAAATGCATCAAATTAAAAGAAATGGAGGATGTATATAACACACTATTCTTTCTAATATAGCTGTTACTGTTATATATCTTTTACATATATTCAACTACATTATTAGTCCATATCTTCAACATATTTTATCTTATGTATTTGTTTTTTTTAAAAAAAAAAAGAAAAGAAAAAAAAAAGAGAAAAAAGGGGAAAAAATAAAAAGATGAACTTAAGGTAATATTTACATTTCTCATCATTTACAATTTTTGTTTTATTATTTATTTTACCAAGAGTGGCCAAAGAGGTCTTAGGGGAAGAAGCGGATTGGGATGGAGAGGTGGATCCGGACATGACCTGGTTACGAATGAAGAACTGTTTCCTAAGAGTGGCCAAAGAGGTCTTAGGGGAAGTAAGGGGAAGAACTTCGGTACAGAGAGATACTTCGTGGTGGAATGAAGAGGTGAAAGCAGTAATTAAGCAAAAAAGGGAATGCTATCAAGCCTTAGGAAAATGTAGGAGTGATGAAACCTTTGCAGCGTATAAGGAGGCTAAGAGTAAGGCAAAGGCAGCTGTTCGCCAAGCAAAAGAAAAGGCATATCAGGAGGTTTATGAAAAGCTTGATTCCAAGGAGGGAGAAAGGATCATTTATAAGATGGCAAAGAGAAGACAAGAGGCAAGGAAGGATATTGGCATGGTGAAGTGTGTCAAAGATAAGAACCAAATGGTCCTAGTGCAAGAGGAGGGCATCAAGGACAGGTGGAAGGGGTACTTCGATGAATTATTTAATGGAAGTAATGGAGTTGTGATAGGAGATACCTCTATGAGTGATGAAGAAATCAACATGGAGTATGTGCGAAGGATTAGGAGAGTAGAGGTGGAGATTGCACTGAGGAAGATGAAACCTAAGAAGGCGGTTGGCCCTGATGGGGTACCGATAGAGGTGTGGAGGTGTTTGGGTAAGATTGGTATTGATTGGTTAACAAACCTTTTCAACAAGATATGGACGGCTACAAGGATCCCACAAGATTGGAGGAAGAGCACCTTGGTCCCGGTTTATAAAAACAAAGGAGACGCTCAAGATTGTTCTAACTATCGAGGAATTAAGCTTATGAGCCATACTATGAAGTTGTGGGAAAGGGTGATTGAACAAAGGTTGAGGGCATGCACAAGCATTTCAGATAACCAATTTGGTTTTATGCCTGGGAGATCTACTATGGAGGCAATCCATTTGATAAGACAAATGATGGAGTTTTATAGGGTAAAGAAGAAAGATCTTCATATGGTCTTTATTGATTTAGAGAAGGCATATGACAAGGTGCCAAGAGAGATACTTTGGTGGGCAATGTTGAAGAAAGGTATCCCACGAAGGTATGTAGACCTAGTTAAGGATATGTATCGGGATGTGTCAACAAATGTGAGGACATGCGGAGGGTTGACAAAAGATTTCCCTATTACAATCGGATTGCATCAAGGGTCTGCATTAAGCCCTTTTCTTTTTGCAACGGTTCTAGACGAATTAACTAGACCAATTCAAGATGAGGTTCCATGGTGTATGCTGTTCGCAGATGATATCGTTTTGGTGGATGAGACTAAGGATGGGGTTAATGTCAAGTTGGAGCAATGGAGGCAAAGGTTGGAATCTAGAGGGTTTAAGCTAAGTCGGAGTAAGACTGAATATTTGGTATGTCGTTTTGGCACTCAGAGGGGGACAAGCAATGAAGTGGTGAGTTTGGATGGAAAGGATTTGACCATGAGTGAATGTTTTAAGTACCTAGGGTCGATCATCCAGAAGAATGGTGACATTGATCAAGACGTGACCCACAGGATTAAGTCAGGGTGGCTTAAATGGAGAGCGGCCACGGGAGTGCTATGCGACCGCAGCATTCCCTTAAAGTTGAAGGGAAAATTCTACAGGACTGCCATAAGACCAGTGTTGCTCTATGGTACAGAATGTTGGGCTTCTAAGAAAGAGCATATTAAAAAGATGGAGGTTACGGAAATGCGCATGTTAAGGTGGATGTGTGGAAACACTTTAAGAGATAGAATCAGAAATGAGGTTATTCGCAAGAAAGTAGGTGTGGCGGGCATTGTAGATAAATTAAGGGAAAATCGTCTGCGTTGGTTTGGACATGTAAGACGGAGACCCGAGGGTGCACCGGTGCGAAGAGTGGAAGAGTGGGACCATGGAGGGATTAAACGAGGAAGAGGGAGACCAAAGATGACTTGGTTGGAAGGAGTGAGGAAGGATATGAAGTGCATGGATTTACGTGAGGATGAAGTTTTGGATCGTAAGGGATGGAGGAGAAAGATTTATGTTGATGACTACACGGAATAATCAAATTTGGTTCATGTTAGCCGACCCCACTTTTGGGATTAAGGCTTTGATTGATTGATTGATTGATATATTTATTTTACCAAGATTTTCTATAATAATATTATCCTTCAATTATCTTTGAACCTACTTTATCGGTTTAGCAATAATGTCAACTTTGTTATATCTATATACTATGTCCTATGTTCCCTTAATATTGCAACATGGGGAGGGGATACGGATTTTAAAGAAGAGAGAGATAGAGAGGAATAAAGATAAAGACTCGTGTAATGAGGAGAGATAAAACATATACAAATAGGGATATGTTGCAATATTTGTGAACTTCCTAAAATGGTAATTGTTGCAATATTTGTGGAATGGAGGAAGTATATGTTACTAAATTCAAAATACATATCAAGTTATCAACAACGAAATGTGTCAAAACCTAATATACATTCTAACTTTCTTAGCTATTTACGTTCTCAATAGGAAAAATAAAAATAATTGTAATACCTGACCTACCCTTTGGTAGATTGTTGTTACCAAAAGATCAAACACAAAAGGCCATCCACACACCCCCAATACCTATATTCAACATATCAATCACTATTACCAATCAATCAATCAATCAATCAAAGCCTTAATCCCAAAAGTGGGGTCGGCTAACATGAACCAAATTTGATTATTCCGTGTAGTCATCAACATAAATCTTTCTCCTCCATCCCTTACGATCCAAAACTTCATCCTCACGTAAATCCATGCACTTCATATCCTTCCTCACTCCTTCCAACCAAGTCATCTTTGGTCTCCCTCTTCCTCGTTTAATCCCTCCATGGTCCCACTCTTCCACTCTTCGCACCGGTGCACCCTCGGGTCTCCGTCTTACATGTCCAAACCAACGCAGACGATTTTCCCTTAATTTATCTACAATGCCCGCCACACCTACTTTCTTGCGAATAACCTCATTTCTGATTCTATCTCTTAAAGTGTTTCCACACATCCACCTTAACATGCGCATTTCCGTAACCTCCATCTTTTTAATATGCTCTTTCTTAGAAGCCCAACATTCTGTACCATAGAGCAACACTGGTCTTATGGCAGTCCTGTAGAATTTTCCCTTCAACTTTAAGGGAATGCTGCGGTCGCATAACACTCCCGTGGCCGCTCTCCATTTAAGCCACCCTGACTTAATCCTGTGGGTCACGTCTTGATCAATGTCACCATTCTTCTGGATGATCGACCCTAGGTACTTAAAACATTCACTCATGGTCAAATCCTTTCCATCCAAACTCACCACTTCATTGCTTGTCCCCCTCTGAGTGCCAAAACGACATACCAAATATTCAGTCTTACTCCGACTTAGCTTAAACCCTCTAGATTCCAACCTTTGCCTCCATTGCTCCAACTTGACATTAACCCCATCCTTAGTCTCATCCACCAAAACGATATCATCTGCGAACAGCATACACCATGGAACCTCATCTTGAATTGGTCTAGTTAATTCATCTAGAACCGTTGCAAAAAGAAAAGGGCTTAATGCAGACCCTTGATGCAATCCGATTGTAATAGGGAAATCTTTTGTCAACCCTCCGCATGTCCTCACATTTGTTGACACATCCCGATACATATCCTTAACTAGGTCTACATACCTTCGTGGGATACCTTTCTTCAACATTGCCCACCAAAGTATCTCTCTTGGCACCTTGTCATATGCCTTCTCTAAATCAATAAAGACCATATGAAGATCTTTCTTCTTTACCCTATAAAACTCCATCATTTGTCTTATCAAATGGATTGCCTCCATAGTAGATCTCCCAGGCATAAAACCAAATTGGTTATCTGAAATGCTTGTGCATGCCCTCAACCTTTGTTCAATCACCCTTTCCCACAACTTCATAGTATGGCTCATAAGCTTAATTCCTCGATAGTTAGAACAATCTTGAGCGTCTCCTTTGTTTTTATAAACCGGGACCAAGGTGCTCTTCCTCCAATCTTGTGGGATCCTTGTAGCCGTCCATATCTTGTTGAAAAGGTTTGTTAACCAATCAATACCAATCTTACCCAAACACCTCCACACCTCTATCGGTACCCCATCAGGGCCAACCGCCTTCTTAGGTTTCATCTTCCTCAGTGCAATCTCCACCTCTACTCTCCTAATCCTTCGCACATACTCCATGTTGATTTCTTCATCACTCATAGAGGTATCTCCTATCACAACTCCATTACTTCCATTAAATAATTCATCGAAGTACCCCTTCCACCTGTCCTTGATGCCCTCCTCTTGCACTAGGACCATTTGGTTCTTATCTTTGACACACTTCACCATGCCAATATCCTTCCTTGCCTCTTGTCTTCTCTTTGCCATCTTATAAATGATCCTTTCTCCCTCCTTGGAATCAAGCTTTTCATAAACCTCCTGATATGCCTTTTCTTTTGCTTGGCGAACAGCTGCCTTTGCCTTACTCTTAGCCTCCTTATACGCTGCAAAGGTTTCATCACTCCTACATTTTCCTAAGGCTTGATAGCATTCCCTTTTTTGCTTAATTACTGCTTTCACCTCTTCATTCCACCACGAAGTATCTCTCTGTACCGAAGTTCTTCCCCTTACTTCCCCTAAGACCTCTTTGGCCACTCTTAGGAAACAGTTCTTCATTCGTAACCAGGTCATGTCCGGATCCACCTCTCCATCCCAATCCGCTTCTTCAATTACCTTTTCTGTAAAAACCTTAGCTTTTGCATCCCTTAGGGTCCACCATCTTATCCTTGGTTCTTCTTGTCTAACTTTTTTCTTCGCCTTCTCTTTCAGACGAATAGTCATTACCAATAGCCGGTGTTGGGTGACCACACTCTCCCCAGGGATAACCTTACAGTTTATGCAACTTTGTCTATCTATGCTCCTTGTGAGCAGGAAGTCTATTTGAGTTGCATTTGCTCCATTCCGAAAAGTTATCAAGTGTGAATCCCTCTTCTTAAACCAAGTATTAGCCAAAATTAAATCATATGATTGGGCAAAATCCATAATAGCTTCACCACCGGCGTCCCTCTGCCCATACCCAAAGCCTCCATGGACACTCTCATAGCCATCTCGGCTCGCCCCAACGTGCCCATTTAGATCCCCTCCAATATATAACTTCTCTGAGTGGTGGACACCCTGCACCACCTCGTCTAGGTCCTCCCAAAATTGTCGTTTCTCTTCTGCATCTAAACCCACTTGGGGAGCATAAGCACTGATAACATTCACAATCTCCTTGCCACATAGCAACTTCAGCCTTATCAACCTATCGTTCTTCCGATAGACCTCGATCACCTCTTTTGCCAACCTCTCATCGAGAACCACACCAACTCCGTTCCTAGCTCCACCATTCCTTGTTCTGTGGCTCGTTTCTTGCCCAACATACCATACCTTATACCCCAAAACCAAGCCTCGAGCTCCTTCTCCTGTCCATCTTGTCTCTTGGAGGCACATGATGTTCACGCGTCGTCTTTTCATTACTTCTACCAATTCTGCTGATTTTCCCGTAAGAGACCCCACATTCCAAGAACCAATCCGCAAACTAAATTCTTTTCTCCCACGCTCCCTCCTGATCCCAACTCCAAGTCCTTGATTATTTGACACCACAATTGGGCAATATGGCGCGTCGCTTCTGGGCGACGACCTAGCAACCCTTACATACTTATCACTGCACCCGGGTCTGGGAAGTGCAGCGCGTCGCTCAGTAGGGAACGCCCCAATGGCACGCCCTTGCTCATTTGACACCACACTCGGGCAATGTGGCGCGTCGCTTCTGGGCGACGACCTAGCAACCCTTGCATACTTATCACTACACCCGGGTCTAGGAAGTGCAGCGCGTCGCTGAGTAGGGAACGCCCCCACGAAAATATCTGTTTGGCTCATGTCATGGGATGTGACGAAGTTTTATACTGGCTGTCACTGGCCTACCGTAACCCTCCTCCTTTATCCAGGCTTGGGACTGGCAGCGGGAAACCCACTGGCGGAGTTATCAATCACTATTACCATTAGTCAATTAAATTTCTTTTTTTTTTTTGCGTAACTTGCCTGATTTATCTCTTTCAAAATAAATGAATCAATTAAATTCTTGGTAACTTACTAGAAAGTTCTATTATTTCTCTCTATTCCCATAATTTCCACCCAATATATTACATCATTTTTTACTCTTTCATGATGATGCCCACTTATATTATTAATATTTAGGAAAATTTGCAAACTGCAGCCATTTAAAGTTAGTATTTTGCAAATTGTAGCCATTTAAAATAAAAATTACAAATTGCAGCTCAAAAATGGTTATAAATCGTAAATTACAACCTAATTCAATTTTTTCATCGGTTTGCGTGTCAAAATATGTTCGATTAAGGTTTTAGCGGCCACTTTAATTCTTAAGGTTTCAAATTAAGCTCGGAAGTGGGAAAAAATTAACGTAGGTGTCTCGTTTTTACCACAAAAAAATAGTTGTCCACAAATCGATACATTTTTGTTACACACACGAGGCACTTACGTTAATATTTTGCTAATTCCGACCTCAATTCGGACTCTTAAGGGCAAAAATGACCCCTAAAACCTTAACCGAACATTTTTCGACGCGCAAACTGATGAAAAAATTGAATTAGGTTGCAATTTACAATTTATGACAACTTTTGGGCTGCAATTTGCAAATTTTGCTTTAAATGGCTACAATTTGCAAAATACTAATTTTAAATGGCTGCAATTTGTAAATTTTCCTAATCTTTAACCACACTTTCTCACATTCTCTTGCATGGACATCATTGTCTTTTTATGAAAATAAATAAATCAACCACTTGAACAATATAAATACTAATACAAATAAATTATCCTTAAATTCTGTGCAAATGCGCAATCCCAAGTGATCCTTTTATTTAGGAATAGAGGAAGAAACATTATACAAGCCGGCAAGCCCTCCCCCCCTCTCTTTGCCCTCCCACCCAAAAAGAAAAGAAAAAAGACAAAGGCATAACAAGGAGGGAGAATAATATGCATTTGAATTTAATAATTCACTTACCAAGGTACCCGGGAGGATACCCAATTTCTCTCATTCTATTGAGCCACGGGGGTGGATCAAATTCCTGTCAACAAAGAAAAAGAAATAAATCAATGGAAATTTTTAGCTTCCAGGTATGAGACAGCTTAATGCAATAAAGCAAGAGGGAAAATTCAAGAAATCAGTGCTATATCGTAAATATACATCTTTCTACTTTGTACTTTCTCTGTTCCATAAAGTTCCTCACTCTATCTGTTAAATTCAAAATAAATGCACATAAAATATTTCTCAATCATCTCATTCTAGCACCTTCTCATGTGTAAATATATAGAACTTTGGTCCTTAATATCCTTGATTGTATACTAGTAACACACACTCACAAAGAAGGATCCAAAATTTGGACTTGAGAAAATGACAATTCAAAAAAATACTACTTCCGTATTTTTAGTTGACACCTTTCTTTTATCACACTTATCAATGCACAATTTTAACAATAATATCTATAATTATCAACATTGTAAACTAAGCAAATGTTGATAAAATTTTCATCAAAACATTCAAACAAGATCCCATATGACTGTTTTATCAAAGCTAAAAATCACAAAAGCTAATCACAGTGTAGGATGTGAATGGTGCAAAAGGCAAAGTGTGTCAACTAAATAAACGAAGGAAGTAATTAATTTTAACATTTTACAATATTTCAAAAACAATTTTGCCAGCCCTAGTTAAGGATTTAACCAAGGTTAAAAAAAAAAAAAAAAACAATGTTAGTACAAAGAGAGTAATAAGTGAAAGGAATATTAGACAAAACAAAACAAACCAAAACAAAAACAAAACAAAAAAAAAAAAAAATTTGTATCTACAGATTCCATACCCACGAAAAGATTACATAAAAAACCAATACAAACAGGAAATAAAAACTACGTTATTCTTGTATACTAGTCACCCAATGTTAATGGACAACCAAATTTACCTCACTGTTTTATTGGGACAATGGTATATTACAACTCTATAATAGTATACACATCAAATAGAACAAACTCAAAGAAGTATAGTATAAAACTAGCTTCAACCATATTTGGGAACATATTAGATAAATGGACAGCTAAAGTGATGCAAGTACACATTATTAATAAGGCAGAAACTATATATTATAAGACCAGCAGAAAGAACATTTCTCACTGTTTTTTTGTTTTTTTTTTTTTTTGTTTGGACAGAAAGCAAACAAACATTTCAACCAGCTTAAAACCTAGCAGCAAAAGAAGATAAACTACAACAAAACAAAATGAAGCAAGCCGATCACTGCTCTACATCTGATTACTAATTTTCTTAATGTAGTTAGCTTTTACATAATACCAAGGATTTTTCAAATCAACAAACAAACATTTACAATTTCCACCATATCGGACATGAATTGTATAGCTTTAAAGGTACACATCAGCTAACTAGGATATATCTTACCCCAAGACCCAAAAGTCGCCTTGTTTCTGCATCAAGAACACCAGGCCTTAATCCCTCATACTTACCGCCAGGGGTGTCTTGATAATATCTAGTAGGATTGCGCGTTCCAGCTGTCTGATTACGCTTAGACTTGAGCTGCTTGCGAGAGTTATTAACAGCAGAATTGTCCCTAGGCTTTGGGCATTCTTTAAGTGAATGACTATAAGAACCACAATTAAAACAACGAGGGGCATCCAGTAGCTCCAATCCCCTAGAATGTTGACAAAGAAAACAGAAACCTACAACATCATGAAATAGCTTGAAGACAAAATCAATCAAAGCATGTACAACAAGAAGACAATCCTGGAGATTATACGGGCCATATGCACAGGTAAAAAAAATAAGGAAGACAGGCAATTGGAAACATCAATGAGCTTTTGAGTTTATATTTTCACCCAATTTATGTCAGCAACAACTTTGATTCAAGCTTTTAAAAAAAGTCACTCCTTATAGGACTACAACATGCCTAACTCAGAAATGTGAAAAGAGAAGATTAGTGTGGCCTACAGTCCTACACCAATCTAAAAATGTTGGACAGATTCGTTTTTTTTCTCTTTCAAAGTTGCAACATGCCTTGATTTTAGATAATAGAGTAAATACTAAATAATCTAATAAACAGGGATTGACAAATGCTCAAAACCCACTTTACATAAGAACCAGCCAAAATTCAGCTAATGATTGGGGAACGGTCAAAATATCAATAAGTAGAACATGGTAACCCATTGCAAGCCTACTACCACTACAACAGGAAGTCAAAAAATAAAATCATTACCCCTCCAAGTTACTTGATCCATCAACTGACATTGAACCCAATGCAAATTCACGATCATAAAGAGGCACAAATGCATCCTCAACTGGCTTAAAATCCTCGTCTTCTGGCTTCCTTATTTCATCCTCCATCCAGAAGTTCTACAATCAGGTAACAAAAAAAATTATAAATAAATAAATAAATAGTATATTAAAAAAAAATAAAAAATAAAAAAAAAAAATCTGACAACTTTGCATAGCCACATAAGGTAAATCAACACCTCAAATTGAAAGTAAAACCAATACACTGAAGTACTAAACACCCAATTTGGAACTACCATTGGTGAGCTATACAGTCTAGAACTACCATTAGTGAGAGGTCCATATACACATCATTACCACCCGTCTACAAAAAACAATGCATCACGTGTATGAACAGCCTTATAATTAAAATTTGATAGCCTCTATCACTTGCAAATTGAGTCTCAACCCTTTTATTCTATTTTAGAAGCTGCCCTATGACAATTTGCCCAAGTTTGATTGAAACAGATATATGTCAGACAAGCTCATTCTATGATTGTCAAGTACATTGGTAAGATGGTTCACTTCTCAATAAAGTCTATAATGAAAGTTACAGAGGAAAACAACTTTAGGAGTGCTGACTGTGTGACACTAAAAAATCTTGTTTGAAGGCAAAGGTGGAAGCACAACGGAGTCAACTGCGTTGATGCTAAAATACTCTTAGAGAGGTGCTTGTAGGTGACAATGATACGAAAAAATTAGTCAGGACACATGCATTAAATACATAAACAATTGTAAACTTAGATTCTCACAATAATGAAGATGCATAAAAGCGATTATTGGTGCAATTAATACCATCTAGGCCATCTACCCATTCCTAATGTACTTCTACAAAGCAAATTGTTACCATGAAATAAGAAGCAAGTTAATACACTCACCACAACAGTATTCATTTCTGTGCCAATATCTAGCGCTGGAAAGTATGTTCCTTCTCCAGTTTCTGATCTTCCATTTCGATCCTGTATAAGTTGTTAGACATCCAAACTTACAATCAAAATTAAGAATACAGCAGTGAAAATTGCTCATAAACAAATGAACAAACAGAAACACTGAAAGAATACCAAGGCTTCATTAACAACACATTATTTACCGACTTTAATAACCTATTTCACATCAGAACAAACCAGACTTTATCAGAACAATCACATCAGATTTCTGGAGAGCTATCACTGGTTTTCTAGCCCTCGTGGGAGTGGCACTGTTGTTCAAACGTTGTTAAGAGTACTTTTGGGATACTACAAGTCTACAACACATTCCAATTTCCTTAAGGTGAGATGGCCATTACCCCCATAGTCCATAGACTTCTCTACGACTACCGGATATCAGGTTGTCATCTCCGGAGGTTTTGGAACTGCTTTGCCTTGTTGAATCTTTGCGTAGTCGGACTCGTGCCGGCAATTGTGCTCATTGGTGTAGCCCTGCTAGCCGGCTTTAATAGGGTTCATATATTTGTACTCATTTTTCTTGCTGGCACGGTCTCTCCCGAGGGGAGTCGTGTATTGTTGCGTTATCTGTCGTCGGTACGGGTGTTTGCCCACGTCAGCACTCGTGACAGGTAGGGTTTGGCTTTGCATTGCAGATATGTAGACACTGTCATACCTCTAAGCTCACTGTGACTGGCCTCTATAGTGGTATTCATCTTTTCTTCAATCTTTTTCCATGATCTTTGTTGAGAACAAAATCTCAACTTTTATTTATTGCAGTTGTGGTTCTACGAGTATTTTCCGACACGGGCTCCTGAGTAAATGGAACACGCTTGTTCTTGGTGAGAGCTAGTTTACGTCTACGAGGAATATCGCCTCCCTAAGAGGCATATTGTGACACGCTAATCCTGACAATGTAAGTCTCTTAGACTTTACTTATTAACTTGATTTGCTTATTTTGTTATCAATGAAAATCTTGTTTTGTTGTGGTCATCGTTCGCTATCGGCCTTGGGACGTTATCGAGGGTGCCGACATACTCTTTTTGATACTTGGGAGAGAGTGACATGACAACCCAGACCAGTTTGTAATCCCGAAGGATCTCCTCGCTCTATGATGGATCCGAGGATGTTGATGACGTATATAGAGAGCGAGATGCGTTGAGGACTCCCTCGCAGGTTTTGGTCCACATCAGATAGGACTACACCACTGTGCTAGTCCCATGAGCAGAGTCAGCACTGCATCTCCGAGAGGTTGACTTTAATTCCTTTATGATGTTAATTGTAGCTCTCTCGTTTCATCGAATAACCTTATTGTGTATTATGTCAACTATCGAGGCGCAATAAGGCACCTAAGTGCTAGAAAACTCCCAATCACCTTGATGTGCCTAATATCTTTTTTATGCATTGACAATGTTATACCCAATGATTATAATAGTTAAATTCACTTTTTGTAGAGAGGTCCTAATAATTTTATTTCATTTCTATGTAAGGTAAATTTTGTCAATGGCTACCTTTTATTAATGGTATTAATTAAATAACTAAATCATTGGCAAGGAAGGGTCCTAATTTGGGGGGGTGATAAGGCAGGGATGGAGATAAAAGTAATACCCACCATGGATGGGGTGGGGGTGGATCCTATGTACTTGGCCTAAATCCACAACACCCCGCCCTCCACCTCCACCCACCCCACCCCACTCCATACCTAAAAAAAAAATACTCCTTAATTACATCAAAGCTCACAATCGTCTTACATCCACTTTAAAATAAGAAAAACTAAGTCTAAGAATTGAGTTTCATCTTTATATTAATTTTGTGAACTTAGCTTGGCGATTTGGCCAATTAAGAGGGTGTTTATTTGAATTAGAATGAGTACCGCATCTTCAAAATTGTACCCTTCCCACGGCATATAAGCTATGGTAAAATGCAAAACAATGAGCACTAAATTGAATAAATACATGGAAGAGACTCCTATTGATACAAATTACATTATTGGTACAATTTCGGTTCCAACAAAGAAGTGAATTGGTACCAACAAAGCCAAAATCCTAATTGGTACTAAGTAAGCACTACTTTAGCACATGGACCCCGTGTGACAAAATATTGCATGGATTTCTTCTGGATAGTGAAATATAAATTTTAGACTTTGAGAAAAGGTGGTTTAATAAATAAAGTATAAGGGTAGTGATTTAAAAAAATTATTTGCAAAAAGTAGTTAATGACAGTCTCTCTTTAGATATGATGATTTTCAGTAGTCAGGTCAAAGTAGGTTCAATATAGTTCGAACATTATTTTTTGGGTTATTTAGTTCTACGTAAAAAAGTTTTCCAAGTCACTATAGCTTGTTCATGAGTCGCTTTTTTGGATTGGTTTGAATTCAAGTTGATTTTTGACAAGGCATTATTTGCAGTTGACACTATGGGTACGTGACATAATAACGAGGATAGCACTAGATAAATTAGGGGAGGAAAGCTGCAAATAGCGTATAAGGGGGAGAAGCTACTCTATAGTTGTCAAAATTCTCAAAAAAGCTGCCATTCTAGTGGTATAAGAGAGAGAAGCAACCTTAGTGTTGGATACAGATAAAAAGGGCGAGAGAGGGGAAACCCACAAGCTAGAGTGATGAGAGCTTACTAGAGTTCCAGAAGAGTTCTGCACGTGCCACTTTGACCACTCCCGTAACAACTCTTCAAGCTTCTGTTTACTTTGTCTGAAATGAAATTGACCCATAAGGCTCTAACCAACAAGAAATTGCATATATATATACATATATATATAGAGAGAGAGATCCAATGAGAAGTTTCTTAAAATAAGAAGAATGAGAAGGATGAGATGTGCAAAAGGTTTTCACTAAATGTGCATATTTTTTTCACTAAATGGGCAAAATTGATTTTCAAACTGATTAAAAATTTGATTTTTCAGAAAAATCAGAAAACGTGCACATTATGTTCAAAATTTATGCACATTGAGCAATGAGCAATACAACACTAATGATATAAGTGTAACCTTCATTCTACAGTGACTATGCAGCTATGCTACTTTGTTTTTGTTATGGGAAAGCATCACCTTAAGATTCCCATTATCAACTTATGATAAAAAATATTTCACTTACAAGACTGACTCTTTCACCATACAGAAATTTCTCTCATTCACCCTTCACCATTTTCCCACCCTTCACAATGGACACTTCTCATCACTATGCTCAAAACATCAAATCAGATGCCCCAATGACTTTTAACCTGTAGACTTTTACCATAAGAAGAGAGTCCAATGGATCTTTCAAACTGAAAAGGACTAAAAGAGGGGTTAATGTATTTCCTTGTACTCTCAACTTTCTTTTTTTTCTGAATATTTGTTAAATACATCCCCGTCACCACAGCCCATCCACCCCCCCACCTCTCACTCCCACCCCCAAAACAAAATAATGGGAATGAGAAGACACCCTTCAACTTTTTTTTAAAAAAAACGCAACAATCTCAAACCAACCTTGACAAGCAACGATATTTGACATAGACAGATGGCTGCTCCTCATCCGATGTCATTTGCATTCTCTTAAGACACGATAAAGCTGTAGTTGGCATTGTGAACAAATTCAAAACATCTTAGGTTCACGAAATTAAAAATATAACAATATATATAGCAATTAATTCATAATTTATTAACATATAACATCTCCCATCAGCCAATTGCACATGAACAGCAAATCTGAAATCAGCTAATAAATGACAAACAACAAAGAAAATGATATTTATAAAACTTTAGGATTCGACCAATATCTGTCTATAACAAGCACATCCCTATGCTACGGGCAGGAGAGGTGACTTCTCTGTGGCTATGATTGGAAATCCAGGCCCACTGAAGTCTGCTTTGGGGGGGAAATAGCAACCCTATTGTCATTAACCAATACTCTGTGAAGCTTCCAGGCAATAATCTGCCTAGCATTGGGCAATCCTATAGCCCCTGGGGAGAATAGGCCCATTTTCGTAGTTCCATCCTAACATTATCAGGATAAAAACTTTAACCAGCAAATTTAAGCTCATTGGTTGAAGTGACTCAATGGTATTGACTATTGATGCCTTGCTAATCATAAAATTCTTAAGAGGGTTTCATTTGGGGATACTAAACCATAGAGCCAAGCCTGAATAAGAGTAGATTTGGCGCGAAATCAATAAAATTTAGGAAGACTCGGCTCGAGCTGAAACTCGACCAGCCTCAAAACCCAAGCTCAACTCGGGCTCCAATTGCCCCAACAAGGCTCCGCTCGTGGACTAAATTAGGCTCGAATAATGCAACACATTAGCAATCAAATTTAAATTTAACTCAATCATCAAATTAGGGTCAAAAAATTCACATTAAATCTTCTCTCTAAGAATATGTTTGCACATAACAAAATTCTAGCAACAAGATTGTTTATAAATATTCATAACTTCAGTAAGTAAAGCCAATAGCTCAATAGTCCGCTTTATAAGAACCCTAAATCGACTATATTGACAATTGAATCGACGATATTGTGAAACAAAACCCTAGATTTTGAATTGAAATTCAATGTTAACAAATAAACTATTACCTCAGAAACTGCTTCAATGGAGGAGAAGATCAGAAGCCGCTTCAATGGAGAAGTCAGAGCACGATTTAATGGAAACTCAAGAGCACGCTTTGAATTTTGAATGGGTGAGAGAGAAGGTGCGGTGTAAAAGTGAAAAGATCTAATGCACTAATTGCCTCTAAAATTGAAAAACAGGAAGATGATTAAATACGCACATGTAATATCAGAGAAATTCCCAGATTTTTCTTATTAATTAGGGACGTTACTAAGCAAAGCCTATTCGTGAACTACTTGATGCTCGACTTGGTTAGAAGAAACTTAGAAGTAGTAGTTAGAAGCTTAGAACTACTCGATCTAAGTTCGGCTTGAGTGGACCTCGCTAGAGTTCGGTTTCGGCTCAAGTTCTTAATAAGCCAAGCCTAAACTATACATAACTTGACTCCTAAACTCATGAATAAGCTCGAAAAAAAATTTCATTATTAAAATGTAGGAAATTTTAGACTTTAACACCAGGAAAAAAAACCCGAAAAGTGGTTTTTAACACTAAAAAAAAAAAATTTAACACCAAAATTTTTTTAACAAATTTAATTTAACCACCACTTAACCGATTCCGTCCAAGAATCTATTAAGTGGGGCTATAAAGTCACGTGTCGCTTTGTTATAGGTAAATAAATAAAATTAAAAAAAAAAACAAAAAAAAATTAAAAAAACTAAATTTACCCAGCCCCACCACTGCCACCCTCTTGTTCGCCCCTGCTAGGCGCAGCCACCACCCACCAACCCGCCATCGGTGCATCCATTCCCACCAATCTAAACCTGACCCACCTGAACACTCCTCCTCCTTTTCCCGCAGCCCTAAATTGGTCGATTTCAGTCATTAGTGGTCGAATTCGTGGCCATTTTTGGGGACGAAGGGTTTCGGTATGACCTTTTTTTGGTGGTGATGGGGCGGTTTAGGGCTTGGGGGAAAGGGAGAGGGAAGGTTGAGGTGGGTCGGGTAAGGGAGGGGGAGGGGATGCGCCGATGACTGCGTTGGGTGAAGATGGAGAAGAAGATGGTGGTGGTGGGGCTAGGGTGGTTGGGTAGTTTTAGGAATTTTATTTATTTTTGTAAATTTTTTCTTTTTTTTTATTTTTATTTTTTTAAACCAATGAAATGGTAACACGTGTCACTGTGAACCCCACTTAACAGATTTTTTAGACGGGGACCGGTAAGGGCCTGTTCTTTTCAGCTTAATTTCAGTTCAGTTCAGTTCCTAATTTTCTTCTCTCATAAACAGTTCAGTTCGGCTCAATTCAGTTCATTTTACTTCAGTTCAGTTCAGCTCAATTCAGTTCAGTTCAGTTCACTTCAGCTCAGCTCAGCTCAGCTCAGTAACTAAGAACATGCCCTAAGTGGTGGCAAAATCCAATTTTTAAAATTTTTCTGGTGTTAAAGTAAAATTTTTTTTTTTTAAGTTGTTAAAAACCATTTTTAGTCTTTATTCTGGTTTTAAAATCCAAAATTTCCTAAAATTTATTAATAAAGCTAATTTGTTACCTAAATTTCAAATCAACTATCAAATATACTAGAATAGGTCCTATGCCATGCATGATAAATTCACTACATTTAATTAATACAAGGATATTGTATTAAAAATAATATAAATAAAATACATCTAGAATATATTTATTATTTTCTTATTTTGCATACATAATAAAATGAAACATGAAATATAAAGAAAGAGTTAATTAAACAAATGACTATATATATTAAAACTACATGTAAGACCATATGAGTGTCTTAAAAAATCAATGATAAATCAATATCAACTTTCTATTTAAACCTGTTGAGGTAAATATTGTTCTTTGGCAACAAGTTAAATACTCTATCTTGTTCTAGAGTAGTAGGGGGCTGCCCCTCGAGTTACCGATTTCAAGATTGATAACCTTGCTAACGTAAAAACATAGAAAATAAGGAAGCTTTCCCAAAAGAAGTAAATCAAGTTAGATTGCTCAAAGAAATGAGTAGATAAACATATGACAAAAGATTCAAATGCATTCCATTAATTAAAGGATAAATTCAGGTCTACAATTGTATAAGTTGAATGAGTGGTTACCTCCATGATCATATAATTGGAAAAGATGATCGATCTTCAATACATGCTAAGGGATAAACTAAACTATCGCTTAGTTATTATAGACATCTACTTTTGGTCCCTTGTCCCGACCGAAAGTGCTATGACGATAAATAATTCCATATTTGTGCTGGATTGGAGTGAGGAATGCTTATCGACTACTAATTAAAGCCTAAAATATAAAACTAGCTAGCTTGGCCCAAACACAATGAACTAAAACTCATTAGCACTAAGCCCGGTCCGAATTAGACCTAATCCAAAGACTAAACCTAATTTCAGACTGATTTAAAGTGCCTAGAATAAAATCTAGGGCTGCCGAGGAAATCCACGCACAACTCATGAAATCGCGCTGGCCTAACGCGCGCAACTCATAAGATTGTGCGCGACACGCAGCGCAACCCTCAGAGATGCGCTTGCGGAAGATTCAGAATTTTAGAAAAATACTGAATCAAATCTTACCATACAACCCCACGCATGACTAACTCAATCACTTGTGCGCGGCTTTCGCTCGTAACCTTTTAAGTTGTGTACGCCACCTGCTGCGGCAGAATCTCCAAAATCCAATCTCACCCATTCCTTATAAATAGAGGTTCAATATAAGCTCTAAACAGACAGAAAAATAGCCTAAGAGTCAGCAGTAACATCTTTGTGAACTTATGCAATAATCAATCCTCTTGTCCTAAACACTCACCCTTTCAATTATTTTGTTCTTACGGTGGAGGTTCCCCAACAAGAAGGTGTCAATAAACATTCTAAACGAAGATCTAGCAAGGAAAAATGGTAATTCTCGAGCGTTTAGATAAATCACTTTACTTTTCTTGCCCCAATCACTTCAATTAATGAATTAGTGTTGCTTGATCACGTTAAATAAATACTTAATTAAAAATGGTATTCTTTCGTTAAATAAGACTATAATTGGATTAATTAATTGATTATTTTATCACCTAAGCCAAAGCGAATCTTGTTTATTACTGTTTTTTTTACGAATTTGGAATAAATAAGAATAACGACATTCATTGTAATGTAATCTTTATATGATTCACGCATGTAATAAAATCAACTAACTTAGTTTTAGGTATTACGTTGCATGCATATATTGTTTGGTAATGAAATTGTAAAAAAGAAGAGCTAGTAGAGGCCGCACTAAGGCTAGGATGACGATTCCCTTAAAAAAAGAAACGTTATCTTAGTACCCTCGCTCCCGAACTCATTTGTGGTACAAGTAAACGGATTTGGGCATGGGTAAACTTATGATTCGAGCTAAATATCCCATAAACTCTACTTGGGAGAAAGGAATGAACAAGGTTTATGGGTTTTCCTAAAACTCATTGGCGACTCTTAATTGGTTTCTTATAAAAAAAAGCTTGATGATAGAATCAATTCTAATTTAAGGTCCCCCTAAATAGTCAAGAATTCAAATCTTAACACACCCTAAAAACTGTAAGGCTTTAAGGGGCCATGGGCATAGAATAAGTGGGATCCCCAATGATGGGCTACCCTACTCACAGCTACTAAGCCAAGGGAAACTAAGAAAGCTAAAAGAAAGTTTTAAAAGAAATGAAATGCTTGTTATTGATTGATTTGCTTATGTCCTTCTTTGATCCTCACACTTTTATTTATTGGCAAAATGGAGTAGTTATGGCTGACTCCTATGGCTGACTCCCACAACTGTTGTGCAATTATGTTTCTTGGCGCCAACTCTATTTGAAAACTAATATACCCATTGCCTCTAAACCGATTTTCGTCCATTGGGCTTTTAGACTATATCAGCCTAATTCGTCTTATTTCTTGGCTAACTTAGCCCAAAGGTTTTCCACTGACTCTAAGGCCCATTTTATTTGGTCAGAGTCAAGGAAGTCAATAAAAGTCAATAAAAAGTCAAAAATTCAATTTTTAGGTGTAACATAACCAAATAAGTATTTAAAATATTTATGTATTACGTACACCTAATGGGCAGGAATATTAGTACACTAAATTTCATTAATTAAAGACATACGGCATCTAAAACTATTATGATTATTATTTTATTATTATTTTTAATACCATTATTATTATTATTATTATTATTGTTGTTGTTGTTGTTGTTGTTGTTGTTTTGGGGTTTTTTTGGTCCCTCAGGGGAGTTACGTCACTAAGTCTGGAGTCTTTTGTCTGTACCTGCAAAATAACGGAGATTCCGGGTGGTAGGAGCTTCGCCTTCGATGATCAAATTAGAACGTGTACGGAGAAAGGTAAAATGTGCGGAAAAGGTAAAAGTGAAATCTTCTCGGATTCCGAGATCAGGTGATTTCTCTAATGTAAGAGAATGTAGGTATGTTGTAATAAATGAACGTGCCCCAGAAATGGGGGAAATCTCCCTATTTATAGGGTCATCGGGAATTGTGCCCCTGCCTAGGTTACGAAAACCTAGGACTAGTGGGCTGCACTGTTTTGCGGCGTTCTCGGGAATTAGGCCGGAAGGCCGTCTTTTTTCCCAACCATTGGGAGGGACACGTGTCAAAGGGAGATTGGTCCACTTGGAACCTCTCTTAGGGTGACACGTGTCACCTTCTAATTGGGCCACACGGCATGGGTATTTTTACCCAAAACATCTGCCCTTCACATATGTGACGTGGCGTGCTATGTGGAATCTGTGAACTTGTCACTCTGTTACTGGTGAATTAGTTTTAACTGTGAATTAGTTTTAAACTTTCACCTTCTGGGGAAATTACAGAAATGCCCCTGAATTTACCCCTCTATAAATATAACTTTACCCCCCCTGTAAGGAGGGGGTTCCCATCGTAAGGGGTCCTCTCCTTAAATGCCCATGGCCCTTTAAAAGCCTAGGACTTTACACTTGTTAGGGTGTAGTAGGATTTGAATTCCTGACTGTTTGGGGGACCTTGAATTAGAATTGATTCTATCATTACGCTTTTTTGTAAGAAACAAGTAGGGAGTCGCCAATGAGTTTTAGGAAAAACTCATAAACCTCGTTCATGCCTTTCTTCCATGTGGAGTTCATGGAATAATTAGCACGAATCATAAGTTTACCCATGCCCAAATTGGTTTTGTAAACCAGAAATGAGTTCGGGAGCGAGGGTACTAAAATAACGTTCCCTTTAGAGGGGAATTGTTATCCTAGCCCTAGTGCGGCCTCTACTAGCTCTTCCTTTTTTACAATTTCATCACCAAACAATATATGCAACGCGATACCTAAAACTATGTTAGTTGATTTTATTTACACGTACCAATTCATGTAGGAATTACATCGTAATGTCGTTATTCTTTATTTAATCAAATTCGTGAAAAGGACAAGAAAATAAACAATATTCGCCTTGGCTTAAGTGATCAACCAAAAATTATTTAATTCAATTCTAATCTTTATTTAACGCAAGATACTATGTGGAATTGATTAATTAATTATTTTAAAGGTGATCAAACAACACTAATTAATTAATTAAGGTTCTTTTAAACAAGAAAATAAATGTGATTTAACTAAGTGCTCGGGAATTTACCACTTCTCTTTTCTAGATCTCCGTTTAGAATACTTATAGACTCCTTCTTGTTGGGGAACCTCCACTGTAGTAACAAAATATCAAAAGGGGTGAGTGTTTAGGAGAAGAGGAGCTAGGTTGCACAAGTTCACAAGTATTTCGCCAGAGTTTTTTAGGTTATTTTCTGTCTGTTTAAGCCTTGGTTTAAGCTCTTATTTATAGGGAATGATTAGGTTTAGGGTTACGAGCATTCTGTCGCAGCAGCTGTCGCGCGCAACAAGATGAGTTGCGCGCGGCATCCCAGTGCAAGTGATTAGGTTGCACTGCTATGGCAGCGCAACTAATTGTCTTGCGCGTGGCTTTATGGTAAGATTCGATTTTATATTTTCCGTATAATTCTGAATCTTACGCAGCGCAACTCTGGAGGTTGCGTTGGGTGTCGCGTGCAACTGAATTAGCTGCGCGCGGCAGCCCAGCGCGACTGTTTGAGATGCGCGTGGCTTTTTTTGCGGCAGCACTAAAATTTAACCTAGGCGCTCCTAAATCCGTCATTATTGGGTTTTAAGCACGGGCTTAAGCCTAATTATGATCGGGTTTAGTTAATTGGACCTTTGTTTTGGCTTTTATCCTTAATTTGGGCTAGTCTTTTGTGTTTTGTGGCTTAACCAGTTCTCCATAAGTATTCTTCACTTTGATCCAACACAAATATGGTTTTATTTATCGTCATTGCACTTCCTGTCGGGACAGGAGGCCAAAAGTAGATGTCTACACCCCCTTATTTTGGACGTTTCCAAAAAATTCTAGAGAGAGAAAGTGAAAGAGTTTATGACAACCGCCTATGTTAATCACAAACAGCTGCTTGATTTTCTGTCCGCCTGTTACAGCCGGTTAACGCTTGACACCTTTAAAAGTCAGATTTTAAGGTATCGCCTCTCCTCTTCTCAGCTTTTTCTTGTTTTTTTCGTTTGTACGTTTACATTCAATAAATGGATTCATCACCAACACACACGACACTGCCTAAGTCAGTAGTCAGCTGGTCTCCTGGTACGGTTGAGTCTAGGATAAAGGGTGCCGGCTCTAGGTGTCTGGAGGAGCCTTGTACATTGATGTGTCCAATTTATATAGTATTTTACCCCCGTCCCTTGGTCATAATTAGTAGTGTTTTTGGCTCTTTAGAGCCACTTTTATTACTAATTGGTGTTTTATAGTGTTTTTGTAGTTTTGCTTGAGTTTTATAGGAAATTGCATCTTTGGAGCGTTTTTCGGGTTTTTCATGGAGCAACTACGGACATTAGGAGGACACGACCATCTTTGAATCCCAGGACCGGTTAGAGCTCAGTGAGTGATACCGGGGCATTTGGACCAAGTATTCAAGACCCGAAGAGGAAATCCAGATTGGGCCGAAGAATCAAGCCCAATCGAAGTCCAAGCCTCGAGGAAGAGATCGGGCCCGATCGGGCAAGCTTACGCCCGATCGGGCGGGCGCGTAGTCAGAGGCATCAGGAAAGGCGCGCCCGATCGGGTGAGCATTAGCCCGATCGGGCGGGGCTACCCAGGAGAGTTGCGAAGAAAAAGGCGGGCCCGATCGGGCGGCCCTTCGCCCGATCGGGCGCGTGTTTTTAAGGGTTCAGATTTGCCGAATTCTTAGTTTTTAATTAGGATTTTTTTTAGAGTTGTTTAAGTACGATTTTAGAACGAAATCCCTTTTTTTTTAGACTTTCTCTCTCTACTTAGATTATTTTTCTTTCTCTAAAAATTCTCTCAACTTTGTTCTTGCTCAACTTTGTAGTTCTATTGATTTTGGTAACGATTTCTTCTCTATTAATTTCAGCAATTTTATTTCTTTATTCTCTTATGGCTTATTTAATTGTTTTATTTAGTTTAGATTTAATTATGAGTGAGTAGTTTTATTTCTAGGGTTTATGAGGATCAAATAAATAATATGAAGGGGTAATTTATGATCGTTGATTGTCAATGCTTAATTATTTTCCTATTGATTGATTTAATGGTATGCAATTAGGTTTGGCCAGATTTAATTGTATGAGTTTAGCAATATTGATTCGAGATTCGAGAGATGAGAATTGATGTTTAGGCTTAGTTTCAATAGGCGGACTAATTTATAAATGGTTAAGTCGAGATTCAAGAGATGAGATTTAATACCGGTAAATTAACTCTGTGGTTGTAATACGTAGCGAAAGCCCTTTATGATCTGTTTAATTGATGCATTGATGATTGATTGTTATGTTTTACCCTGGAATATTGTTTATTGGTGAACCTATGCCCTAGGCTTTTCTTTCACTGATTTACCTCTTACTATTAGTAGTTTAATTACCTTTTTAATAATAATTTGGTTACTTGATAATTTAGATTGCTTTTAATTAATTAGGAATAAATTGACTTGTTTCCCTGTGGTTCGACCCTTCTTCCCTATCTACATAGTTAGTGGATTTAGGTTTTATTTTTGATTGGGTGAATACGATTTGAGCCTGTCATACATCCCCGAATCCGACCGTCTCTATGTATATGCAGGACACAATGGCTCGAACTAAACAAACGGCCACCAGAAGGCGAAGGAGAGATGGTACGTTGGAAGTACCATCTGATGAGGTCTCATCGGTTGATGGAGAAGAAATTTCGATTGACCAATATGATGACTTCCATCTTGGAACGCCCAGCACACCCAGTGATGGGATTCTAGCTGAGTTTGAGGGGGGAGACAGTGAAAAGTCGTCTCTACTACTGGCTCTCAAGAGAGGGAGCCTGAAAATGAAGACGGTGAAGAGGTCGTCTCTACTACTAGCTCTCAAGAGAGGGAACCCGAAGATGAAGTTGTGAAGAGGCCACCTCTGCCTCAGGTTCTGATGATGAGGAGGTCTCTTAGGAGAGAGACGGGTTGAACACTGCCTTTGGGTCTAGCTCTAAGGATAGCAGCGATGGCCCCCTTACTCCGCTTGAGGACAACGAGGCTGGGGAGAGGAAAAAATGGAACAACTAAGGAGATCCCCTTCGGATCCATGTCTCAGATAGAGACAGAGAAAGTATGGAAAAAGGCCTTGAGCACTTTAAGCTCAAACGGCCCCTTGGCAGGAATTATCAGATCCGAGTGCCGCCTGAGAAAGGCACCATTGCCTAGAAAGACGACCAACCAAACGCCAACGAATATTTTAGCTGCTGTGAGGCGACATTTTTGGCTGGTCTCCGGTCCCCCCTGCATGATGTTGTGAAAGATATTTTGTGGGGTTATAACTTAGGCGTTTGGCAGTTGCCCCCAAACTCATGGGTCAACATTCTAGGTTATGTCGCCGCCTGCGAGATGTAGGGCTTGCACCCCGGTTAGGAGGCCTTTTCCCATATGCACTATCTTAGCCATAACCCAGGCGGCTGGAAGGCATGGTACACTTTAACCACTTACCCCAAATACCAATTGACCTTAGATAAACCGTCTAAGTGGATAACTGGAAGAACCGATTCTATCTGGTTTCGGCCCCCAAACGGCGGGAAAACTATGAGTTCCGTTGGTATAACAAGAAACCTTACCTTTTGGGTCAAAAGGGCAATTTCCCTGCTATCTTGGATGAGGACTACGAAAAAATCATAGAGGCGAGGTTCTTTGAACTTACAACAGACACTTTCTCAACCGGGGAAGTAATAAGCGTTCCCAAGAACTGGATACCTAAACATGAGTGGTTGAGAGACGAGGCGTTCTTATCCACCTATGGTTTAAGCACAATGTAAGGGCCCAGATAAAGGCCAAGGTAAAAAGCACTTGCCCGTTCTTTTGTGAATACTTGAATTTGTTTGTCTATGGAGACGATTTCTACCGGGTGTATGCTTAATGAGCAACTTCCTTTGTAGTGTGGAAACAAGGAGCCTCCTATGTCCTTCACTAAGCTGATCAAACGGACACGAGACGACGATGTCTCCAACTCCGCAAAATCTCAAAGGGTGTCGTCTACTCAGACGACTCCTGATCTTTTGTTTGAACCGGGCCGCCTGAGCATCGGGGGAAAGAGCATCAGCTTGAAGGGCTTTGGCCTAGGCATTGATCTAGGGAAGAAGCCGAGTGCCCTTGTGGTACCGAAGGGTGGCGAACCACCCAAGACTGTAGCCGGTTCTGCAGCAACTGCAGGCGATGATAGCCCTCAGATTCTTGAAGGTATGGCTAACCCTTTCGATACTCCGTTTGAGTTGGGCTGACCTCTGTGGGTGAAATCACCCTCCCAGCAGACGTTTGAAGGATCGTCAGGTAGCCGTCAGCAGATTGGTGCCACCTATATAGCTCACTCACCCAATCTTGCTTATGGTGCAGATCAATCCCCCAATGGTCGGATGTGCATTAATACACCAAGTCCATGCTTGGGGCCATCCCCAATAAAGAGAAGGACGCCATCCCTAGCATACAGACGTTCAATGTTGAACGGATCTTGGCCCTATTGTCTGAGGTATGACATCTTCATTTAGTTTCTCAAGTACATTTCCGCTTGCACGCATAACACACCGTTTTTCATAGGCTTTGTTGAGAGTTGATAGGCTCAAGAAGCCGTATGCTCGCAAGCAAGAAGAGGTAAAGCGGGCCAATAAAGCGGAAAAAAGATTCCGCAAACGTTGCCCAATATCAAAATACAATAAATGATCTTGAGTCTAAAGCATTAGAAATGGTGCAGGCGGACAACATAAGGCGTCTGACGGCTGCCTTGAAGATTTCCAACAAGAAGGCTACTGACTTCGAGGCTGCTCTCAAGAATGCCCAGGCGGACATGGAGAACATAACTCTCCGAGCAGACGTCGACCGGCTGAAAATTGAGATGGCTGTGGCTCAGAGTAACTTCAAAACAACCTTGAGAGCCGAGCAGGACCATCTCATTGAGGAGAACGAGTCAGACTGTGTTGAGCGCATGAAGATGGCCTGGGATGTCCTACATCCGGGAAAGGAGTATTGCATCTGGTCCTTGGCCTATCAGTATGCTGACGAGGTCATGGCAGCTAGGGAAGAGGGCAAGCCAGAGCCGCAATCGTTCGACTCCTAGGCAAACAAGGAGATTAAAGAGGAGGAGGAGGAGCCGGTTAAGAATGCAGGCGGAGAACAGGAGCAAGAAGAGAACATTCCCGAGAACTCTGCTCTACTTCTACCTGAGAAGGATGGTCAGGGTGCCCCGACTGAGCCTTAGAAAACTTAGGGAGAGTTACGTCATTGAGTCTGGAGTCTTTTGTCTGTACTTGCAAAATAACGGAGACTCCAGGTGGTAGGAGCTCCGCCTCCGACGATAAAGTTAGAACGTGTACGGAGAAAGGTAAAAAGTGCGGAAAGGTAAAAGTGAGATATTCTCGGATTCCGAGATCAGGTGATTTCTCTTATGTAAGAGAATGTAGGTATGTTGTAATAAATGAACGTGCCCTAGAATTGGGGGAAATCTCCCTTTTTATAGGGTCATCGAGAATTGTGCCCTTGCCTAGTTACGGAAACCTAGGACTGATGGGCTGCACCGTTTTGCGACGTTCTCGGGAATTGGGCAAACTTACTAGTAGCTTAGTGGTTGGAACATGAACTTGTCTACCAAAGGTCAAGGGTTCTAATCCCTTCCCCACAGACGGCACCAAATGTTTTAGGGTTTTTCTGGTCCTTAGGGAGAGTTACGTTACTAAGTCTGGAGTCTTCTATCTGTACCTACAAAATAACGGAGACTCCGGGTGGCAGGAGCTCCGCATCCGGCGATCAAGTTAGAATATGTACGGAGAAAGGTAAAAAGTGCGAAAAAGGTAAAAGTGAGATCTTCTCGGATTCCGAGATCAGGTGATTTCTCTGATGTAAGAGAATGTAGGTATGTTATAATAAATGAACGTGCCCTAAAAATGGGGGAAATCTCCCTATTTATAGGGTCATCGGGAATTGTGCCCTTGCCTAGGTTAAGGAAACCTAGGACGGATGGGCTCTGCCGTTTTGTGACGTTCTCTGGAATTGGGCCAGGAAGGCCGTCTTTTTTTCCAACCACTAGGAGGGACACTTGTCAAAGGGAGATTGGTCCACTTGGAACCTCTCTTTGGGTGACACGTGTCACCTTCTAATAGGGCCACTCGACATGGGTATTTTTACCCAAAACATTTATTATTATTATTATTATTAATAATAGAATTATCATGCAAATACTTTTACAAAATTACCTTAATTAAAATATAGGAAAAATGGAAACTAATAATCCCACCTTTGCAACTTTAGCTTAAAACAATCCTACCTTTTCAAAACCCGAAAACAATCCCACCTTTGACCCCCCATCTGCTCAAAATAATCCTTTTTACCCATAACCTATTTAGCCGGTTTATATTATTTTTTGTAAATTTTATTTCTTAAGCTCTCCTCCCTAACCTCTTCAATAGCAGCTCCACCATTATCAACACCACCACACCACCACCTTACCTAACTTACTAGCATCCCTCCCACCCAACCTCGCCTAGTCCAGCAGCCTTCCCACCCAACCCCGCCTAGTCCACCAGACCCACCCAACCCCGCCTAGTCCAACAGCCCTTCCTGTGATCCCCCGTATTTTTTTTATTAATTTATAAATTTTATTTTATTTTATTTATAATAGTTATTTGTATTTTTTCGGAATTAAATTCCAAAAGTTTCAAATTATGAATTTGGGTCAAAATTATTATAGCACAAATTATTTTATGAACGTTCATTTTATGATTTATACCCATACAGACAAAGCCTAGTTCATTTCATTTATTTAATTAGCCCATTATTTTCATGAGGTCCAATTCTACCCTACAATCTATCTATCTATCCATACCTATAATTATACTAAAACAAAGGACACTTGAGCTACACCTTGACACGTGTCACTCTGTTGTTAAAAATTTTCCTACTTAATTTTTCACCTCTAAATATATCAACTAAATTAAATATACATTATATGAAATAAGATAATATAAATATTATATACTCCTAATAAAGAATTATGAAAAGATTATGATATTGCATAATATAGAACAATCTTATAATCTATAAAATCCAAGATTATTAGTTAACTAAAACTGTACTTTTTTTTTGAAGAACTAAAAATGTACTTAAGAATATTAGTCTACTAACTATTAGTCAACTTTTTTATTTTTATTCAACTAAAATACAGTTAAGAATCTACATATATGTAGATCTTATGTAATATTTTTGCCAAATAATATATTTCGTAACTAATGTTAATTTTATGTGATAAATTATTGTCGAAAACAAATAAATTAAAAAAATCTCATCTTTGAAAAAATTTAATCATCCTCTGGTATATTTGTTTTGATTTTCTGGTCTAATGTGTACAAGCTGCTATAATTTATCTAATGAAATAGTTCAAAATTTATTAAAAATAAAAAGATATCTAATTTCTTTTGACAAACATTCAATAACATATTTCACAATTAAATCTCAATTCAATACTTCCCTTCAAAAAAAAAAAAAATAGAAAAAAAGAGTCTCAATTCAATACTAAGAAATTTTAAAGAGAAAAAACTTACCTTAATTACCTAGAATTGGATCGAAATTTTCATTGTGCAGGTAAATAACAATGGAAGTAAGGGGCTTTTTTGTCATTAGATATACTCTGTAGGACATAAGCTTACTATACATAACGACAAGAGTCAACTTATATTTGCACATATTTAGCAAAATCCATGTCAACATTTTCCCCAATTTTGAGAGGAGTACAATACATGAGAATGAGAAATCGAGTGAGAAAGAAAGAAAGGGAGGGAAAAGGTAGTTAATGGGCCCCACATGACGTCACATTTGAGTTGAGAGTCATGTAGGGTGGAAAGTTTTGATGTTTTAAAAAAATAATTGGTGGTAAAATAAAAAATAAAAATAAAAATAAAAACTGTAGGTTATAATTGCTAATAAAATAGCAATAATTGTAGGTGTGTTATGAAATATTTGTGGATGTCTATATATTCCTGTACTGTCCGGAACATTCTAGATCTAGGGTTTATAATTCTTAAAGCAAACCCTAACATTGTATCTGTATATATATCCCCTACTATGTGGATTAAACACGCAGATTAATTCTCACTTCATGTCTTATATTTTCTCCTTATTTTACAACACGTTATCAGCACCAAGCTCTAAGCCACAAGAAACCAACCCTGAAATAATTCCTTCGGATGCTCAAACTTATGTTCCAATTTATAAAGGCTTATTATTGTTTTGTGGTATCCTTAACCCTTTCTATAAATATGAGCAATATCTTCATTGTAGCTTATGAACAGTTGTTACGACACTGTAGCTTAGGAACATCGATTTTCCAGTTATGCCCTTGTAAAAGGTTTGTTGGTACTATAGATGTTTTGGTTCCCACTGATTATTGTCATTGCTTTTCTTTTGTGGCCTGTGTAACAAGCCCATATGACAAGTCAATTGGGGTGGTTGATTTTGTTATTAAAAAGATGGAGTTAGATTTCTAAAGTTTGGGTTATGGATTGTCCACAAGAAAAGTCAGGGCTTCAATAATTATTATGTAGTTGTATTGTTACATTATTACTATTATAATTACTTTTCAATCTAAATATAATTTTTTTTCATTTATTTTGTTTTATTTTATTTTATTTTATTTTATTTATTTTTTTTTGACAGCTAGTACAAAGGGACTTACTCCCCAAAGATTAGATCACCTACAGATAAACAATGAAAGTTAGGCATTAGAAAAGAAATTTTATGCAGCAAAATTCTATTACTTTAAGTTCCTGTATTCTGTCCTTGCAGCCACTTAATAGCCCTAGCATCCTGACAGCAGACCTGCAGATGCCAGATGTGGCTCCTTAGTGCAGACTTGAGACCCTTGTATATGGCAGTAAGTATGCTGGTAGCTCCTCCCTCCTGGTGACAGCTCTCTTCACCCTGGTCCAAGATATCTTCAGTAGTCTCAGGTACCAGCACCAGCTTCTATGCTTCCCATGTCGTTTCCCTTTCTACACCTCCAGCTTCATAGCCTTGCAAGTTCCCGTTCCAGTAATTAGGAGCAGGTTGTTGTTCACCGCTTCTCTTCTATGCGACTAGGACCAAATCCTGGGGGACTATCATACACTTGGATTTGGGTTGGATCACTGTAGTCCTCACATGAATTCCTCTTTTTAATAGTCATGACCACCCTGCTTTCCATTATTTTGATGAATGCCCATGGATTCAGCTTCGAGTTCTTGAAAATCCGGTTGTTCCTGGCTTCCCATATGCTTTCAAAGCCTGCTAAGAAAAGTTGATAGCTTCTCTCCATACTCTCATCCTTTCCTCCAAGGATCCTTTGCCAATTGTGAATCCAGTCAGCAATTGGGATATTGTCTTGGAAAGCCACATTTATACCCAAATTGCACCTTTTCTGCTTTAGAGTGCCAGCATATTTCCAGAAGCGCTTCCAATTGATATTACTTGAACTCTCTGGGAACTGATTTGACCCCGAGTCATGCTTCGAATCAAACAATAGTCTATAACCACTTTTAACAGTGTAGGATCCACCATGATTTCCCTTCCATATTATTAAGTCCTCAATACCTGCTTCCATTGGAGTAATGTTATGAATCATTTTTATTGTGTCCTCTGAGAACCACAGCTTGCACCTATCTAAGTCCCACTCCCCATTTTCTTTACGAAGGCTGCTAACTCTTTCAGTTGTGTAGGTACTTTGATTCTTCCATTCAGGTGTCCTGCCATTTACCCAAGGATGGTGAATTTTTGCATAGCACCCATCACCTATGGACCACGCACATCCTTGCTTTAGAATCTATAAACCCCACTTAACACCTTTCCAGCCCTAAGAACCAGATTTCCTATTTTCCCAAGCATAATCAAAAAGAGTATTTTTTATCAATCCCATACTTAGGACAAAAGACCTTACTGATCAGGGAATCTGTGTCATGAATGATTCGCCACCCTTGCTTTGCAAGAAGAGCTTGGTTGAAAAAACGAGCATCCAAAGTGCCCAATCCCCCCTTCTCTTTTATTTGAGTGAGATGAGCCCATTTCCTCCAATACACACCTTTGCCTATCTTGTTTCCTAGCCACCAGAATTTGGCAATTATGCTATTTATTTTCTTGAGAATATTTACAGGGCATTTGAAGACAGATAGAACATAAGTTCCCAAGCTTAAAAGGATAGACTTAATGAGAGTAAGTCTACCAGCATGGGAGAGGAAAAGTGAGTTCCAAGCATTTAATCTCTCTTTCATCCTGTCAACTAGTCCACCAAAAATCTGCTGTTTATTCACACCAAAATCTGCTGGGATGCCTAGGTAAATCCCAAACTTACTACTCCTTTTAATTCCTAGCAGCTCACTATATCTAATGGACTCATTATCATCCAGGTTAGGACTAGATAATAACACTGACTTCTCTTGATTGATCACATGTCCCGAGGCCTTACAGTAAGTGTCAAGGACCTCACTTAAGGCCTGCACATTGCTGTCTTTTCCTTGCAAGAAGAAAACCGTGTCATCTGCAAAAAATAGGTGGCTAATTTTTAGAGCTTTTTGTGCCACACTAATCCCCACAATGCTGCCCTTATCTTCCTCAATCTTAATTAATCCAGACAAGCCCTCCATACAGAGAATAAAAAGATAAGGGGATAGGGGGTCCCCTTGTCGTAGGCCACACTTAGGAGAAAATTTTTTCTGAGGAAAGCCATTAATGATTACAGAGAAGGAAACTGAGCTCACACAGTTCATGATCGTTCTAATCATCAAGTCAGGTAAACCGAACTTAAATAACACTTCCTCAAGAAAATCCCACTTAATCCTATCATAAGCTTTACTCATGTCCGTTTTAATGGCTAGCTTACCTTTAACCCCCTTCTTGGATTTCCTAATTGTTTCTAACAATTCATGGGCAATTAAGATATTATCAGAAATAGCTCTACCCGGGATAAAAGCATTTTGAAAATGACCCACCAACTCATTAATCACCTTCCTTAATCCGTTTGTAATGCATTTTGAAATGATCTTGTAGGTGACATTGCAGAGGCCAATTGGTCTAAGCTTATCCATTGTTTCAGGGTGATCATATTTCGGGATAAGAGCTATATTCGTGTAGTTTAATTCTCTCAAGATGTTACCTGATTTAAGAGCTGATTGCATTGCCTCAATCACATCATCTTGTATCCAACTCCAATTTTTTTGATAAAATCCGGCTGGTATCCCATTAGGCCCCGGAGCTTTCCATGGCTTCATAGCAAAAAGGGCGTTCTTGATTTCTCTTCTCGTATACGGCTGTGAGAGTAAGTCTCTCTGATCTTCAGTAAGCTTCCTGGTAATTCCCTTGATGCCCTGCTCAATTTCAAAGTTCCTATTTGAATGTGTGACAAGATCATTCCCCCCGTAAATTAAAACTTAGTTGTACTATACTTTCAAAAAGCAATAGCGTTTTCCATTTAAGAAAACTAATGCACTATTACAATCACACTTAATGCCACTTATTATACCAACTTATAATATGATATGTATATGGAACAAGGTCTAGTACATTTACATTTCCAATAGGGATAAACCGTTGGGTCATAAGACCTCCAAATCATGCGCAATCTCTTATACTTTGTCAACTGGGATAAACCGTTGGGTCATAAGACCTCCAAATCATGCGCAATCTCTTATACTTTGTCAACTCTTGCTTAATCTTGAAATCAAATGAAATCAAGTTAATTACATTGTTAATAATTATATATTCAGCCACTATTAGTGTGAAGTTGCCTACCTCTAATAATCATTTACTGAGTTATGGAATTCGGTACAAAGACCTTCAGATCATGCGTCAATCAGTTAAGCTTGGTTAATCATTATAAATCAAATTAACTTCAATAACCATTGATTGTGTTACGAAATTTGGTCCAAAGAGGTTCTAATCATGCGTCAATCTCTTATACTTTGTCACCATTTCTTAATCCTTAATTAAATCATATTAAATGAAATCGAATAAGAATGATATATTTAACAACTATTACGATCAATTTCCTTCTATCCAATAATTATGTATTAGGTCACAAAATTTGGTTCAAAGACCTTCAAATCATACGTCAATCTCTTAAACTCCATCAAACTTTGCTTAGATTTTAAATAAAATCCAATATTTGAATAATAATATATTTACCCACAATTATGGTGAATTGTTTTGCTACAACTATGCCTCATACAACAACTCAAATTTATTGGTCATTATAAAGTCATACCAAGATTTTATTACATTGTATATATATATAAACAAGTATTCATGGCTATATTAATCATTCCTTCAGTATTTAATATTGCTTTTCGCCACTTACTTATGATATATTTGATAGCAAATTCACTGCTCTATCAAGTATGCTACAGTACTGTACACTACATAAAGGAAGGTTAGGTGATTTGACACAGTTGATGTAGAGTGTACTTTTACATAATTTTTCCCTTAAACTTCTGATTGCTTGTCCAATATGTTTTCCAAGCTTATTATAATTATTAATTTTTTTTCCCAACTTATAATACTTTTGATTATTATATTATTGAAAAGTACTTGTCATATAGAAAAAAAAAAGTATATACATTTCCTATAGTCTTTAAATAATATAAAAATCGGAAAAAAAAAAGACAAATATATATATATATATATATATATATATATATATAATAAATACAAATTTGTTTTGCTAGACTTAGAACTCTCCAATTTCACAGTTTCACCTTGCATGCTAATTCTTCAAGGTTCGCACTGTTTTTAGATATAACTATTATTACCTTATTTCATTCATCAACTATATTCTTGATTATACTAAACTCTTTGATTATTGTTTGGTTTTTGTATTGTATAGGAACTTTCAACACATTGCTGGTCTGAGTGGGATTCAATTGGGTCTTCAACGAACCTTGTTGTTACAATACAGTTGGTAAGCTTAATATTTTTCAATCAATTTTGATAGCAACTTATTGTTGGGCCCGTATTATAATACGACCCATTACATTTAGGGCATCAATCCAAGATCAATAATCCAGCAAAAATAAGCAAACGGCTTGATTGGAGCAAACAAGGAAAGCAACATCAAGGATATCAATCAAGGAGATACTTGCCAAAGATACACCTACAGAACAGGGAAGAAGATAAATCAAGAGGATCTTCCTCATTTTAAATATATTCCGAATATATTTGTAAACCCTAGAGATCCCTAGGTATAAATAAGTGTAATTAGACATTTTAAACATTCATGTACGCACATATACTCTAAATACAATAGAATTACTCTGCATTTACCTACGGAGCTTCATCCCTACTGAAGAAGGAGGCTTGTCCTTATTCAGTATTGTATCTCTAAACTTATTCTCTTTTCACAATAGAGTTCATTCTGTTTGTTTATTGTTTGTTCATTGCCTATCAATTGCTTTATTATTGCTTTATTGTTAATTTATATGCTTTTGGTAGTATGATTGTTATTACTCCTCAAACCTAGCAGATTCTCATATGTCCTTGTTGAGATTTGCCTAAACAATTTGGCGCCCACCGTGGGGCTGATAATCAATTAACCTACCAATTCGCCAAAAAACCAATACAAACACCATGTCTGGGCACCAAGTACCCTTTACCATGGCCGAAATCAATGAGGGAATGAACGCATTCCGTCAAACCTTAGACCAACAAAAAAGCCAGATTGAAACACTGTTGGCCCAAAAGGTTCAAACCGAAGCCAAGCTTACCAATCTCACCAAACAAAATGAAGCCCTTCGTAGCCAAATACAATCAGTCGCTTCTAAAACCATTAATACCAGAAAGAGCACTGAAAGTATAGCCATGCAGCTTGATATGTCAGGTACTTTTCATACCCCTAATGGGGAAAAAGGATCTAACACTAGGGAAACAGCCCTAGATCTAGACTCTTTGAATGCAGGAACCCCTAAGCAGAGTAGCCAAGAAGGATCTGAGGAGGGAAATATAAAGAAGGTAGTCAAAGAGTACCTCAAAGCAATCGAAGCCAAGATCGCCAAGATCCCTGGAATGCCAAAACCCATGGAGGAAGAGGCGTCAGATGGCTATATAGAGTCTCCTTTCTCAGAAGAGATCGCCATGGTAGAAGTGCCAAAGAGGTTCAGCACACCCAACATGGCCATGTATGATGGAACAACAGACCCTGATGAGCACGTGTCCCTCTACAAGCAGAAGATGATGACCAGCTCAATCCCTAGAGACATCAGAGAGGCCATCATGTGCAAAGGCTTTGGAGCCGCATTATCAGGTCCAGCTTTAACTTGGTTCATTAATTTAGATAATGGGACAATTCGATCTTTTGCAGGAATGGTAAACCTATTCAAGGTCCGGTTCGCCAGCAGCAGGAAAATAGAGAAGCAGTCATCGGATTTATACCGTGTTGTGCAAAGACATGGTGAATCCTTGAGGGATTATCTTAACAGGTTCATCAGGGAAAAGATTGGAATACACAAGTGCGATGCTCCTACAACCATTGAAGCGTTCGGAAGAGGATTGCTAGATCACAGTGAGCTCTACAAGGAATTAACCAAATATCCATGCACAACCTTTGAAGATGTACAAGCTAAAGCAATGGCCCAAGTCAGATTCGAGGAAGATGCATATGCAAGAAAGACTCCAGAGCTCAGAAAGGATGAAGATCGTCCGTTAAGAAGGAACAACAACTTCCCCAGGAGAGATCATCGATTCAAGCCGTATCAGCGTTCCCGCTTTGATGAAGGATCAGTCAATGCTGTCGAAGGAGAGTTTTCTGATTGGAGGGAAGATCCTGAGCTCCCACCCAAGTTGCATGAGTATTGCTTCAATGTCAACCCTACAGGAGTAATAAGGACCTTAAACAAGATGGGAGATACAGTTCAATGGCCTAGAAGGAGTGATAGGCCTGGGGAGAAGAAGGATCCATCCAGATGGTGTAATTTCCATTCAGATATCGGTCACACTACGGACGAATGTGTCGCGCTTAGAAAGGAAGCTGCATACTTGCTGAAGAAGGGTTACCTCAAAGAACTCTTGTCAGATAGATCTAAAGCTTCAGGGAAGGATAGAGAGTCCAAGCAAGGAGGTCCTCCACCCCCACCTCCAATTGTCAAAACCATCTACTTCATATCTGGAGGGTCAGAAGTATGCGGTTTAACATATTCAGCAGTGAAGCGACATGCAAAAGAAAGCAACAAAGAGCAGCCAGATAAAAGGGAAAAATCCAAGATAGACATCCCTATCATGTTTGAAGAGAGCGATGCAGTTGAAGGTCATCATGATGATCTAGTGATCTCACTCCCGGTTGGAAATTGCATGATCAAGCGAATCCTAGTTGACAATGGAAGCTCTGCAAATATTATCATGCTAGACACCCTGAAGCACATGAACATAGATGAGAAAAATATCGTCAACAAATCAACAATGCTAGTAGGATTCAGCGGGGAAACCAAAAAGACAAGTGGAGAAATTACATTGGTAACATACGCAAAAGGGATCAACCTACAAGTCAAGTTCCTAATAATCGACACTCTGTCTTCATACAACATGATTTTGGGAAGACCCTTGATGTGTGACATTTTTGGCACTCATTTGGTTCCTTTTTGGATGATTTTTATTTCATTTTATCTCTCTTTTCTTTAGTTTTCCTTAGTTTTATTCTTGTTTTCTTCATTTTATGCTTTTTGTAGTTAGTTTCTCTTTTTCATGTCTTTTTCTAGTTTACTTGTTATTTTTCTCTTTTACTTGCTTTTTATCTTTTGCTTGTAGGTGGTAATTGATTGTCCAAGAATTCCCGGGCTTCCTTTCTATAGTTTTCCATTGATTTTCATGCCTAAAGCTTGTGCAAGAAGTTTCAAGTCAATGAGAGGTTCAAGGAGCATGCTTCAAAGTCTTGTTTATGCCTTCCTCATGGCTCATTTTCTTCAAGAAATTCAAGGAAGTTGCTGCCTACCTTGTCCTCCATCATCATCATCTAGGATGCGTGCACCTCGTGAGCAAGGGCAAAGAAGAAAGGAGGAAGCTGCAGCTATGTGCGGGCGCACTTGAGGAGTGTGCGGCCGCACATCTGTCGTGTGCGGCCGCACATCAGGTGTGTGCGGGCGCACATTCCTGGGTACACTCCTTCGAGCGCCCGCACTTACGAGGGTCTATTTTTGGGCGTCATTACCGACCTCTCCTTTGTATATATAGTTATTTCTACCTGTTTTTGGAAAAAAGGAAGTTTTAGTTTTAGATTGAATTTGATAGTTAGTTTTTGGGAGAATTTTAGAGAGAGAAACTCAAGAACTAGAGAGAGAAACTCATGATTTTTGGTGATTGCTCAAGGATTCCTCATTGTATTTGATCTTTGGATCAAAGTTTTGTAAGGATCTTCTTCTTGATTTCAATACAAGTTTGATTTTAGTTGATTTCATTAGTTTTTCATATTGTTGATGATTGATTTGGTTATTGATTGAATTTTGATTGATTTTGATTGATTGTTGGTTTAATCTTTGAATTCAAGTATGTTGATAATGAATTTGATGAATGTAGTAGTTTTGATCTCCATTTCTATGGCTAGTGAGTAGTTTCCTAGCTAGGGAGATGGTGAAGCATGTATGAATGATGGAATAGTGTAATTTGGGGATAATTGATGGAGTTGATGATATGATTAAATTTGGTTGATATTTCATGTGCATGTGTGTGATTAATTGAGGTTTGGCCATCTTTGATTAATACACTAGATTGCATTGTAAGCTTGCTATGATACGGACCATTGATTAGTGAACTTGCAATTTCACGATTGAGGTGCTTTGTGACGTTCCCTAGTTAGTGTTTAGCGTAGTTGACGCTAGTTAGACCTCTAGGTGAACCACCTTAGTATGCTCTTTTGGATACATGATTATTTTCCTTCATATCGCTTGACTTAGTCGGTTTGACCTCCCAAATTACCGTTTCCATTATGATTGCATGTGGATCCATTGCCCTAGTGTCTTAGATTGATTTAATACAAGTTTGCATACCTAGTTAGCTTTACTTCTACCTCAAACCCCTTCTTGATTCCGAAATAGCTTGATCTAGACTTCGTGCACTTGATATCCATTCCCTTGGGTTCGACCTTGACTTGCCACTATGCTAAATAGGGGTTAGTTAAGTTACAAATTTTGTTTGATAGGGTGGGGCGGTAGCCCAACGACCTACCATTCTCCGTCCCATCAAAATGGCGCCGTTGCCGGGGAATGGTGCTTGAGTGTATGTTGTTTTTGAGTCTATTTCATTTTGATAAAATACAAAAAGATTTTGTTTCTCTAGGCTACATTTGTAGCCGTGCTACTAACATTTTTGTGTGAGTTTTGCATGCATAGAACCCGTGATCGTCCCCTTGTTCCCCTTGATCCGGAAATTGAGAGGACTCTTTCAAGAAGAAGAGTGGATAATAGGTCCTTGGCTTATAGCTCTTCAAGTGAAGAAGAAATTCAAGAAGAACAAGGAATGGGTGAAAATCCTAGAATAGCCTTGAAGGAGCTTGGAGTGCCCGGGGCATATAGGTTTGAGAGTGGAATAGCTCCACCTACTACCCCGGCAAATGACTTCGAAATCCGGCCGGCAATGATCACCTTGATTGAGAGAAGGCAATATAGTGGGGCTAAGAATGAGAGCCCATTGAACCATTTGAAAGAATTTGAAAAATATTGCAACACTATCAAAGTCAATGGGGGTCTCTCAAGAATTCATCCGCCTCAAGTTGTTCCCTTTCTCTCTATTAGGAAGATCTTTGGAGTGGCTAGACAAGGAAGTGAAGCCCAACTCCTTGAGAACTTGGGATGATGTTACAAAGGCTTTCTTGTCCCGTTTCTATCCCCAAAAGAAGACGGCTGAGGCAAGAGCCTTGATTCAAGGGTTCAAGCAAAGGCCGAGTGAAAGCCTTTATGAAGCATGGGAGAGATTCAAAGAGTATCAAAGGGAGTGCCCTCACCACGGAATCCCCACATACCAAGTGATCCAAATCTTCTATGGCGGTTTAAGTCCCCAAGGCAAGTCATGCCTTGATGGAGGGGCCGGGGGCCCTATCATGAACAAAACCGAAGAAGAAGTTGTGGACATCATTGAGGACGTGGTGACATATTATAGGGATTGGCAAGATGGGGAGAGAGACTCTTCAAGCAAGCAATCTTCATTGTATTCGGTGGACCATCTCAATGCAATCAACAACCTTTCCTCCCAAATGACAAACTTAGGAAAGGAGGTCACCGCAATCAAAGCTAAGTTGGAGAGCACTTTTACCTCTTCTCAAGCTTCTAATCTTCCCTCCCAATTTAAGGGGAGAGGTACTCCTTCTAACTCTCAACCCCCTCCCTCTTCACATAATATGCCTTTGGGTTGCTTGTTTTGTGATGCATGTGGATCGTATGATCATGAATCTAGTGTTTGTCCTAATGAATGTGTTGATGAATTTGACAACAATGAGTGTGAACATGTTAATTTTGTGTCAAACAACAATGTTCAAAGGTTTGATAATCAAAAAGGACAATGGAATAGGAATTACCAAAACCAAGGCAATTTTGACAACTATAATCATAATGGTGGTTATAGGAACCAAGGGAATCAAGGTTCTCGTGGTAACCATAACCAAGGTTATAGTAGCCAAAATCAAAGCCAAAACTATGGTAATCAAAATCATAATTATGGTAATCAAAACCAAGGTTATGTAAATCATAACCAAGGTAATGGAAACCATAATCATGGTGGCGGTAACCATAATCAAGGTTATGGTTCAAATCAAAATAGGAGTAATTGGAACAACCAAGGAAGGGGAAATTTTCAAAACAATGCTCAAAGAGGTCCCCCACCCGGTTTTGTTCCAAAGACTCAAAATGAAAATTCCTATTCACAACCTTCTTCTCCTAAGACAACCTTGGAAGAGTTGATTGATAATCAAACCAAGATCATTAACACCTATATGGCGGTTAGTGATAAGAAATTCAATGAGATGATGACCCACAATAAGATGCTTGAGACTCAAATTACTCAATTAGCAAGCACTATTAAGGATTTTGCTAGTCCTTCATCTTTGCCTTCCCAAGGTGTTGAACCAAAGAAACCCGTGTACTCTATTGCCACAAGTGGTGGAAATGATTTTGATGAGGGAGTTTCTTGTTCAAAAGAGGGAAGAGATGAGAGTGGTGCTAAGGAGAATGAAGTGGAAAGGGTTGAGTCTAAGGAAATCTATTGTGAGGTTGACAAAAGAGAAGAGTGTGTTGGTGAAAAGATGAGTGAGATATAGAGATTTCCCGATCTACCATATCCCCAAAAATATTTGAGATTCAAAATGGATGAGCAATTTGGGAAGTTCCTTGAAGCTTTTAAGGATGTTCATGATTCTACACCCGCTACCGAACCAATTCCCGACATGCCTAAGTACTCCAAGTTTGTTAAGGAGATCTTAAAAGAGAGAGAGGATTTTGATGAGGGTAGTTCGGTGGAAGGAGGGAAGTGCTTTAGTGCTCTTATCCATGGTGAACTTCCGAAGAAGATGGAGGATCCGGGGAATTTTTCAATCCCTTGTCGAATTAAGGAAATGGTTTTTGAAAATGCTTTGTGTGACCTTGGTGCTAGTGTTAGCATTATGCCTTTCTCGGTCTTCGAAAGGCTTGATCTAGGTGAGCTTCAACCGTCCAAGATAACACTTCAATTGGCCGACCGTTCTATTAAGCTTCCTAAGGGAAGAATTGATGATGTCCCCTTAAGGATTGGAGAGTTTGTTTTTCCGGTGGATTTTGTTGTTCTAGAGATTGAGGAGGATGAACATATTCCAATCATCTTAGGGAGACCTTTCTTAGCTACCTCGGGAGCTTTAATAGATGTCAAAGGAGGTCAAATTACTTTGAGGTGTGGGAAATTAGAAGAGAGTTTTAAGATAAAACCAATGCATGAGTCTTTATCTTGTGTCCAAGATATCGCATGTGCTAGTCTTTCTCGTTCCATTGATGGTATGTGCATGATTGATTCTTCTACTAACAATGTTTTTGAGATTGTTGATGATGTTTGTGCAAGTATTAATGACGTTAGTGAAGAAGAATTTGTGATTCAAAAGCCAAAGGATGAGAAAGATATTGGTTTTCCAAATTGGTTCAAGCTTAATTCTCATGAGGAAGAGAAAGCCTCCATGATTAAGGATGTTGAAGTCAAGCCGAAGAAAAAGGCCCGTGACTCGAAGAAAACAAGGAAAAGGAAGAAGTTGAGAAGTGAAAAAGAAGAATTTGAAAAGAATTTTGTGAGAGTTTCATCAAGCATTAATGAGAAGTTGCCCAAGGTTGAAGAAGAATTTGCTCTATCAACCACCTTGAAGAAGGTGGTGTTCTTTGATCCTCCATGATTAGGAGGAAGGGTCGAGCTTAGGACCTTAAGCAAGCGCTTCCCGGGAGGCAACCCGGAGTTTCTAACCTTTCTCTTTGATTTTTGAATTTTCTCATTTTTGTTTCTTTTATTACTTTGTCTTTTCTTTTACTTTTCTCTTTATTTGGATTTTTAGGATGTCCGTTTGTGGGATTGGAATTCAACAAATATGCATGATGGATGGAAGGTGTTCATGGCACAAATCATATTTTGTTCGATTCTAGTCGAAATTTGAGGTAAAAGGGTAAGAATTTTAGAGAGGTAAGATAGGAATTTCATATTTTGAAAGTTGGAGGAAATTGATACTTAGTGAATTTTTGTGGTGTGCACATGAATTTTCAACTTTGAGGACTTTGAAAATGATTTTAGCTACTGCCTATGATGTTCCTCATCACCATCATGATTCATGTGCGCACCCAAATAGGCAGTAAGTATCAAATCTTTGAGAAAAAAAAAGGAAGGAGCACGCACAGGGATGTGCGGCCGCACACGAGGCATGTGCGGGCACACAGCCTGTGTGTACGGGCGCACATCAGTGCTGTGCAGCCGCACAGATGCTGGACGTGCATTTATCTTCTTCTTCCTCCTTTTTCCCCTCATTTTCTCACTTCCCTCATCTTCCTCACTCATACCCTCATTCAAACCCTCCTTTGTGTGCACTCCTCCACCCTCATTCATCATCCAAAAACACTCAAATCCTCACCAAAATCACTACATTCTTACTCAAAATCACTCACAAATCTTTCTCCACTACAAATTCCTCACAATTTGACCCTGGATACATGAGATGAAAGCTATCCCCTCTACGTACCATCAAGTCATTAAGTTTCCTACTAGGTGGGGAATTCAAGACATCTGAGGAAATCCTAAAGAAGCCAAAGAATGTTACAAGATAGCATTGAAGGCAACATCTGCAGAGAAAAGTTCAGCATAGCAACCAGAGGGTCAGCTGGGCCAAGAGAAATTAAGCATATCAGAGGAGCAAGAAGCTACAGAAGTCCAGCTGAACCCCATACATCCAGATCAAAAAGTCAGAATAGGATCAGAGCTGAAAGCGGAACTCAGACAACAAATTTACAATTTCCTAGAAGAAGAGAAAGATGTGTTTGCTTGGACCCATGAAGACATGAAAGGCATTTCCACAAAGGTTATCACCCACAAGTTAAACGTTGATCCAATGCATACACCAGTGAAGCAAACAAGAAGGAAATTCGCGCTAGAAAGGAACAAGATCATCAACGAAGAAATTCAAAACCTATTGAAAACGGGGAAGATCAGAGAGGTAAAGTACCCAGAATGGCTTGCCAACGTGGTGGTAGTAAGGAAGAAGAATGGGAAATGGCGAATCTGCATATACTTTACAGACATCAACAAAGCTTACCCAAAAGACCCATTCCCTTTACCGCATGTCGATGCCATGGTAGATGCCACATTAGGACACGAGTTGCTATCCTTTATGGACGCCTACAGTGGTTACAACCAGATCCTCATGCACAAGGATGATCAAGAGAAGACAGCCTTCATTACCAGTCAAGGAATATACTGCTACAAGGTGATGCCTTTTGGATTGAAGAATGCAGGAGCAACGTACCAAAGGTTGGTAAACAAGATGTTTGAAGAACAAATTGGAAACACAATGGAAGTTACATAGACGATATGGTAGTTAAATCCAAGAAAGCAGAAGATCACGTCAGAGACCTTAGAGAAGCATTCGTCATCCTGAAACAATACGGTATGAAGCTAAATCCCACAAAATGCACATTTGGAGTACAATCAGGAAGGTTCTTGTGATACATGGTTACACAAAGGAGAATAGAAGCCAGTCCGGAACAAGTCAAAGCCATCCTAGATCTGGAGCGACCAAAATCCAAGAAGGATGTACAGAGCTTAACAGGAAAAATCGCAGCACTGAACAGGTTCATCTCAAAGTCTTCAGAAAAGAACAGAGCTTTCTACGAGGTACTGAAAAAGAACAAGGAGTTCAAGTGGGAACAGGAACACGATGAAGCATTCCAGAAGCTGAAAGAATACCTAGCCAACCCGTTGATTCTCTCCAAGCCCAAAGAAGGAGAACCACTCCAGCTATACCTTGCAGTATCTGAAGGGACGGTCAGTGCAGTTCTCACAAGAGAGGAAGAAAAGGAACAATTTCCAATCTACTACGTAAGCAAGACCCTGCTCAGTGCGGAAACAAGGTATGCATCACTAGAAAAAATCATTTTAGCCTTGTTCACTGCTTCAGTAAAGTTACGTCCATACTTCGAGAGCCATTCCATACAAGTACGAACCAACTATCCCATCAGAGCTATCGTGAGAAAGCCAGAAATGTCAGGAAGGATGGAGAAATGGGCCCTACATCTGAGCAGGTACGACATACAGTACGAACCCAGGACGGCGGTCAAATCTCAAGCCTTGGCAGACTTCGTAGCAGACTTCAGCCCTACCCTTGAAGCAGAAGCGCAGAAAGAAGTACTGGCACTACAGGAACCAAAAGCTGCGCAGAAATGGACACTCCATACAGATGGTGCAGCAAACATACGCGGAGTAGGCTTAGGAGTGGTACTGACATCACCCCAAGGAGACAAGATAGCACAGGCAATAAGGTGTAACTTCAAGGCTACCAACAATGAAGCTGAATATGAAGCACTAATCACAGGGCTAACCGTTGCAAAGGACATGAAAATACAACACCTGGAAGTAATTTCTGATTCTTTACTCATGGTAAACCAAGTCAACAGGCAGTATGCAGCAAAAGATACTAGAATGATTGCCTACCTAGAAGTCACAAAGAAGCTCATCAAAGAGTTCAAGGAGTTCAAGATAGAACAAGTACCCCGAAACCTGAACACCGAAGCAGACGCACTGGCAAATTTGGGGTCAAACATCAATCCAGAAGAATTTGGAGCAATCCCACTAGTACACGTACTCTCACTAGCCATAGAGAAAGAGTCAACCATGAGTGTCTACGAAATTCAAGCAAGCCCTACAGAAGAAGAAGACAACAGTTGGACAACGCCTCTGAAAGAATACCTCTTGGGCAACACGAAACCAACAGGGAAAGAAGCAGCTCAAGCATTCGCTCAGAAAGCCTCCAAGTACTGCCTGATCAGCAACGTACTCTTCAAGAAGTCTGCAGCAGGACCTTTCTTAAGATGCCTGGAAGGAAAAGAAGCCCAGCAAGTCTTACTGCACAGTGGAGAATGCGGAAATCACTCCGGAGGAAGGAATCTAGCCAACAGAGCACTTAGAATGGGATACTACTGGCCCAACATGAGGAAGGACGCAGCAGAGTTCGCTAAGAAATGCCTAGCATGCCAAAAACATGCGCCCTTGACACACAAGCCATCAGAAGAATTACACCCAACGTTGACACCTTGGCCATTCATGAAGTGGGGAATGGATATAGTAAAGCTACCCCCGTCATCAGGACAGAGAGTGTACTTCTTAGCAATGACAGACTACTTCTCCAAGTGGATTGAAGCAGAAGCATACAAGGAAATCAAGGATAAGCACGTCATCTCATTCATAAAGAGGAACATTCTAAGCAGGTTCGGAGTACCAGCAGAGATCATTACAGACAATGGGTCCCAATTCATCAGCAACAAAACCACCAAGTTCTGTAAAGAATGGAACATCTCCCTTATCACATCTACACCAAGGTACCCACAGGCAAACGGACAGGCAGAATCAAGCAACAAAGTTCTTATAGGCAACATGAAGAAAAGGCTGGAAGGAGCCAAAGGAAAATGGGCAGATGAGCTACCCAACATATTGTGGGCAGACAGAACAACTCCTAAAGGCGCTACTGGTCATACCCCTTTCTCACTGGTGTACGGATGTGAAGCAGTAATCCCAACAGAGAGTACCTACAACAAGGTACGGGCTAATGACAGAAGAAAGAAACCAAGCAGAACTAATTCACAACTTAGACACAGTAGAGGAACTCAGGGAAGACGCACAAATGAGAATGGCAGCATATCAGCAGGAAGTGGCAAGATCCTTCAACAAGAATGTCAGAATCAAAGTCTTCAAGCTAGGAGATTGGGTTCTCAAGAAGGTATATGAAAACACCAGAGAAGTCAATGCAGGAAAGCTAGCACCCAACTGGGAAGGACCCTATGAAATCACTAAGGTAGTAGGTAATGGAGCATACAGACTCAGGGATGCAGAAGGAAAAGACGTGCAGCGAAGCTGGAACGCAACACATTTAAAACTATATCATTTCTGAAGAAAAGTACGTAGTTATTATTTCAATTTTGTCTTTTAATTTACAAAAAAGAAAAACAAAAAAAAAAAAATCAGCACGACAAGGTACTCATCTCTCCCTATTCTTTGTCAATTTGATTTATGATCATTACGAGTACTGACTTTGGCATCGGAGGGCCGTTGGGGAAACCCACGGCCACCCCTCACCTTCTTCTGTTTTGCAAGGAGCACGACTGACATTACTGAGCAAGAATGAAACAAGTCCCTTCACCACAGAACGATGACCAGTCATTCTTGAACAGGACAAACCTGCTATCCTTACAAGGCATACAAACACATGTAAGTAGCATCACAACTGTAATACAACTGTAATACAATCGTGATACAACTGTAATACAATCGTGATACAACTACAATACAATCACAACACACTATACAGAAACATAATCCACACAGCAAGAAGGACAGAAATACTTAGTTGCATTGCAACAAAATTAAACAACTCATCCAGCTACAGAAGCGTAGCACAAAAAACAAATTATCCAAACTGCACTAAGGCAGTAAACAGAAACAACATTCAAAAGTTTCACATTTTTTTTAAGGTGACGCAGCACCAGCCAAACTAATTCTCCCCCATGTTGTCAGCAGGGGCCACTTCTTCAGCAACAGGCTTCATCACTTCTGGAGCGTCCTTGACTTCTTCATTGTGAGGAGAGTTCACTTCCTCATCAGCAAAGCTTAGCAGCAGTGAGCCAGGAGCAGCAGTCCCTTCAGGAAACGCCTTCTTAAAAGACGCCTTGTCACCATCATAGTCCCAAGCCTCATGCTTCCCTTTCTGAAACTCCTCCATCATCTCAAGACGTGCCTTCCCGTAGTAGTACGTAGCAGCATCAATGGCCTCGTTAGCAGCTTCCTTCAAGGTACCCTTCAGCCCATCCCGCTCAGAAATGCAGTCCCGATGCTTAGTCCGTTCAGCCTTCAGAGCCTCAGTAGCAGCCTTGTACTTGTCAGACAAAGCATCACGCTCCTTCTTCATAGCCTCATACACCCGAATAAACTCTAACACCTTGCCTAAGACACCAAGGCAAGATTGAAGGCTCTGCAAAGCAAAGATGAAGTGTAAGAAGCATAGTTCAATAATGTTGATTTTATTAAAAAAAATTCGGAGTATACTATACCTGGAAAGACTGTACGGCCGCCTCTTGTGAAAGGTCAGCAAAAGTCATCGAGGATTGGTGATCCTTGAAAGAAGGAAACAACAGGGTATCTACATGCGGAGCCAGAGAGTCAAAAGAAAACTCAGCAGCGTCAACATCAATAGGCATCTCCAACTTCCTCTTGAGACTAGCACGAGGCGGAGGTGGAGGAGGGACACCCTTAGAAGCAACCATCTTGATGGGAACAGTTTTAGAAGCCTGGGGGGACGAGCGAGACTTGAGACGACACAAGATGGAAGATGAACTAAGAAGATCATGAGACCTTAGTGACCTTGACGTATCTACAAGGAACATAGAAGAATTCAAAGGTAGCACAACAAGGAACACAACAAATGTATACAGCAAGGATGCTAATTGAATCAAATAAATTAACAATTGTATACAAGTATATTCAACAAGGATACAGCTGATTCAAAACAAATTAAAAACCCACAAAACTAAGCCAATCAAAAGCGAAACAAACTAGCATCAACCACACATCCACAAAATTATTAGTACAACAAAGCATCAAAACACACAAGAAAGAAAGAAAACACACCCTGAGACATGGTTGGGGCAACTTTCTGTTCAGAATCAGATTCGTCCAAGGACTTAATTTGAATAACTGCTTCAGGCTATGTCAACTTGATGAAAGATCTCTCGTCTGCACTCAACTCATACAACTTGTCTATCAAGGATGGAGACTGAGAGCGCTGCTTCAGTTTACTCACTGCAACCAACAAGCAAATAAGCCCAAATCAACAAAGAAGGAGAGAAGAACATAAAAGAATAAGAAAACAAAATACCTTCAGCCTCAACAGTGTCAATCAAAAAATCACAATCATCACCCAACGAGTCAATCCTCACAAAGAAGAACTTGTGATACCACTTCTTGTCAAACGCCTTCTCCAAGTCAGTCACCAAAGGACCAACACCATCCTTCAGGCGAAGACCAACTCGACCCTTACCACTGGTCCTGATAGTATAAGGGTAACACAAATCCCTCACATCAAGTTCTATACCCAATTTTGCACTCAGTAAATCCAGAATTCTCAACACCCTCCAAGTTTGGGGCAGTAATTGACAAGGTGAAACCCTAACTCTAGAAAGAAATTGACGAACAAGAGCAGAAAAAGGAAAAGTATGCCCAATTACAAAGGGATACTCAAAGAAACACACCCAACCAGGGGCAGTCCAGTCAGCCCTCTCCCTAGAAGATGGAATTTTCACCACAACCCCTTCAGGTAACCGCGCAATTGCAGCGATGTTTTGAACCTCCTCCTTCGTAATGGTGGAAGGATAGACATCTTTGGCAAGAAAGACGTTCTGCACCACCAAGTTTGGCCTTTTCACACCCTCATCCACCCCAGCAAACATCACTCTCACATGATCATCCATCGCAAAAACAAGAGAAAAAATACAAAGTAAAAAACAGAGCAAATAGAGAGGAGAGAAAAAGTACCTGATGAAATTGAAATTGGGGCAAAACAATTGAAGTGATTAGACAAGAGCCTGCACACCTAATAAATACCAAAGACGGAAATAAACCGCCCTTCACAGTTTTTGAGGAAGTTGCCTTAAAACCACCACCACTTTCTATTTTGCTAACCGTTGGAATAATTTCTGAAATTCAAAATATTTTCTAAAGCTTTTCTTTAGGTAATTTTCACTTCCAATACTTGGAAATAAAAATTAGGGGCAATTGTTGGGCCCGTATTATAATACGACCCATTACATTTAGGGCATCAATCCAAGATCAATAATCCAGCAAAAATAAGCAAACGGCTTGAATAGAGCAAATAAGGAAAGCAGCATCAAGGATATCAATCAAGGAGATACTTGCCAAAGATACACCTACAGAACAGGGAAGAAGATAAATCAAGAGGATCTTCCTCATTTTAAATATATTCCGAATATATTTGTAAACCCTAGAGATCCCTAAGTGTAATTAGACATTTTGAACATTCATGTACGCACATATACTCTAAATACAATAGAATTACTCTGCATTTACCTACGGAACTTCATCCCTACTGAAGAAGGAGGCTTGTCCTTATTCAGTATTGTATCTCTAAACTTATTCTCTTTTCACAATAGAGTTCATTCTGTTTGTTTATTGTTTGTTCATTGCCTATCAATTGCTTTATTATTGCTTTATTGTTAATTTATATGCTTTTGGTAGTATGATTGTTATTACCCCTCAAACCTAGCAGATTCTCATATGTCCTTGTTGAGATTTGCCTAAACACTTATAATAATTTTTGTTGGTGATAAATTGTAAATTTTTGATGATCTGCAATGCCTTTCTAGGTTCTATTAAATACTATTTGAGTTGTTGAAAATGTGTTTATAAAATTTGTAATTCTTGTCTTATAATGGATAAAAAGTAAAGAATTACTAAATTAAACATAAAATAGATATAAATTAGTGACATGAAATTTTTTGCTATTATTGTTATGCATATCAATCAAGATTAGAAATCATAATTGTTTAGGCTATATCTTCTTTTTCATTATTATTAAACTTCTAACAATGGTGCTTGATAGTAAGGATTTAATTGACAATTATGTAAGCTCAGATATCTGCTCTATGGCTATAAAAGTGGATAAATTGTATTGAATACCATTTCTTTTTCAAACAATGTTACTTATTTGATTGTTTTTATTTTAAGATAGGCCTTGTATATTTGTCAGTTACTTCAATTTAATTAATATCTTAGATATCTCTATTTTAAGTGACATCCTATTTTCCCATGGTGAAGAACTCCATTCTTATCCTTTCACTTATGGTTACTTTTATATATAGTCATACATTATTGAGAAGTCCTAGATTGTTGGTAGTAAACTGAGTAAAATGATCTTTCCATGTACACTACAGTCATAGACTACTGATAAGCCTTAGATTTTTGGTACTAAACTGAGTAAAATGATCTTTCCATGTACACTTTTCATGATAATCTTGAGAATCTATACTTCATGATGTTTCTCCTCAAACTCAGAAGCTTTATTTTCTTTATGTGATTTCTAACTAAGGTTATATTCATAGATTATTTTTAGTGCTAGATTGTCTTTTTGTACTGACTGCCATGCTTTCTTAGACTAAAATATGATAATTTGGACATTTCAGGATATGACTTCTTCATGTAGTGAACAAATTAGTATTCCTTTTCGACCACTATTAGTTCAGCTCACTGATTATCTTGACTTTCCTAAGCCTACATATTCTGTGGTTGATGGAGTTAAGCATAGTTCTTATGTTTATATTAGAATGGAGGGTGAACGGGGTATTTTTTAGTTTAATGGGGGTGAAGCAGTTACCATTGAAAGGAATGGTGTCCTTCGAATAAGTGTATTATTTCGATAGAGGGTTCGGAGCTATTAGAAAACTAATTATTTAGTAAGTTCAAGTGATCGGAATGCCTAGGTGGAGGCGGCTTCCGATCAGTAATATTAATGTATAATTAATATTACAGCTTAATCTTGATCGAACCCTTCGGGTCACACCCAAGCAACTAACGATCCGACACTACGAATTAATACGAAAGGAATTAATGAGTCACTCAAGTATTGTGAACAAAGATGTCGGATTCCGAGCTTAGAGCGTCGGAACCGAATCTTAAAAGTTAGGAATTGGCGAGACGGGAAAATGTTTCAAGTAACAAGTAAAAACCCTAGCCACGCAAAAGGTTAGGGAAGTGCGCCAAATAGAAGTGCGCCACGTGGCAGCGCACATGGCAGCACACGTGGCAATGCCATGTGGCAGCACACGTTGACAGCCACCAAGTGGCAGCGTGCTAAGTGGCAGCGCGCCACATTGGCAGCGCCATGTGGCAAGGGCCGCGGACCCGGGTCATGGATGCGGGCCGAAAGGTGGCGGCCCAACCGAACCCATCTTGGGGCTCAAGGTTGGATGCCACATGGTTAGCTCACAATGGATGTGAGTTGCCTTGGGGAGCAAGTGAGGAAGTGGTCCTCACCTAACCATGTGACACTTGTTACTTAGTTATTCCTTGATTTATTTAACTAGGAATTGAATTCAACATTCTTTCCATGTGGGATCCTTTTGTGAAAAGTCCCACATTGAAAGAGGAGAGGAATTCACAAGTAAGCACTCCTTATAAATAGCCAAGGCATACCTTGGGATTGTTCACTTGAGTAAGAGCTCAATTAGGCATCTCCACTTGAGAGAAAACCTATAAGCTCATTAATTACTCGGGTAGTCTTTTTGGTCGGATTGGCTAACCTCCAAGTAGTAGACTGGTCGGGTCGTATTGTGGGTGGATACCATCGGAGGTCATCACCCTTTGTGAGACTTGGCTTTCTCAAGTAAGAGCTCCGGTGGTCGAGCGAAGCACGATTCAAAGGTAATTTAGTCTTTTCTTAATCTTGTTATTTATGTCTTTAGGTATATTAATTGTGAGTATTCCTTGGGCTCGGGTTTTATTTCCGCGGTGAGTCGGACTCATCGAAACCCAACAGCGGTATCGGAGCCTTGCTCATTTATTTTTATAACAAAAATTTTCAAGGTGTTTTATGGCTTTATTTTTCAGGTTTTATGTTACTAATTAGATTAGTAGTTTGGTTTTAAAAATTTTAATCCCGTTTTAATATGATTTTTAGCCCTGAACCCAGATTTTCACCCAAAAATAGTGAATTTTGGGTGTAAGCAGCATTCTGGAAACTTTTCAATCCTTTTAAGGACTGTGAAAAAGCCAAAATCCGACCAGAAATGCCTTTTTTTGAGGGTTTTTCGTTTTTGACGAAAATTTTTAAATCTTTTAACCTTGAATCTTAATGGCATATTTATGGTGATTATGTATTTGGTTCTTTCCTTAATGTTTCTTCATTTTTTCACCTCTTTAAGCATGGTTATTTTGTAGTAATTAGTTCTTGAAAGATTGGTTAAATTTTCACATAATTGCAAATCCATTGCATTAAGTGTGAAAAATTTATTATTTGAGGCATCTAAGTACTAAAGATCCAATGTTTAATTGTTTTAAGTGGTTGAAACTTTGAGTTACTAAATTCCATGAATTTTTGTTGAACTTTTGGATTTAATCATTTATCAAGTTGATTGGAATCATAAAGTTTCAATCTTGTGATAGAAATTTCATTTATCTTCATATTGAAAGATATAATTTTTCAAGGATTCACAAGTTAAAGTTGGAATCTTTATTTGAATTTTGTGTTCATAATTCCAACTCCCCTTTATTTTGTCAAACCTCATGATTAATTTAAATTAATTAAATTAATAGTGAGAATAGCCTTATTCATTTTATTGCATCAAGTTGAACCAATTTTATTAAAGAATAGTTCTTGGAAATTTTTTTGGTTTTGTGCACTTGGATGAATTTATTTAAGTTGGACTTGTTATAATTTTCATTTTTCTCATTAAATTAATTCGGAATTAATTAATTAAGTTACGCAAAAATTCAAAATTAATCTCGGGAGTATAGCACGCAAACCGAGGCCACACCACCCTCGGCCAGCCGGGCTGCTAAGCAGCCCACATGTGGCTGCCAAGGGTTGGGTGCGCTTGGTGCGCACCACACTAACTGCGTGGCTGGTGCGCCACATAACAGCAGCAGCAGCAGCCAGGCACCAGCATGCTGCGGCTGTGGGCGCAGGCTGCTGCTTGGTGCGGGCGGTGTGCGTGCACTGCTCAGTGCAACAGCGGGCAGTGCGTGTGGGGTGTGCTGCGTGCTTGCGGCACGATGCGCACAATCCCACACTTGGCACATAAGCCCCAGTTTTAAGGCTATGTTTATTCGCGTTTTGGCCATTTAATTTATTTTAATTATTTTAATTATAATTATTAATTTTAATTCAAATTTTGGAGACTAGGCCTCGGTTTTGAGCGGCACTTGCAAAATTTTATTTTGGCAAAATTTTGGATTTACCGGCTTAATTAATTGAATTAATTAAGATGGATGCAGAATTTAGTGGGAGCTTCAATTTTAGTTGCGCTAAATTACATAATCGGTTAAACAACTTTGACTAGTTTTTAATTAGGCGCGTTAATTGGATTAACCACCTAAATTAGTTACTAGTTTACGCGTGTTTGTGCATTGTTACTTGATTATTGTTATAAAATGCATGGGCCATTCACATATAGTGAATGGATGAATGGAATGTATATTCTCTCACAGGTTTTATAAAAGGCAACTAGTGGGACACGATTAGGATAGAAAATACGAACTGCGTTCCGTCATGTACTTTTGTAAATCTAAATACGGTATGTGAACCGTTTAGTATTTTTGTACCTTAATATTTAGATTAGTCCTAATCGTAGATACTAGTATTTGCACTATTCTGGTCATGTCTTGAAGACGGAGGTTCTTGGAAGACGAAGGCATGAAGTTGCAAAAGAAGACCCTTGAAGACTCAAGGGGTCATGCTACTTGCCAAATACATCATTTACTTATGTTTTTGATATATATTTGTGATTATATATATATATATATATATATATATATATATATATATATATATATATATATATATATATATATATATATATATATATATATATATATATATATATATATATATATATAACTCCACAAAGAAACCCTAAGTCCCTATAATATTGAGTAAAACTTGCCATTCCAAAACAACACTTACCGACCTATTGAGAGTAGTGATGGGCTACGCCAAAGCGAGGCATCACTAGTTTTCCCTAGGATATGTAAGGCATACTGGGTATGCATGTTGGTTTTGGTTAGACTCAACGATATGAGTGATGGAATCCTAACATGTCATGGCAAAGGGGATAAATTATTGAGAGAGCATTAGATGCAATGATTTATCTAACCAAGAGTGGCTTGGAGCCATTAGCAAAGAGTTACTTACCTTAGAGTAATAAGTTTTAAGACAAGCCAAAGCATGCTTAATCACTCATTGATTCTTTGGATCTTGGAATCGCCTTATTCTCGCCAAATGGGGACAAATTTAATGCGTGGATAAGACGCTTAATAAGGTTGAAAGTTTGCATGAATGCTTTTAAATTTCAAACTTATTATGTTATTTTCTTGATAAATGGTTATACTTTGCACTTATATTTGTAGAATTCCAAATCAAACTATATTGTTTTCAATGACTGGTAAAGGAAATCTTTGAGAATAGTTCTCAAAGAAAGGAAAGACATTTCTAAAATACAATTCTCATAAATGACTTTTATAACTAAGTCCGAAAGGACGGTTGGATATCGTGTATTCAAAATACTATGTAGTTTTGATAACATGAAGTATCGAGTTGAAAACTCAAATTGTCAATTTTGACAACCAACATATCTTTTTGCTTTATACACTAGTGAGTACAACTCATTGATGAATTAATTTAAGTTCGAATTAAAGGAAAATATGGAACTTTGTTATACGGTGCACTAGATGTTTAATTATGCCTAACAAAGTATAAAACTCAAAACTCAAATGATTCTGAAAGATTATGAGATAAAGTATGATAAGAAATATAGGAAACGAGGAAAAAAGAAAAGGAATAAAATTCCATTTCTACTAAAGAGTTCATAATATTGTAGTTAACTTAGCAACTCGTTATCTTCATAAGTATTGGATACTGCTTGAGGGTTCCACTTTGTAAGTGACCTCAAACCATTGAAATAGAGCTAAGTTATTGACTTACAAGCTTAGAATGAAGCAAGTGGTGCTACATCAGTTGTAAGGTTTTATGCTTTGTTTAAAGACCTTTTAAAACTAAGGCTGGAATAAATAATGGTTATTATTATGTTCCATAATCAGCAAATAATCCGTTTACACACGGAAAGACTCACATTCGAAGTAAAGAGCAATAGCTGCGAATTTATTTGAATGGCATGGTTATATAAACCATAAGTCAAGAATGCTTGATTATAAACAAACATTTCACTTACATGAAAACTCACAAAGTTCAAATCATAGGCATGATTTGTGTTCTGAACATCTTTAGCAATGTCACATTAACAAGAACGTAATCAAGGCTATATAGGCTCTTGACAGTTGATCGATTCAGAATCTTTCTAAGACAAGCAAGTCTTACTTGTTAAAAACCGACAAAGTAAAGAGCTATTGTTCTTGGCATAGACAATTGACTCTGAAAGCTAAAGAGGATTCAATTACTTCAACGTTTCACAAAGAATTTGAAAGAATATGGCTATATTCATCAAATGTGAACAAAACTTGACTCAAGTAGCTCAAGAGTTCAGTGAAGTACATAATCGACTTGGCAAGATATCAAAACGTCTAGATTAGATCGAGCGATGTTTGCTTGAGCCAAGCGTGATTATCACAAAGTTATGAATTGAAATTTTCATAAATAACTCCACAAAGAACATAGTGTGTCTTCACGGAGACCTCGATGCTATTTGAAAATGACTCGAACAATGATGGATCACATCCCTTCCTATAAAGTTCTTAGAGATTTGCACAAATGACTAATGTTACACTAAACAAAATGTCGGAGCTAAGAAAGGACACCATATTCAGTTATGGATAGAATTAACTTATAAATGTCTTTTCAAGTATATGTCTAAAACTCTTAGCCACAGTGGGAGCTCACTGGCTCAGTGGGAGCTAAGTGGCTCAGTGGGAGCTCACCGGCTTAGCAAGAGCTAGGTGGCTCAGTGGGAGCTTAATGGCTCATTAAAGGCTAAGATAGCTCAAGTGGGAGCTAACTGTTTGTTTCATAACGAACTTTTACCCAAATACAATATACATGTCTCTTTGTAAGCATTCAAGTGAGACTACAGGCATTACCTCCACAACCTAATTGAGAACATAAATGTTTGTTGCTCTAAGTAGTGTCTTTTTGGAAAGTAACACATTTCCAAAACGACAAGTGGGAGAAAAATGAACTCGATGACCATCAAGATTAGCAACAAACTAGAACTGAGAATCTCGGAAGACCTTAAAAGGGCTTCGTGAGAATACTTGATCAAGAATACTCAAAAGAACTTTACAAGTGCCTTAAAAGAGAATTCATTACTCACAAAACTTCTGAAAAGTTGGAGTAAGATCAACATAATCAAAGGGCTTTGAAAGCGCCTTGAAACTCAGTGTTTGATGCAATTACCCCATATAGGTATAGAATTTACCAAAGGTTTGGATTGAATCCTATAAATTTTCTATTAAGCTAGAAATAAACCTAAGACTTACAAGCATACTATTTACTATTAGATGGTAAGGAAATAGTGTCTTGTAAATTAGCTACGACAAATTCAAATTCCGAATAATGGTTAGAAGCCATAAAATCCGAAATAGACTCCATGTTTGAAAATCATGTTTAAAACTTGATTAATTTGCATGAAGGGTGAAGACCCATCGATCAAAAATAAGTTTTCAAGGAGAAAACTAACAAATGTAGAAATGTATATGCATACATAGCTAGATTGGTTGAAAAGGATATAATTAAATTCACGGAGTTGATTTTAATAAAAACCCATTCACCAATTGGAATGCTCAAGTCTTTTCGTGATTAATCTAACAAAATTGCACATATAAAATATGGCAAAATAAATACCAAAACTACCTTCCTAAAATAGGATTTTAGAAGAGACTATGAAAATAGTTCAAGCGTTTTGAAAATCTAAATAATGCTAGATTTGAAAGCAAGCTCAAGAAATCTATTATGGGATTGAAGGTAGCATTGCATAAAGGAATTGGAACGTGTTTTCTCATAAAGTTAATAAAAGGATTGACTTATGGAGAAAAATAGAAATTCTTGTGGATAAGAAGTTTAGTGGGAGCAAGAGTCTAACTTGTAAGGTCCAACAAGAAGTTTATGAACTCTATTGTGAAATAACTATCAAATGCTAAATGCTTAGATTTGAAAGTATTTTCGACAATGGACCAAGCTAAAGACGATACTTAGTGCATATTGAGAATTAAGATCTATTGTATAGACTTAATAAAATGTTTAAACGAGTAAAGGAATTTACTGTGTTAAACATGAATTGAAGGACTTTGAAAGGTTTTCGACCCATATGTATAAAACTATGTAAATGTTTGAACTAAGTATAAGCTAGGATAAATACTAAGTCAAACAAGAAAGATTCTAGTACAGACTTTCAACCGTATCACATAGCAAACAGTTTAGCAAGACTCGGTGAAACAGGATGAGCTAAAATGTAACATGGATGGAATAAGATAGAGAATCATTCTACAATTAAATCCATCATGCGCGCTACGACATGGAATCGTCACATGACTTACTTGCTTGGACCATGAGAAGAATAAAGTACCAATCAAAATAAATCTAAGTCATGGTTTGTTAGATTATGATAAAAAACATCCAAAGTACTTGGATAAGTAAAAGGGATGGATTCTTGACGCATGAAAACAAATGTAATTTGAGAATTGATGTTGCAAGCACAAACCTTAATAAGGATCAGATCCTTAACAAGGAATCCATTTATAAGCACGAGCTAAGAAGCGTCATGGCTTGAGAATGGTAACATGGATGTGTATCCATGTGTAATGTGCGGAAATTTAAGGTAAATTTCCACGATCACAAGTGATTAGGGTATCCTAAATCATTGTGAGCCGTTTGGAGTGAAACCCAAGCAAAGCATCATTAGGAAATCTACTAAAATATATGTTGAGAATATTGTTGCCTTAAAGGCAATAATAAGGAAGATGTTAAATGGAAAGTTTGTTGTTGAACGTTGATGATTGTAAGTTGTCAAGCTGAAGATCTCAATCATGAAAATGAGTGGGAGCCATCACTTGGACAATAAATCCTAAATCACAGACAATCCATAACACTCTCAAATTTTATCATCTTATTATGAAAGTGATCAAAAATGAAGATGCTAAGATTTGCAAAGTAATTATAATTAAACCTATGCAATAAGTGAACGACAACATTCATAATTGCACGAAAGAAATCTAGCATATTAAATATGGGTGTGATTTCTATAAATGTTTCATAAAGAGTATTACTCTTAAAGCATTTGGAAAAACCATTTATCATAAGATAAATGTTGAAAGGTTTCATAGTGGAATAAAAATTATTACTAATTATTCCATAAAACTATTTAATTGTGGTTTAGAATTAAATATTGAGTCCATTTGGTTTTAATAATATTCAAAATAGGGTATCAAGACCAGTCTTGGATAAAGAAACACCTATTAAGTGAACATTGAATATTATAATCGAAAATTAACCCTAATCGAGGTCATTTAAATATTACTGATCGGAAGCGGCCTTCACCTAGGCATTCCGATCACTTGACCTTACTGAATAATTAGCTTTCTAATAATTCCGAACCCTCTACCGGAATAATACACTTGTTCGAAGGACACCATTCCATCAATCTCCCACTTGTCCTTTCGGACAAGTGCGCTTTTAGTGTATAGCCCCTTTTCCTATGTCACATAATGTCTCTTCATGAACTATAAGATTTATTCGTCATCCTTATTACGTCCAGAAGTGTTTCTTGATATCCGAGTCCGACTATCAACAAAAAGATGATTTCTAAAATCCATCTAAGCACGGCTATGCATTTTCACAATCTCGCTCTTCGAGAGGCCTTGTAAACAACAAAGACATCTTCCCTATTATTGTAGGAGGACATTCCCAGTCTTGTAAAGTAGCTTCTCTTACTGAGAGGACCTAGTCTCCTGAGTGTTGCCGTTATAATCTCCATGTACGACAGACATTTGACTAACATCAAAATGGACTAGTTCTCAAACAAGAGAACTCACAATACACATGGTCAAGGAAAGAGTTCCGATAGCCATAATGAGAAGTATACTTATGACAATTTTAAATCTCTTAAAGTATTCTCATAGGTCGATCCAGTATTGTTCTAAACCAATACCTATGCAAATGGTTTATGACAAGAAACGGTGCTATAAATCAAACTACACACTAATCTCAGGCGGTCATTAGTCGTCCATCATTTAAATGACCTCGATTAGGGATAATTTTTGATTATAACATTCAATGTTCACTTAATAGGTGTTTCCTTATCAAGACTGGTCTTGATACCCTATTTTAAATATTCTCAAAATCGAGTGGACTCATTATTTAATCCTAAACCACAATTAAATAGAAAATGGAGTGATAAAATTGCATGAAATTAAATTACTCCATAGCCTAAATGGTTCAACTTAGTGTCTTACATTAAAATGTTCAAAATTAATTAAAACACTAAACAGGGAAATCAAAGCCAATCTCCAACATGCCTGATTCCCATTGCCTCAACGTGCTTGTTGTGCTTCACTTGAGGCAAAAGTTTAGTAAGTGGATCGGCTACATTGTCATCCGTTCTAACTTTTCAAATTTTTGATTTCACCCTCTGATTTCCATTCTCTTATCATGTGAAATCGCCACTTGACAAGTTTGATCTTTTGATGTTCCCTTGGCTCTCTGGCCTAAGCAATAGCTCCATTGTTGTCACAATAGAGGGCTATTGGACCCTTGATAGAGGGTACAACATCAAGTTCACCAACGAACTTACGAATCCAAACAACCTCCTTAGCCACTTCAGCAGCTGCCAAGTATTCAGCTTTAGTTGTAGAATCTGCAGTTGTGCTCTGCTGGCACTCTTCCAACTAAAAGCTCCTCCATTTAGACAAAACACATATCCAGACTGTGATTTGAAATCGTCTCTGTCTGTTTGGAAGTTTACGTCGGTATAACCTTCAACAACTAATTCTTTTGAGCCACCATATACCAGGAATTTATTCTTATTCCTTTTCAGGTACTTTAGGATATTCTTGGTTGCAGTCTAATGCGCCTCTCCTGGGTCTGATTGGTATCGGCTCGTAGCACTCAAGGAATACGATACATCTAGCCTAGTACATATCATGACATACATGATCGATCCAATTAGCGAAGCATATGGAATCTGATTCATCCTTTCTCGCTTATCAGGTGTCTATAGACACTACTTCTTGCTTAGGGTAATGCCATGTGACATGGGTAGGTGACCTCTCATGGCCTTCTGCATGTTGAGTTGTGCCAGTATCTTATCGATATAAGTACTTTGGCTCAATCCAATCACCCTCTTTGATTTATCCCTATAAATCTTGATACCCAAATGTACTGAGCCTCTCCCAAGTCTTTCATTGAAAAACATTTTCCAAGCCAGGCCTTTACAGACTCTAACATCGGAATGCTGTTTCCAATGAGCAATATGTCATCGACATATAAGGCTAGGAAGGCGATGTCACTCCCACTGACCTTCTTGTAAACACAAGATTCATCTGGATTCTTGATAAAACCAAACTTACTGATGGCTTCATCGAATCGCAGATTCCAACTTCTGCTAGCTTGCTTTAGCCCGTAGATAGACTTTTTAATCTTACAAACTTTCCCAGCATTGTTTTGGTCGATAAAACCTTTAAGCTGTGTCATGTACACAGTTTCTTCCAAAATCCCATTAAGGAAGGCGGTTTTGACGTCCATCTACCATATTTCATAGTTGTAATATGTAGTAATCGCTAGGAGGATCCGAACGGATTTAAGCATTGCGATCGGAGAAAAGGTTTCATCGTACTCAATACCATGAATTTTCCTGTAACCTTTTGCTACCAATCTAGCTTTGTAAATGAATACATTTTCATCTTTGTCGGTTTTCACTTTGAAAATCCACTTACATTCGATAGGTGTGTAACCCTCGGGTAAGTCAACCAAGTCCCAGACTTGATTTTCAAACATGGAATCCATTTCAGATCTCATGGCTTCTTGCCATTTAGAAGAGTCGGTGCTCACCATCGCTTTCTTGTAGGTTGCCGGTTCGTCTCCATCCATCACCAGGACGTCCTGATTCTCGGTTAATACAATACCAAGATACCTATCAGGTTGAGACCTCGGCCTCTACGACCTGCGCAGGATAATGGACTGAGCATTTGCATTGTCGGTTTGACTTTGCACATTTTGACCAGCGTCAACAGATGTTGTTTGAGCACTTTGACTGTCAATCTGATTTTGTTGCTCGTCCTCTCGAACTTCATCGAGTTCGATTTTCCTCCCACTTGTCCTTTTGGAAAGGTGCTCTTTCTCCAAAAAGACACCATCCCGAGAAACAAACACTTTGTTCTCAGATTTATTGTAGAAGTAATACCCATTGGTTTATTTTGGGTAGCCCACAAAGTAAACCTTGTCAGATTTGGGATGAAGTTTGTCAAAAATCAATTTCTTGACATATGCTTTGCATCCCCATATCTTTAGAAAGGACAACCTAGGAGGTTTCTTTGTCCATAGCTCGTATGAAGTCTTTTCTATAGCTTTTGATGGAGCACAATTTAGTGTTAGTGCCGCAGTTAGAAGTGTTTGTCCCCAGAAAGAGATAGGAAGATCACTAAGACCCATTGTTGATCATACCATGTCCAACGAGGTTCGATTTCTCCTTTCGGATACTCCGTTCCATTGAAGAGTTCCTAGAGGTGTCAATTCTTAAAGTATACCTTTTTCTTTCAAATGGTCATCGAATTCTTGGCTCAAGTATTCACCACCTCGATCCGATCGAAGGGCTTTGATTTTCTTGCCAAGCTGATTTTCAACTTCACTCTGAATTTCTTTAAAATTTTCAAACGATTCAGATTCTTGTGACATAAGGTAAACATAGCCATATCTACTATAATCGTCTGTGAAGGTGATAAAATATCGATGTCTGTTTCTTGTGGTGGAGCTCATTGGTCCACATACATCAGTGTGTATTAGGCCCAACAAGTCTCCCGCCCTTTCTCCCAACTTAGAGAATGGCTGCTTAATCATCTTGCCTAATAAAGATCCTTCGCAATTCTCAAACGATTGCATATCGAATGAGTCAAGAACACCTTCCTGTACAAGTTTCTTGATGCGTTTGATGTTAATGTGGCCAAGACGACAATGCCACAAGTACGTTTGATTTGACTCCGTGGTCTTAGCTTTCTTGGAGGTATTATTTAAATTATAAACTTGTTTGTCTAAAGAAAGCACATAAAGACCATTTTCAGAATGTGCAATACCATATAAAACATCATCGAGATAAAATGAACTTCATTGTCCTTTACTCGAAACTCAAAACCTTTGGCGTTCAACGCCGAAAGAAATAATGTTTTTGGTAATGTTGGGAACATAAAAACAATTTTCAAGTTCCAAAACTAGCCCTGAGGGCAAAGATAAACTGAGAGTTCCTACGGATACGGCTGCGATTCTGGCTCCATTGCCGACCCGGAGTTCAACCTTTCCCTTCGCTAGCTTCCTAATGTTTCTTAGTCCCTGAAAATTGGAACAAAGGTGTGAGCCACATCCGGTATCTAATACCCATGATGTTGAGCTAGTGAAGTTTAAGTCTATAACAAATATACCTGATCCAGAAACAACGGTTCTGTTTTTCTTATCTTCCTTGAATTTGAGGCAATCTCTCTTCCAATGTCCCTTCTTCTTTCAATAGAAGCATTCGGAATCAGATTTAGAAGATGCTACCTTCTTCTCTTTGTTATCCTTGGTACCTTTGACTTAGGCAGAAAGGTCTTCTTCTTACCCTTCCTCTTAAAGCCTTTCTTCTTCTTGCCTGAGAATTTGAACGGCTTGCCCTTTTTTATCATGAGCATCATGCTTCCCCTCATCCTTGAGCGTTTGCTCGGCTTGATTCAACGTACCATGAAGCTCGCTGAGGGTTTTCTCCATGCTGTGCAAGTTATAGTTCATCTTGAACTGATCATAGCCTTTGTGCAGCGAGTGTAGAATGATGTCAATTGCCATCTAGGTTGAATACCCTGCGTCAAGTCTTCCCATGTTTTCAAATAATCCTATCATTTTGAGGACATGTAGGCTAACTGGCTCTCCTTTCTTGAGCTTGCTCTCAAGGATCTGCCTATAGGTTTCAAACCTTTTAGTTCGGGCTTGCTCTTGGAACATGTTCTGCAGCTCCAAAATGATCTCAGAAGCTATCTCCTTCTCAAAGAAAGTCTTTTGAAGCTCGGGAGACATTGTGGCCAACATGATGCATTTGACATCCCAATTGGCAATTTGCCATCGGTTTAGGGCAGCCTGAGTCACCTCCTCATTGGGAGTCTCGGGCATTTCCTCATCATGGACATATTCCTTTTGCTCTTGCTTGAGAACTATACGCAATTTCCTTTGTCAATCAAGAAAATTTGGCCCACTCAACGTCTCCTTGTCGAGAATTGAGCGCAACGAGAATTGGTTGTTTGAGTTATTTGCAGACATTGTTCTACAATTGAAAGTTGAAATGAAAAACCATTCATAATACTTAAATAAGATTGAAATCATGCATTTTAATCAAACTTATTTAAACGTCTTATTCAAACATTAAATTGTCCCCATTTGGTGAGAATAAGTCGATTCCAAGATCCAAAGAATCAATGAGTAGTTAAGCATGCTTTGGCTTGTCTTAACACTCAATATTCTAAGGTAAGCGACTCTTTGCTAATGGCTCCAAGACACTCTTGGTTAGATAAATCGTCGCATCTAATGCTCTCTCAACAATTTATCCACTTTTCCACAACATGTTAGGACTCCATCACTCATATCGTTGAGTTTAACCAAAACCAACTTGCATACCTGGTATGCCTTACGTATCCTAGGGAGTAATAGTGATGCCTCACTTTGGCGTAGCCTATCATTGCTCTCAATAGGTCGATAAGTGTTGTTTTGTAATGGCAATTTCACTCAATATTTTAGGGACCTAGGGTTTCTATGTTGGTTGATTTAAGTGAACATGATTAATCATCGCAACATTCGAAATCCTAAACATGCATCTAACATATAATTCACATTATATAAATATATATCAAAAACATAAATAATGATGCATTTGGCAACTAGCATGATCCCTTAAGTCTTCAAGTCTTCAAGGGTCGTCTTTTGCAACTTCATGGCTTCGTCTTCCAAGAACCTCCGTCTTTAAGACATGACCAAAATTATGCAAACACTAGTATCTACGATGAGGACTATTCTAAATATTAAGGTACAAAAATACTCAATGGTTCACAGACCGTATTTAGATTTACAAAAATAAATCACGGAACGCAGTCCCGTATTTTTTCTATCCTAATCGGACCCCACTAGTTGCCATTTTTGTAAAACCTGCGGGAGAATATACATTTCATTCATCCATTCACTATTTGTGAATGGCCTATGCATTTTACAACGATAAACATGTAACAATGCACAAACACACGTAAACTAGTAACTAATTTAGGTTGTTAATCCGATTAACACCCCTAATTAAAACTAGTCAAAGTTGTTTAACCGATTATGTAAGTTAGCGTAATTAAAATTGAAGCTCCCACTAAATTCCGCATCCATCTTAATTAATCCAATTAATTAAGCCGGTAAACCCAAATTTTTTGCCAAAATTAAAATTTTGCCAATGCCGCTCAAAACCGATGCCTATCCTCAAAAAAATTTAATTAAAATAATTAAAACCAAAATAATTAAATTAATTAGAATAATTAAAACAGCAAAATAAGCAAACACGTAGCCAACCGCACGCAAGTGGTTCGCGCACCTAGACTAGCTAGGGCGCACCATTGCTAGCTAAGGGTGCCTAACTCCCGCACCACTCCACGTAGCACTAGCTAGGCCGAGCCTAGCTAGTAGCATTTGCTACGGGTTGCAAGGTGCAAGGCAGCACGCACAAGGCTGCTTGCCCTTTCGCAACGCACCAAAATGCACACACACAGCTCATACACTCCTCGCAACACGCACGCACGCCCAGCCAACCCACGCATAGCCAGCACGCACAGCTAGTAGCTTGCTGCTGCTGCGCTGCTCTGGCTGTGGCTTGCTGGCTGTAGACACCCAAATGTGTTTCCCCAAAACCAAACCTAGTGATGAATACCTCTCATGTCGTTTAATTATCGAATAAAGTGAAAGTGTGAAAAGTCTAGTGATGTGGATGTTTTTATTAAAATATCTCTCTTTCTCTTTTTGAAAACAGCCAGTCCAATTTAGTTTGGTCCATGATAAGGGTCCAATAATAGTGTATTTGGATTGAGCTCGAAAAGAGCTTTCCAACGATATATTATAAGCCCAATTCCGATGAATAATGAGGAAGTTATGGCTTAAATTAAATTGAGCTCTAAATGAATTTTATATGCGGCCCAATGATCTAGAGGAGGGCCTATTATTTATTATTCTTAAAGTTATTAGGATTGATTTTAATCTTCTAGAATATTTAGAAGGTTCCTTTTAATTCTAATGGAATTAGGATTGATAATTATATTTTAAAGAGTTTTATTTAGAATAAAATAGGTGTTTTATGATAAACCTGATTTTAATTTGATAAACACGGAATTTGCTGCTTAATCATATTAAGAATAGGATTCCGTGTACAAACGTGTTTTATCTTTTAATTAGCGCCAAATGACAGAGTCTGCGGCCTGGCGCTAAAATCTGTGGCCTGGCGCTAATCCTGTCGCTTGGCGTTGATGTCTATCGCCTGGCAACAGATGCAAGTTTTATTCCGAATAGGATTTGATTTGTTTCTGGACTATTTTCTTATAAATAGGGGTCGTATCTCCGTTCTCCACAACCATCATCAACAATCAACAATCAACAATCAACAATCTCTCTCTATTCTCTCTCTAAAGCTAGAAGCTTATTTTCCCTCTATTCTTTTTTCTAAACCTTCCCCTTTTACAAAATTCCCCATTCACAAGTTCTAGACACACCTAGCCAAGTTCGAAGTTGTCTTTTCCCTAAACGTGAAAGGTTGATAATTTCTAAGGGTTTGGTCCCTAATCTTTATTTCAATTATTTAAATTAATTGTTTGTTTATTATTTTACTTGAAGTTACTAACGCGTGTATTTTGTTATTAGAAAGAGATACGAGGCATCCAAGTAAGTAATTGCTTTAATTGTTATTTTGATATTGATTTCATGCTTTGATTATTTTGGTTCCTAGTATCATGTTAGGAGACTTTATGATTCTTAGTATCATGTTAGGATGCATTTATTGATTTCTAATATCATGTATGATGCTTCCTATTCTTTCTTTATATCATGTTAGTATCATGCTAGGAATAAAACTTTGATTTTTATTGTTTAGTAACATGCTAGGATTTGTTATTAATCTTGTTAGTATCATGCCAGGATCTTGCTAATATTATTATGCTTTATTGAGATTGAGACTATTATGATGATTGATGATTGTTATTATTATTGTTTCTTGATATATTATTGTTGTTGCTTGATCACGCCTTTTATGCAGGTTTAAAGGGAATTTTTACTTGTAATCACGCTTAATAAGATAATTAATAATCTTGTTTAGGCTAATATGATTATAATTCAAGTGATCGCCAATAATAGGTTTGTTGTGCATTAAATTTAACCAACATAGATAAACAGGTTTAGGGTTAATCTATTGATTGTATGTTAGTCAGAAAGCGCACATGAAAACGAGTAGAATAAAGTAGAGGCCTATTTAGGGCAGGTTCAATCTCTTTTAGGTTGGACTTGTACCTTCATCCCCGAATATCCAGTCATGGTTCCAGACCTATTGGAGTTAACGATCTCATGGATCGTTAAGGGGTGTAACCTTCACCCTGTGAACGGTTTACAAGTTCTTAAAACCTGTTGGCGACTCTTTTACTTTAGCTTTCTTCCCTTTAAACGCCACCATGCTTAAGTGTATGATCACAGTGGGGCTCAAGCGTGGGATGCTTGAAATATTCCCTACAGTTTTTTGGCGACTCCACTTGGAAGGATTTCTATTTTAAGTCCTAAAATTTATTTTGGCAATGATTTAGAATGACACTACTACAAAAAGTGGCAAAAGAACCCCCTTTGAAAGACCCGTTGTACAATTTAACAGGTCTGTTTTATAAAAAGACCCTACCTTTCATGTAACGGGTCTGTAATATTAGGCGCCAACATTTTTTTGTGGTGTGAAATTAGAAGGTAATGTAAAAGACCTGTTATTATTCACAACGGATCTCTTAGGCAGAGACCTGTTGTTAGATACAACGGGTCTCTTACATCACCTCGTGAAATAACCAAGTTAAAGTAATAGAAAAAAATGATGAAATAACTTTTTACATAATTCCCCCGCCTCTTATTTTCCATTCTCTCCCAAGTCACAAGTCCTATCCTTCTCTCTCCCCGAAATTAACCCCATAGATCTAAAGTTTCACATACCCCATAGTCTCATACTCACTAACGCTACTCTAGCTTCCTTCCTTCATCCACTCAATTATTTTCTATTCTCTTATCTCTTAGATTTCATCTATTTCCACTATTATTTTTTTGTAAATTATTAACCCAAAAAGATGGAGCAATCACCCCTCCCCGAGCTTGCAATTTGGTAATGGATTTACAGTAAGATTTGCACTTTGGTAATGGATTTCATCTATTTCCACTATTATTTTTTTTGTAAATTATTAACCCAAAAAAATCGTTAGCTTCTTGCTTTCGTTTGCGCTTTCTGCCGACGCATGTGGGTGGTGTTGCTGGCTCGTATATCAGCTTGTCCTTGTTGTTACCATCGGGTCTGCGGTTGAGATCGTTGTGTTTTGATGAGAAGAGTTTGTAAAAGGCACGGTAACCTTATTAGCTTCGATAACCTCAATCAATCTGAAGTAAAATTATACTTCCTATGCTATTAGAGTTTATATGTGACATGAAGTTAATTGGGTTTTCATGTTTTGAAATTATTTAGCTTGAATTTTGGATATTTAATGAGTACCCATTTCCAATTCAATCTTTGTTTCATGTCAGTATTTATTTATCGTTCCTTATTTTTTTTTCGGTTCGATCAATTTCTTCTAATCAGAACTCTTTTTTTTTTTAATTAAATTAGGACTTACTGTTTAGATCTATTGTTTAGGTTTTGTTCTTGATTTTGTACTCCAAATTATGCTTGGGTTTAATTCCTTTTTAATTTATTCTAATTATTTTTGTGTTCAGTTTGTTCTCCAGTTCATGACAATTCCAGTAATTGAAATGAATTGGGTGGAGATGGTGACTTGGTGAACAAAAGTCCGATTATGAAAAGATGATTGTATGCGGTTTTGTTCAGCTACTACGCTTTCCATCATAATTGGCAAGTTAATTGCAGTACTATTTTGGTAGTGTTCTTGAATGCTAAGTGTGTTTGTATAACTTGTTCAACTAAAGAGGTTTAATTTTATGTTTTGGTAATCGACTAATTGTAGTTGTAAAATTCTATAATATTAATATTATTTTATTTTATCTTGAATTGTACTATTGTAATTCAAATTTTAAAATTTCAGCAATTGGAATGGAGGGTAAAAATTAAAACTTTCAAAATTCAAATAAATATTACACTAAATTTTTTTTTAATTTATTTTTTTTTGAAAATAAAAGGATCAAACAGACCCGTTATTTAATATAACAGGTCTATTTCACTCCCCTCAAAAAGACCCCATAGCACAAGTAACGGGTCTTTTTCCCTTTTAATCTAACAATTAAACACCATGCCTAACAGACCGCCTAACACTAATAACAGGTTTGTTTGTTTTTTAAAATAGACCCCCCTAAACGAAGGGGTCTCTTTATCAAACAGACCCCTGAGATAGAGACTCGTTCAAGATGGGTTTCTTAAGCCAATTTGGACGGGTCTGTTAGCCTATTTTTGTAGTAGTGTGAGTGGATGAGACTCGAAAAGTTCTAAGTATTTCATGTGCGTGATTCTGATTAACATTGTGGCATATGCATAAAAAGGTCCGCATTGGAAAGACCATCCGAAATGCGTCAAAAACATAGGATTTTTACACGTAGGAAACTAGGGAAATATCTTTCACAACTAAAATCGAAATAATGCTACGAAAAAACTAGAAAATTCAAGAACAGAAAGCTGTCAAGGCATGTAGGAATTAGCACTGAGAAAACAGCGTCATCGTCGAGTGATGGCTCTGTCGCCTGGTGACATTACTTGTCGTCTGGCGACAGACGTTATTTTCTCGCGCTGATTTCCTCCAATACCGAGCCAGAAATCTACCTTCTTGTTTCGACTAGTTTCTAGTACTGTTTGCTCGATTTTACTTCCTGATTGGGTTTTCTCCTTTTTTCTGAAACCCATATGTGTTATACATATGGCCATAACCCTCTGGGGATTCACGCTCCATCTACCCAATCAAACGCTCCTGGCAACGAAGGGTACATCAGAGTTTGTTGAATTCACCAAACCGTGGAAGCGAGTTTAACTCGCGGGGTCCCATCCACTCGCGCTAACCCTTCCAAAGGTAAGGCTTCCACGCGGTGCATCCGGACTCATAACCATGGACCCTCTTTGACTAACCCATATCCCAAACTTTAGAGAACTAGAGCTATGGTTAGGTTGCAAACTTATTGCATCATATTGTGACTATTTGACTATTTGTGCATTATTTGCTTGTGCATAACCTATATGTGTTTACACTAACCGTTTGTTTGACTTGTGAATGAGTTTAAATGAACTATTTAATGACTAAAGAACTTTTCTAAATTAATTAATTAATAAATTATTAAAGTCTAAATAAATTGATCAAACTCGACTTAGTACGACTTTAGGCTTGCCCCTTTAGAGTAAAAGTACTGGAAACAGTTTCAGACCAATGTTCTGGCAATGGCGCAGAAGTTTAGACTGTAGCGCCACGCGCTAGTGATTAGCGCCAGGCGACAATGTAGGCGTCTGGCGCTGGTCTTTAGCGTCTGGCGACAGTCCTGTTGCTCCTACGACAGTCCATGTTTTTGCTCGAGTCTTCATGACGAGTCTAATTAATCAGTTTGCTTAATCGGTTTAATCAGTTTATTAATGACAATAGTCATGTTTAGTCCTTAATTAATTCTAGTCACAGAGTCTAGTCCCATGGTCATAACACGAGTCAAACATGCCACCTACACTCACTAGTCTTAGCACACACTTTGTGTATATGTCATCATGACCATGTCTTAGGTTCATGCATGAGTCAATTTTTCCGTCATTTGAGTTGGGGGTACATGCTATTCCTAATTCATACCCCTCCATCTACATCGTCTTTCTATTCTCCACATGTTTTCTCCATATCACAACCTTCATTCTTCCTACCTCCTTCCATCTACTGCATGTTGAATAGAGTTTGAGTCAAATAATTAACAAAAAGTATCCACAATTTCCCTTTTCACAGCACTTGGTCAAGGAGAGAAGGGCGTTTAGTCAAAGATAACACTTTTTTCCAAGTACTACCTTTTGATAAATTGATTCGACAAAAGAGAAAAGCTAAGAAGATAATGGCGTCTCAGGAAGAAGTTAACGAACTTAAGAAGGACGTGGCCAACTTAACCGAATTGATAAAGACCATGGTCCTTCAAATCAATGACCCTGTGAAGCAACAACAAATGGAACTCATGCAAGAAAGCTTGGGCAAACTCTCCAATGATTATAGGTTCCAGGGCATTAGCTCACAAGGGGTCTCGGTGAACAGGGAACTTCTTCCGCAGAAGTTCAATGCCAATGACATCCCTAAGTTCAAGCCAAGACAATCCTTATTTTCACTTAAGGGCTTTTGAAACCATAATGAATATTAAAGGGATTGATAGGAAAGTCTTTCATTCTTTGTTTTTTTTTATCTCTTGAAACTGTTTGTTAACAATGGTTCTTTTCTCTTGATAACGAGAGGAGCTCTACTTGGGATGGAATAATAAACGCTTTCATTGATAGATATAAGTGCAACATTCAAGTTGAAGCAGACCATAGACACCTTGAGATGCTAAAGCAAAAAGAAAACGAAGGGTTCACCTCTTTGTTTAACAAGTGGAGGGAAACTTCCGCTAATATGGTCGAGGTCCCTACTGAAAAGGAGTCTGTAAGGATGGTCATCAAGAACCTTCAAGACAAGTATTCGAAGCGTTTGAAATATCAACATAATTTGAATACTTTCAAGGCCGTCTACGACATAGGTATTGAAATCGAAGATGACCTTGCTAAGCAAAAAGCTACTAACAATAGCAATAACAGTGGCTGGAAAGGAAAGAAGAACGACAATCCTTCTTCTTCTGAAAACACCCACTCTAGCAACAACGTTAGTGCCTTTGATCTCAATGAAGTCTTAGCCATGGATAACCAAGGATCTAAAAAGCAATTAAGGAAAGAGTTCACTCCTATTGGGGTGAGCTATGATACTGCCTTCGATCGACTCCATGCCAAGGGACTCATTACTCCTATTGGACCCATTCAAGATCCCGTACCTGAGAAGAGATTGCCTAGTTAGAACCCAGATGCACATTGCAAGTACCATCAAGGTAGGGGTCATACTACTGAGAGCTGTTGGAAGCTAAAAGAAGCCATCCAATATGTGATCGATAATAACAAGCTTCCCATATCTCCATCCAGCAAGAAGACCGAGTGGTGATAAAGCACAAGACAAGAGGCGAGCTTCAACGACAAGATTTCGTGACCTCATTTTCTATCTTTTTTTTCCTATCCCCATTAAGTCTAGCATAGGCACCTTTTATTTTCCATTAGATTTATTTTGTAGGATCTTTCTTTTCCTTTTAATAAAATGAGCATTTATTTTCTTGCATATGATTATCGCATTGCATTGTATTATATATAAAAAAAAAAAACATGTCGAACTAAGCACAAGGTATACTTATGATTAGAGGCACCCCTTGTAGCCATATCATATTACCTTCCACCTTTCAAATATACAATCCTTTCTTGATAAACCACTATGAGCCTCGTCTAACGATGACCTTTCTTTCTTCGACCCACATCTACCTAACCTTGGGACGGAATAGTGTGCAACTTATGAAAATTCTAAATACAAAAGATTGAGTGATTTTACATAGAACTCAAAGATTAAAATAGCAAAAAAATAGAGATAATAAAAGTGTGCAAAAGGGCAAGTGTTCCAATGTCTTTGATATGAATATATCTTTGATAAGAATACGTCTCAGATTGCGTCTCTTATCGAGTGCTTGGTACCGTGCCTGAGAAACATGAATGCCAAGTGAGTGATAGACCGCATGATCGGGATTGCCCACACTTATCAAAAAAGATTCAAAATAAAAAATGCAAAAGCAAAAAAGAGAGAGCAAAATATAAAGAAAAGAAAGAGCTCAAAAGTGAGAAACCTCAAGCATAATGATATAAAGATTTCAAAAGCAAGGTTGCACACCTTGGGGGCTTATCTAGGGCCTTGAGCCTTTATCCCCTTCTTCTTCTAACCTTTAGCCTAACCACGTTACAACCCTTCAAAGACCTCTTTGAGGTATACACACACTTGTGCGAGGTTCGGCTAGAGCTACGTTCGGCCTGATTCCCAAAGGATATGTAGGCAACCTCAAATTGGGGTGCTACCGTAATAAAAATGCATTCGTTCATATATACATTCATGCATGATCATATCAAGGGATCTCCTATGCTCATTCCTATCCACTTAGAGCTAGACTTGGGGGCTTGATCCCTACATTATTAACTTACCCAGCCTGAGAGTCACCATCATTTGGCTCTTCTCGAAATAATATTTTTCCATACCGTTAGCCTTTACAGCCTACCCTTAGTATCACTTTCACACACATCACAGATACATGATCAAATAATCCTTCCCTTAGGAGCCTTTTGTCATGAAATTTTAACACAACGTTTGAAGCATGCCTTGTCATATCAAAATCGCTCATCGCTGTAATCATCATCGCATCACAAAGTATGAAGTGCTTAGCCTCCGTGCCTAAGTTACCCAAATACTTGCATCATTGAGTCAACAATCGAGATAGCTTAGGGTGAATTAATCCTTGCACTATGAGATACAACATTAATACATGCATTCGACTAAGTTCATTCAACATGCATCTCCAACACTTCGATTCTTTTTTGTGTCTTTCTTTTTCGGGAGAAAGTCGGCACCCTCCATAAAATAACGAAAATTTTTTGAAAGTCGGTACCCTCCACAAAAATGACGGAAAATTTTTGCTTTTCTGCATTTTGAGTCAAGCACATCACAATGCAATACACACACGAGTCATGCACATTGAGTCATATCACATCAAGTTGAGTCTAACATACGAGTCAATCACCTTGAGTCATGCCAAGTTATATGTGGTCTTGCACATTAAATTGAGTAACACCGAGCCTTAGGTCAACCCTAAGATAATTACAAACATGAGCAAAGTCCTATAGTCCAAGAATATAGATGCAGGTACAATCACATGCAATTGGATTGAGCACAAATGAATGAGCAAAAAAGCTCGGACTTGGATTAAAGCACAATGCAGCAAGATGCACCCCGACGCAGGACGATACACCTTGACGCATCACAATACTCTTTGACGCGACGCGATAGACCTTCGAGCCTTTTTGAAGAATATTTGAGCAATTGATAGATATTTGATTAGTAGTCGGCCCGATTACGATCTTGATTGATGATCAGCCTGATGACGATCAAATTATCGATTGCATATTGATTAAGAGAATTTCAAAACTAATTTGAGTAGTGATTGATTATAATCACAAAGGATCCTAGGATGGAGATTTCTACAGAGATTGACTTAAAGATCGAAAAAACTTAAGATAAAGTTCTTTCCAAAGCTAGATAGGTCGATTACTCTTAAAAGTAAAGACAAGAAGATTTGAAGATTCAAGATGAAGAAGCTTTCAACAGAAGGCTCCAAAAGAGTCTATCGCTTAGATTTGAGAAGGATGGTTCGAGATGAAATGGCCTTCGATAGCTTTCACTATGATTGGGGAGGTTATTATTTGATTTGAGAAAAGAACGATTCAAGATAAAGCGGTTTTTGATAGCTTTCGCTAGGATGGTGGAAATTATCACTAGATTTGAGAAGATGGCACGAGATGGGCTCTCGTGCCATCTTCGACGACGTTCGCTAAGATTGTGGAGGTTGTCACCTAGATTTGAGAAGATGGCACGAGATGGGCGGTCTTCGACGACGTTCGCTAATATTGTGGAGGTTGTCACCTAGATTTGAGAAGATGGCACGAGATGGGCGGTCTTCGACGACGTTCGCTAAGATTGTGGAGGTTGTCAGCTAGATTTGAGAATATGGCACGAGATGGGCGGTCTTCGACGACGTTCGCTAAGATTGTGGAGGTTGTCACCTAGATTTGAGAAGATGGCACGAGATGGGCGGTCTTCGACGACGTTCGCTAAGATTGTGGCGGTTGTCACCCAGATTTGAGAAGATAGCACGAGATGGGCGGTCTTCGACGACATTCGCTATGATTGAGAAGGTTGTCACCATGATTCAAGAGAATAGCTCGAGATGTAGCAGCAATGATAGACGGAGTTCCCTAGGATGTGGAAGATTGTCACAAACAAGTGAAGATGGCTACAAGAGGAGTTATCTTCGATGGTGTTCCCTAAGATGTGGAAGACTAAAACAGCAGAAATTGAAGGCAGCTACAAGCGAAGCAGTCTTCAGGCGATGTCCCCTAGCTTGAGGAAGATCGTCAAACAAAATCGGTTACTTTAGAGACGTGTGCTCAACGGTGCAAGATACGCGTTTCTTAACTCTTTTATCTGTTTGACTAACGCTAGTTTGCAGGTATCGGCATTACAAGAGTGATTTAAAACCGCAGAACGTTCTGAATCATTCTTCGTCCCTATCGTTACTTTGACTTTTGTTTTCAAAACTTGCGTTTCTCCAAACTCAGTCAAAGTAGGGGCTTCTGTAGACACCCAATTGTGTCTCCCCAAAACCAAACCCAATGATGAATACCTCTCATGTCATTTGATTATCGAATGAAGTGAAAGTGTGAAAAGTCTAGTGATGTGGATGTTTTTATTAAAATATCTCTCTTTCTGTTTTTGAAAATAGCCAGTCCAATTTAGTTTGGTCAATGATAAGGGTCCAATAATAGTGTAGTTGGATTGGGCTCGAAAAGAGCTTTTCAGCGATATATTATAAGCCCAATTCCGATGAATAATGAGGAAGTTATGACATAAATTAAATTAGGCTCGAAATGAATTTTATATGCGGCCCAATGATCTAGAGGAGGGCTTATTAATTATTATTCCTAAAGTTATTAGGATTTATTTTAATCTTCTAGAATATTTAGAAGGTTTCTTTTAATTCTAATGGAATTAGGATTGATAATTATATTTTAAAGAGTTTTATTTAGAATAAAAGAGGTGTTTTATGATAAACCTGATTTTAATTTCATAAACACGGAATTTGCTGCTTAATCATATTAAGAAGAAGATTCCGCGTACAAACGCATTTTATCTTTCAATTAGCGCCAAACGACAGGGTCTGTCGCATGGCGCTAAAATCTGTCGCATGGCAACAGATGCCAGTTTTATTCCAAATAGGACTTGATTTGTTTCCGGACTATTTTCTTATAAATAGGGGTCGTATCTCCGTTCTCCACAACCATCATCATTAATCAACAATCAACAATCAACAATCAACAATATCTCTCTATTCTCTCTCTAAAGCTAGAAGCTTATTTTCCCTCTATTCTTTTTTCTAAACCTTTCCCTTTTACAAAATTCCCCATTCACAAGTTCTAGACACACCTAGCCAAGTTCGAAGTTGTCTTCGCCCTAGACGTGAAAGGTTGATAATTTCTGAGGGTTTGGTCCCTAATCTTTATTTCAATTATTTAAATTAATTGTTTGTTTATTATTTTACTTGAAGTTACTAACGCGTGTATTTTGTTATTAGAAAGAGATACGAGGCATCCAAGTAAGTAATTGCTTTAATTGTTATTTTGATATAGATTTCATGCTTTGATTATTTTGGTTCCTAGTATCATGTTAGGAGACTTTATGATTCTTAGTATCATGTTAGGATGCATTTATTGATTTCTAATATCATGTATGATGCTTCCTATTCTTTCTTTATATCATGTTAGTATCATGCTAGGAATAAAGTTTTGATTTTTATTGTTTAGTAACATGCTAGGATTTGTTATTAATCTTGTTAGTATCATGCCTAGGATCTTGCTAATATTATTATGTTTTAATGAGATTGAGACTATTATGATGATTGATGATTGTTATTATTATTGTTGCTTGATATATTATTGTTGTTACTTGATCACGCCTTTTATGCAGGTTTAAAGGGAATTTGTACTTGTAATCACGCGTAATAAGATAATTAATAATCTTGTTTAGGCTAATATGATTATAATTCAAGTGATCGCCAATAATAGGTTTGTTGTGCATTAAATTTAACCAACATAGATAAACAGGTTTAGGGTTAATCTATGGATTGTATGTTAGTCAGAAAGCGCACATGAAAACGAGTAGAATAAAGTAGAGGCCTATTTAGGGCAGGTTCAATCTCTTTTAGGTTGGACTTGTACCTTCATCCCCGAATATCCAGTCATGGTTCCAGACCTATTGGAGTTAACGATCTCATGGATCGTTAAGGGGTGTAACCTTCACCCTGTGAACGATTTACAAGTTCCTAAAACTTGTTGGCGACTCTTTTACTCTAGCTTCCTTCCCTTTGGATGCCACCATGCTTAAGTGTATGATCACAGTGGGGCTCAAGTGTGGGATGCTTGAAATATTCCCTACACTGGCTGGCTGTCCGTGCTATGCTGCTAGCAGGCAGCAGCCACGCTAAGGGTGAGTGGCGCGCATCAAGCACATCAACCCCCCTTGACAGGCACATGTGGGCTCCAAGGCAGCCCGGCTGGCCAAGGGTGTTGGGCCTTGGTTTGCGTGCCGCACTCTCAAGTTTTAACCCGAAATTTTGAGTGACTTAATTATTAATTCCAAATTAATTTTTAGAATTAATTCAATGAGCAAAAATGAAAAATTATTACAAGTCCAACTTAAATAAAAAAAATCATCAAAGTGCACAAAACCAAAATTATTCCCAAGAACAATTCTTTAATAAAATTTGTTCAACTTGATGCAATAAAATGAATAAGGCTATTCTCACTATTAATTTAATTAATTTAAATTAATAATGAGATTTTGACAAAATAAAGGGGAGTTGGAATTATGAACACAAATATTCAAATAAAGATTTCAACTTTAACTTGTGAATACTTGAAAAATTATACATTCCAATATGAAGATAAATGAAATTTCTATCACAAGATTCAAACTTTATGATTCCAATCAACTTAATACATGATTAAATCAAAAGTTCAACCAAAAATTCATGGAATTTAGTAACTCAAAGTTTCAATCATTTAAAATAATTAAAGATTGAATCTTTAGTACTTAGAAGCTTCAAAGAATAAATTTTTCACACTTAATGCACTGGATTGCAATTATGTGAAAATTTTAACCAATCTTTCAAGCACTAATTACTACCAAGTAACCATGCTTAAAGAGGTTTAAAATTGTAGAAACATTAAGGAAAGAACCATATACATAATCACCATAAATATGCCATTAAGATTCAAGGTTAGAAAGACTTAAAATTTTTCGTCAAAACGAAAAATCCATCGAAAAAGGCATTTCTGGTCAGATTTTGGCCTAAAACATAGTCCTAATAGGGTGAAAACATTTCCAGAACGCCTTTTCCACCCAAAATTCACTATTTTTGGGCGAAAATATGGGTTCGGGGCCATAATCAGCTTTAAAACGGGTTTAAAATTAAAAAAAACCGAGCTACTAACCTAATTAGCAACATAAAACCAGAAAAATAAAGCCATAAAACACCTTGAAAATTATGATTATAAAAATAAATTAGCAAGGCTCCGATACCGCTGTTGGGTTTTGATGAGTCCGACTCATTGCGGAAAATAAAACCCGAGCCAACATCAAACTCACAATTAATATAATCACAAGACATAATTAACAAGAATTGAGGAAAGACGAAATTACCTTTGAAGCGTGCTTCGCTCGTTCACCGAGCTCTTACTTGAGAAAGCTTAAGTCTCGCAACGGGCGATAACCTCCTACGGTATCCACCTACAACACGACCCCGACTAGGTCTATTACTTGGAGGTTAGCCAAGTCCAACCAAACTACTCGAGTAATTATGAGTTTAAAGGTTTTCTCTCAAGTGGAGATGCCTTTTCTAACTCTTACTCAAGTGAGTTTTCCCATACCCAAAGTTGGGTATTTATAGGGAAACTCATGAGTGAAATCTTCTCTCCCATCAATGGGGGAGAGTTGGTAAAATTAATATTCTTCTTTTATTTTTAAATAAAAAAAAAAGAAAATAGCCAACAACTAATTAATCAACAAGTGGCACATTTAGAGGAGGGGTTAGGTAAGGACCACAAGGGAAAGGGGGGGGGGACCAAACTTGATCCCGAAGCTCTCCCCATAACCGGCCACATACACCAATCACCCCCCAAATTGGCTGCTGCCACATGGCACCAGCCTTGGCCACCAAGGCGCGCCCAGCTGGCGGCCTTGTGCCTTGGCTGGGCCCTGCCATGGCTGCTTGGGTGTATGCCGCTGCCTCGGCCCAGCAAGCCACGCACACAAGTGCGGGCTGCTGGTCGAGGCCTGCTGCTGAGCCAGTGCTAGCACACGCAGCCTAGCAAGCCACGCTGCTAGCTGGCTACCTCTGGGTGTGTTGTGCTTGGCGCGCCAGCAGCAACAGCCTAGCACACCTGCCCCGCACACAAGTGCAGTAGGCCATGCACGCACATGCGGGCTGCTGCTGCTATATGCGTGGCTTGGTGCATGCTAGTTATGTGCTCTAAGCACATTTTTCCCCTAATACTCGGTTTACTTGGGGCATTCCGATGCTAGGGGTGCTTTTGGTAAATTGTTGATTAATTAGTGATTTTACCGTCGCGTCTTTAATAAATTCGACTCGACTTACGACGCTCGGTTTCGACGTTCCAAGCTCGTTTTCCGACGTCTAAATATTAATTACTCGAGCAATTCATTAATTCCTTCCGAATTAATTCGTTTTGTCGGATCATTAGTTGCTTGGGTGTGACCCGAAGGGTTCAGTCAAGATTAAGCTATAATATTAATTATACATTAATATTACAGATCGGAAGCGGCCTCCACCTAGGCATTCCAATCACTTGACCTTAGTGAATAATTAGCTTTCTAATAATTCCGATCCCTCTACCGGAATAATACACTTGTTTGAAGGACACCATTCCTATCACAACTTTATGACATCTAGACAAAGAACTACAAAACATGTGGATAATGACAGTGGTATTACATATATCTTTCTACTCTATTACATCTTGAAATTATTTATAGTCAATGTTACTTTTTCAACAACAAATTTCAAAAGATTTAAATATATTAATTTTGTATATATATCATATAGGATGCAATAGTAGAGCACAAGAACCTATTAAACATCAAAAAATACCAAGGTCTGTATGAATTTATAAACTTGCTCATATGTATTGTTAATATCAAACACTACTGAACAATTTGAATCAAGTTTAATTTATTTTGAGGTATTACAAACTTTATATTATCAGGTACATCACATGTAGGCAACAATGTTCTCAGCATATGGAAAATATTGGTAGTATTTCATTTGTTGTTTTAGAATTAAAGTACACTAACATATAACTGATGCAATTATTCAAATCCAATTTGGATTCTAATCTTAATGTAATTAAATCAGGATCATCAGTTGAATTACAAATGCCTTCTAACCTTGATGTACCAGTAAGGAGTACAACACGAACTAGCAGACGTAGTACAACAAATGCAATAATGTCTCAGTCTCAAATTATCAGGTATTATAATAAACCACAATATGGATATACAAGTATTATATCATATTTCTAATCTATTAATTTATTGTTGTATATATACATAGGAATCGAATTTCCATTCAAGAAAGGCACTAACATCGAGCAAAAAGCATTGGTACCAATTTATGTATTCTGAAACTGTATAAATTCAGTATACAATTAAACTAATATCATCACTACCACATTAGCATAACCACACTCACTGCATAATGTAGGTTGTCCAGCAGCAACTATTGGATTAAAATTGTCAGCTGCTCCTATTACCTTACCAGCTCCAACATACTGCAGGAAATGCAATGCGAAAAAATTTGCATTTGAAACTTTACATTTTTGCTGCGGAGATGGTGAGATAGAAGTAGCTGCAAATGAATATTCGTGTGAACTAGAGAGACTCTTTACAACAAAGGATGAAGATGCTCTTCATTTCAAGAGACATCCTCGACTATATAATAATTTATTTGCTTTTAGCTCTTTGGGTGGTAAAACTGATGCCAACACTCACAAAAGAATTTATGTCTTCAAGGCCCATGGGCAAATGTACCATTTTGTTCCTAATCTACTACCTCGAGAAAAAAAAAAAGCAAAGTATCTGCAGCTTTATTTCTATGATGGACAACATGAGTCTACCAATCGTATAGACAGTTTCCCACAAGTAAGAGATGATATAGTTTCTATATTAATGAATGTTACAGCAAATAACCCTTATGCAAGATATTTCAGATCTTTACTAGAGATAAAGGTTAATGAGAGCACAACTATTGTACTGAACAAGAATATAGTCCCTGATCAAAAAGTGTATAATGCTCCAACTATTGATGAAGTAGCTGATATTTTGCTTGAAAGTTCATCATCTAGCCAAAGTAGCGGCCCTCATATTCTTGTACAAGGGAAATCATCTGAGCCTCATCGAATTCAGCATTATTATGAATGTTATGATCCATTACAATATCCTCTCTTATTTCCCAAAGGAGAATGTGGCTGGACACAGGGACTCAAAAAAAAAAAAAAAAAAAAAAAAAAAAAAAAAAAAAAACTTGTAATGAAAATCAACAATCTACTATGGAGGTGGATCCAGTGAATCCGTGTGCAGTACATACTACAAATGAGTTACTTGCTCAAGAAGCATCTCGTATGTGTTAATATATAAACCAAGTTCATATTATTAGATTGATATACAGGCTATACAAATATAAACTAATCTATTTGTGATGATAATATAGATGCCACAAGACGAAAAACAAAAGTAGATAAATATGTGTCAGCAAGAGAATATTATGCATATAAGCTACAAATTAGGCCAAATAATTTATTACTTCAGGCTAGCAGGTGCTTTCAATAATACATAATTGACATGTATGTCAAGATAGAGAATACACGACTTGATTTTTTTCGTACTAATCAAGATACTATTAGAGCTGACTTATATCAAGGTGTGCTTGATTCGTTACATTGTGGTGAAAATAATTGCAACAAATGTCGGACGCAGAGTCATTCTACCACCTACATATATTGGTGGTCCACGAGATATGAAAAAACGATATTTTAATGCAATGGCTTTGGTACAAAAATTTGGTAAGCCAGATCTTTTTGTAACCATGACTTGCAATCCAAATTGGCCCGAGATCAAGAATGAATTAAGTGTAGGAGAACAAGAACAGGATCGGCCTGATTTAGTTGCAAGGATCTTCCATGCTAAATTGATAGCACTGAAAAAAGAAATTAAGGAGAAACAATGCTTTGGTGTGGTTGCTGCCATGATATATGTAGTTGAATTCCAAAAGCGTGGCCTTCCACATGCCCATTTTCTGATCATTTTGAAACCAGAGTTCAAATTGAATCTGTAGAAGACTATGATAAATTTGTATCCGCTCAAATTCCTCCTACTACATCTTCTACTCTTCGAAAGATTGTTCCAACCCATATGATGCATGGCCCATGTGGAAACCTTAATCCTAAATGTGGTTGTATGCGTAAGTTTGGGAACAGAGAGTGTTGTAGATATAATTTTCCTAGACAATTCTCAGATTTCACCATTGTGAACAAGGAAGGTTATCCTCTATATAAGAGGAAGATTACAGGAGAAAGTGTTAGGATTTGAAATGCTGACCTTGATAATCGATGGGTGATACCATATAATCCATATTTATCTTTATTATTTGATTGTCATTTGAACGTTGAAGTATGCTCAACTATTAAGGCAGTAAAATATTTATATAAATATGTTTATAAAGGGCATGATCGAATTCAATATAACATAGTCCCTCAAACAGATAATCTGATTGATGAAATTCATGATTATTAATCTGGGAGATGGATTTCACCTTACGAAGTTGCATGGCGAATTTTTGGATTTGACTTGTTTGAAATGCATCCACCAGTCCTTCCATTGCCAGTGCATTTGCCAAATATGCAGACCATTCAATTGAGGCTACATGAGAAATTACAAGCTGTGGTTTCTGATGAGAAGCGAAGCAAGACTCCACTAACGTAATTCTTTGCAGCTAATGCTGCTATACCAGGTATGTTCATATCAGTAGTATAATACATAGCATCACATCTTAACTATTGCAGTTTATTGATTATTTTTGTCATCTTTTATTTGTAGTTGATCTAAATTCATTTTAATGCTTAAATTGAGTGCATTTTAATGATTTAAAATGTGAAAACGCTTTTAAAATTGCATTTTGGTGACTTTTTAAGTCAGATTGGGTGTCACTCCTTGCTTCTAATCTTATCTTTTGATAATGAGCATTACCATTAATTTGTATGAATTATTGAATATAATTTAGACTTCTTACTAACATAGTATTTGTTTTTTTACTTAACATATACAAGTGTAGCCTGATCTGAGGTACAGACTATGTAGATAAATAAAGAATTTTATTAAATTATAGTAAGTAATGACTGATAACAAATAATCAATTTAAGAGAAACCGATCTAATTAATTGTGAATTCAACCAACTTTAACCACTATTATTTGATAGTACAAAAAATACAAATGTTTCGTTACCATTAAATAACAAGCTAATTCAATCAATTCTTAACATAGACATTTAAGTTGCTTTTCCTATCTACAATAGTAATAATATATACTAACCACTGTCTATTTTCCAATTCATATATATCCAAAGGTGGGCTAGGGTATTTGTATGCAGACTTCTGTGAACACTATCGCTGGGATGCATCTGCTAAAGAATGGAAACAACGACATAGAAATGTAATGGTAGTAGGCAGATTAGCTTTTGTTTATCCAGTTGAAGGAGAGCGGTTTTCCTTAGATTGCTTTTGATAATTGTCAAAAGTTCTACATCCTTTGAAGACCTTCAGACTGTAAATGGACATGTATGTGCTACATTTCAGGAAGCTGCTTTAAAGCTGGGATTACTTGAAGAAGATGATATAGGTGATTTATGTATGTCTGAAGCTAAAGATAGTCAGTTACCGATTGCTCTATGCAAGTTATTTGCAACCATCCTCATCTTTTGTCAACCTAAAGATCCTTATCAATTATAGTGCAAATACTTCACAGATTTATCTGAAGATTTTGCATATCAACACCAAGGAAATGATGAAAGAATTAAAAAATTGACTATTAGATCTGTTGAGAAGTATCTTGAAGCTATGGGTAAATGACTACATAATGTGGGATTGGGAGAGTTATGTTCTGCTGAAGAAGATGAATTCCATCGAATGAAAGATATCATTGATGCTTTAGATGCACCTATTCCTCAGTCTTGTATTGATTGTATAGATCATCTAAATCCTGCACAACTGAATGCTTTTTCATCCATAATGGAACATGTGCGATCAGGAAAATCAGCTGCCTTCTTCATAGATGGACCAGGTGGCACTGGAAAAACGTTTCTATATAATGCTTTGTACGCAGAAGTCAAATTAATGAACAAGATTGTTTTGTCGACAGCTACTTCTGGTATTGTTGTAGCTAACATTCCATCTGGACGAACGACTCATTCAAGATTTAAAATACCAATAGATATTGAAAATTCATTGGTGTGTGATGTTCCAAAGCAAGGGAGTTTAGCAGCACTTTTACGAGAAACTACATTAATCATATGGGATGAAGCTTTAATGGCTAACAAAAGCAACTTAGAATCTCTTGATTTATTGCTCCAAGATTTATGTGGGAATCAGGAATTGTTTGGAGGAAAATTGGTTGTTCTTGGAGGTGAGTTTTGTCGAGTGTTACCAGTAGTACCTCTTAAAAATCAAAAAGAAGTGGTACAAGCTAGCATAGTTACATCATACATATGGCATAAGCTTTTAAAGTTCATATGGACAGAAAATCAAAGAGCAAAGGAAGATCCTGAATTTTCTTTATTCTTGCTTGCTCTGGACATGGTTAGCTCAAGCAAATAGAAAACACATATGTTCATTTACCTAGGGATATTTGTAAGCCTTTTACACCAGATGAGGATCATGTATTAGAAGTAACTAAAGCTGTTTTTCCATAATTCAATACAGGTAACTTTGACAGCAGTCTTTTTACAGAAAGAGTAATCCTTACTCCTTTAAATGATAGTGTTGATGCAATAAACGGTTCACTTATAGATCAATTCCCTGGAGATCGTGTTGTTTATAAAAGTTTTGATACGATTTCAAGTGATACATGTGATGTGTATTCTACAGAGTTTTTAAATAAGCATTGTCCTGGTGGCTTAAGTCCTCATGAACTTGTGCTTAAAAAAAATTGTCATGTAATTCTATTGAAGAATTTACTTCCATCTGCTGGTCTCTGTAATGGAACACATCTCATATGCATAGAGTTCTTTCCAAATATTGTTCAATGTGTTATTGTAGTTGGACAATATAAGGGGAATCATGTAATTATACCTCGGATTAATTTGCGCCCTTCTGCTTCAGCAAAATATCCATTTCAATTTGAGAGGAAACAACTCCCATTGAAGCTCAGCTTTGCAATGACAATAAATAAATCTCAAGGGCAAACTTTAAATCGAGTGTCTGTGTATCTTCCTCGTCCTTGTTTCTCACATGGACAATTATATGTTGCACTTTCACATGCTAAAAAACAAAAAGATGTTACGGTTTTTGCAGCTCGACCTCCTCCAGAATTTGCTCCAACATGTACTAAAAATATAGTTTGTTATGAAGTGTTAAGACTAGCTGGAATTATTAACCCATCTGAAGTTTTATGAAATTCTTGTAATTCTATACATCTTTATATTTATGTAAATAATAGATATATGTGAAGTAATATTACCAATATATATACTCCTATATAATTTATATTTATCTTTTAATATTATTAGTATAAACTGATAATTGTACACCATTAAGTCGTAAGACTTTTGAATACAAGATATGCTGTAGGTACTGACGAAAAAAGTAAAATAGAACACTTATACAATAAATGAATTATAGAAGATATATTAGTTTAGCATTCTACTTATATAATATTTACACCAATTTAATCAAAAAGTAATTTCTTCACATATTATTAATATTATGTTTTGCTGTTTAAAATATCAATGAAGTACAAGTATATCTATACTCTGATATAGTATCTATATGATCTCTTTAAGAGTAAGAAAAGTACTTTTTATTGCTGTGGCTACAAACTCATTGCTTTCTCCCCAAGTATATTTTTTACTGTAGTTGAACAACATCTACAAAATCTATATATATCATGCTTTATCATTCTTTTTATCATCAAAAGCAGAACAAAAGAGCTTCAACACTTCAGTTCTTCAGAGATATTCAAGGTACCTTCATAACTCTCCATTACAACAATCTTATATGAATATATTAGATTTATAAAGTATCAGAAAAAGTATAAAGTGTGATTTTAAATCTATAACACTCATTGAAATTCATAATCCAAAACTGCTAACCTTTTGGATTTAATAAAACAATCATATATAATATAGAAACTTGTTACCAGTAATTTTACTAATTTAATGCTTATATAAAATGTATGCATCATGTTCAATATCTCATGTTTTTTTTTCCACTGACGGTTAATCCTCTGTTAACTGTAAATTTGAATATTAGTTTCATTTAAATATGAATTTGTTTATTGATTTATTTTGCAGAAACATGGAAAAAAAATACACACATCTTAGTCAATTAGCCAGCAACAACAAAAATTATAGTGTTAAAATCAGAATATTAGAAAAAGAAAAATAAAAAACAGCTTCTATGAAAGGCACTTTGTACCAAACTTTGCTACTAATTGATTAAAAGGTAACTCTAGACTCCCAAATTGTTATTGTTAACATTAATCAATTACATTTAGGATTTGTTGAAAACCAAATATTCAAATTTACTTTCCCCTTTCTATTTTAGGGTGATAAAATGAGAGCAACTTTATTTGGTGATCAAATAGCAAGCTTTGATCAAGCATTAGTATATAATGGAGAATATGTCATTTCAAATGCTCCTATAAAACTGATAGAAGAATGATGGAGAAAGAACTCTACTGAACTTCCATATCAAATGACATTTGGAGGCCAAACTGTTGTTCAGAAAGTGAATTATAATATACGTGTACCTGGTCCTATATTCCAATCTATAAGCACAATTCCTCGTGTAATATGAGTGAATTCTAAATATGGTATGTAATCGTATATCTTCTTTTGCACATACTTGATTCTAAAATACATATTTACATCTAACACAAGACAGTAACATCTCTTATTTAAATTATAGATGTGTTAGGTATTGTTCTTTATATAGAAGAGAAATTACGAGTTATCAATACCAATGATGGTAGGGAATTTTCTGTTAGAGAAATCGTTGTAGTAGATCAATTGTAAGTTTATAACTTTTTCCTATCTTTGTGCATTTTCATACATATATGCTTTGAATATAAACTAACTTTCATATTCAAACTTTTATTCATAGAATAGAACAACCTATTGTTATAATAGCTGATTTAGCTGGAACTCCTTGTGATAGACTATAAAATTCTGCTAAAAGTTTTGATGTGATTGGATTTACTGCATTAAAGCCTTCTCTGCACAAAGGTATTATCAATGATCAATATTAAGTTTAATAGCCTATACCTTCCCTTTATAAACCCTTCTCTACACAAAGGTATAATAAATGATCAATATTAAGTTTAGTAGCCTATATCTTTGTTTTATATATATGTAGAATAACTAATACATAACCTTTGTAAAAAAGGTTTCTCATTATCAACTGGTATGTCTACTAAAATCATTTATGAACCGCAAGGAGAAAAAGCAAACATCCTTCAAGAATGGTATGTTATACAATCTTACATATTATTTGGATACTCTTACTTTTGAAAATATAACTACAATTTAAATTCTATATGCAGGCAGTCTCCCATAATCAGCAGCTCTTACACAGACAATCAAAAGTACTTTAAGTGCGGTTTCCAAGTCCAAGTACCACACATATAAGTATTGAGGACCTGAAACAGAAAAAAGTAAAGTGTATTACAAAATTATACTCAGTTCTATAAGCAACTTCTATTCTACAAAAACACTTAACAATTCGTCATTGTCTTATTTTCTAGGCATCTACATTATTGCAAGAAGAACTACATTGTCCGCGTGTGTCAATACCTCAGCCGGATATAGAAAATTTAATTGCTTATATTGGCTACATCAATTGTGGAAAACGCATAGATATACCTGTTGGAAGAGAATTCCCTTGTGCCAATTGCAAGAAAAAGGATAGTGTTTCCGTATACCGGTAAAAACTATCCTGCATCTAAACATAAAATCTAGCTTTTTTCAACATCATATCCATCATTAATTACTTGAATTATACAGGGAAATATTTAACTTTGAAGCAGTAGATGATTCTGGGGTAATGAAATTCACAACCTTTATTGCTGATACAGAAAAATTATTCAGAATATCTGCTGAACAAATTCATGTCATCAAGGGTTCTGTAAGCCCTCTGAAATTAGAAATTATTTTATAACAAAAAAATTTCTCATGTTATTAGCGTACTCAGAATAAATTATAAATGTAACAACCTCTAGTAACCAAGATTTATTATAATTTTAGTAACTGTTATAAACCATCTGATTTCACAGGTCAATTTAGAATACTTTTTGGGAATTCAAGAGAAACTCTATAATACTTATATATTGGTCCAAGTAGGGACAACTACAGCTCTGTTAAGAAACAATGTGCTTCAATGGTGCTTGAAAGCCATAGATATTCCCACCAAAGCTGTCACTATTGATCAGGAAAATTCTATATCAATTGATAAAAATGGTGACAAAGGCATCTATTCTTCAATTTCTAATATGCTTCATCAGACACAGCCAGTAAAAGAAGTTTCAGCTGAAAAAAGTTCAGAAACAAACCTGTCTGAAACCAATACAGCTGATGTCATAACACAACTATCTGATGATGCTGATTTGCAGAAGAAGTCAGTAATAGCTGATTAGTTCACCACTGCAAGTTCTACATAGATTCTTCCACAAATTGTTATCTCAAAAGAAATGGTTAGCCAAGTAGCTGATCTTGCATGTTCAAACACATTGATGGCAGATTCATTTCAAAAGTCATACAAGCAAAGTATTGCAAAAGAACAGATCCGGAATCGAATAGTGATTCAGAAGAAGCTGGAACAATTGTGCCTTAACAATTTAATCAGCCAATTGAAATGACTGCCATTCATTCAATCATGCCTGAGAATATGAGTTCTGAAACAAAGTATCATAAACCACTACTTGATGCAAGCCCTATTGTAAGCAAAGTTCCTATAGCTGTTAAAATGCATGGTAGTTATGTGAAACAACAAGGCATGTCAAACAAGGTTAACGAACCTACTGGAGGAAGAGCAATATAGAAGAAGCGATCTCTAAATGCTCTTGTCACAAATGCAGATGAAGGAAAGGCAACTAAAAAACAAGTAACTCAGAATTCAACAATGATGACATACCAGAATTTTAAGAGACTCATCATCTGAAGAAAAATTCTCCTACAGCATTAGTTTAGTGAAGGAAGATAGTGAAATTATAAACATATTAAGTTACAAAAATCAATATTATAAGCAGTATATTATGTATAACGTATTATTATAAAATAGGTTATGCTTTAACCCCTATATAACTTGTGAAGCGTGGATAGTAAGCTAAGAAAAAAAGGGAACAAACTATGTGTAAGAAGTTTTCTTTTCCTTTAGGAATTAAGAAAAGAAATGTATGTATCAAAACTAATGGTATTTTGTAATAATAATTTTACTAAATATTATAAGTTACATTTATGTAAGAATGTGATCTTATAATAGCATCGCGTATCGTTTTATACTTTGATTTTTTAACCTCAAGATGCTTTCACTTCAATATAATTTTTCATTATTCTTTTTTATTCAATATTTTAATAAATTGCACATATTCAAATAATAAAAAAAACGATATACATACTGGACAAAAACGAAAAAATAAGAAACGAATATGACAGAGATAGTAAAACCTCTGATGAAAAGAGCTAAACTTATAACAGAAAATTTGAAGCAATAAATAAAATGTAATTGCTTAAATAAGACAACAATTTTAAAAAAGCAAAAGAAGCTTTTCAATTTTAAATACAATCAATGACATTGTTTGGCCTCTCTTCATCATAAAAGAAATATTTGACAAATTCTGCTTCTTTTTGAACCAATATCTTTTTTTATTTTTAATCTTTTTAGAATTTACTAGCAATTTTATTGTTTGCTTTAGAATTCAAACTATTAGAATGTTTATATTGGCAAATGTTCATACACAAATTAAATGCCAAATGATTTATTATCTAACATCTAAGAATCTATTACGACACATTAACACACGGGTAATTCACTTCGAAGTTAAAAACAACTAATATTCCATTAAAACATTCTGTCAATTCACACAGTAATAAACTACTTATACTTCGTAAAAGCTTTTGTCGAGTCAATCCTACTTACCATTACAACTTAAACATTTATAAAAACAAAAAAAAAAAAAAAAAAAAAAAAGGAAAAAAAAAAAAAAACTTCTCTAAAATCTTCTCCACACACTATGTAGTTGATTATAGTACTTATTTTCATTTTAATGATCTCTATTTCTTTAAACACCTTAATTATCTTAAAAAATACTATACTTTATATCATAACATACATAAACTTGATAAATGATTTAACATGTACAGAAATTGATTAGTGACTTAACATAAACTTGATGAATGACTTGCATAACCACAGATTTAACAATCAAATACAAATTTAAGGATCCATCATTATTAGTAGTACAATTTACATGTAAATATGATTATTAATAAACCCAACAGCCTTTGTCAAACTCAATTTTCTTTTTGCACAAGAAGCCAATAATCCAACTATGCACATCATTGCTTATGAAAAGTAATATGGCCACACAATATCTGATCAAAATAGTACTAAGTATGGCAAGTAGTACTTTTATTTTTAGATTAGATATATATGTAGATTTAAATACTTCTCAAAAAAGTTATCTCAAAATCTTACATATTTACCATATGTAAACAATACAAATCTTTCTTTCCTTCCGTCAAATTGAATATTTATAGTAGAAAAGAAAAAAAAAAAAAAGAAAGAAAACGAAAAAAAAAAAAAAAAAAAAAAAAAAAAAACAGAAAGTACAGATCCTGTATATTTATGCAAAGAAGTTAACTTAAAAGGACAATCAACTAATGTAAGCCATATCTTTATTTAATACCAAATATTTAAACAAAAAAAAAAAAAAAAATACACACTTTCTATATTCTATTCTATATAAATACATACATATAAACTTGTAGTCTTCACCAAACTACTAGATTTATTATTACTATCTCTTTATCATCTACTTCATTCCATTCATAAGCCTAAGGTAATAGGTAATTATACTTTCTCTCATAATGTTGTTCAAGTCCTCTGTTTATTAGTCCAAATTTTACACTTACTAATTTATATTCAAATTAAATCCTAACCAATTTAAATCCAATATATTCAAATATTGATAACCTTCACAACTTACTGAATGTGGATCAAAATATGAAGCCGGAATTCTTGTATGTTGATGAACTTAATCCAAATACACAAGGATGTAGAATCAAGGTCAAGCTCATACAATCAGCAAATGCAACTCGATCTTTCGATGACGACACTTACTTTCAAACTCTTTTATTTTCTGATGAAAAGGTAAATTTTGTACTTATCAAAACTTTCAATTATTTATATATTTATGTTGGTTTCACAAGTATCACTACATATATATATTTAATTATGATACATTTATTTGTATAATAATATATGCGTGTCACTTTTAACAATAACTTTCTCCTTGATTTGATACCCATATTCATTTACAAATTACAGTTGTAATTTTTATACAAATTTCCTGTTCAAATAATTGATAGAATGCTACTTATATTTATTATGATATAAATTTAAGTATATACTTAACATAAAACATATATCATTAATATAAAAACTAACTAACTTCGCTGCTTCCAAAAAAAAACTAACTTCGCTGCTTCCAAAAAAAAAACAAAAAAAAAAAAAAAAAAAAAAAAAAAACTCATTATCATCTCTGTGTATCAATCAATTTTTTATTTTTGTGAACTTCATGTAGTAAACATAATTAACTAAATAATTGAAATTCACATAGGAAAATAAATGATTAGATGCTTAAATTGAATACACTCCTCCCCACCCTTTTTATTAACATATATATATATATATATATAATCCCTTGAAAAACAGAATTTTTGATGCACTTGATATACTATGCTATTGTAGATTAATAAAAATCAATACCAAACTTGATAGTGATTCAATATATTGTTCTAAAATTTTACTACAACTATAATATATAAGTTTTTGCATGACTTTATACTTATATTCTACCTCAAAATCACAATTTTAAATCAACTACAACTATAACTACTAATTGTTGGGGTTCCGACTCACCGCGAAAACAAACCCAAAATCAATACCGCACTCACAATAAATAAAACCATAAACATAATTAACTTAATGACAAGATTGAGATAATAATTATACCTTTGACGCGTGCTTCGCCCGACCTCGAGGGGCTCTTACTTCGAAAGCTAGCCTCGAAAATACGACGACCTCCAACGAAAGTCCACCCACAACTCGAACACCGACTAGGTCCAATGCCTTGGAGTTAGCAAAGCCCGACCGAAACCCGAGTAATTGAGTTCAAAGGTTTTCACAAAGGTGATGCCTTTTTCAACTCTTGAATTCAAAGGTTTTCACTACTAGTGATGCCTTTTCCAACTCTTACTCAAGTGCTTTTCCCAATACCCCAAGTTGGGTATTTATAGGGAAATGCAAGAGTGTGAAAAGCTCTCATATCAATGTGGGAGAATTTGATTTTCCCATTTTATTTTAAAGCTAAATAAAATTAATAATCAAACTAGTAATAAATCAACAAGTGGCAAGCATACAAGGAGGAGTAGGTGAGGACCATTTGGAGGAGGGGGGACCAAACTTGCTCCCCGCTCTCACTCCCATAATCGGCCACCTCAACCCCATAGCCCCCAATTAAATTGCGCCATGTGGCACCCACACTTGGGCACCAAGGCACCCAAGGTGGGCTGCCATGTGCTACGGCCTAGCAGGCCACGCACCAAGTGCGGGCTGCTTGACCGAGGCTAGCTGCCAGCACGCCGCGCACAATGTGCGGGCTGCTAGCTGCTGCTTGCTAGCATGCCTCACACATTGGTGCGGGCTACTAGCTGCAACCTGCTAGCATGCCTCGCACATTGGTGGGGCTACTAGCTGCCACGGCCTAGCAAGCCACGCACCAATTGTGCGGGCTGCTAACTACCGTGTACTAGCACAGCCACGCACACTAGTGCTGGCTGCTAGCTGTGGTATGCTAGCCTAGCCCCGTACTTGGTGCGTGCTCCTAGCATTTGCCGCACCCCTAGCACTCGGTTTTTCGATGCTAGGGGTATTTTGGTCATTGTTGATTTATTATTATTTTCATGTCTCGTCTTTTTACTATTTTCGTCTCGACTTTCGACGCTTGATTTCGACGCTCTAAGCTCGAATTTCCGACGTCTAAATATTAATTACTCGGTTGACTTATTAATTAATTCCTAATTAATTCGTCGCTTCGGCTCGTTAGTTGCTTGGGTGTGACCCGAAGGATTCAGTCAAGATTAAACTGTAATATTAATTATGCATTAATGTTACTGATCGGAAGCGGTCTCCACCCAGGCATTCCGATCACTTAACCTTACTTAAAAATTAGCTTTCTAATAATTCCGAACCCCCTATCGGGATAATACACTTGTTCGAAGGACACTATTCGTTTCACTAATTGCCTAAAATAATTTAAATTCACTCTGGAAAATATATGATGACATATTTAAATTAAATACACTGTCCTTTTCCCTGCATTGTGTTCTCATACATTGATATTTCAAACACTAATACATAATATGTTTATATAGGGCACTATACTACATGGTCGTTTAGTAGAGGACCAAGTCCACATTATTGGGGAAAAATTCAGGCTTGGTGTTCTTTATGAGATATCAAATGCAGGTATTGAACCTTTACTTAAACATTTTGAGATCGTTCGTACAAAAGTTCCATACCAAATAACTTTGGGATAAACAACTGCAATTCAACCAATCTTTCCTGCAATCGGTCAAACTGAGCCTAAGTTCAAAGAAATATCAACAGTTGCAGAAGCTAATTTCTTGGATGAAATATGTGGTATGAAAAATTAAGATGTTCACATAACTATTAATCTAAATTATTCATGGGAATAACTTTTTTTTTTTAATATAGAATTGCAACCAATAGGTACCTTAGCATTTGATATCCAAGAAGATGCTACATATGGTATGCTTAATACATAATATTATTAATTTATCATATAAATATTACTCCTGCGCACTAACATATCATTGCTTCATATAGATATCCTAGGAGTTGTATTATATGTAGAAAAAGAAGTTTGCTTGGTTGAATCATTCTATGGTCAACAAGGATATGTTAGGGAAGTTGTAATCACAGATTAAACGTAAGCCTAATGTCATATAATGCATCTTTCTCAAATGTTAAACAAGTAATGATTTCTAACAGATGAATTTCTCTTTTCTCATCTTAGAAACACACAACTTGTAATTGTAAATGTAAATGTCTGGAATCATTTAGTTGGGAGTGCATGTGAACAGGCTCGAAATATTACTCTGTAAAATTGTTGGATGCTTAAATTATTCAATCTAGCATATAAGCATCCAATGAATCACCATTAGTGCGATTTTGTTACTCGCTAATTAGATTTTATTTTTGTGCAATTACTAAAGAGATAAGGAAAAAAATAGGGAGGTTATATAAATATGAAGATTTTTCCATTAAACTAAACATTATTATAGAGAGGTTACGCATATGAAAAGTTTTTTAGGTAGGTTAAGTATTATTAACCTCCATGTCACACCTTAGATTTTTATCAGATAGCTTAATGTTTGTCATGTCATGCTAACATAAGGATGCCACGTGTCATAATATCATGTAATCCATGGGTTTTAATAATATTATAGATTTTTCCTATTGTAATTATAAGCCTTGATTTGATACGGTTTAATATACTAAAACATATATATGTTCATGTCAATTAGCCCTCTCAACAGGGATGTTAAAATGGTGAGCGAGTTCTAACGAGAAGTATATGTCTTTATTATTATAGATGCAAATAACGCATCGATGTGTTTATTTCTCCTATCAATATTCTTCTAAAGCTTTATTGAAATCCCAAACTAGTTATCAAGAAGTGAAATATTATAGTGCTTATTGATTAAGAATTATGAAAAAAAAAAGAAACTTGATATTGGAAGTTACTGCTTACGAATAGGGTATGTGATTAATTACATTTACAATTATGTAATTATTTTCAACCAATTTGTATTATGATCAAAAGTCGGTGCCGCTAGTCAGTTGATGAAATTATAAGAGTAAAACAATGGTATTTTAGACTTAGTGTTTTTTTTAAAGGAGAGTTTAGAATTATTTTTGTTTTGATAATGGTTGATAATATCAAATTTGATTAACTTTATCGTATGGTTTTTGTTATGTGTTAGGGCTATAAAATTTGATTAGTTTTATCCTAAATCATCAATTACTTATCATGATTTATTATAAATATAAGATATGTATCTATCTAAGTGATTTTCAAATTATGTCCTCATTTATAGTATTTATTTGGTTATAAGTCAATTTAGTTGTTAAAATAGCTTAACTTTGAATTAAATTAAGTGACTTTGATGAGTATTGATTAAATTTTTTGGTATTTTTTCATGGAAATGCAACAAAGGTTTTAAAGATGATCAATATTGCTTGTACTTTATGAATGAGATTGGCAAAATAATCTCATTGGACATATGAATATTTGCTTAAAGATATTTGAAGTATTATCAAGTACCTTTTTTTTTATTTTTTTTTTGTTTTTTTTTTGGTAAATATCAAGTACTAAAATTCATGAGTATGATTTGGCTCTTTAATGATATATATTATTGTTTTTAATTATCTTTTATGATTGAGATTGCTAATATTTGCATGATGTCATACACTCAATGACTATATGGATATATCCTAGTTGACCTCAAATTATATTAATCATAATCCATCTTGTTTTTTTTTTCTTTTTTTTTATTCCTTTAATATGTCGATCTTAACTTAGTATCATGTTCATATATTAATATTCTTATAAATTGATAATATTATGAAGCATACTCTATACATTATGTTGATTGATGTGTGATCAAATTTAATTATATTATTATGTACCTTCTTGAAGTTAGATTATTGGAATGAAAGTAAATTGAACATAATGTGCAGACCTGAAAGTACTCACACACATAGACTTAAAGTCCCTAGAACTTATAAAGCGGCCAAAATCCTAAAGAGTAATATAGAAATATGCAAGATCTACAAAGGTAAAGCATGTTGCTTAGATATCCACGACATACTAAAGTGATTCTATAAACACGATGTTGTGAAAAATAATAAATACAAAAGTTTAGAAAAGTTGACATAATAGTCTATTAATTTGGTGGTTAGTATATATACCACACTTTGGGTGAGTATTAATGATTCATAGATTACTAGATTCTTATTCCCCAAAATGAATAAGAAATAATTGTATGATTAAGATGATACATGCATGTTTCCATGATGAATATAATTCATGCAAAAGTTATACAATCTGCAAATTAAACATTATTGGACAATATTTATTTGAGCAAGAAATAGTGTTATGAGTTCAAGAAATTAATCCATGACATTGTGAGCAACTTATTTAAAAGTATATTTATTATGCCCATACTTATAAGAGATTCATATAATTGGGCAAGAGTTACAAGTAAGAGTTTATAAGAATAATTTTATTATGCTTGATACATGCATTGCTAATAGAATTTACGCCTTAAGAGGTGAAAGAGATTTAAATATTGTTGGATTCATTTAATGCCCCATATGCAAGAATTAGGGGGAGATTTTATTTATTCCATTATTTTATATAATCCTTGCACTAAATAATAAAATATATTGATGGTCAGTTTGGTACATACATTAACTTAAATATCAACAATTTATTTAATAGAAGTGGCCACATGTTAATTAAATATTTTGAAATGATACCATCCTGAAGATGGATATAAATAAATGTTATTGATCATATACTAATTGTACATGCTTTAATTAAATTTATGTTCTAGAAGGACAACATCAATTATTAATGAACCTATAGCATGCATGAAGTGTGATAGACCAATAGGTTCTAAAGATAATTAAGTATCTTCGAAAAGGAAAGGAACCACTATTGATAATAACAATTTTGAAGAAGTGATACATTCTGATATATCTTTAGAAGAGATTATGTTTAGTAAAACTGATATGTACCATGATTATATAAAACACTACAAAAGAGTGTAAAATGTCCAACAAGTTTAACATGTATCAAGATTATAGTCAAAACTCCAGCAGAGTATGAGTAAATTATTGGATAAAATATTAGTTGATTGTCTTGCCTATTATATAAGGAAACACATGTTAGTGTTCAAATATCACATCAAATTCATGGCCATGCATAAATTAAGTTTAATAAGGTGATCACTAGTGCTGGAAACTTACCAGTGCTCAAATTTAGAGAAATGATTGGATGTGATAATTAAATTAGGTCATCCGGGTTTAATAATTACCCGTTATGGAAACCTGAAGTTTCATTTGATAATGTGTTGACGCTCTTTCAATGTTAGATATATGAAATGAATTGAATGGCAAGACATAACATTGAGATTGAGCCATATTTGGATTGTGATTCATAATAATTTATTTTGATGAAAATTTCAAGAGCTAATAGGTTTTAATTTTCATATATACGAAAGAGTAATAGGTGATCAGAAGTTCACCAGAATAACTTATATATTATTGTCAAGTATTAGGTGACTAGAAGCTCACCAAATACACTATTTAAGTCTTTAAAGATCCAGAAGATCACCACCTAGTAGAATTACAAGCAAGTAGTTTATGCTTGTATAACAATTCTTTTGATTGGGGCTAATATATGTCAGCACATAAGAAATTGGAAAAGAAGGAAAAACGTACAACTACACAACACATGTCTCCCCATTGACATTGTTTTTCCATAAGATATTATGAAAAGGGTAATAATAAATACACATGCAATGTAAAAATAATGAAGAAATGATTCTTCATTGAAATTTTTCTCCAGAAGAGATAGAACTTATTTAATACAAATCTTCTGAGAAATTAATTTTGATTGTGATCCTCCTAATGAAGTGAATTTTATTAATGCAAACTTGTCTACTAAGTTGGTATAGAATTAGACGCCCATATAAATGAGAAATTTTACCAACTTAGGGGGAGAAGCACGAATTAGCAAAAGTTGGAAAAATTATAAATAAATAAATAATAATTATGATCCCTACAATGGTAGTTTGAAAAGTTATATCTTATATGCCAACTTTTGTCTATATATTATCAAGATATATTGCACACTTATGATTTGATTTGTATTTAGTTATGACTCATGTTGCATAACGTTGAAGATACATTTTGGTCATATTAATTATGTGTATACATTGAGATAAAATCTTGCCAATTATACTTAAATCACTACACATGAAGTGTAGGTTGTATGATCGATTCTAAAATAAATATATGTCTAATAGATATGATATATGGCAAGATAGTGCAGTTAACACTAATAGTGTAAATAGTATATAAATACCATAGTGTATGAAATACCCTAAAAGTATTATAGATATCTGAATTATTACAATAGATGACCTATGATATAAGAAAGTTATGATGTTACCAGTAAAAAATGTATTCAGATATCAAAGTAAAATAGCATGAAAAATGTACGTTAAAGGAATTTTATGATACCGGTACACAATGAAACCGATAAATAATATGCATATGCATAATAGAGTAGACTAGTGAATAAGGGATTTGAAATATATGTCCATTTTAATGTCGACATAATGATAATGATCATAAGTTTATCATGGACCAGAATTCCAATGAAATATGGATTTTTAAATCCACATTGTACAGTGTCTTGCATTATTTAGAGTCTTATGTATGTTCATATACATGTGTAAGTCATAGGGTAATGGACTATTCATTGCATATGTCGGAAGTTGTTAGATGCATTACTCATTGTAATTTTTGTTCAATATGTTATCATGTTTTCTGTATCTGATATTGCATGCATTAGTTTCTATATAATATATTGCATGCATTAGTTTCTATATAATATACGTGGTGTATAGTAAGGCATATTTACAACTTTGATAGAAAATTAGAAAGACATATTTATATTCCAATGGGCTTATAATGATGATGAAATTATATATGATGTTGATCTAATATTATTAATGGATCATATAAGAAAAGTCCCCAAAGAACTTATATGCAACGTATTTATAGCCCTACAATTTTATATTTGAATATTGTAATTATTATCAAACTTTTAGTCTATGTGACTACATCATTGACATCTCAACCTGAAGATTGAGCAAATGAAAGTTAGTGAGAATTACTATTTGTATTTGTAAGAAAACTATCATGTCAATTATGAATATTCTAAAGAATATCAACGGGATACTTATGCATAAGACTATTTTATTATGGTCTAGAAGAACCATGATCAATGTGTATTATTACATGTGTTATATTAATTCATATGAGATTGAAGAGCAACATTAATAATAATATGTATTGCCATTAAGGAATTTTTTATCAAATAATGACCATCAATTTCTATTAATCACGACCTCTAGAAGAAGGCGTAATCGCATAAGTTTAACTTTTAAATTAAATTAACTTTATTAAAATAGAGGTTTGGAATTATATAGAGATAAATCCATACATGGTGAAATGAAGACACTTTATATGTTCACGTGAAGACTTGAAGATACAAATCAAATTAAGAGGGTTGAAGAGCAAGGAATGATACTCTACTACATATGAGAAGACACCTAGCTATATTGGGTTCATTGCTTCACTAGATAATCTCAAGTTATGTATTCATCAGGGGGAGAAAATACGCGCTGCACTCTTTTTCCCTTAACCATGGTTTTGTTCCACATTGGGTTTTCCTGGTAAGGTTTTTAATGAAGCAGCATCCCGAGCGTGTTACGAAAAATGTTGTACTCTTTTTCCTACATTAGGTTTTTATCCCATAGGGTTTTTCCTAGCAAGGTTTTAATGAGGCACAATTTTCGATAATAGACATCCAAGGGGGAGTGTTATGAAATATTTGTGGATGTCTATATATTCCTGTACTCTCAGGAACATTCTAGATGTAGGGTTTATAATTCTCAAAGCAAACCCTAACATTGTATTTTTATATATATCCCCTACTATATGGAATAAACACGCAGATTAATTCTCTCTCCATCTCTTATATTTTCTCCTTATTTTACAACAAGGTGGTAATTGTCAAATTTTCCTATAATATATTTATAAATGGCATATGACATGATTAACGATTTCACCTCTCTTAAAGAAAGTTGGAAGATCAAAGTTAGAATTGTTAGAATTTGGTACTCTCCAATCCCGGCCATTTTTTGCTATTCTAAATAAATTAAAGAGTTTAATTTTCAATACCAAAATATTTTTTAAACCTTATACATGTCTTCTATAAATCTTACATATGGATATTTTTTAGTAAATATTTTTGACATCCTATAATTTTAGATTTTAAGTAAGTTACAATTTATCAAAAAAATATTTAATCAAATAGTATTAATTTACACATACTTAACAAAATATCAACAAAATAAGTTTAAAACGTACTATTTTTTACAACTCATACATATTGAAAAAATTCCTAAACTTCATAAGGTTTTACAAAACTGCATAATATCATGTCAATATACATTGTAAATATACTTTGTAATATATTCTATAAATTGTCAAAATATTGATTTCATGTCAAATTGTTGTAAAAAAAAAAAAAAAAAAAAAAAAAAAAAAACTTATATTGTTTTACAATTGTCAAATTTCACGCAAAATTATAAATAAGAATTTGCATATACTTAAAATAATATTTTAAATAAGTTTGATAAAAAAGATGGACATAGACCTGTCAATCGGGTCGGGGTCGGATCGTGTCTTTTCGTACCACGAGTCATTCCAGGTCGGGTTACTTAATTTCACGGAAAATGTTAAACTCTAACCCAAAGTTTTGGGTCAACCCAATGGTTAAGAACAATTTTGTTAACCTGTCAATCGGGTCGGGTTCGGGTCAGATCATTCCAGACCACATGTCATTTCAGGTCGAGTCACTTCATTTCACGGGTTGAGATATGTTCAACTCTAACCCAAAGTTATAGGTCAACCTAACGGTTTAGAACAATTTTGTTATATAATTTATTTTTTTTGTTAATGTTCAGAAATTTATGATGTTCAAGTTTACTTTGCTATTATTACTTTTTTTTTCAATTTTTTAATCGAATATTCTCAATAATATTATTTTTAGCCATTATATGCTAACTACATAATTTAAATCACCACAAATCGCATCAATTCCTAACTAATAAAAAAATACTTGTAAACATCACAAAATTAAAGGAGGAGGCTAGGATAGGCCAACGTGGCATGCATGACGATAATGTGGGTTATGTGAATGCATGCAATATAATTAGTGTGGATCGATAGTTGGTGTAGGAGGTTATTGTTATGGATTTGTGTAAGAGTTATATGAGATGGATAAATGAGATAAGGAATTAATGTTGGATGGTAGACAAATGATCAAACTCAATCAATAAACTAGATATATTATTTTTCAAATAAGTGTAGAAAAATGATCAAATTCAATCAATAAATTCAATGAACAATTAAAACGGGTTGACCCGCATGATTAAGACAAAAACACACATGAATATAGATTGCTACATTATTGTGATAGTGATTGTTACAAAATAATGAATAATATAAGGTTTCACTATTGTAGATTAAATTAACTACTATAGTTTAAATTTATAAGATTTACTCGCGTACTATTTGAACTTTTAAAACCGTGCAATTGCACGGGTTCTATACTAGTTCTCTCCTATAAATACCCCATACATCCCCAAATTCCCCCCCCCCCCCCACAGAAAAAGGTCAGGCTTTATTTCTTTTTACTTTATTTTCTTTTTCTTTTTTCCTTTTTCTTTCTTTTTTGATTGGCGAAACAGGATAGTGTTAGATAGTAATTAAGGTAAATGTGTAATAAATTTGTTTATTCTTTAGATAGCATGCATTGTAATTACGAGTATAATATTATTGTTATTATATATTGATTAATAGTGTGGTTGTTGCTTATGTAGAAAGAAATGATAATGTGAATTTTTGGATGTCATTTTTTTTAATAAAGGTCCACAATTTAATCTATTAATCAATGTACATAGATTGGGTTTTGTACTTGGACCAAATTAGGAAAAAATGATTTCTTATGGGCCACTCTCTCTTATGTAAATGGATTGGTTCTTGTATTTGTATCAAATTGACAAAAGATGATTTCTTATAGTGGCCTTGGCCTAGAAATTATGAAAATTCTATACATGTTCAAATCGGCAAATTTATTACTTGGTATTTAAGATTATTTTAATTCGGATATGATCATTTGACTTTATGTTTATTCTTTTATCTGCCCATTTCTTGCAGTCCATTGTCACTAATTTTTTCTTTCCCATAAACAAAAATTCCAAGAAAATGGATTGGTTCAATTGTATCTATTAATTAATGTAAATTCATAGGGTCTTGTACTTGGACCAAATTGACAAGAGATGATTTCTTATGGGCCTCCTATTAAGTTTGTGATTTGTAACTTGAATTGTGCTTGGCCTAGCAATTATGAAAATTTTATATATGTTCAAATTGACAGATTTAAACTTTGCATTAATGAATTTTTTTAGTTAGATTTGATCACTTTGCTTTTAGATTTGGATTGAATTGTGATTTCGTTATGGCTATTGCAAATATTTATAGGGTGCTATCTAAAACAATGGCTTCAACAATTGCTTATCGTCTTACCTAAAATGATCAGAATTCTAATCGAACTGATTTGACCTTATCCAAGCTAATCCCGATTTAAAATTGACCCGACAAATAATTGATGTAATCTGATTTGTTTTGACTTGAACCGATATTAACTCAATCAGATTTTTAACTCGATTTTCACTTGACAAATTATTGATCTAATCTGATCGGTTTTGACCCAAACTGATATTAACGCAACATGATTTTAACTCGATTTGAATTTTACTTGATCGGAATTTAACCCGACCATAGTTAATTATCATCCAATGTTTTATACGAAATTGAACATGAAAATAGTCAATAAATTTGCCTTTTTTTTTTGGAAATTTTTTTAAATGAGAATAATATCTAATTGCAAAGAGTTATGTTTCCGTAATGATTTTTTTTTATTAAAAAAGGAATTAATTATATTTTTTCCTGCCAGTACAAATATAAATTAAAGTAGAGTGTTTTAGCAGTTGAGTTTGTCGCAAATGTCTTTCGGTACTATATTCAAAGTACAGAGTAGTATATAAACTTCTTTTTCTATTTTGAGAATGTTCCTATGTAGTATATTTAACCAGCATTAACTATTGGACAATCAAAATAGAAGTTCCTTGGTTTATGTGAGTTGTGTGAACCGATGCAACTTTTGTTCTTCTTCAAAAAGGGAGTGGCAGTGTATATGAAGAGACATGGAAGTGAAAAGTTGCAATTGATGGTTATATATTCCAAAGTCTCGTCATTATTTTTTAGTCCACTTTCTTTGCCGAGTCTTTTCGTTTTGTCAAAAAGAAAGTTTCAATTTTATTATTTGTTCTGAGCTTTGAAGATGCCTAGAAACAACGGAGGCTCTTCGATTTTCGAAGCATATCGTCGGTTTCTCAAAAAGAGGAAGTCAAAAGTTGAAGGCCAATTATCTACAATTCTTGATTTTAGGGTGAAGGCAATACGCAAGGTGGATGCGCTATTGAAGGAGCTTGATGTGATAAACAAGCAGTTAGGAAATTGCTACAAGGCTGATGAAGACAAAAGAGGTGGTAAAAAAGTCAGAATTCATAGCAAGTGTCAGCGTGTTATCGAAATAGATAGTGACAGTAATGATGACTGTGCTCCGGCGAGGAAGAGACAATTTGTTGTTGGTGAATCATCCCAAATGCAGGGTGGGGCTGGTAATGGAAACAACGTGATATGTCTATTTTAAATAGTGGTTTACCCCCGTCCCTTGGTCATCATTAGGAGTATTTTTGGCTCTTTAGAGCCTCTTTTATTACTAATATGTGTTTTCTAGTGTTTTCATAGTTTTGGTATTGTTATAAAGGAAATTGCAAGTTTTGAGCATTTTCCCGGATTTATTTGGAGCCACTACGAGCATTAGAGAAGCATAACCACCTTTCATAGCCTAAGGCTGGTTAGAATAATCAAACCGGTGGTTAAGGGCTCGACATAGAAGAAATGAGGCAATGGATCAAGTGATTAAAGCCCCAAGGAGGAGATACGAGTTTAGGCCGAGTTAGTAGCCTAAAACGAGAGGTCCAAGGCTTGCTATGAGCTCTGCCCGGCCAGATGGAGGCTTGCCCGGCCCGGCGAGGTGGAAGAACAAAGAGGCACTCTTCTCCTTGTCTCGCGCCCGACCGGGCGTGAGGGAAACATCCCCTCAAAAAAGGCGGGCCTGGCTTGGCAAAGGTTTGACCGACCGGGCGTGTGTTTTCGAGGAGTTTTTCGACGATTTTTACTTAGATTTTAATTAGGATTTTTTAATTAGCTTCGTATTAATACGTTTTGTTTAAGTTTTGATACAATTATCTCTTTTCATTAGCTAAATTCTCATACTTAGTTTTAAGCTTAGATTTCTCTCTTGTTTCTCTCTTTACAACACTTGGTTTATGCAATTCATCATTTCCGTTAATTTTGGTAACCATTTCTTCCTTTTTTATTTCCAGTAATTTAATTACTTTGATTTATCATGTCTTGTTTAATTGCTTTGTTTATTTAGATTTTAATATGTGTGAGTAGATTATCTTCTAGGGTTGTGGGATCCATAAATAATATGAAGGGGTAATTTATTATTATTGATTATCAATGCTTGATTAATTTCCTATTGATTCATTTAATGCTATGCAATTAGATTAGGCCTGGTTTAATTGTTTGAGTAATGAAATATTGATTCGAGATTCGAGAGATGAGAATTGATGTTTAGGCTTAGTTTCAATCGGCAGATTAATTTATAAATGGTTAAGTCATGATTTGAGAGATGCGATTTAATGCCGGTAAATTAATCATGTGATTGTAATTCGTAGCGAAAGCCCTTTATAATCTGAATAATTATTGTGTTGGTGATTGATTATTACATTTTACCTTGGAATATTGTTTATTGGTGAACCTATACCCTAGGTTTTTATTTATTGATTTCTTCCTACTTTTATTCTTCTTAGTTTAATTCATCATATCTATAATTTGGTTACTTAATAATTTAAATTAATTTAATTAATTAGGAATAGAAAGATTTATTTCCCTATGGATTCGACCCTACTTCCCTATTTGCTTTAGCTAGAGGACTTAGGAATTAAATTTGAATAGATGATACAACTTTAGCCTGTCAAAAATTTGGCTTCGTTGTCGGGGAAACGGTTTTATCTTTATTTCTAATTGTTTTTGTAGTCTAGATTATTTTCTCTCGTCTCAGAGAATGCAAGTTCTTTGGGACAATTTCTCATATTTGTTTGTTCAGTTTTATGTTTATGCCCGGGAGTTCTAGATCAGGGTACATCCCATTCGATTCTAAAATCGAATGATCTTTTCATAGATAGAAGAATCTTCAGACAAGTACGAGCCACTCTGAGGGTAATATACCTTTCGAAGCCCCATTTGATTCTAGTGACACAAAAGTTTCTTCAGAACCAGAATCAGAGATGGCACAACCACCTCCTGTTCGCAAGCTTAGCGATTATTCATAGCCATCCTTGACGAATTTTCCACATCTTGCTCCTACACCTAATCTCGATGGAGTACAATTCGAGATTAAACCTCAAATCATTACTATGATCGAAAGGAAGCAATTTAGCGGAGCTAAAGGTGAAGATCCAAATCTTCATATTGCAGACTTTTGCCAATATTGCAACCCTATTAGGCAAATTGGGGTCACGTAGGAAAAAATCAGGGAGATTCTTTTTCCCTTTTCTTTATGTGGTAAAGCTAAATTGTGGTATAATGGATTGAATAGAACTGCACTTGGTATTACTGACCGGGATACTCTTGCTCTGAATTTCTACAGTAAATATTACCCTGCAGAGAGGATAGCTTTGCTAAGGAGTTCAATTCAAAACTTTGCCTAAGAGCCTGATGAGAGTCTATAAGCAGCTTAGGAGAGGTTTAAAGATTTGCAGAGAGAATGTTACTCAGCAGCTAACGGGAGATTTATGAATCTTAATGTAGATGTAGCATGCCAAGTTATCGAAGAGATGGTAATTCACAATTCCCAATATGGGAATCCTAGAGGCTTTGCAAACAAAAGCAAACATAGTTTCAATTCCGTATCCTTTGTGCAAGCTCAATTAGCATCTATTTATCAGAAATTAGATAATCTTAGTGCTTTTTATCCTACTACTATAGCTAATGTTTCTGCTGTTAATAATAACACTAACAAAGATTTTTGTGAAAATTGTGGAATTCTAGGGCATTGGGAACAAGAGTGTAGGAGTCATGTGGAGCAAGTTAATACATTCCAAGCCTATCGACAATATAACCCGTACTCCAACACCTATAATCCTGGCCTTCGAAATCATCCATATCTTTCTTTACGGAGCACCAATGTGCAAAACCTCCCAACTCCACAACCATCGCAACCACAACAAAAATACTACCAACCCCCTAACCAAAGGACCCAATCACCAACTCTACCTCCATCCACTGACTCTGCCTTTTCAGAAATTAGAGCGATGTTAGCTAATATGCAAAATCACATACTGAGTAGAGATGCATAAATTAATTCGATATTAGCACATAATGAAATCATTGATAACTAGATTGCGCAACTTGTTGGGTTTCGAAAAGTCAGACTTTCCGCGGAAACAAAACCCGACCCCAAGACCCGCTCACAATTAATATAACTAATAAGCATAATTAACAAAATAAGGAGAAAGACAATATTACCCTTGGTGCGTGCTTCGCTCCCTTTAATGAGCTCTTACATCGAAAGCCTCGGGTCCCCCAATCGCGTGAACCTCCCTCGGAAATCGACCCGCAACAATGACCCGTTGGCCCTTACTCGGAGTTTAGCCGAGCTAGACCAAAAAATAAGACTACTCGAGTTTTTATGAACTTAAAGGTTTTCTCACTTTGGGAGATGCCTTATTGAGTTCAACTCAAGTGGGTTTCTCAAATCCCAATACTTTGGTATTCATAGAGAAATCCCATGAACATTCCTCTTTCCCATCAATGTGGGAGAGTTGGTAAAAATCCTTTTTCCATTTTATTTTTAAATAAAAAATTAAACGAAAAAGCAATGCAATAATTAATCAACAAGTGTCAAGAAAAAAGGGAGAGCGTAGGTGAGGACCACAAGGGGGGGACCAAAGGGGTTGCCTTGCTCGCGCCTGGTGCTCTTGGCTGGGTGCCAGCTTGCGCGGGCTGCTGCCTCGGCCCAGCATGCCTCTCATGCATGCAGGCTGTTGGCCGAGGCCTTGTGCCCCATTACTAGCCTTTGCGTGTACCAGCTTGCTTGCTAGCCATGCGCTGCTAGCTATGATAGTAATGCTAGCATGTGCGTGCTAGCTTGTTGCGCCACGCACCAACCAGTGCTGCTAGCAGCCTCGGCATGTTGCGGTGAGCATGCTAGCTACCATGCTAGCACCTTGTGCCCTTATCACTCGGTTTGCTCGTGGCATTTCGATGCTAGGGGTATTTTATTAATTGTTGATTAATTGATTTTTACCGTCTCGTCACTTTGTTAATTTGACTCGACTTTTGACGCTCAGTCTCGACGCTCCTAGCTCGATATCCGATGTCTATGTTCATAATACTCGAGTGACTCATTAATTCCTTTCGGATTAATTCGTCGTGACGTATCGTTAGTTTGCTTGGGTGTGACCTGAAGGGTTCAATCAAGATTAAGCTGTAATATAAATTATACATTAATATTACTGATCGGAAGCGGCCTCTAACTAGGCATTCCGATCACTTGACCTCACTGAATAATTAGCTTTCTAATAATTCTGAACCCTTTATCAGAATAATACACTTGTTCGAATGACACTATTCCTATCACAACTTTCCTTTACTCTACAAACTCGCCAGCAGGGAGCTCTACCATCACAGCCAGTACAACCCACGGATCATGTTGATGCAATTACTCTAAGGAGTGGTTCACACTATGATGGGCCTTCTATGCGCAGAGATGATGAACCTGTTACAACAACAATTGCTAATCCTGATTCCCTTGTACCAAGTGCTAATGATACTAACCCTGCAAGGCCCCAAGAGAAAACTAACTCTTCTAATGTTTCTTTGCAGGGTAAACCTCAGGACAAAGGTGGAGATGTCCAGGGTCCAGTTATCAAACTTCCATTCCCTAATAGTCATTTGATGAATAAGTTTGATAAGAAATTTGGTAAGTGTTTGGAGGTTGTGAAGAATTTTTAGGTAACAATTCCTTTCATTGATTTAATCACTCAGGTTCCTGCATATGCTAAATTTATGAAAGATATTTTGATTAGGAAAAGCGCCTTTAATGAGGTAGAAAATGTATCTTATGCAGAGGAATGTAGTACTTTATTGCAAAATAAATCTCCTCCTATATTAAAGGATCTTGGTAGATTTTCTATCTCTTGTCATATTGGTAATGTCTTCATTGATAAAGCATTGTGTGATTTGGGTGCTAGTGCTAGTGTTATGCCATCGTCTATGTGCTCAAAGCTTAATATGGGTGCTTAAAAGTTATTGATATTACCTTGCAAATGGCAGACTGTTATGTTAAATATCCCTTAGGTATTTTAGTGGACGTTCCTGTTAAGGTAGGTAAGTTTTTTATCCCTGTTGATTTTGTTGTTTTAGACATGGCAGAGGATACTCAAATTCCCATAAATTTAGGTAGGCCTTTCCTCTATACAGCAGGAGCCATTATTGATATTAAAAATGGAAAACTAACCCTTTCTGTAGGAGATGATAATATCACTTTTATTTTAGGGAAGGTTTTGAAAGTACCTATGTTAGAGAAAAATTATTACTTGATTGATGTTATTGATGTAATGGATGTTATTTGTGAAGATATCTTACCACAGGTTCTTGTAAAGGATCCTTTGGAGGAAGTTCTTTATGGTGAATTTACTACAGGTGATGTAGGCATTCGAAGTAGAGAGGTGGATGCCATAGAAAAAGCTCTAGCTATAGATGAACTTGATCCTAAATAGAGCAAGAAGGTAGTAAAATTAGTTCAGGAATCAAAACCTGTAGAGGTTAAGAAACCTGAACTAAAACCTCTCCCTTCATATTTAAAATATGTTTTTCTTGATGAGCAGGAATTACACCCTGTGATCATTAGTACTGCAGTTGATGACCCACAAACTTCCAAACTTCTAGAGGTTCTTCGAACCCACAAAAGGGCAATAGGGTACAGTATTGATGATCTCAAGGGTATTAGCCTTGATTTTTGTATGCACAGGATACACTTAGAGGACAATTACAAGCCATGTATTCAACCCCAGAGGAGGTTGAATCCTAACATGCAAGAAGTAGTCAAGAAAGAGGTTATTAAATTACTTGATGCAGGTATTATCTATCCTATCTCTGACTCAAAGTGGGTAAGTCTTGTATAGGTAGTTCTTAAAAAGGGTGAGATGATTGTAGTGAAAAATGATAAGAATGAATTAATTCCCACTAGAACTGTTACAGGGTGGCGTATGTGCATTGACTATCGTAGATTATGTATCGCCACTAAAAAAGATCACTTTCCTTTCCCTTCTATTAATCAAATGCTTGAAAGGCTAGCTAATCATAAGTTCTTTTGTTATTTGGATGTGTATTCGGGATTTTTCCAAATTTCAATTCACCTTGAAGATTAGGAAAAGATTACATTTACATGCCGTTATGGTACTTTTTCATATCGTAGAATGCCCTTTGGTTTGTGTAATGCCCCTGCTACTTTTCAACGTTGCATGATGAGTATCTTCTCTGATTTCATAGAGTCTATCATAGAAGTAATTATGGATGATTTTAGTGTTTACGGGTGTTCATTTGATTCATGTCTTGGTAATCTTGCTAAAATTTTGAAAAGATGAGAAGAATGCAATTTGGTTTTAAATTGGGAGAAGTGTCACTTTATGGTGATAGAAGGAGTGGTCCTTTGTCATGTTATATCTAATAAGGGTATTCAAGTAGATAAAGCTATGGTTTCTGTGATTGAGCAATTACCTCAATCAGTTAATGTTAAGGGGGTTAGAAGTTTCTTAGGTCATGCGGGGTTTTATCGTCGCTTTATCAAAGATTTTTCTAAAATTGCTAAACCACTAACTCAACTTTTACTCAAGGATGCCCCATTTTATTTTACTAACGAGTGTCTTGAGGCTTTTAACAGGATTAAGCAGGCTTTGATATCGACACCTAACATATGTGCTTCCGATTGGAATCTCCCTTTCGTGATCATGTGTGATGCCAGTGATTTTGCATTAGGAGCCGTGCTGGGACAGATAAAGAACAAAGTTTTGCGTGCTATTTATTATGCAAGTAAAACTTTGGATGATGCCCAAGTCAATTATGCCACCACGGAGAAGGATTTTCTTGCTGTGATTTATGCTATAAAAAAATTTAGATCATATCTAGTTGGTTCTAAAGTTATTGTTTTCACTGACCATGCAGATTTAAAATATTTAATAGCCAAGGCAGAAACAAAGCCTAGGCTCCTCTATTGGGTTCTCTTGCTCCAAGATTTTGATGTGGAAATTAAAGATAAAAAGGTGCAGAGAACGTTGTTGCAGACCACTTATCAAGAATCAGGTCTAATGAGGGTAAAGATCCTCTTCCTATAGATGATAATTTCCTTGATAACCACTTGTATGCAGTTTTAGAGAAACGCCTTTGGTATGTCGACTATGCAAAATATTTGATGGGCAGCACTCTACCTCCCGATGTGTCCTATCAACAGAAAAAGAAGTTCCTTTATGATGTTAAACATTATTTTTGGGATGATCCTTTTTTGTTTCGTGAGTGTGAAGATGGATTATTTCGTAGGTGTGTTCCCGAATGGGAAGTTCATGGTGTTACTAGATACCTTAACTTGCCTTATGGAGGACATCATTGTCCCACCAAGACGGTTGCAAAGATCAATGAGTTGGGTTTCTATTGGCCTACCATGTTCAAGGACGCTCACTCTTTTGTTCAAGCTTGTGACTCTTGCCAGACTGGCAATCTCGCGGCGGCATGAGATGCCTCAAACTGGTAGTTTGGAAGTTGAAATATTTGATGTTTGGAGTGTTGATTACATGAGACCTTTTCCTTCTTCAAGAGGGAATCGCTATATACTTGTCGCCAAACTGGTAGTTTGGAAGTTGAAATATTTGATGTTTGGGTTGTTGATTACATGAGACCTTTCCTTCTTCAAGAGGGAATCACTATATACTTGTCGCCGTTGATTATGTATCAAAGTGGGTTGAAGGCATTGCCTCACCTACCAATGATGCCAAGGTGGTCCTTAAGCTATTCTAGAAAACAATTTTTCCTAGATTTGGAGTCTCTAGAGCTATTATTAGTGATGGGGGATCTCACTTTCATGAGCGAAAGTTAGACACCCTTCTCAAGAAGTATTGTGTACACCATAGGACGGGTTTAGCTTACCATCCTTAAACTAGTGGCCAAGTTGAAGTTTCTAACTGTGAGATCAAGGCTATTCTAGAGAAGGTGGTAGCAAAATCTTGGAAAGATTGGAGTGATAAGTTGGATGACACCCTTTGGCATATAGAATCGCATTCAACACCCCAATTGGTATTTCCCCCAATAGACTTGTGTCTGGGAAAGCATGTCACCTCCCGGTGGAATTAGAGTACAAAGTTTATTAGGCTATTAAAGAGCTCAATTTGGATACTAAGTTAGCGGGAGAGAAGAGGCTTCTACAACTCAAACAATTAGATGAGTTTAGGTTGATGGCCTATGATAGTGCACACGTGTACAAGGAGAAGACCAAGAAATGACATGACAAGATGATCCTTCCAAGAGCATTAAAAGAGGGTGTCAAGGTTTTGTTGTTCAATTCTAGACTAAAACTTTTCCCAGGAAAGTTGAAGTCAAAGTGGTCGGGTCCTTTTACTGTGAAGAGGGCAAATGGTAGTGAGTTTTCCCAGGAATTATACGATGAACATGGTAGTGAGTTTAATGTAAATGGTCAAAGACTAAAGTTATACCATGAAGGGGCTACGATTTGTGCGGTTGAATTACTTCACCTAATCGATTCCGTTTCATCTTGATCGACGAATGTATGGTAAGAAGGTCATGCGGGACCTAGATAAACCAGCGCTTTGCGGGAGGCAACCCGTATTTTCATGCTTTTTAGAGTAGTTCTTTGCTTACTTTTTATATTGTGAGAAGAGAGAAGAAGGAATTTAAAATGTTTTATAGTTTTTGGTATAGGTTGGAGAAAAAGAGAACCAAATTTGAAGAAAAAAGAAGAAAAAAATCGAACCTCATTGTGTTGTAGTGCGCCCGACTGGGTGAAGCTCCGCTCGACCGGGCACGAGAGACAGGTTCGAAAAAGGATGAAATTCACCCGACCAAGCGAAGCCCTGCCCGACCAGGCATGAAAAGAAGGTTAGAAAATTGAAGAAATTCGCCCGACTGGGCGAAGGACTGCTCGACTAGGTGCGAGCGTGAATGTAAAATTCGAAGATGATTTCGCCTGACCGGGCGCGAGCGTTGACGAGTACGGATTTGAAATTTTTCCCGATCGGGCGAAGCACCGCCCGACCGAGCGCGTGCCTAGAGAATCCCTACTCACCCAAATCGCCCGATCAGGCGAAGGCCCGCTCGACCGGGCGCGCCTATATCTTTCGGGATCCCCTTTTCCTTTCTTCTTCCTTTTCTCCTTATTTCCTCTTTCCTTCATACCTTCTCTCTCTAAAACCTCAAAATTCTCTTCCTTTTCTCTAAGATCTCCTCTCCAGTTCTTACCCAAATCCAAATTTTTTTTACATATTTCTTCTCCTCTCTTCATCCTCTACACTTCTACCCCACTTTTGTTCACTTTTGACTGAATTTTTTCTAAACCCATTTTCAATCATGACTTCAAAGAGGGAAAGAATGCAAGGTGGATGCGGTTCAAGTTCAAGCCAAGCTTACAACCCGAAATTGCAGCTTGAAGCTGTAACACCCTAGAAATTCCTTTCTTTTAAAATACCTATTTTGCTTTGTTTAAAACTCAAAATAGGAAAATCTAAGACATTACCGCCACCGTGAAAACGGCTAAGGCAACTATCAAAGACACATAGCGAAAGACTACTTTTAAAAACATTTGAAACGACTCAACTTAAAAAGTCAACCAACGAAAGTAAAGTCAAACCAAAGTAAAACAAAGTCAACCTACAACTTGGAACCATTGTAGGCCTTTAACAAAATCAAACCAATTCAAACCTTTGCATTAGTCTCACAAACATAATATAATAAAATAATAAAAGCAATAAACATATCATAAACTTATGGAAACTAGCATGATTCGCTCTTCACTCATGCCCATCATGAATATGCTTCATCACCTGAAAAGCTTCTCTCTACTTGTTTCCACTACTCTCTATTAAAAATGGGTCATCATAGGGCCAAGATAAAGACAAGGCCAACAAACACACAAACACATAATCAGCAAAGCTGAGTACATAAGCGTATTTAAACACACTAACATGCTTTCACCTATCAACACACAACTTACCTCGTTGCACCTGTTTACAAGCACACAACATACAACAAGACTTCTCAGCTAAGTAACTAAATAACTTATTTAGTATTGATTACGCATCGAACGAGTTTCCCCCTAACCTGCCCCAATAAAGTGGTACTAACACGGGAGCTAACCGTGCCAGTATAAAAGAACCACTCGTAAGTGGCAGAATTCCTGCGCATAATAATAAAAGGAAAATACAACGTCCTGTACTCCCAGTAGAAGTTATGGTCAAATATAAAGTTGCATAACTCTTCCCATATGTTCATACTCCACGTATATACGTTCCAAGAGTTTTGGTGCGTAATCTCTTTCACTTTACGTTATTTATTTATTATTAGACTTGGTGATGACTCTCAAAACATAACACAATCAATCATTATAATTATTCAAACAATTAAACATACCAATTTAATTCTTGAATAATTAGTGACCACATAATATTTAATGTTGAACCCTTTTTAAATCTACCTCGGTGTCAAAGGCACCTTAAACGCATAATGTGCCACAAAATCCTATCCCTCGGTGTTGAAAACACCTTAAGTGCACTAAGGCACCAAAATATAATTTATTCCTCGTGTTCAAAAACATTTAAATAGCTCTTTCCTCATGCTTAAAGCATTAATAAAAATTATATGAACCATAATAAAATTTCTTCTCAATATTCCAAACTCAATTAAACATGTAGTTTAATTAAACATGTTTTCTATCATGCCATAAATAAAAGTGTGGTTCATATACAACATGCCAAATGAATATTTTCCAATCATTAATCCATCACAAATAAACCATGCTTCATAATTTAATCATTAATATCAACCAAATCACAATTTCCAATCATAAGCTAGCATGATACTACTTGGGATTAATTAATCAAGCCTGGCATCTAACTACATCATCAAAAATATGCTAGGTACGTGAACGTACCTTGAATACGATCTTAAAATTGCCACGACTAATAGAAATCACTCGCTTCAAAGTCTCGTACAATCCAAAATCATAATATGGCATTAAAATCTACTCCACACAAATTTCTAGCAATATATACTCTTATTAAACCACTCATTATTTAATTAAAAAAAGCTGAAAATTAATTTAAAACCTCATACTTTAATCCCAATTAATGGATAGTCAAAATTCCTTCAAGAAACTTAATTTTTAGCATACTAACAAAAATTCCAGCAATATTAATTCATGAAAACTTGCTGTAATTATACTTTAAAACCCTCAAATTAAAGGTTTAAACCACCCTAAATCATATTCCTTCAATAATAAATTATTTATAAATCCAAGGTTTCAAAATTAGGGCTTTTTAATTAAATTTAAAATCTGAAAATTAATTCACATCATACTTAAAATCAATCATCATAAAACCATCACAAAACTCATAATTTATAATTAGATCTAGGATTAAACAAAAGAAAAATAAAAAGAATAATTATTTTTTTCGAAAGGGAGGCCGAACAGCAGCAACAACACCATAGCACGGCTGGGCTGCTGTCGCGCCCTGCCGGTGCAGCCGCGGCTGCTGGCCGTTGCGCCGGTGGCTATGGTGATGGTGGCAAGCCGTGAAAAAAGGGGAAGGGGAAAAGAAAGAAAAAGAAAAAGAAATAAAGGAGAAGGGAGAGAAAGTTTACCTTGGGTATTCTCCACTCTAGGCAAAGTTTAATTTGCCCAAGTCTTGAATATTTATACCCCTTTCTCTAGAAACCCTTCTTACCTAAACTTTCCTTTTTTAATCTTTCCTAATCCCTTTCCTAATAAAACTTTACTAAAATAAAACTTTCCTAAATTAAATCCTAACTTAATAAAATAATTAATTAAATAAAATTTTCCTTTTATACAATATTTCTAAACTTATTTATTTAAAATAAAGAATTAAAATGCCATAAATAATTCATTTCAAATTATTTAAATACCTCACAAAATACTTATTTCAAATAAAATACATATAAAATTACGGGGTACAGAAGCATGGCCTACTATCAGGATTACAACCACGACTCAAAGAGACCGGCTCATCAAACATTACGAGTGTGAGGTAATTCCTTCTTGGTGGTTATACCGAGACACTCTTGAGTCTTTGGGGTTGTTTGTGCAAGTTAAAAGATTTATGAATAATATAGGTATGCGAAAATTCATCGATATGCATTATCTTACTTATCGTGAATTGAGTTGCAAATTTCTTTCTTCATTACATGTTGATCAAACAAATAACGGTCCGAATATGCATTTTAGGTTGAACAATAGGAATGTTAGTTTGACTTATGTGGAATTTTGCAAATTGTTTGATCTTGATCCCCATTCCCTTACTACTTTGCATGAAAACTATAAAATGGAATATATTTATCATGCTTTTATGGGTTTACCTTGCCCGAACTCCCAACATACAAGTGCACGACCCTTTCGCCACCCCGTCCTTAAAATCTTCCAAAGATTTTTGGGGACTTGTTCCTAGCTCAACATAAACCACACAATATCAAAATAAACGAGCTAGTTATCAAAGGCCATTACGTTTCTGGGTTTGGGAAGGTAAACATTGAAAATACATTATTCACCACTTAGGTAGGCATTTCACCTCTAGTGGTGGCCTAACTCGGACCCCTATCCGACTAGGAGGCCTCATAAATAGGATAGTGGTGAAAAAGGCCGGGTTTGTGAAGCTAGGAGTGAAGGATTCACTAATTTTAGGGGGGGGGGGAAACTCTCATGAACATGAGATATCTTCAGAGCTTGGATTGGGTTGCACTAGATCACCAACAAATTCCGCAGTGGTGTGTGAGGGTAGGAGCGGCCCCTTTGCCTATTTTTCCCCTTTCTAACCCTAAGTTGACTGCCTTTCCCCTTGGGCAAGAATCTTACACTTATGAATGATAAATCATGCTTCCCTGTGCCCCATACATACATAACATTGTTTTAATTCTTGGTATATGATGATGAGTATTGTGGATAGGTGATTTGATATTTGATTGCTTGGATGTCTTAACATGAGTCAATTTTTCCCATTTACTTTTGAATATAGTGCTTGACTAGTTTTTTAGTTAGGAATGTGTGTTAGTTCCTGGTATGTCAATGAATTTGAGTATTGGTTTGCAGCTTTGAGTAGTGTTTATATGACACTCATTATTATGTACATTGAGGAGGACGAAGGCGTTGTTCTTTTAGGTGGTCTTAAGAGAAAATTAGATACATTTGTTCACTTCTTGCTACCCATGTTGTTGTCTTGACTTTTTGTTGTTTATTAGCCACATTACAAGCCAATTTTGCCCCATTGGTTACTAGTACCAAGCTTGGCTTGGAGGAGCTATTAGTGAGTGAGGTGAGGGTGTTTGTGGTGTGCTGATTATTTGCACAATTTGGGTGGTGATGAGAAGTTGTTTGTTTTTTATTGTGGTTTATTTTTTATGATTTTCAGTGTTGAGTTTTTTCTTAGAAAAAAATAAAGCATGACATGATGTTGAAAAAAAAAGAGAAGTTCAAGAAAAGAAAAAAAGAAAGAATGAAAAATAAGTGAACTCCAAAAAAAAAAAAAAGCAAAAGAAAAAAAATGAATAATGTTCAAATGTTCTAAAAGAGGGTTCAAAAGAACAAGAAATATTGAGTTTCAATGAGAAAAATTACAAGTGTTAATTATTTCAAAAGTTTGTTTGGTTTGCTCAAGTTCATAATTATTAAATTTTTATGAGCGAAGTTGTAACAGTTGGGAGTTGTTGATTGAATTGGATGTTTGGTGAAATTTTGGCTGAGTAGAGTAGTGTTGGAGATGGTTTATATGGTCATTATCTATCTTGACCTTGTTCTTGATTATTAGGATTATGGCTCCCTTAAGCATTGTTTTTCTCTCACATTTTCCTAAATATTTCCTACCTTTTTCCCGAGCCTGACATTACAAGCTTTAAAGACCTTCCAACCTTTGTGCATAGAGTTGTGTGAATGTGAAATTAGGTGTTTATCAATGCAAAAAATGATTTGATATATTCCGAGTCGACTATCTAGGTTGAGTGAATGACTTTCAAACACACGAGCGTTGTGAGTTGGGAGGGCATTGTTCACATAAAGGGGTTGGGATGGAGAGTGATCGGGTACATTTTATATCCGCCACATAAATGAGAGTTGAGTGTGTGAGCACTAGTCTTGAATTCTATATGCTCGTGGTTTGCTCTATTTGACAATTGTTAAGGAGGATGAGTAGTTAGATGGATTTGATTGGTTGGCTTTGAGGCATACTTGTTTTAGATTTGCCTTGAATTAGTTATGCTTGGTTTTGATTGATTTGGGGTGAAGTACGTTTTATTTGTTCAATGATGAGCTCTTTTCTTTAGGACAAGAAAAGGTTTGGCTTGGGGGATTTTGATATGTCTATTTTATATAGTGGTTTACCCCCCGTCCCTTGGACATAATTAGGAGTTTTTTGGCTCTATAGAGCCAATTTTATTACTAATATGTGTTTTCTAGTGTTTTCGTAGTTTTGGTATTGTTTTATAGGGAATTGAAAGTTTTGAGCATTTTTCCCGATTTATTTGGAGCCACTACAAGCATTAGAGAGGCACGACCACCTTTCATAGCCCAAGGCTGGTTTGAATAATCAAACCAGTAATTAAGGGCTCGGCATAGAAGAAATGAGGCAATGGACCGAGTGATTAAACCCCAAGGAGGAGATACGAGTTTGAGCCCAGTTAGTAGCCCAAAACTAGAGGTCCAAGGCTTGCTATGAGCTCCGATCGATTGGATAAAGGCTCGCTTGAAGGCGCGCCCGGCCGAGCGAGGCGGAAGAACAAAGAGGCAATCTTCGCCCTATCGGGCGCGAGGGAAGCATCCCTCCAAGAAAAGGCAGGCTAGGCCGGGCGAAGGTCCGCTTGACCGGGCGCGTGTTTTGGAGGAGTTTTTCGACAATTTCTACTTAGATTTTAATTAGGATTTTTTTAACTTTGTATAAATACGTTTTGTTTAGTTTTGATACAATTATCTCTTTCCATAAGCTAAATTCTCATACTTAGTTTTAAGCTTAGATTTCTCTCTTGTTTCTCTCTCTACAACTCTTGGTTTATGCAATTTATTATTTCTGTTAATTTTGGTAACAATTTCTTCCCTTTTTATTTCTAGTAATTTAATTGCTTTGAGTTTTCATGTCTTGTTTAATTGCTTTGTTTAGTTTAGATTTTAATATGTGTTAGTAGATTATTTTTTAGGGTTGTGGGGATCCATAAATAATATGAAGGGGTATTTATTATTGTTGATTATCAATGCTTGATTAATTTCCTATTGATTGATTTAATACAATGCAATTATATTAGGCTTGGTTTAATTGTATGAGTTATGTAATATTGATTCGAGATTCGAGAGATGAGAATTGATGTTTAAGCTTAGTTTCAATAGGCAGATTAATTTATAATGGTTAAGTCAAGATTCGAGAGATGCAATTTAATGCCGGTAGATTAATCCTGTGATTGTAATACGTAGCGAAAGCCCTTTTTAATCTGATTACTTATTGCGTTGGTGATTGATTATTACGTTTTACCTTGGAATATTGTTCATTGGTGAACCTATACCCTAGGCTTTTATTTATTGATTTCTTCCTACTTTTATTTTTCTTAGTTTAATTTATTATATCTATAATTTGGTTACTTAATAATTTAGATTATTTTAATTAATTAGGAATAGAAATATTTGTTTCCCTATGGATTCGACCCTACTTCCTTATCTGCTTTAGCTAGAAAACTTAGGAATTAAATTTGATTAGGTGATACGACTTTAGCCTGTCACGGCGCTACGGCTAGCGGTGTTGAGGGCGGCGAATGTGACATGGAGATAAGTGAGGAGGAGAGAGTGGTTAAAGAAGTTGTTTTTGAGGAGCATGTTGTCCTGGTGAATAAAGTGGAGCAGCCTCATATTTTTACGAATCAAGTGGACGAGCCTCCTGCTCTCGCTGATCAAGTTGAAGCAGATGAAGAAGAATAGGAGGGGAGATGGAATCAGAAAAAGAAGAAGAGGGGGATGAGGACAATGAGGATGAGGAGGGGAGTAAGGCTGATGAAAATGGTTTCGAGGAGGAGGTTGAAGATGATGCTGAGCATGATGATGGAGGGCACTCGTCTTCTAGCTTTTATAGTGGAGATGTGTTCGGTGGTGATGATGAGAATTACGGTGATTCAGAGTCTTTGATTGATTCAGATGCCTACCGGCGCAATCCTAAGAACTTTAATGGTATTTGTTAGATGAGTTTGGTGTGCATTAAGCTTTGTTTTGGGATTAGGTTGGGTATGTTTATAATTAGTTAGGTAATCTATTCTAGTAAGTAGGCTTGATTGTATAGTGGTTTAAGCATTTCTAATTAGGGATTTCAGCTATTTGGGGTTGATTTTGTTTATGATTTTCTAATTAGGGTTTAAGTTGGTGGATTTAGTGGTCTAATTTCTAATGTTATGCTTATTAAACAGTTTGTTCACTTTATAAAAAATGGCTATTTGGTTCTGACTTTATATATCTGCAATTTTTTCCTTTTGTTTTGGTTTTAGTTATAGCTTAATTAGTTAAATGAAGTTTGTTCTATGGTTGTAGTAACTATATATGTTTTTTTTAAAGTGAAATGCATGGAGTTTGATTCATGGTATGGTTGTTAAAGTGAGACGAATGAATTTTAATTCATGGTTGTTTAAGTAAAATGAAGGAAGTTTGATATATGTATGCTGTAATTCATCTAATTAGAGGTCTAATCTAATCTTGATTGATGGTTTATGTTTAAGCGAAAAAATTGAGGAAAGTATATCATTATTATGTTGTTAAAATATGAATTTCGATTTTGTAGTTGTTTAGAGAATAGGATATATTGTACTTCATCACACACAAGTCTAAATAGCCTAAAAAATACTTCTTAATTCAAAATCCTGTAAATTTCCTAAAATCAAGCAACTTTGCCACTCCATCAGAGTTTTGTAACCTTAGAAATAAAGACAAGAGCCTCTTAGAAGTAATGACAAGAGCAAGATAAAACATTGAATCAATAACAATACATGAAACCTAAGAAGTGTAAGTGATCATTATTTAGTGTAGAATCTATTTGGTTTCGTGATGTCCAACACCATGCGGAACTAAAACCTAACCCCAAGACCCGCACATAAACAAATGCAACCAAAACATGCATATTAATTAACAACATAGTTAATAACATAATGAAATTAACTATGAAGAAAAGACGATCATACCCTTGATGCGTGCTTCGCTCTTTCTTAGAGCTCGGACTTGAAAGCATCGAACCCCGCAAATGAGCAAGCCTCCAACGTCTCACACCCTCGAGACCCGACCTGAACGACCCCTACCTTGAAGCTTAGTCGGGGCTAGACAAGAAAGACTAGAGTATTATGAACTTAATGGTTTTCTCACATATTAAAAAATGCCTTATTGAGTTCAACTCAAGTGAATAATCCCAACTCTTAATGTTGGTATTTATAGGCAAAGGCTCCCAAAAACTTCAATCATCTTTCCATTTGGGAAACATGATAGAGTGAGAAAAATAAACAATTAATTTAATTCTAAATTAAATTATATAGCAAGAAAAATAATCAAACAACACTTGGCACACACATGGGAGTGGTTAGGTGCACAACTAAAAATACCGCCTTTTGCGACCGTCTCAAACGGTCGCTGAAAATAATTGCGACCGTCAATGGTCGTAACAAGGTCGTCGTTATTTACTTGGTCGCAAAAATCCGAAATTACGACTGATCGATGGTCGCAGATTTTATTGCGACCGTTTTCTGATTTTCAACGACGGTGTGTGTAACGGTCGCAATTTATAATAATTGCGACCGTTTTTTGAGTCGGTCGCAAAACTAACAATTTGCGACCGCCAAAGACGGTCGCTAAAATTATAAAAAAAATTAAAAAAAAATTAGCCCAAACACACTCCATTGCCTACCTAGCTGCACCACCAATTCTAACCATAAACCACCACCACCGCCTACCAGTATCGCCACTGCCAACCAATAACCACCCATAACCCAAAAAACTATGAATTTATCAAAATAATTAAACCTATCAAGAGTGAAAGGGGCGTGAGAAGAGAGAGAAAGGAAAGAGAGGAGAGAGAGAGAGAGAAAGAAGAGGGAGCAACATCTTGTTTGAAATTAGGGTTAGGGTGAGTTGGCCAACCATTTTATACCCATTTTTTTTATATAAAATTAATCATTTTGTGACAGGTAAAAGCGGTCGCAAAATTACGACCGACTCTAAAACGGTCGAAATTTGTGTAATTTGCGACCGTTAAAAGTGCTCGCAACAGATTTACTTTTATTTAGAATTATTTTGCACACATATTTTTTTTAAAAATAATATTTAAATAGCTTTGCGATGGTTTAATAGCCCAAAGTTTGTTGCAAAACGGTCGCAAATCTGCGACCGCTTTAAAAACGGTCGCAAAATTGCTACCACATAAAAATCGGTCGCAAATTTCATATTTTGCGACCGTTTTAATGGCGGTCGTAGAAAAACGGTCGCAATTTCACCGAATTTTAGTAGTGGTGAGGACCACAAGGAGGACCACATGGTCTCCTTGATCCCCAAGTAAAAACCTCCTCCAATCATAAGCAAGCATGACCAGTTAATGCTTGGGCAACAAGGCTTGCCAAGATGGCAGCCTTGTGCCATGGCTTAGCCTGCCAGCCGCAGCAAGCCCATGCGGGCATTTTCTTGCTACTTGCTGGGTGGGCTAGGCCGGTGCGCTCGAGCACGCTAGCATGCTTCTAGCTGCTACGCTACTGCTTGCCTATGCTACTAGTGCGAGCTTGCTAGAGGGCTTGCACTAGCAACACTGCAGCCCTGCAAGTATGCTAGCACAAAATACCTCACATGGCCAGCATGCTTGGCTGGCTACCAGGCCATATGAAGGGCCAGCACGCACCTCCCCGCATCACTCGGCCAACATGTTGCTCAGCCTGTGTGAGGGATTGTGCGGCCATAGCACGCCCAGCCTCGCATGCCCCTGGCCAGCACCATGGTGTGCCTATGCGAGGGCTTGGGCTGCGGTTTATCTTTACCTCCACTTGAGTGGTGCGGCAAAGCCTTGTGTTAGCCTAATATGTCCTGTCGTTTGATTATTTTACGTTTGGTCGATTTCTAGAATCGCCTTGACGATAGACGCTCGACTTCGACGCTCTAAGCTCGGAATCTGACGTCTTTGTTCGTAATAACTCTATTGACTCATTTAATCCTTCGGATAAATTGGTCGTCGCGGATCGGTTACTTGATTGGGTGTGACCCGAAGGGTTAAGTCAAGGTTAAGCTGTAATATTAATTATGCATTAATATTACTGAACAGAAGCGGCCTCTATCTAGGCATTCCGATCACTTGACCTAAATGAATAATTAGTTTTCTAATAATTCCAAACCTTCTATCGGAATAATACACTTATAGAAGGACACCATTTCTTTCAATCTCCCACTTCTCCATTCGGACTAGTGTGCTTTTAGTGTATAACCTATTTCTTGTGTCGCTTAATGTCTCTTCATGAACTATAAGGTAAGATTATTCGTCATCCTTATTACGTTCAAAAGTGTTTCTCGATTTCCGAGTTCGACTGTTAAGAAGATGATTTCTAAAATTCATTTGAGCACGGCCATGCGTTTTCACAATCTCGCTCATCGAGAGGCCTTGTAAACAGCAAAGACATGTTCCCTATTTAAATAGGGGGACATTTATTCCCAGTCTTGTATTGTAAGCTTTTCTTACTAAGAAGACCTAGCCGCCCGAGTGTTGCCGTTATAATCCCCATTTACGGCAGACGTTTGACAGACATCAAAACAGACTAGTACTCAAATAAGAGAAATTACAATACTCATGGCTTGAGAAAAGAGATTCCGATAGCCATAATGAGAAATATACTTATGACGATTTTTTTTAATCTTTTAAAGTATTCTCATAGGTCGATCCGGTATAGTTTCAAAATAATACCTGTGTAAATGATTTATGACAATCATGTCTTTAATCTAAAATGGTAATTAATCGTCCAACATTTAAATGACCTTGATTAGGTATAATTTTCGAATATAATATTCAATGTTCAATTAATTGGTGTTTCTTTATCCAAGACATTGTCTTGATACCCTATTTTGAATATTTTCTTAATTGAATGGACTCATTATTCAATTCTAAACCACAACTAAATAGTTTTGTGGAATAATTAGTAAATTTTATTCCACTTTGAAACCTTTCAACATTTCATCTCATCGCCGCGATAGAAGTAGTTTTATTCCAGATTGGTTTCGGTTTTTTTCTGATCGTTTTCGGACTATTTTTCTTATAAATAGGGTCGTATTTCCCCGTTTTCAATCATCAACAATCATCTAATTCTTTCTCTCTTTAAGCTAGAAGCTTATTCTTTCTCTCTCTTTCTAAGCCTAGCCTTTCTTTAAACACAATTCCGCATTCACAAGTTATAGACACTCCTAGCCAAGCTCGAAGTTACCTTCGTCCTAGACGTGAAAGGTTGATAATTTCGTAGGGTTTGGTCCCAAATCCCTATTTCAATTATTTTAATTAATTGTTTGATTTAATATTCTCCTTGAAGTTACTAGCGTGTGTATTGTTTTGATAGAAAGAGATACGAGGCAATAAAGTAAGTTGTTTTATTGCTTTATTTCTATAAAAATCATGCTTAGATTATTTTGATTCCTAGTATCATGTTAGGATGTCTTTATGTTCCTAGTATCATGTTTAGGGTATTAACTAATATTTCTGTTATTATGTATGCTTCTAGTATCATGCTTAGGTTGCTTCCTATTTTCTTCTATCATGTTAGTATCATGTTAAGGCTAAAGCTTTGATCTTTAATGTTTAGTGACATGCTAGGATTTGTTATTAATCTTGTTAGTATCATGTCTAGGATCTTACTAATATTATTATTCTTAAATGAGAATATTATGATGATTTGTTGTGTCAATATTGTTATGTTGCTGCCGAGGCATGTAGGAACTGGTGCTGAGAAAATAGTGCCTGTCGTAGTGCGACAGCAATGTCGCGTGGCGACAAGGTCGTCGTCTCGTGACGATCCCTGTTATCTCGCGCTAAGTTCTTCCAATACCGAGCTAGAAATCTACCTTCTTGCTTTGACTAGTTCTAGTACCGTTTGCTCGAGTTTACTTCCTGATTGAGTTTTTCTCACTTTTCTGAACCCATATGTGTTCTACATATGGCTATAACCCTCTGGGAATTCACGCTCCATCTACCCAATCAAACGCTCATTGCAACGACGGGTACATCCGAGTTTGTGAATTCACCAAACCATGGAAGCAAGTTTAACTTGCAGGGTTCCATCCATAGCGCCAACCCTTCCAAAGGTAAGGCTTCAACGCGATGCATCCGGACTCATAACCATGGACCCTCTTTGACTAACCCTTATCCTTGAACTTTAGAGAACTAGAGCCATGGTCAGGTTGCAAACTCATTGCATCATATTGTGCTTACTTAACTACTTGTGCATCTCTTTCTTGTGCATATTTATACTAACCGTTTGTTTGGCTTGTGATTAAGTCTAAATAAACTAATTAATGATTAAAGGACTTTTCTTAATTAATTAACCAATTAATATAAGTAATTAAAGTCTAAATAAATTGATCAAACTTGACTTAGTACGACTGTAGGTTTTTTCCTCTAAGGTAGAACGATGGAAACAGGCTCAGACCAATGTTTCAGCAATGACGCAAAGGTTTGTCCTGTGGTGCGACACGCTAGTGTCTATCGCGACACGACAGCAATGTCGCGTCGCGATGTTGCTGGCGCATCGCGACAGTCCCATTATTGGTGCGATGGTCCAATTTCCTGCTTGAGTCTTCACGCTGAATCTAACTAATTAGTTTATTAATGGCAGAAGCCATACTTATTCCTTAATTGAGTCTAAGCACATAGTCCCATGGCGTTACACAAGTGTCAAAGCATGCCACTTTCACTCACTTTTAAAGCACACACTTTGCATATATGTTTCACCTTGACCATGTCTAGAGAGTCTTTAGTGCTCGTGTCTTTCCGTCATTTCTTTTAGGGGGGTAAGTCAGATATTGATCCTCCAAACATAACCATGTTGTTTGAACCCTATATTTGATTCCCAAAAATATACACCCTAATTTTGCTTTTTTGCTTTTAAAACCAATAAAGTCAAAGTCAATTTGAGTCAAGTCATTAAGTCAAATATGGTTTAATTTACAAATACTAGGTCAAGAAGAGAAGGGCGCTTAATCAAGGACAACACCTTCGTTCAAGTTCTACTCTTCGATAAGCCCATTAGACACAGGAAAAAGTTCGTACTAATGGCTTCCCAACAAGAAGTTGATGAGTTAAGGCAAAACATGAACAATCTGACTGAGATGGTGAAGACTCTCGTTCTTTAAGTTAACGATCCTAGCAAGCAATGACAGCTTGAGCGCATGGAAGAAAGCCTTAAGCAAGTTTCCAACGATTATAAGTATCAAGGAATTAGCTCACAAGGGGTCTCGGTGTACAAGGAATTTCTTCCACTGAAATTCAACGCGAACGACATCCCTAGATTCAAGCCAACTGACAACCCCTACTTCCATCTAAGAGCCTATGAAACAATAATGAATATTAAAGGGATTGATAGGAAGACTTTCCATTCACTGTTCTCATTGTCTTTAGAAACTGTTTGTCAACAATGGTTCTTTTCCCTAGAAAAAGAGAAGACCTCTTCTTAGGATTCTATAATGAACGCTTTCATGGATAGATATAAGTGCAATATTCAAGTTGAAACAGACCATAGACAACTTGAGATGCTAAAGCAAAAAGAAAACGAAGGGTTCACCTCTTTCTTCAACAAGTGGAGGGAAACTTCCGCTAATATGGTTGAGGTTCCTACTGAAAAGAAGTTTGTAAGGATGTTCATCAAGAACCTCCAAGGAAAATATTCAAAGCATTTGAAATACTAACACAACTTGAATGCTTTCAAGGCTGTCTATGACATAGGTATTGAAATCGAAGATGACCTTGCAAAACAAAAAACTACTAACAATAGTAACAACAGTGGCTGGAAAGGAAAGAAGAACGACAACCCTTCTTCTTCCGAAAACACCTACTCTAGTAACAATGTTAGTACCTTTGACCTCGATGATGTCTTAGCGATGGATAATCAAGGACCTAAAAAGCAATTGAGGAAAGAGTTCACCCCTATTGAGATAAGCTATGATACTGCCTTCGACCGACTCCATGCCAAAGGACTCATTACTCCCATTGGACCTATTCAAGATCCCGCACCTGAAAAGAGGTTACCTAGTTGGAACCCAAATGCACACTACAAGTACCATCAAGGTAGGGGTCATACTACTGAGAGCTGTTGGAAGCTAAAAGAAGCCATCCAATATCTGATTGATAATAACAAGCTTCCCATACCTCCAGCTGGCAAGAAGACCGAGTAATGATAAAGCACAAGACACAAGGCGGGCTTGAACGACAAGATTTCGTGACCTCTTTTTCCTCCTTTCCCCAATAAGTCTAGCATAGGCACCTTTTATTTTCCTTAGATCTTATTTTGTAGGTTTTCTTTTTTCCATTTTTAATAAAATGAGCATTTCTCTCCTTGCATATGATCATTGAAAAAAAAAAAAAATCTATGTCATACTAAGCACAAGGTATACTAATGATTTGAGGCACCCTTTGTAGCCATATCATATCACTTTCACCCTTTAAAAATGTAAATCCTTTCTTGATAAACCACTTTGAGCCTCTCTAACAATAGACCTTTCTTTTTTCAACCCACATCTACCTAACCTTGGGATGGGATAGTGTGCAACTTATGCAATTTCAAAAGCTTGAGTAATTTTACCTAGATCTCAAAAGTTTAAAATAGCAAAAAAAATAAAAGTGTGCAAAAGGGCAAGTGTTCCAACGCCATTGATATGAACATGTTTTTGATATGAACACGTCTCAGATTGCGTCTCTTATCGAGTGCTCGGTACCGTGCCTGAGAAACATGAATGCAAAGTGAGTGATAGACCGCATGATCGGGATTGCCCACACTTATCGAATTAAAAAAATGCAAAAGCAAAAAAGAGAGAGCAAAAATATAAACAAAAGAGAGTTTAAAAGTGAGGAAATCTCAAGCATACAAAAACAAAGATTCAAAAGCAAGGTTGCACACCTTGGGGGCTTATCTAGGGTCTTGAGCCTTTATTCCCTTTCTTCTTCAAACTTTAGCCTAACCACGTTACAACCCTAAAAGAAACTTTTTGAGGTATACACATACTTGTGCGAGGTTCGGCTAGAGCTACGTTCGGCCTGATTCCTAACGGATACGTAGGCAACCTCACATTTGGGTGCAGCTGTAATAATAATTCATTCACATTCACGCATGATCATACTAAGGGATCTCCAATGCTCATCCCTATCCATTTAGAGCTAGACTTGGGGGCTTGATCCCTACATTATTAGCTTACCTAGCCTAATAGTCACCACTATTTGACTCTTTTCAAAATACTTTTCCACACACTTAGCTCTTGCGGTCTAATCGTAGTGTCACTTTCACACACATCATAGATACATGACCAAATAATCCTTCCCATAGGAACCCTTTTTCATGAAATCTTAACGCCTAAGTTATTGTATTACAAAGTATGAAGAGCTGAGCCTCCGCGCCTAAGTTACCCAAATACTTTCACCATCAAGACATCAACTAGAATAGTCTAGGATGTTACAATCCTTGCACCATGAGATCAACATTAGCGCATACATTTAACTAAGCTCATTCAACATGCACTACAAACACTCAAACACTTCACTTCTTCCTTTTCGTGTCTTTCTTTTTTCGGGAGAAAGTCGGTACCCTACACAAAAATGACGAAAAATTTTCGCTTTTCTGCATTTTGAGTTAAGCACATCACATTACAATGCACACACAATTCATGTACATTAAGTCATGTTGTGTCGAGTAGAGTCTTGCACTTTAAGTCATGTTGAAGTCGTATGTGTCAAAACACATTAAGTCAAGTTCGCACAATGAGTTGAATAACGCCAAGCCTTGGGTCAACCCTAAGATAATTATAAACATGAGCAAAAGTCCTATAGCCCAAAATATAGCTTCAGGTACACTAAGAGGTAATTTGATTAAGCGCAGATGAACGAGCTGAAAGAGCTCTGACTAGGATTCAAACGCATTGCAAAATAAAGAACGCAACACGATGAACTCCAACGCAGCACGATGCACCTTGGCGCAGCACGAAGCTTCTTGACGCGTCGTGATATACCTGTCGCTGCGCGATGGCTCTGATTCGCCCGTGTCAGCCTTTGATGGTCTCCAATTTGGATTGGTCAGTCCATGACTAATCCATTTGAGCCTTTTGATGAGCATTTGAGCAATCGATAGTTGTTCGATTGGTAATTGACCCGATTACAGTCTTGAATGATGATCGGCTTGATGACGATCGTATTTTGATTAAATGAACACCTTTGAAAAACCACTTTTGATTAGTAGTCAGTCTAATTACAACTTGAGTGATGATCGGCCTGATGACGATCAAATTATCGATTGAAAAATTGATTGAACAAGATTTGAAACATTTGAGTAGTGATTGATTATAATCATAAAGAATTCCTAGGATGGAGGATTTCCACAAATCAATTTGAAGACTTTAAGATTCTTAGATACGGTTCTTAAAATGAATTCAAAAGATGGAAAGGTTAATTACTTCTAAGAGTAAAGACAAGAAGAAGACTCAAGATGAAGAAGTTCTCGACAGGAGGCTCTAAGATTACAAGGGTCTCTCGCTTGGATTTGAGAAGAACGGTTCAAGATGAAGCGGTCTTCGATAGCTTTTGCTATGATTGAGGAAGTTATCACTTGATTTGAGAAGATGGCACGAGATGGGTGATCTTCGACGGCTTTCGCTAAAATTGTGGGGGTTGTCACTTGATTTGAGAGGATAGCACGAGATAGGCGATCTTCGACGGCATTCACTAAGATTGTAGAAGTTGTCACCTAGATTTGAGAAGAACGGATCGTGATAAGGCGGTCTTCGACGACATTTCGCTATGATTGTGAAGGTTGTCAACATGATTTAAGAAAATAGCTTTTGATAAAGCAGCAATGATAGACGATGTTCCCTAGGATGTGGGAGATTGTCACAATAAAGCTGATGATCGTTACAAGCAGAATGGTCTTCGACGACGTTCCCTAGGATGTGGAGAGTTGTCACAAACAACGGGAGATGACTACAAGCGAAGTTATCTTCGACCGTGTTCCCTAGGATGTGGAAGATGGTCACAAAACGGCATAAAATTGCTACAAGTGGAGCAATCTTTAATGGTGTTCCCTAAGATGTGAGGACTGTCACAGCGGAAATTGAAGGCAGCTACAAGCGGAGCAGTCTTCAGGCGATGTCCTTTAGCTTGTGGAGGTCATCAAACAAAAACGGTTACCCCCAGAGGCGTGTACTCGACGGTGCAAAATATGCGTTTCTTAAATCTTTTATCTGTTTAACCAACGCTAGTTTGCAAGTATCGGCGTTATAAGAATGATTGAGGATCGCAGAACGTTCTGAATCATTCTCCGTCCCTATCGATACTTTGACTTTTGTTTTCAAAACATGCGTTTCTCCAAACTCAGTGAAAGTGGGGGCTTCTGTAAACACCTAATCGCGTCTCCCCAAAAAACCAAACCCAGTGATGAATACCTTTCACGTCATTGATTATCGAACGAAGAGAAAGTGTGAAAAGTATTGTGATGCGATTGTTTTGATATAAAAAATACTTTTTTCTGTTTTCGAAAATGTACTCTATTTATGAAAATGTCCAGTCCAATTTAGGTTGGTCCATGATAAGGGTCCAATAATGGTGTAGTTGGATTAGGTTCGAAAAGAGCTTTCCAACGATACATTATAGGCCCAATTCCGATGAATAATGAGGAAGTTATGGCCAAAATACTAAGTTGGTCCCGAAACAAGTTTTATATATGGCCCAATGATTTAGTGGAGGACCCATTAATTATTATTCCTAAAGTCATTAGGATTGACTTTAATCTTCTACAATGATTTAGAAGGTTCTCTTAAGTTCTAGTGGAGTTAGGATTAATAATTATATTTTTAGAAAATAAAGAATTTTATTCGGAATAAAATAAGTGTTTTATTATGATAAATCTGATTTTAGTTATGATAATTACAGAGTCTAATTACTTGATTGTATTAGGAAAAAAGACTCCGTACAGCGCATTTATCTTTTTAATACCATCGCGAAACAACAACTCCATTGCACCGTGATGAAGCTGTCGCGCCGCGCTAGACCCTGTCCCGTCGCGACAGAAGTAGTTTTATTCCATATTGGATTCGGTTTTTTTCTGATCGTTTTCGGACTATTTTTCTTATAAATAGGGTCGTATTTCCCCGTTTTCAATAATCAACAATCATCTAATTCTTTCTCTCTTTAAGCTAGAAGCTTATTCTTTCTCTCTCTTTCTAAGCCTAGCCTTTCTTTAAACACAATGCCGCATTCAAAAGTTATAGACACACCTAGCCAAGCTTGAAGTTGCCTTCGTCCTAGACGTGAAAGGTTGATAATTTCTAAGGGTTTGGTCCCAAATCCCTATTTTAATATTTTAATTAATTGTTTGATTTAATACTCTAGTTTAAATTACTAACGTGTGTATTGTTTTGATAGAAAGAGATACGAGGCAACAAAATAAGTTGTTTTATTGCTTTATTTCTATAGAAATCATGCTTAGATTATTTTGATTCCTAGTACCATGTTAGGATGTCTTTATGTTCCTAGTATCATGTTTAGGGAATTAACTAATATTTCTGATATCATGTATGCTTCTAGTATCATGCTTAGGTTGCTTCCTATTTTCTTCCATCATGTTAGTATCATGTAAGGGATAAAGCTTTGATCTTTAATGTTTAGTGACATGCTAGGATTTTTTATTAATCTTGTTAGTATCATGCCTAGGATCTTGCTAATATTATTATGGTTAAATGAGAATATGATGATGATTTGTTGTGTCAATATTGTTATGTTGCTAAAATTTGTTGGCGACTCTTTTGCTCTAGCTTTCTTCCCTTTGGACGCCACCATACTTAATTGTATGATCACAGTGGGGCTCAAGTGTGGGATGCTTGAAATATTCCCTACAATTATCGAATACTTTCATAATAAGATGATAAAATTTGAGAGTGTTATGGATTATATGTGATTTAGGATTTATTGTCCAAGTGATGGCTCTCACTCAATTTCATGATTTGAGGTCTTCAACTTGACTACCTTAATCATCAACGTTTAACAACAAACTTTCCATTAAACAACTTTCTTATTATTGACTTTAAGGCGACAATATTCTCAACATATATTTTATTAGACTTCCTATTGATGCTTTGCTTGGATTTCATTCCAAACGACTCACAATGATTTGGGATACCCCAATCACTTGTGATCGTGAAAAATTTACCTTAAATTTCCGCACATTACACATGGATGTGCGTCCATGTTACCATTCTCAAGCCACGACACATCTTAGCTCGTGCTTATAAACGGCTTCCTCGTTAAGGATCTTGATCCTTGGTAAGGATGTGCTTGCAACATCCATTCTCAAATTACATTTGTTTCCATGCGTCAAGAATTTATCCTTTTTTCTTATCTAAGTACTTTGGATGTTCTTTATCATAATCTAATGATCCATTAATTAGATTTAGGGAAATTCTCAATGGTAACCCCTAACTTCTGTAACACTGAAATGGTAGCCCTCTTTTTTTAATTTTATACAAAATGACCCCAATTAAGAATTTATTCTCACTTGTAACCTTATTTCACTAAATGGTTAATTTAAGCTAACTATTGTTAGATTTTTTTTTTTAAAAAAAAAAAAAAACTTTAAAAAAAAAAACAACCACCAACCCACACCACCATCTCTAAACCTGCCAGCCACCGTCACCCCTTCCCCCATCACTGCCGATGCCAGGCCATCCTCCCTGCCGGCGCCGAAGCTTCCCCCTGGCTTCCCCTCCCCTCGATGGCGACGCTCCCTCTCTCTGCTCTCACTTTTCTCCTCCCACCGCAACTCCCCTCCCTTTCTTTTCCGCCCAGATCAAACCCAAACCACCATGGTTAGAGTTTCGACTGAGGTGCAGTGGCTCGGGTTAGGGTTTCGAACCACCGCCACCTTTGTCGAAACCCTTAACGGATGGTTTGGGTTGCGGATTTGGTTTGGTCCGGGCGGAGGTGAAAGAGCGGGAGTTGCAGCGAGTGACCCATGTGTGGGTCGTGGGTTGAAGGAGAGAGTGAGGGAGGGTCTTAATTGGGTCTAGTGGGGTTGTCGGGTTGGGGTGAGGGGCTGGTAGCGGCAACTTTGTGAGGTTGAGGTGGAGGCGTAGGTGGTGGCGCGCGCTAGGAGAGGGTGATGGTGATGGTGGCCGGTGAAGGTGAAGGTGGCTGGGTGGTTTAATTTTTTTAATTTGATTTTTAAAAAATCTAACCATGGTTTAATCTTTTAACTAAATAAGACTCATTAATGTCATAACGAGGATAAATTTCTTAATGAGGGTCATTTTGTATAATTGAAAAATAAGAGGGTTACCATTTCAGTGTTACACAAGTTGGGGGTTACCGTTGAGAATTTCCCTTAGATTTATTTTTATATTATTGGTACTTTATACTTCTCATGCTCTAAGCATGTAAATTGTGTGACGACTCCATATCATAGCATACATGATGGTTTCAATTGCAGAATTATTCTCAATTTTATTCTATTCATGTGACCTTTTAGCTCATCCAGTTTCACCGAGTCTTGCTAAACTGTTTGCTATGCGATACAGTTGAAAGTCTTTACTAGGGTCTTTCTTGTTTGACTTAGTATTTGCCTAGATTATACTTAGTTAAAACATTTACTTAGTTTTATATATATAGGTCGAAAGCCTTTCAAAGTCCTTCATGTTTAACATGGTAAATTCCATTACCCGTTTAAACATTTTGTTAAGTCGACATCTTAATTCCCAATATGTACTAAGTATCTACTTTCGCTTAGTCCATTGTTGAAAATACTTTCAAATCTAAACATTTAGCATTTGATAGTTAATTTACAATGGAGTTGGTAAACTTCTTATTGGACTTACAAGATTGACTCTTGCTCCCACTAAACTTCTTATCCATAAGAATTTCTATGTTTCTCTATAAGCAAATCCTTTTTATTAACTTTATGAGAGAACATGTTCCAATTTCTATATGCAAAACTTCCTTCAATCCCATAATGGATTTCTTGAGCTTGCTTTCGAATCTAACATTATTTAGATTTTCAAAACCCTTAAACTATTTCCATAGTCTCTTCCAAAATCCTATTTTAGGAAGGCGGTATTGGTATCCACTACTACAAAAATGGGCAAAAGGACCTATGATAAAAGACATGTTGGTTAGTACAACGGGTCTGTTTAATATAAGGGATCTAATATTAGAGATAACGGGTCTCTAATATATCAAAGGGCCCACCAATAATTTGGGAAAGATGAAGAGAGAAAAATAATAGACATGTGGCTAAACTTAATGGGTCTTTTATGTGTGTAAGGGCCCACCCCTTAAACTAGCTTTTTTTTTATTTATTTTTTTGATTTTTAAATGACAGCAAAACCCTATCTCTTTCTTTTCTTATTTCCCTTTACCACACCATTCATGCCGTTCTATCCTTCTCTTTCACTCTACTCTCCCTTCTCTCCTCTCCTAGAGCAAAAACGCTGCTACCATCTCCTCTTTAACTTCGATGTTGCTTCTCTCTTCCTCAACGTAGGCGTGGCTTCCTCCTTAACGCCAAAAGAGAAATCGGCCACTGCCTCATCACTTTGCCGGGTGTCGAGAGTTGATGCTTAAATTGGTATTGTTTGAAGATCTGTGTCGCTACATCTTTGGCTAGTAGGAGATTGTCGTTTAAGATGAATGTAATTTATTTTTAAGCTTCCCAGGTAATTTTTAAATTTGTGTTGTTTCACATTTTTGTGTAATTATGTCATATCAGGTTGAATTTATGGAGTATTTTTGCACAATGATCTTTTTTAGAGCAAAAAAATTCAATCTTTATTGTGTTGAATTAATCAAGGTTGATAAGTCTATTTTTCTAGATTTTATTTTATTACCCTTATTGTTCTCCGATTTATAGCCTTTTATTTTACACTTGCTGAGATTCAAGGCTGAGCAAAATTAAGGTTTTTTTTTTTTGCTGAGATTCACGTTACTTTTAATGATATAAATTTGCTGAAAATCAAGTCCAAAAATCGAACTGGGCATGCATCTAGATTTGTTGCTATTCTCTACAAAACTCATCGATTTGCTGGTATCCAATTTTTCTTGAATTTTCAGGTACTTGATTTTATCCCTTGTTCCTAATTTCTTGCCTCTACATTTTAACTTATTTCTTTTCTGCTTTATTTTCATATTGGCAGTGTTCATGTTCTACCTTCAATCTTCTCAAGAAAAAGGAAACAAAGGAGGTCGGTGCATATAGTGGGGGTGGTTCATCAGTGAATTTTACTGTAATTAGAGATTAGATGATTCTAAGATTAATGTAACATGATTTAATTATTCTTCACACTATATCTCAAGTACATTGTTGTGCTGTAACTATATTTTGCTTAATTTCAATATTAATTATTTTTGGCTTATTTTATTTATGCTTATATTAATTTTTTTCAAATTGATTTATGCTCAACTCTGCCAATTTTAATAGTGCGCGACATTCAAATTTCAAAAATCAAATTTTTTTTTATTAAATTAAAGATTTAACACACCCATTTTGTAAGGTGGCAGGTTTGTTTAATACCACTAAACAAGCCATATATTTCATATAACAGGTCTCTTTCCCTTCTAAAATTGTCACCTCATAGCTTATCGAACAGAACACATATATCCAACAACTGATCTGTTTGTTCTTACAAATCAACCGCTCCTTATGAGGGGGTCTCTTTATTAAACAGACCCTTGAGATAGAGACCCGTCAAGAGGCGGTTTCTCAAGCATTTTTGGACAGGTCTCTTTGCTTATTTTTGTAGTAGTGATCTATTTTGCTATATTTCATGTGTACAATTTTGCTAGAATAATCACGAACAGACTTAAGCATTCCGAATGGTGAATATGTTTTTATTAAAATCAACGCCGAGAATGAATTGTATCATTTTCAACCAATCTAGCTATGTATGCACATACATTTCCACATGTGTTAGTTTTCTCTTTGAAATCTTCTTTTCTTATTGATGGGTTTTCACCCTTCATGCAAATTAATCAAGTTTCAAACATGATTTTCAAATATGGAGTCTTTTCGGATTTTATGGTTTCTGACCATTATTCGGAATTTGGATTTGTCGTAGCTATCTTACATGATATTATTCCCTTACTATCTAATAGTAAATAATATGCTTGTAAGTCTTAGGTTTATTTCTAACTTCATAGAAATTTATAGGATTTAATCCAAGTCTTTGGTGAATTCTATACCTGTACGCGGTAATTACATCAAACACTGAGTTTCAAGGTGTTTTTAAAGCCCTTTGATTATGTTGATCTTACTTCAACACTTTAGAAGTTTTGTGAGTAATGAATTCTCTTTTAAGGCACTTGTAAAGTCCTTTTGAGTATTCTTGATCAATCATTCTCATGAAGCCCTTTTAAAGTAATTGAGATTCTCAGTTCTATTTTTTTGCTAATCTCGATGGTCATCAAGTTCATTTTCTTCCCAATTGTTGTTTAGGAAATGTGTTACTTTCCATAAAGACACCACTTAGTGCAACAAATACTATGTTCTCGATCAGGTTTTGGAGGTAATTCCCGTAGTCTCATTTAAATGTTTACAAAGAGACATGTATATAGTCTATGGGTAAAATTCCATTGTGAAACAAACCGTTAGCTCCCACTTGAGCTATCTTAGCCTTTCTTGAGCCATTAATCTTCCACTGAGCCACCTAGCTCCCACTGAGCCAGTGTGCTCCCACTGAGGTTTAAAGCCTTAGACATATACTTGAAAAGACGTTTGGAAGTTATTTCTATCCATACTGAATATGGCGTCCTTTCTTAGTTTTGACATTTTGTTTATTGTAACATTAGTCATTACTGCAACTCTTTAAGAACATTATAGGAAGAGATGTGATCCATCATCGTTCGAGTATTTTCAATTGGCATCGAGGTCTCCGTGAAGACATACTATGTTCTTTGTGGATTTATTTATGAAAATTTCAATTTCATAACTTTAAGATGGTCACACTTGGCTCAAGCAAATATCACTCGATCGAAACTCGACGTTTTTGATATCTTGCCAAGTCGATTTTGTACTTCTCTAAACTTTTGATCTTCTCAAGGTCAAGTTTGTTCACATTTGATGAATATATCCATATTCTTTCAAATTCTTGTGGAACGTTGAAGTAATTGAATCCTCTTTAGCTTTTGGAGTTTAATTGTCTATACCAAGAACAATAGCTCTTTACTTTGTCGGTTTCAACAAGTAAGACTTGCAAGCATAAATAGAAATTTCAAGCCATTTACATCACGTTGAAAAAATAGTTACAAAATTTAAATGAGCGAGGCTCTGATATCGCTGTTGGGTTTGGTGATGTCCAACACCACGCGGAATTGAAACCCGATCCCAAGACCCGCACATAATTAAAAGCAACTAAAACATGCATATTAATTAACAACATAATTAATAACATAATTAATTAACTAATAAGAAAGACGATCATACCCTCGATACGTGCTTCGCTCTTTCTTAGAGCTCAGACTTGAAAACGTCGAGCCTTGAAAATGCGCAAGCCTCCAACGTGTCACACCCTTGAGACCCGACCTGAACGACCCATACCCTGAAGCTTAGTCGGGGCTAGACCAAGAAAGACTAGAGTTATTTATAGGCAAAGGCTCCCAAAAACTTCAATCATCTTTCCATGTGGGAAAAATGATAGAGTGAGAAAAATAAACAATTAATTTAATACTAAATTAAACTAAATAGCATGAAAAATAATCAAACAACACTTAGCACAGACATGGGAGTGGTTAGGTGACGACCACAAGGAGGACCACATGCTCTTCTTGTTCCCCAAGTAAAAACCTCCTCCAATCATAAGCAAGCATGACCGATGAATGCTTGAGCAACAAGGCTTACCAAGATGGAAGCCTTGTGCCTTGCTTGGCCTGCCAACCGTAGCAAGCCCATGCAGGCATTTGCTTGCTGTTGGCTCGGTGGGTTAGGCCAATGCGCGCGAGCACGCTAGCATGCTCTAGCTGCTTCGCTGCTGCTTGTGCGAGGTTACTAGAGGGCTTACACTAGCAACACTGTCAGCCCTACAAGCATGCCTGCACAGCATGCCTCGCATGGCCAGCATGGTTAGCATGCTTAGCTGGCTGCCTGGCCTTGTGAAGGGCAAGCACGCAAAGCCCCGCATCACTCGGCCAACATGTTACTCGGCCTGTGCGAGGGATTGTGCGGCCGTAGCACGCCCAGCCCCGCATGCCCCCGGCCAGTACCATGCTATGCCTATGCGAGGGCTTGGGCTGCGGTTTGTCTTTACCTCCACTAGAGTGTGCGGCAAAGCCTTGTGTTATCCTAATATGTCGTGTCGTTTGATTATTTTACGTCTCGACGATTTCTAGAATCGTATGACGCTCGGCTTTGATGCTCTAAGCTCGAAATACGACGTCTTTGTTTATAATAACTCTATTGACTCATTTAATCCTTCGGATAAATTCGTCGTCGTGGATCTATTACTCGATTTGGTGTGACCCGTAGGGTTCAATCAAGATTAAGCTGTAATATTAATTATGCATTAATATTACTGATCGGAAGCGGCCTCTAGCTAGGCATTCTGATCGTTTGACCTCACCGAATAATTAGCTTTTTAATAATTCTGAACCTTCTATCGGAATAATACACTTGTTCAAAGGACACCATTCTTTTCAGAGGCCACTGAGGAAGATAGCTCTTTAGAAAACAAAATTAATAGGCATGCAAATATACTTGAATAGATAAGTGCCATAAACTAAGCATGGATCATAAGTTTTCAAAATTAATTACATCAAAATCACACATTGCCACAACAGATTGAGTTTATCAAAAGTTACATAAATAAACACGCGCACTTGGCAGAAGTTATTGTGTGCATTAAGTGAAAACCAAGAAAGAGATCCTTAATGGGCTAACTAATCTTGCATTGTTTAGAAGGTGTCAAATAGGAACACGAACAAAAGGATAAGCATGGCTTATCTTAGGGGGTGTGTTCCAATTAGAAGCTCAATTGACTATGCTTGATGTTCTTAGTCAAGAGAAACAACTTTGACGTACCACTTGAGGACACCAGACCTCTTGATGGTGCCTATAGGCCCAATCTGAACAAGTGATGCCTTAGATTGCAGTGCAACAGCTAGATCATTAAATTCAGGCCAAGTTTCCTACACAATTTATAGATATAATTAATATGTTACATAAAGTTGATGCAGTCAACATTGAATTGTTAACTACCTGTTTCTTCTTTTCTAGAAGTTCAGTCGTTGTGGAGTGTAGCAACTTTGCACATTCATTGCCAAAAGCAGTCACACGGATGCTACCAGTTCCCTCTATTGCAACAAAAGAGAAGTTGTTCCTGCATGATTGAATGTATATTAGCTGCTGTATATATGGTTATATATAGTGTAATGAGTTTGAAGTTTACTTTAATTTAGCGACTTTTTATTCTTCATAGTGCATGCACATAAACTTAGCTCCTTGAAAGTAGTCACATCATTTGCCACAGGTTATACATCCAATGTATACTATAACATCTTCTTTCTGAGGTCTAGGGATTGTTATCGATACCTAGAAGCGTGTATTAGGAGTAACGTCTATGGTCTGGAAAATTAAGTGTGTTAGAAAATAAGAGAAGCTTCTTGGATTATGCTGCAAGTGTAATTTGCAAATATAAGTATACCATTTTTTCATTGATATCAGCAATTGGTGTGGTGTTCTTGCTGCTTAGTGCTTCTATTTACTTAAGTTGGTGAGCAACACAGTCATTCAATCTTTCACTATTTCCTTGTACCTTGTAAGTGTGTAGGTTATCAGCAAAACTAAACCAAAGCTGCTCAAATAGCTACATCATATGAAGTATGCTAAATTGGCAATCTACAAATTTAATGTACTAGTCTTTAAGTGCAGTAGCCTCAGGACAAGCTGGATTTGGATCAATGGTTGTTGACATATAAGGTGCTAGGGAAAAACCTAGCGATATTTGTTTAATGTCAGCTAATATTGAAAAAAAAGGTCCTAAATATATAATTCTTGAAGTATAGTCACCTTTGTGTTTAGCTGGCTTTAAGTGTCTAATGCTTACAATCTTGAAAGAGTCACACCAGTCAGTAAGCTTTTCACAGTCAATAGTAGCTAGTTCTCCATGCACAGAAATAATGAGTGCTTGATCAGGCCTGCATGCAAAAAAAATTTATGTCTTGTAGCCTATAAGTAGTGATGTAATCGCTGGTATTAAGTAGTATGAGAACCTCTAGACACTGCGATCAACAACAACAATGTCGCAAACATCAAATGGAAATCCATTGAGTGAAGTCTTTTCTTGAACTTCTTGCAAGTGAACAATAACACAAGTATATCTAATTTTTTAGCAGAAGTAAATGCATTAGCTATATGCCAAGGGAATAATCTATGAGGAAGCATCTATAATATGACTACAAAAATGAGCAGCGTTACCAAATCGGTCATCTTCATTGCTTGTTGGTAAAATATTAGTAATAGGAGTATATTAAGGGAGAACAAGTCCAAACTCAGGAGCTAAAGGCTGGATTACAATCTTTCCTCCAAAGCCTATCTAGTATGGCCCTTCCCTGTTGACAAATTTAGGGTTTGGGTTCTCGATAGGAGCATTTTCTATTATGTATTCCTTTTGATGTTCAAGCACTTTTTTGAAGCTATTAATCTTATCTCCGAACAAAGTTCCTCTAATCTCATTACCTTGTATATACAACAAAATAATGAAAAATTGTAAGGGAAAGAAGACAGGAAGTGTAGACACCTGATTGTGTCTCCCCAAAAACCAAACCCAATGAAGATTACCTTTCATGTCCTTTATTATCGAGTGAGGTGAAATGTTGAAGAGACTCGTGAATTTCCCCTTTTCTAAAATGTTTTAATCAAAATAGTTCATTTTGTATTTTAAAAATCATTCATTTTGTGTCCTATTTATGAAAAACGTCTAATATAGTTTATTTTGGTCCATAATATAGGTCCAATAATTATGTAGTTATATGGGTCTTGAAAAGAGCTTTCCAACAATATATTATAAGCCCAATTCCGAGTTGTAACGAAGAAATTATGTCCAAAATACTAAACTGGGCCCTAATCGAGCTTTATGTACGGACCCGGTGATCATGTGGAGGGTCCGTTAATTTTTATTATATTTCTTAAACCATTAGAATTTATCTTAACTTTTCTAGAATTATGTAGAAGGTTATTTTAAGTTCTAAAGGCATTAGGATTGATTATTATCTTCTAGAAGGTTCTAATTTATCCTATTTTTATAAGATAGTGATTATGAATTTTATATTGGATAAAATAAGAGTTTTTAATGGATTTAAATCTGATTTAGTAAAGATAAGTACGTATATTCGACTAACCCAATTTGATTGGAAGTCGAATTCCTTAAAAATCTTATCTTACATAATATATCGCACCGCGATAAATCTATCGCGTCGTGATGAAATCTGTTTTACTCTGAGTTGGATTCCAACTCGAATTCTGATCTTTTCGGATGTTTTCTCTACAAATAGGGACGGATTTATTCATTTCTATTCACTTACAATAATCACCAATCATATTCTCTCTCTCTCTAAGCTAAAGCTTATTCTTTCTTTCTCTCTCTCTCTTGATTTTTCTAAACCCTTTTCATAAATACACACCATACGTCCTTTGCGTGACACTAATACACCTAGCCAAGCTCGAAGTTGCCTTAGACCTCGATGTGAAATGTTGATAATTCTAAGGGTTTAGACCCAAATCTATATTTCAATTAATATTATTTTGATTGTTTGATTTAATATTTTTATTGAAGTTACTAACGTGTGTATTCTTTTAATCGAAAGAGGTACGAGGCTTCAAAGTGATTAATTCAATTGCTCTATTTCTTTAGGAATCATGTTTAGATTATTTTATTAGTTCCTAGTATCACATTAAGATGCTTTTATTATTTTCTAGTATCATGTTTAGGGAATTAATTAATATTTTTAATATCATATATGTTCCTAGTATCATGTCAGGTGCCTAGGATCTTGATAATAATATTATGCTTTGAGAATATTATTATTATGATGATGATAATTTGTTATGTCAATATTAATATGTTGCTTGATATTTTTGTTGTTATTGCTTGACACCCTCTCTTGCAGGTTTAAAGGAAATTTGTACTTAAAATCACGCTTAATAAGATAATTAATAATTTGAATTAGGCTAATATGATTTTAATTCAAGTGATCGCCAATAATAGATTTATTTGTGCATTAATTACCCACCAACATAGATTAAAATGCTTAGGATTAATATATTGATTGAATGTTGATTGGAAAGCGCATATGAATATGAGAAGAATAAAGTAGATGCCTATTTAGGGCGGGTTCAATCTCTTTTAGGTTAGATTCGTACTATCATCCCCGAATATCCAATCATGGTTCAGGACCATAATGGAGTTAGTAATCCCTGTGATCGTGAATGGGGTGTAACCTTCACACCAGTGGACGGTTTACAAGTTCCTAAAACTTGTTGGAGACTTTTTTGCTCTAGCTTCCTTCCATTTGGACGCCACCATGCTTAAGTCACTAGTAGAAAAATGTTAATTGGCACCGAGTTTTGGCCACCGGTTCTTTGGGAAAAAAGGGGGAAAATGGGCAGGTTTTTAATATAAGAGTATTGCCACCGGTTCAAACCGAACCGGTGGGGAAAATGTTAATCCCACCGGTTTTGAACCGGTGGCAAAAGTTTTTATTAAACATGCTTCTCAGCTTTATAACCCTAAATCCCTAATAACTTGTTTCCCTCTCCGCCTCCTTCATTCCCCATTTCCTCTGATCTCCTTCTCTCTCCTCTCCCTTCTCTCTCCTCTCTCTCTCTCTTCGTTCTTCTTTCATCTCCCTTCGATCTCCTCTCTCTCTCTCTCTCTCTTCGTTCTTCTTTCATCTCCCTTCGATCTCCTCTCCCCTTAGATCTTCTTTCATCTCCGCAACAACAGCTGCCACCACCACCACATCATCACCACCACAAAGTTCGACCACCGCTGCAAATCCCACCGACATCAACATCAACAACAATTTCTGGGTATAATTTATATGAGGTTAGGGTTTAATTTATGGGTTTAATTCAATTTTAATCGATTTTGTTGGATTTAATTTAGGGTTTAAGTAATCGATTTTGGATTTTAATCGATTTTTCTGGGTTTACTTAATCGATTTTTGGATTTTAATTCGATTTTTGTGGGTATAATTATCCGAATTTAATGGGTTTTGTATTTCAATTCGATTTTTCTCGTTTTTTCTGGGTTTAATTTTGGGTTGATTAATCAATTTTAATTACATGCATGTATTTTTTGGGTATTTTTTTTATTTTGAGTTTTCAGGGTTTTTTTTAATTTTATTTTTTCAGGGATTTTGTTTTTTTTTCAAAATTTTTTTATAATTTTGTGTTTTCTAGGTATAATTATCAGAATTTAATCGGTTTTGTTTTTTTTAAATTTTCAGTTCGTGAGTCATCTTCGTCGAATTTGGGGTCGAAGGAGAAAATTGATGGTCGATACTCTGCTTCTGCAATTCAGCTACTGAGCTCATGCTGTTCTGCTTCTCGTCGAATCCATTTGTTTATTTTTTTTTTGGCAAGTGTAAAACTACTGATTATGAATTTCAATTATATTATGTATTAATGTATTATGTATATATAACATTTTGGTGATTATGACTTTCAATTATATTTGGTGTAGCATTTGGTGTGTTATTACTGATTATGAATTACTATTATATTTGGTGTTGTATTAGTTTTTTGCTAATTTTTAAGTGAAAAAAGACAAAAAAAAAAATTAAAAAAAAAATTAAAAAAAATTATTTTTTGGACATTTTTGTAACCGGTGCCAAAAGGAGGGATTATATTTTTTTGGGTATTTTTGGCACCGGTTAACCGGTGCCAATTTTATGTTTTTGCACCGGTTCAAACCGGTGGCTTTTTAATGCGATTATTGGCACCCCCCAAATAGGCACCGGTTCAAAACCGGTGGCATTGAGGGGTTTTGAACCGGTGCCAATTTTGTTTTTTCTACTAGTGAGTGCATGATCACAGCGGGGCTCAAAGTTGAGTGTTTGAAATATTTCCTACAGTTTTTTGGCGACTCCACTGGGGAGGATTTCTATTTTAGTTCCTAAAATTAATTTTGGCAATTGATTTAGAATGAGTGGATGAGACTTGAAACGTTCTAAATATTCATGTGCGTAATTTTGATTAATATTGTCGCATAAGCATGAAAATGTCCGCATTGGAAAGACCATCCATAATGCGACAAAAATATAGGATTTTTACACGTAGGAAAACTGGGAAATATTTTTCACAACTAGAATCGAAAAAATACTATAAAAATCAGAAAATCTCGAGAACACAAAAAGCTGTCGAGGAGTGTAGGAATTGACGCGAGACAACTGTGTCCATCCCTGTGCGATGGGTTTATTGCGACGCGACGGTTTCATTGCGACGCAATAGAGTCATCACTGCGCGATGGACCCTGTTTTCTCACGCCGAGTTCTTCCAACACCGAGCCAGAAATCTGCCTTCTTGTTTTGACCGATTTTAGTACTATTCGGCCGATTTTACTTCTTGATTGAGCTTTTCCTTCCATTCTAGAATCCATATGTGTTCTACATATAGCTTTAGCCCTTGGGAATTCACGCTCCATCGACCCAATTAAATGCTCCGTGCAAGGATGAGTACATCCGAGTTTGTGAATTCACTAAACCATGGAAGCAAGGTTAATTTGCGGGGTCCCATCCATAGGGGCAAACCTTGCAAAGGTAAGGCTTTCGCACGATGCATCCAGACTCATAACCATGGACCCTCTTTGACCACCATAATTCTTGAACTTTAGAGAACTAGAGCCATGCTTAAGTTGCAAACTCGTTGCATCATATTGTGACTACTTGACTACTTGTGCATCTCTTACTTGTGCATAGCTTACTTGTGATTAAACTAACCGTTTGTTTTGACTTGTGTTTGTAAATAAGTCTTAATAAACTAACCAACGAATAAAGGACTTTTCTTAATTAATTAACTAAATGATTTGGATTAATAACGTCTAATTATACTTGACTTAGCAAGACTATTGGCTTACCTTTTCGAACGGAATACCAAAAACAAGTTAATACTGACATTCCAGTTTCAACGCGGAAGCTTTAACTTGTAATGCTAAGCACCAGTGCTCATCGCCACACGATAAAAATATCGCGTAGCGATGGTTCCGACGTGACGCGACAGTTCCATCGTTGCGCGATGGTTCAGTTTCCTCTTTGGGTCTTCGCGTCGGGTTTAATTCGTTTAATTAATTAATAACCGAGGTTCTAATATGGTCTTTGTTTGAGTCTAACCATATGTCTAGTCCCATGGTCATTACACGAGTCTTAAGCATGTCACTTTCACTCACTAGTTAATGCACACACTTTGTATATGTTTCACCATAACCATATCTTAGGTCCATGCATGAGTCGCCATTTCCGTTATTTGAGTTGAGGGTCCATTCTATTTCCGAATTCTTCCATACCTTTCCATCTACATCACTATTCCACATATTACATATCTTACACTATCCTTCTTTCACACTTTCCACATTCATACATCACCTTCATCTTACATGCTTTCTCCATACATACCATTCCCCTCACACACCATGATCTTTTTCCATCTATGCATGTTGAACCGAGTTCGAGTCATGCAATTGACAATAGATTTCCATGGTTTCTCTTTCGACAGCGTTTACTCAAGGAGAGAAGGATGCTTAATAAGGACAACACTTTTAATCAAGTACTACTCTTTGATAACCGATTCGACGCAAAAAAAGGTTCATAATGATGGTAAGTCAAGAAGAAGTGTTTTTTAGGTGATACCAGGGAAAACTCGTCAAGTTTAAAAGAAGACGTTCATAAACTACAAAATGTTGTTGTCACGCTTATGAGTGCGGTAAAAGGCCTAGCGAATCAGATGATGGTCATTGAACAAAACTCTCATTGTTAGGATCAGAATAGTCATGAAAAGAACGAGTATCCTCATTCTTCTTCTTCCCCTCAAGGACTTAAGGAAAAACTCAATGTATGTTTCTAAGCCATGGGCAAAACGTGTTGGGTTTCGTGATGTCCAACACCACGCAGAACTAAAACCCATCCCCAAGACCCGCACATAATTAAAGCAACTAAAACATGCATATTAATTAACAACATAATTAATAAAATAATTAATTAACAAGAAAAAGGAAAGACGAAATTACCCTCGACGCGTGCTTCGCTCCCAAAAGAGCTCTTACTCAAAAGCTAGCTAAGCATCGCAAATGCGAGAGCCTTCTACGGCTTACACCCTCAAGCCCGACCTGTACGGCCTCTACCCCGGAGCTTAGCCGGGGCTAGACCAAAAACTTAGAGTATTACGAGCGAAAGTGTTCACGCCTTTGGTGATCCTTTCAAGCTCACAACTCAAAGTGGAATTTCTCGACTCCCAAGGTTGGGTATTTATAAAGAAAATCCCATGAATATCCCTCTCTCCCATCAATGTGGGAGAGTTGGTAAAAATCCTCTTTTCCAATTTAATTTAAATAAAAAATCAAAATAAAAAAAAACAAAACAATCTACAATTAACAAGTGTCATAATATGACCAAGGGAGTAGGTGAGTAACACAAGGAGGACCACAAGGCCTCCTTAATTCCCAAGTTTCCTTTAAGAAAACCGACCCCAACAACAAAGCGCCACGCGGCACCCATCCTTGGGCACCAAGGCCTGCCACGCTGGCGGCCTGGTGCTTGGCTGGGCCTACCAGCGTGTGCGAGTGCGGGACGGCCCAGAAGCCGCACCAGCACGCAGCCTACACGTGCTTGCGATGTTGCTGCTGTGCTTGTGCTAGGCTCGGCCCAGCACAACGCATTCATACGCGCAAGGCCTAGCACGCATTGCGGCTAGCCTTGCCAGCATGTGCTGCTGGCTGCGGCAGCTTAGCCTTGCACACAAGGCTAGCTCGACCAACTTGCTCGGCTATGCTAGGCATGCTGAGCTTGTGGGTGAGCCTTGCCTTGCGGCAATGGCTTAGGCTAGCCATGCTAGCCATCCTAGCCTTCGATTGTCTAGGCCAATACAAGGCTAGGATTTTTCCGAGCTATTACTTGTTGATTGCTTGATTTTACCGTTTCGTCATTTCCTGAATTCGACTCGACTTTAGATGCTCAGTTTCGACGCTCCTAGCTCGACATCCGATGTCTATGCTCATAATTCTATAAGGATTTATTAATTCCCTATTTATTTAATAGGGGGACATTCCTAGTCTTGCACTATAAGCTTCTCTTACTAAAAGGATCTAGCTGCCCGAGTGTTGCCGTTATAATCCCCATGTACGACAGACATTTGACAGACATCAAAACAGGCTAATACTCAAACAAGAAAACCTGCAATACTCATGGTCGAGGAAAGAGGTTCCGATAGCCAAAATGAGAAATATAATTATGACGATTTTTAATCTCTTAAACTAGTCTCATAGGTCGATTTGGTATGGTTCTAAACCAATACTCGTGGAAATGATTTATGACAATCATGTCCTTATAGCATAAGAAATAGTGCTATAAATCATACTACACACTAATCTCAAGTGGTCATTAATCATCCAACATTTAAATGACCTTGATTAGGGATAATTTCGATTATAATATTCATTATTCACTTAATAGGTGTTTCTTTATCCAAGACATTGTCTTGATACCCTATTTGAATATTCTCAAAATCGAATAGACTCATTATATAATTCTAAACCACAACTATATAGTTTAATACTTAGAAAATTTTTATTCCTTTATGAAACTTTTCAACGTTTCATCTTCTGATAAATGGTTTTCGTAAAATGTTTTAAGAGTAAGACTCTTCACAAAACATTAATAGAAATCACACCCATATTTAATATGCTTGATTTCTTTCATGCAATTGAGATTGTTGTCGTTCACTTATTGCATAGGTTTAGTTATGATTACTTTGCAAATCTTAGGATCTTCATTATTGAACACTTTCATAATAAGATGATAAAATTTGAGAGTGTCATGGATTATATGTTATTTAGGATTTATTGTCCAAGTGATGGCTCCCACTCATTTTCATGATTTGAGATCTTCAACTTGACAACCTACAATCATTAACGTTCAATAACGAACTTTCCATTGAACAACTTTCTTATTATTACCTTTAAGGCAACAATATTCTCAACATATATTTCAGTAGACTTCATAATGGTGCTTTGCTTGGATTTTATTCCAAATGGGTCACAATGATTTGGGATACCCTAATTACTTGTAATCTTGGAAATTTACCTTAAATTTCTACACATTACACATGGATGTGCGTTCATGTTACATTTCTCAAGCCACGACACATTTTTAGCTCGTGCTTATAAACAGCTTCCTTGTTAAGGATCTGATCCTTGCTAAGGATGTGCTTGCAACATCAAATCTCACATAACATTTGTTTCCATGCGTCAAGAACTCATCCCTTTTATTTATCCAAGTACTTTGGATGTTCTTGATCACAATCTAATGTTTCATTACATAGATTCAGGTTGATCGGTACTTTATACTTCACATGCTATAAGCATGTTAGTTGTGTGTGATTCCATATCGTAGCATACATGATGAATTCAATTGAAGAATTATTCTTAACTTTATTCCATTCAGGCAACCTTTTAGCTCATCCATTTTCACCGAGTCTTGATAAACTGTTTGTTATGTGATACGGTTGAAAATCTCTACTAGAGTCTTTCTTGTTTGACTTAGTATTTGCCTAGCTTATACTTAATTAGTTCAAACATTTACTTAGTTTTATACATATGAGTCGAAAGCCTTTCAAAGTCCTTCATGTGTAACACGATAAATTCCTTTACTCGTTTAAACATTTTATTAAGTCTATACAATAGATTTAATTTCCAATATGTACTAAGTATCGCCATTCTCTTAGTTCATTGTTAGAAATACTTTTAAATCTAACCATTTAGCATTTGATAGTTAATTTACAACAGAGTTCATAAACTTCTTGTTGGACCTTACAAGATTGATTATTGCTCCCACTAAACTTCTTATCCATAAGAATTTTTATGTTTCTCCATAAGCAAATCCTTTTTATTAACTTTATGAGAGAACACGTTATAATTCCTATATGCAATGCTTCCTTCAATCCCATAATGAATTTCTTGAGCTTGCTTTCAAATCTAGCATTATTTAGATTTTCAAAACCCTTAGACTATTTACATACTCTTCCAAAATCCTATTTTAGGAAGGCAATTTCAGTATCTATTTTGCCATATTTTATATGTGCAATTTTCCTAGTATAATCACGTAATGATTTAAACATTCCGATTGGTGAATTAGGTTTTTATTAAAATCAACGCAGTGAATTTAATTGTATCCTTTTCAACCAATCTAGCTATGTATGCATATACATTTCCTCATTTGTTGGTTTATCCTTGAAAACTTATTTGCTATTGATAGGTTTTTCACCCTTCAAACAAATTAATCAAGTTTCAAAGAGGATTTTCAAACATGGAGTCTTTTCGAATTTTATGGTTTCTAACAATTATTCAAAATTTAGATTTGTCGTAGTTATCTTACAAGATATTATTCCGTTACCATCTAATAGTAAATAGTATGCTTGTCAGACTTATGTTTACTTCTAACTTAATAGAAATTTATAGGATTCAATCCAAGTCTTTGGTGAATTCTGTACCTATACGAGGTAATTGCATCAAACACTGAGTTTTAAGACGCTTTTAAAGCCTTTTGATTATGTTGATCATACTCCAACAATTCTAAAGTTTTGTGAGTAATGAATTCTCTTTTAAGGCACTTGTAAAGTCCTTTCGAGTATTATTGATCAATCATTCTCATGAAGCCTAATTAAAGTCTTCCGAGATTCTCAACTCTAGTTTGTTGCTAATCTCGATGGTTATTGAGTTAATTTTCCTCCAACTTATTGTTTTGGAAATGTGTTACTTTCCATAAAGACACAACTTAGAGCAACAAATACTATGTTCTCAATTAGGTGGTGGAGGTAATGCCCGTAATCTCATTTGAATGCTTACAAGGAGACATGTATATTGTCTTTGGGTTAAAGTTCGTTGTGAAAAAAACTGTTAGCTCCCACTTGAGCTTTCTTAGCCTTTATTGAGCCATTAAGATCCCACAGAGCCACCTAGCTCCCACTGAGCCGGTGAGCTCCTACTGTGCGACTTAGCTCCCATTAAGTTAGTGAGCTCCTACTGACGCTAAGAGCCTTAGACATATACTTGAAAAGACGTTTAGAAGTTATTTCTATCCATAATTTATTATGGTGTCCTTTCTTGGCTTCGACATTTTATTTAGTCTAACATTAGTCATTTGTGCAAATCTTTAAGAACTTTATAGGAAGGGATATGATCCATCATTGTTCGAGTCATTTTCAAATGGCATCGAGGTCTTCATGAAGACATACTATGTTCTTTGTGGAGTTATTTATGAAAATTTCAATTTCATAACTTTGAGATGGTCACACTTGGCTTAAGCAAACATCGCTCGATCTAATCTAGACTTTTTTAATATCTTGCCAAGTCGATTTTGTACTTCATTGAACTTTTGAGCTATTCATGTTCAAGTTTGTTCACATTTGATGAATATAGCCATATTCTTTCAAATTCTTGTGAAACGTTAAAGTAATTGAATCCTCTTTAACTTTCGGAGTTAATTGTCTATACCAAGAACAATAGCTCTTTACTTTGTCAGTTTCAACAAGTAAGACTTGCTTGTCTTAGAATGATTTCGAATCGATCAACTATTAAGAGCCTATCTAATATAGCCTTGAGTACGTTCTTGTCAATGTGACATTGCTAAAGATGTTCGGAACACAAATCATGCCCATGACTTGAACTTTATTAGTTTTCATGTAAGGGAAATGTTTATTTATCACCAAGCATTCTTGACTCATGGCTTTGACGACCATGCCATTCAAATAAATTCGCAACTATTGCTCTTTACTTTGAATGTAAGTCTTTCCATGTGTAAACGGAATGTTTGCTGATTATGGAACATAATAATAACCATTATTCGTTCCAACCTTAGCTTAAAAGGTCTTTAAACAAAGCATACGACCTTACAACTGATGTAGCACTTCTTGCTTCATTCTAAGCTTGTAAGTCAATAACTTAGCTTAACTTCAATGGTTTGAGATCATCACTTTCAAAGTGGAACACCCAAGCAGTATCCGATACTTGTGAAGATAATAAGTTGCTAAGTTAACTACAATAACATGAACTCTTTGGTAGAAATGGAATTCATTCCTTTTCTTTCACTAGGCGAAAAAACTAGTTGGCCATCGGTTCAAAACCCCCCTATGCCACCGGTTTTGAACCGGTGGTCAGTTGGGGGTGGCAAATCTTAGAACAAAAGGCCACCGGTTCAAAACCGGTGGCAAAACTGATAATTGCCACCGGTTAACCGGTGGCCCAAATGCTACCCAATTTTTTTTTTTTTAAATTTAGCATAAATGCCACCGGTTAACCGGTGGCAATAACATGTATATAATTTTTTTTTTTTTTTTTTTTTTGTTTTTGACTATAAAAATAATTAAAAGCAATGAACTAAAAAAATTCAACATCGAAATATAAATCAAACTATTTCATTCATTATAATAGATAAATAACATTTAATAAAAAAAATTACAATACAAATTGATAATCAATTACAACAGTATAATAAAAAAAATAACAATATAAATAAAAAAAAAAAGAATTACAACATCAAAATGAAAAAACCCTATACAACATCTTATTCTTCAATTTATCTTGCTTCTTGAAATATACTTGCATCAATTAAAACAAAAAAAAAAATTAATAAAACGTATGAGCCCAGAAATCCCCCCAAAAAACTGGAAAAAAAAAACGCATTCATGAACCCCAAAAAACAATTAATTTAATCGAAAATTAACCAAGAAAAATCAAAATGCTAGCCATAATTAACCAAGAAAAATCGAAAATTAATACATAACTCGATTAATTAACATAGAACTCGATTAAATAACAAAAAAAAAAACGATAATTTAAATTGAAAATTAACCACGAAAAATCGAAAATAAAAAAAAATTAAATAAACCCAAAAAATTAAACCCATAAAATCCAATTAAACCCAAAACTCAATTAATTAAACTCAAAAAACTAAAAAAAAAAATTAAATAAACCCAAAAAACACATGCATGTAGCCATGTACCCAGAAAAATCAATTCGAAGGTCAATTAACCCCAAAATCGATTCGAAAAAACTCAAAATCAATTCAACAAAAACCCAAAATCAATTAGCCCATTTCGAAAAACCCCAAAATCAATTCGAAAAAACCCCAAAAAATTCGAAAATTAATTAAATCAGAACCCCTAACCTGAAATTATTGAACCCAATAACAAGCACTAACCTTGGACTTGGAGGGCGACGGTGGTGTTGTCGAAGGGGGTTGTCGATCTTGGTGGCGGGGGTGGTTAGTAGCGGTGGTGATTTTCGTGTGGGTGGTTAGGAGCGGTAGAGGGAGAGGAGAGAGAAGGAGAGACGAGAGAGAGGAGAGAGAAGCAAAGACGAGAGAGGAGAGGTTAGAGAAGAAGACGGTGGTGGTGGTGGTGAGACGACGGTGGTGGTGGTGGTGAGACGAAGGAGCAGATGAGAGAGGGAGAGGAGAGAGGAGAGAGAACGAGAGTGATGAGAACTCTCAATGAGAGTGATGACTGATGAGAATGAGAGGAGAGAGAATGAGAGTGATGAGAATGAGAGTGATGAGAGGAGAGAGAACGAAGGAGGCGGCCATATGTATTCATGAAGTAGGGTTAGGGTTTATATAGGGGATCTTTTTTTTTAAAATGAAATGGCACGGGTTTGATAAACCGGTGGCAATAATGATTTTTGCCACCGGTTCAAACCGAACCGGTGGCAAAAACCTCCCCTCAAAATCCCGCGTATTTTTCCTCCTATTTTCCCCACCGGTTTTTAATAACCGGTGGCCTTAGGGCGGTGTTTATCTTCTTTTTTCACCTAGTGTTTGTTCCTCATTTCCTATATTTCTTATTATACATCATCTCATAACCATTAAGAACCATTTCTTTAATTATTTTGACTTTTATACTTTGTTATGCATGTTTAAGCATCTAGTACACCGTAAAACAAAGTTTCATCTTTTCCTTTAATTTGTACTTGAATTACTACATCAATGAGTTGTACTTATTCGTGTATGAAGCGAAAAGATATGTTGGTTGTCAACTACTGACAATTTGAGTTTTCAACTCAATACTTCATGTTTATCAAAACTACCTAGTATTTTGAATACATGATGTCTAACCTTCCTATTGGACTTAGTTATAAAAGTCATTTATGAGAAGTGTATTTTAGTAACGTTTTTCCTTTCTTTGAGAACTATTCTCAAAGATTTCCTTTACCAATCAATCATTGAAAAACAATATAATTTGATTTAGAATTCTACAAATTTAAGTGCATAGTATAACCATTTATAAGATAATAACATAATAAGTTTGAAATTTAAAGCATACATGCAAACTTTCAATCTTATTAAGTGTCTTATCCACGCATTAAAAATTTTCCTTTTCAGGCAAGAATAAAACGATTCCAATATCCCAAAAATCAGAAAGTGATTAGCATGCTTTGGCTTGTATTAACACATAATATTTTAAGGTAAGCAATTCCCTTGCTAATAGCTCTAAGCTATTCTTGGTTCGATAAGACGTCGCATCTAATGCTTTCGTGATGCTTATCTCCATTGCCACGACATCTAAGACTCCTTACTTATATCGTTGAGTTTAACCAAAATCAACTTGTATACCCGGTATACCTTACGTTCCCTGGAAAGTAGTGATGCCTCGGTTTGGCGTAGCCCATCACTATTCTCATTAGTTTGGTAATTATTATTTTTGAATGGCAAATTTGACTCAATATTTTAGGGACTTAAGGTTTCTAGGTTGGTTGATTTAAGTGAACTTAATTAATCATCGCAACATTCGAAATCCTTAACATGCATCTAACATACCAGTCATATACAAACACAATTATATAGATAACATAAGTAAAAGATGCATTTGGCAACTAGCATGACCCCTTTAGTCTTCAAGTTTTCAAGGGTCTTCATTGCAACTTTATGGCTTCGTCTTCTTAGAAGCGCCGTCTTCAAGACATCACCATCTTTTATGAAACTAGTAGAAATTTAGACTAGGACTAATCTAAATATTAAGGTACAAAAATATGCAACGGTTTGTATACCGTATTTAGATTTACAAAAATACATAATGATCGCAATCCGTATTTACTATCCCAATTGGGCCCCACTAGTTGCCATTTTCATAAAACCTGTGATAGAATATTTATTCCATTCATCCATTCACTATATGTGAATAGCCCATGCATTTTACAATGAAAACAAGTAATAATGCAATATTCCGCGTAAACTAGTAACTAACTTAGGTGGTTAATCCGATTAACGCGCCTAATTAAAAACTAGTCAAAGTTGTTAATCAATTATGTGAATAAATGCGATAAAATTTCTCAACTAAATAATGAAGCTCCCACTAAATTCCGCATCCAACTTAATTAATCCAATTAATTAAGCCGGTAAATCTAAAATTTTGCCAAATAAAATTTTTCAATTGTAGCTCATAACCCGAGGCCTAGCATCCATTTTTAATTAAAATAATGAAACAAAATTAAAATAATTAAACTGGCAAAGTACAATAAAATTGAGAGAGCTAAAGTGTGTCGAGTTGGCCAAGGCTAGCAGCCCTAGCCCTCGTACGCACGCATGTGCTGCGCGCTGCGTAGCAGCTCCAGCCATGCGTGCCGAGCTGCTGCTAAGTGCTGCCTGGCAGCCTACACACCAAGGCTGCAACTACTATGATGTTGCCGCGCCATGGCACTCTCTCGCATATGCCCTTTACGCACTAAGCTTCACCAGCCCCACGCACAGTCGACGCTCGAGCAACTCACCCTGTCTTACCACCCCACAGTCCTCGGCAGCCACATGCGGGCTGGGCAAGTAGCCCAGCTAGCCGAGGGCTTTGCAAGGGTTGTGTGCTTCGGTTTATGTGCTCTTGCCTCGGGATTTTTATCCCGATTTTGTGTGACGTATATAATTAATTCTAAATTAGTTTTAGAACCAATATTGGGCAAAAAAGAAAAATAAAATAAGTCCAACTCAAATAAATTAAATTTTAAGTGCACAACCAAAAATTAATTCAAGAACTAATCTTTAAAATAATTTTGGTTTAACTTAATGCCACAAAATTTAAAAGGGCTAACCTCATAATTAATTTAACAAAACATAAATTAATAATGAGTTTTGACAGAATTAAAATAGGTTGGAGATTAAATAAAATAATCATCCAATGAAAAATAATTCCAACACTAACTTGTGTTCATTTTTAAAAAAAAAAAAAAAATTACGTCTTCCAATATGAAGACTAATTACATTTCAATCACAAGTTTGAAACTTTATGACTTTAATCAACTTGAAAAAAATGATTAAATCAAGAAATTTTAATAAAGAATCATGGAATTTAGTAATATAAAGTTCCAACCAACTAAAATAATTAAAGGTTAGATCTTTAATTCTTAAGGGCTTCAAAACACAAAATTTTCACACTTAAAGCAATTGATTTGCAATTTTGTGAAAAAATGAGCCAACCATTTAAGCACCAATTATAACTTAATAATCATGCTCAAAAAAGGCTTATATATGCAGTAGGTTAATCATAATAACCATACACACAATGAACAACTAATATGCCAATAAAAAAACCAAGGTTTAAAGATTTAAAATTTTTCGATTAAACAAAAAATGCCTCGAAATAGTATTTCCAAGCAAAATTTGGCTTCTGATCAACCCTGAAAAATCAAAATTGTTCTAGAACAATGATTACACCCAAAATTCACTAGTCTTGGGTCGAAATCTGGGTTCTAGAGCCAAACTTCAATTAAAATTGAGATTAAAAATAATCAAAACGAGCTTCTAATCTAATTAGCAAGCAAAACCAGAAATTTATAGCCATTTAAATCACCTTGAAAAAAAAGTTACAATAATTAAATGAGCGCGGCTCCGATACCGCTGTTGGGTTTCGTGATGTCCAACACCACGCGGAATTAAACCCATCCAAAAACCCGTACATAAATTAAAGCAACTAAAACATGCATATTAATTAATAACATAATTAATTCACAAGAAAAGGGAAAGACTAAATTACCCTCGACGCGTGCTTCGCTTATAAAAGAGCTCTTACTTGAAAGCTAGTCAAGCATCGCAAATGCGAGAGCCTCCTACTGAAAGGAATGGTGTCCTTCGAACAAGTGTATTATTCTGATAGCGGGTTCAGAATTATTAGAAAGCTAATATATTCAGTAAGGTCAAGTGATCGGAATGCCTGGGTGGAGGCCGCTTCCGATCAGTAATATTAATATAATTAATATTACAGCTTAATCTTGACTGAACCCTTCGGGTCACACCCAAGCAAATATATGCGAACCAACTCGACGAATTAATTCGGAAGAAATTAATTCGTCGCCTGAGTGTTAAATATTTAGACGTCGGTAATTCGAGCTTAGAGCGTCGAAACCGATCGTCGGAAGTCGAGTCTAAAATGATAAAAGACGAGACGCGCAAAATAATAATAAATCGACCATATTCCCGAAAATACCCCTAGCATCGGAGTGCCCCGAGCATCCGAATGCTAGGGGCAAGACGAGCTAGCACACCGTGCTAGCAGCCCCGGCCAGCCGCGGCTAGGCACAGCAGCAGCCGCGCCGTGCCACGGCAGCAGCCGCAGCCGCACCAAACCGCAGCAGCAGCCGCGCACAGCAGCAGCTGGTGCGGGCTGGGCTCGGGTCAGGTGCGGGCTGGGCTCGGGTCAGGTGCGGTCTGGGCTCGGGCCATGTGCGGGCTGGCTGCGGGCCACATGCGGGCTGGTGCGGGCCGGGCTCGGGCTTGGCTCGTGACTTGGCTCGGGTCATAGGGCCATGAATAAGGGGAAGCTTGGAATATAGGAGTAAGTGGGAGAGGACATGTGGCACAAGGAGAGTATTGAGTGGGGAGCAAGTATGGTCCCCTACTCTCCATGTGGTCCTCACCAACCCATCTCACATGGTTATGCCACTTGTAGATTTATTATTAGTTTGCAATTTTTAATTTAATTTAGCTTTAAATTAATTTGTGGAATTTCATGATCCCACATTGATGGGATAGAAATTCCCACTCATACTTTCCTCTATAAATACCAAGCTTTGGGTTTTGGAGAAAAGTGCTTGAGTGGGAGTTAAAAAGAGCATTCCATAATTTTTGGGAAAACTCTTAAACTCACATAACACTCGGGTTTGGGTCGGACCTTGCTAACCCCAAGGTAGTAGACCTTAAAGTTGTGTTCGCCCATTTGTGGGTGGATACCGTCGGAGGCGCGGCGCTTGACGTGCTAGTAGCTTTCAATGTAAGAGCCCCGGGTTTTGGGCGAAGCTCGCTTCGAGGGTAAGATTCGTTATCTTTTCTTTGTGAATATTTATTTAAGCTTTGTGATTTTAATTATTGCGAGTGGTTCCTCGGGAAGGGGTTGTTTCCGCGGTGAGTCGGACTCACCAAACCCCAACAGCGGTATCGGAGCCCCGCTCGTTTATTTTTATAATCATGTTTTTCAAGGTTTATTTTTTGGCTTAATTTTCTGGTTTATGTTGCTAATTAGATTAGTAGCTCGGTTTTGTTTATTTAATCCCGTTTTAATGTCGAATTTGGCCCAGAACCCAGATTTTCGCCCAAGACTAGGGAATTTTGGGTGGAAAACGTGTTCTGGAAATGGTTTTACCCCTATGGGCCTGTGATTTTAGCCAAATTCTGACCCGAAATGCCTTTTTCGAGGGGTTTTTCGTTTTTGACGAAAAATTTTAAGTCTTTTCTAACCTTGAAATCAATGGCGTAAATTGTTGATTATATGATTGATTATTTGCATAATTTTCTGCACTTTTATGTCCCCTTAAAGCACACTTACTTGGTAGTATTTGATGCTTAAAGGTTGATTTATTTTCACATAATTGCAAACTAATTGCCTTTTAGTGTGAAAATTTTATTTTTGAGGCTTCCTAAGTGTTAAAGATTCAATCTTTATTTATGATAAGTGATTGAAACTTTGAAAACCACTAAATTCCATGTTATTTTGAGTTGAACTTTGTTGTTTTAATCATTTTGAGTTGATTAGAAACATAAAGTTTCGATTTTTGTGATAGAAATTTGGTTATCTTCATGTTGGAAGATATAATTTTCAAGGATTCACAAATTTTAGATGTTGGAATTTTCATTTGAACATTAAAGTTCATATTTTTTCCAACTTCCCTTTACTTTGTCAAATTCTCAAGTTTAATTTAAATTGATTAAATTGAAAGTGAGAAATTGCCTCAATTTTATTTTGCACCAAGCTAAACCAATTTAATTAAAGATGGTTCTTGGAATTATTTTGGTTATTGCACTTTGAAATTTTATTAAGTTAGACTTGTTTAAAATTTTATTTTGCTCACTAAATTAGTTCTAAAATTAATTTAGAATTAATTATATTTTGTCTCGTGGAAAAGGGATCAAATCCCAAGGTAGTGCACGCAAAACGAGGCAATGCACCACCATGGCGACCCGGGCTGCACAGCAGCCCGCATGTGGCTGCCACGGTGGTTGCGCCGCCTCGATGGTGGGCCACACGCGCGGCAGCAGCCACGCACAGCAGCAGCCCACGCGTGGTTGTGCTGTGGCAGCGGCTCGCGGCCGTGTGCCGTGGGTCGTGTGTTCGTGGTCTTGGCATGTGCGTATGCTTGGTGCGGTGAGGTGACTAGCCGGAGTAGGCTTGATGTTAATTATTTTGCCGTTTATTTATTTTAATTAAGTTTGTAAATTTTAATTAAAATTTTGGGAGGCTAGGCCTCGGGTTTATTGAGCGGCATTGGCAAAATTTCATTTTGACAAGTTTGGGTACTACCGACTTAATTAATTGGATTAATTAAGGAAATGCGGAATTTAGTGGGAGCTTCAATTATTAATGACGTAATTTATATAATCGGTTAAACAACTTTGACTAGTTTAATTAGGCGTGTTAATCGGATTAACCACCTAGATTAGTTACTAGTGCGCGCGTTGTTTGAATGCATTTTACTTGTTGTTAATTTTGTAAATTGCATGGGCCATTCACAAATAGTGAATGGATGAATGGAATATATATATTCTCTCTCTCTCTCACAGGTTTTATGAAATGACAACTAGTGGGACCCGACTAGGATAGAAAATACGGACTACGTGCCGTTATGTATTTTTGTAAATCTAAATACGGTCTACGCACCGTTAAGTATTTTTGTACTTTAATATTTAGATTATTCCTAGTTATAGACACTAGTTTTTGCATAGTTTGGTTAAGTCTTGAAGACGGCGTATCTTGGAAGACAAAGCCTTGAAATGCAAATGAAGACCTTTTGAAGATATGAAGATTTCAAGGGGTCATGCTAGTTGTCAATATGCATTTATTATTTCACTTTATATTTTATGGTTATATATATATGTGTGTGAAATATTCGTTAGATGCATGTTTAGGTTTTCTTGATGTTGCGATGATTAGTTAAGTTCACTTAAATCAACCAACATAGAAATCCTAGGTTCCTAATAATATTGAGTAAAACTTGCCTTTCCAAAACAACACTTACTAACCGGACGATGGTGATGGTAGGCTACGCCAAAGCGAGGTGCCATCACTCCTCTAAGGGGCATAAGGCACACCGGGTGTGCACGTTAATTTTGTTTTAACTCATCGGTATGAGTGAGGAGTCCTCACATACCGTGGCAAAAGAGATACATCGTCAAAGATGCATTAGATGCGACGATTGTCTAACCAAGAGTGGCTTAGAGCCATTAGCAAGGCAATGCTTACCGAGAAGATTGAGTGTTTAAGACAAGCCAAAGCATGCTTAACCACTCTTTGTTTCTTCGGATCTTGGAATCGCCTTATTTTCGCCAAATAGGGACAATTTTTATGCGTAAATAAGACGTTTAATAAGATTGAAGTTTGCATGAATGCTATTAAATTTCAAACTTATTATATTCTTGATAAATGGTTATACTTTGCACTTATATTCATAGTATTCTAAATCAAATAAATATTGTTTCCATGATTGGTAAAGGAAATCCTTGAGAATAGTTCTCAAAGACAGGAAAAGCATTTCTAAAATACAATTCTCATAAATGACTTTTATAACTAAGTCCGAAAGGACGGTTGGACATCATGTATCCAAAATACTAGGTAATTTTGATAAAACATGAGGTATTGAGTTGCAAACTCAAGATTGTCAATGTTTGACAACCAACGTATCCTTTCGCATCATACATAATTGAGTAGGACTCATTGATGTAGTAATTCGAGTAAGAATTAATGGAAAAGATGGAACTTTGTTTTACGGCGCACTAGGTGCTTGATTATGCCTAACAAAGTATAAGAGTCAAAGCACTTAAAGAAATGATTCTTAAAGTAAGATTATGAGATATTGTATGATAAGAAATATAGGAAAGAAGGAACGAAGAAAAGGAATTAGATTTCATTTCAACTCATGAGTTCATGTTATTGTAGTTTACTTAGCAATTCGTTATCTTCACAAGTATCGGATACTGCTTGAGTGTTCCACTATGATAGTGACCTCAAACTATTGAAGTTAAGCTAAGTTATCGACTTACAAGCTTAGAATGAAGCAAGAAGAGCTACATCAGTTGTAAGGTCGTATGTTTTGTTTAAAGACCTTTTAAGCCAAAGGCTGGAACAAGTAATGGTTATTATGTTCCATAATCAGCAATTGATCCGTTTACACACGGAAAGACTCACATTCAAAGTAATGAGCAATAGTTGCGAGATTTATTTGAATGGGATGGTTATCCAAGCGTTGAGTTAAGAATGCTTGATTATAAACAAACATTTCTCTAACATGATAAACTCACTAAGTTCAAGTCATGGGCTTGATTTGCGTTCCAAACATCTTTAGAAATGTCACATCGACAAGAACGTACTCAAGGCTCTATTAGATAGGCTCTTGATAGTTGCTCGAATTGGAATCGTTCTAAGACAAGAAAGTCTTACTTGTTGAAACTGACAAAGCAGAGAGCTATTGTTCTCGGTATAGACAATTGACTCCGAAGGCTAAAGAGGATTCAATTACTTCAATGTTTCACAAAGAATTTGAAAGGATATGACTATATTCATCTAATGTGAACAAACTTGACTTGAGTAGCTCAAGAGTCCAGTGAAGTACAGAATCGACTTGGCAAGATATCAAAACGTCTAGATTAGATCGAGCGATGTTTGCTTGAGCCAAGCGTGACTATCTCAAAGTTATGAATGGAAATTTTCATAAATAACTCCACAAAGAACATGGTGTGTCTTCACAAAGACCTCGGTGTCATTTCAAAATGACTCGAACGATGATGGTTCACAACCCTTCCTATAAAGTTCTTAAAGATTTGCACAAATGACTAATGTTACACTAAACAAAATGTCGAAGCTAAGAAAGGACGCCATATTTAGTTATGGATAGAAATAACTTCTAAAAGTCTTTTCAAGTATATGTCTAAGGTTCTTAGTCTCAGTGGGAGTTCACTAGCTCAGTGGGAGCAAAGTGGCTCAGTGGGAGCTAGGTGACTCAGTGGGAGCTGAATGGCTCAATAAAGACTAAGATAGCTCAAGTGGGAGCTAACTGTTTGTTTTCACAACGAACTTTTACCCAAAGACAATATACATGTCTCTTTGTAAGCATTCAAGTGAGACTACGGGCATTACCTCCACATCCTAATTGAGAACATAATGTTTGTTGCTCTAAATGGTGTCTTTCTGGAAAGTAACACATTTCCAAAACGACAAGTGGGAGGAAAATGAACTCGATGACCATCGAGCTTAGCAACAAACTAGAACTGAGAATCTCGGAAGACCTTAAAGGACTTCATGAGAATGTTTGATCAAGAATACTCAAAAGGACTTTACAAGTGCCTTAAAAGAGAATTCATTACTCACAAAACATTAAAGATGTTGGAGTAAGATCAACATGATAAAAGGGCTTTGAAAGCGCCTTAAAACTCAGTGTTTGATGCAATTGCCCCGTATAGGTATAGAATTCACCAAAGGCTTGGATTGAATCCTATAAATTTTCTATTAAGTTAGAAACAAACCTAAGACTTACAAGCATACTATTTACTATTAGATAGTAAAGGAATAATGTCTTGTAAGTTAGCTACGACAAATCCAAATTCCGAATAATGGTTAAAAGCCATGAAAATCCGAAATAGACTCCATGTTTGAAAATCATGTTTGAAACTTGATTAATTTGCATGAAAGGTGAAAGACCCATCGATTGCAAATAAGTTTTCAAGGAGAAAACTAACAAATGTGGAAATGTATATGCATACATAGCTAGATTGGTTGTAAAGGATATAATTAATTTCAAGGAGTTGACTTTAATAAAATCCCATTCACCAATCGGAATGCTCAAGTCTTTTCGTGATTGATCTAGCAAAATTGCGCATATGAAATATGGCAAAATAGATACCAAAACCGCCTTCCCAAAATGGAATTTTGGAAGTGACTATGGAATAGTCTAAGGGTTTTGAAAAACTAAATAATGCTAGATTTGAAAGCAAGCACATGGAATCCGTCATGGGATTAAAGGAAGCATTGCATAAAGGAATTGGAACGTGTTTTCTCATAAAGTTAATAAGAGGATTGACTTATGGAGAAACATAGAAATTCTGATGAACAAGAAGTTTAGTGGGAGCAAAAGTAATGGTCCAACAAGATGTTTACGAACTCTATTGTGAAACAACTATCAAATGCTAAATGCTTAGATTTGAAAGTATTTTCGACAATGGACCGAGCTAAAGACGATACTTAGTACATGTTGGGAATTAAGTTCTATGGTATAGACTTAATTAAAATGTTTAAATGAGTAAAGGAAATTACCATGTTAAACTTGAAGGACTTTGAAAGGCTTTCGACCCATATGTATGAAGCTAAGTAAATGTTTGAACTAAGTATAAGCTAGGCTAAGTACTAAATCAAACAAGAAAGACTCTAGTAAGAGACTTTCAACCATATCATATAGCGAACAATGTGGCAAGACTCAATGTAACTGTATGAGCTAAATGTCACATGGATGGAATTGAGAATCATTCTAGAATTAAATCCATCATGTAAGGCTATGATATGGAATCGTCAGATGACTTACATGCTTAGAGCATGTGAAGTACGTATATAATACCAATCGACATTAATCTAAGTATTAGATCATTAGATTATAGTCAAGAACATCCATAAAACTTAGATAAGTAGTAGGATGAAGTTCTTGACGCATGGAAACAAATATAATTTGAGTTTTGATGTTGCAAGCACAAACCTTAACAAGGATTAGAACATTAGCAAGGAAGCTATTTATAAGCACGAGGCAAGAAGTGTCGTGGCTTGAGAATGGTAACATGGATGTGCATCCATATATGATGTGCGGGAATCTAAGGAAAATTTCCATGATCACAAGTGATTAGGGTATTCCAAATCGTTGTGAGTCGCTTGGAGTAAAACCCAAGCAAGGCATCATCGGGGAGTCTACTAAAATATATGTTGAGAATATTGTTGCCTTAAGGGCAATAATAAGATAGATGTTAAATGGAAAGGTTCGTTGTTGAACATTAATGATTGTAGGTTGTCAAGTAGAAGGTCTCAAATCATGAAAATGAGTGGGAGCCATTGCTTGGACAATAAATCCTGAATCACATGTAATCCATTAACACCCTCAAAATTTTATCATCTCATTATGGAAATGGTGGATAATGAAGATGCTAAGGTTTGCAAAGTAATTTTAACTAAACCTTTGCAATAAGTGAACAACAACATTCATAATTGCATGAAAGAAATCAAGCATATCAAATATGGGTGTGATTTTTATGAATGTTTTATGAAGAGTATTACTCTTAAAACATTTGGGAAAAACCATTTATCATAAGATGAAACATTGTGAAGTTTCATAGTGGAATAAAATATTTCTAAATATTCCACAAAACTATTTAATTGTGGTTTAGAATTAAATAATGAGTCCATTCGATTTTAATAAATATTCAAAATAGGGTATCAAGTCAATGGCTTGGATAAAGAAACACCTATTAAGTGAATGTTGAATATTTTAATCGAAAATTATCCCTAATCAAGGTCGTATTTTGTGGACGCATAATGACCATCAGAGATTAGTGTGTAGTATGATTTGTAGCACCGTTTCTTGTGCTATGAGGATACAAATCATTTTCACAGGTATTGGTTTAGAACCATACTGGACAGACCTATGAGGATGCTTTAAGAGATTAAAAATCGTCATAAGTATTTTCTCATTATTACTATCGGAACTCTTTCCTCTTGACCATGAGTAGTGGGAGATCTCTTGTTTGAGTACTGGTCCGTTTTGGTATCCGCCAAACGTCTGCCGTAATTGGGGATTATAAAGACGGATATCGGGCGGGTGAGTCCTCTTAGTAAGAGAAGCTACATTACAAGACTGGAAATGTCCCCCTACTAACAATAGGGAACGTGTCTTGTTGTTTACAAGGCCTCTCAAAGAGCGAGACTGTGAAAAATGCATGGTCGTGCTCAGATGGATTTTAGAAATCATCTGCTTATTGACAATCAAACTCGGATTTCGAGAAACACTTCTGGACGTAACAGAGATGACTAGTAATCTTACTCTGTAGTTCATGAAGAGACATGAAGAGACATAGGATAAGGGCTATACACTAAATGCACACTTGTCCGGAAGGACAAGTGGGAGATTGAAAGGAATGGTGTCCTTCGAACAAGTGTATTATTCTGATAGCGGGTTCAGAATTATTAGAAAGCTAATATATTCAGTAAGGTCAAGTGATCGGAATGCCTGGGTGGAGGCCGCTTCCGATCAGTAATATTAATATAATTAATATTACAGCTTAATCTTGACTGAACCCTTCGGGTCACACCCAAGCAAATATATGCGAACCAACTCGACGAATTAATTCAGAAGAAATTAATTCGTCGCCTGAGTGTTAAATATTTAGACGTTGGTAATTCGAGCTTAGAGCGTCGAAACCGATCGTCGGAAGTCGAGTCTAAAATGATAAAAGACGAGACGCGCAAAATAATAATAAATCGACCATATTCCCGAAAATACCCCTAGCATCGGAGTGCCCCGAGCATCCGAATGTTAGGGGCAAGACGAGCTAGCACACCGTGCTAGCAGCCCCGGCCAGCCGCGGCTAGGCACAGCAGCAGTCGCGCCGTGCCATGGCAGCAGCCGCAGCCGCACCAAACCGCAGCAGCAGCCGCGCACAGCAGCACCTGGTGCGGGCTGGGCTCGGGCCATGTGTGGGCTGGCTGCGGGTCACGTGCGGGCTGGTGCGGGTCGGGCTCGGGCTTGGCTCGTGACTTGGCTCGGGTCATAGGGCCATGAATAAGGGGAAGCTTGGAATATGGGAGTAAGTGGGAGAGGACATGTGGCACAAGGAGAGTATTGAGTGGGGAGCAAGTATGGTCCCCTACTCTCCATGTGGTCCTCACCAACCCATCTCACATGGTAATGCCACTTGTAGATTTATTATTAGTTTGTAATTTTTAATTTAATTTAGCTTTAAATTAATTTGTGGAATTTCATGATCCCACATTGATGGGATAGAAATTCCCACTCATACTTTCCTCTATAAATACCAAGCTTTGGGTTTTGGAGAAAAGTGCTTGAGTGGGAGTTAAAAAGAGCATTCCATAATTTTTTGGAAAACTCTTAAACTCACATAACACTCGGGTTTGGGTCGGACCTTGCTAACCCCAAGGTAGTAGACCTTAAAGTTGTGTTCGCCCATTTGTGGGTGGATACCGTCGGAGGCGCGGCGCTTGACGTGCTAGTAGCTTTCAAGTAAGAGCCCCGGGTTTTAGGCGAAGCTCGCTTCGAGGGTAAGATTCGTTATCTTTTCTTTGTGAATATTTATTTATGCTTTGTGATTTTAATTATTGCGAGTGGTTCCTCAGGAAGGGGTTGTTTCCGCGGTGAGTCGGACTCACCAAACCCCAACACCTACGTCTTACACACTTAGGCCCGACCCGTACGACCCCTACCCCGGAGCTTAGCCGAGGCTAGACCGAAAACTTAGAGTATTACGAGCAAAAGTGTTCACGCCTTTGGTGATCCTTTCAAGCTCACTACTCAAAGTGGATTTTCTCGATTCCCAAGGTTGGGTATTTATAGAAAAATCCCATGAACATTCCACTCTCCCATCAATGTGGAAGAGTTGGTAAAATCTCCTTTTTAAATTTAATTTAAATCAAAAATCAAAAGAAAAAAGGCAAAACAATCAATAATCAACAAGTGTCATAATATGACAAGGGGAGTAGGGAAGGACCATAAGGAGGATCACAAGGCCTCCTTTTTCCCCAAGCTTCCCTCAAGGAAACCGACGTAAACCACAAAGCACCACGTGACACCTAACCTTGGGCACCAAAGCGCGCCACGGTGGCGACCTCGTGCTTGGCTAGGCCTGCCAGCGTGTGCGTGTGCGAGAACGGCCCACCAGCAGCCAGCACACCGCAACAAGTGTCATAATATGCTGGTGCTTGCGATGCTGCTGATGTGCTTATGCTAGGCTCGACCCAGCACACAGCAGCCATGCGCGTAAGGCCTAGCATGCATTGCGGCTGGCCTTGCCTGCGATGATGTGTGATGGTTGCTAGTTGCGTCTAGCATGAGCGGTTGGTTGTGGCTGCCTAGCCTTGCACCCAAGGCTATCTCAGCCATGCTAAGCATGCTGAGCTTGCGGCCGAGCCTTACCTTGTGGCAATGGCTTTAGCTAGCCATGCTAGCTTTCCTAGTCTTCGATTGGCTAGGATAATACGAGGCTAGGATTTTCCCAAGCTATTACTTGCTGATTGCTTGGTTTTACCACCTCTTCGTTTCCTAAATTCGACTCGACTTGAGACGCTCGATTTCTGCGCTCCTAGCTCGACATCCGACGTTTATGCTCATAGTACTCTAACGACTGATTAATTCCTTCGGATTAATTCGTCGTCACGGATCAGTTACTTGATTGGTTATCACTCGAACGGTTCGGTCAAGATTAAGTTGTAATATTAATTATACATTAATATTACTGATCGGAAGCGGCCTCCAGCTAGGCATTCCGATCACTTGACCTCACTGAATAATTAGCTTTCTAAAAATTCTAAATCCTCTATCGGAATAATACGTTCGAACACCATTCCTATCAAAACGTACCCTCGGTGAATACACACAAATAGGAATGACTTATAATGAAGCTTTCCTGTACCTCCAGGGCTAAGGTTTCATTCACCCCATTGGTCCAATCCTAGATCATGTACTTGAGAAACGGTCTCCCGATTGGGATCTAAACTCCTATTACAAATATCATAGAGGCCATGGTCACACCACCGAAAAATGCTTTGCCCTTAACGATCATAGTTAAGACCTCATTAATTCAAATTGCCTTCATGTTCCTTCGAGCAACAAGAAGACCAAGACTAATGACAATGACAAGAACACAAAACAAAGTAATTAGTGAACAACAACACAAATTGCCTGCATCATATTCTATTTAAATAACTATAACAAGGATGCAAAATAAAACTACAGCAATCCAAGAACTCACGCATAGCCTCCTCTGCAAGCAGAGCTTCTTCACTGTTAACAGCACATGAATGCACAGGGTCTACTGCCCTTAATCCCCACTGTTGATTATCTTTAAAATTCTAGCATATTCCTTGTGTCCATCCATAATCACAGTACAAAATTAAAAGAGGATACTACAATGGATCATAGCATCCATAATAATGATATATTCAATGAGTATTATTAGATCTGCCTGAAACAGAAACGAATGGACCCTTTGAGTTGCTAGAAGATGTGCTATCAGTCCATATAGCAGCCACTTCATCACTTGTTGGTGCATTGAATACACACTGATCTAAAACGGTATGTTGATTGATAATAGTTTAAGTATCCTTAGTTACATTAATCTCTTTTAAGGACGGGAAAAACCGAGCATATGGATTGTCTTTGGTTACTCGCATTAGAATTTTAATAATATCATCTCTGAGTTCTGGAAAACACTTAGTTTTATTTGCGGCCTCACACTGGCCATTGTTGAAATATAGCGTAAATACTTAGGACCTTCATCTTTCAGTAAGAGATCAGGTAGAATATGGTATATTTGACCATGCATTTTGAATACATAAATTCCTTTCTAGGTCATAGCATCATGCTCACCTCTAAATGAGATGAAAGCAAATAAGTTATTATACAACCGAGCATATTTCTTAAAATGCACTACATCTTCATCATCGGAAGCAAATAACCGTTCCAGTTTCAGGAGGGTATTCATTTGAAGCTATTTTGATATCCCTATCTCCACAACAAAAGTGTAATGTTTCATGTTCAAATTTCTTAGCATCACACTTCAGACAAGACTGTGAACCCTTTAATTTCAAAGGGCTAGCTGGTAGTGGTTGGCCAATAACAAGAGCTAGCTGGACTGTTATGCAATATAAGTAGTCATTCTATAAGCCAAGCTAATAAGATACCATTAAGGAATTGAAAGATTCACACTCTTTGGCTTAGGCTGAGGCTTAGGCTTAGGCTTTGGATTTTGATTAGGCTTGGGCTTGTTCTTTGGTTTTTTAGCTACATATTGTTGTGCACCTTAAGAGCTTGTTTCACTAGGTTCACTACAAATGCAAAACTATATTAAGCAAGATACCATTCACTAGTAGAAAAACACAAATGCGCACCGAGAAATTGACACCGGTTCTTTAAAACCGGTGGGAAAAAAATAAGGCGAAATTTAGTTTAATAGAAATAGCACCGGTTCAAATCAAACCGGTGCCAAATTCCTTAAAGACCACCGGTTCAAACCGGTGGCAAATCAAACAAAAAACCGGCCTTTTTTCCCTTCCCCTATTCATTCGCTTAATCTCTTTCCCTTTCTTTTTTCATTCTCTCTCCTCATATGTCGCGCTCCTCCTCTCTTTCCTCACCAAACCCATTGAAACTCCATTGAAGCTTAGATCCGCAAGCTTAGACCCGCAAGCTCCATTGAAGCTCCGTCCCGTCTTCTCCCTCGAACTCCCTTCTCTCTCCATGAAGCATAGATCCGCAAGTACAATGACGGTGGTCGGTGGTCAGTAGAACAAAGCACAATGACGATGGTCAGTGATGGTGACTAAAGTCTGATTTCTAGGGTTTTGATTGGTGTTCTTGGTATGCGATTCTTTAAACTTTCCCATTTAAATTCCAAATTTAGGGTTCTTTTGCTTAATTTCTAGTTCAAATCTTAGATTTTGTTTGATTTATAGTGTTTTGATTTGATTTCTAGTTCAAATCTTAGATTTTGTTTGATTTATAATGTTTGATTTTGTTTAATTGCATGTGTTTTCTGGTTTAATCGAAAATTTAGGGTTTTAATGAATAAAGTTATATTGGGGTTTTGATTATGATCTTGCTCTTCTATTTCGAAATTAGGCAATCTGATGATAAGACGTGAGGTAGTCTATTTGTTTTTTTTGTAGTGGATTTTGTGAACTTGTATTAAGAAACTCTGTGAATTCAATGTCCTGATGTTCGATTGTTGGTATTTTTTTTCAAAAGTTCTAATTATAATTGCTCAATTGTCAGATTTATATTGCTTAATGTAATTTTCGAAGCACAAATTTGAGTTGTTTAAACTGAAAAGCTTGGATTATATTGCAATTGTTCCTGTTTCTGATTAATTCAACATGTTTAGCAAAATGATGATTTTTTTTTTTTTTTTTTTAATTTTTTATTTTGAGTTCTGTGTATGTGTAGAGTGTGAATCACTTTTTGGATCGGTACTCAAAAATTGAGCTGGAGAACTACGTCTCCATAAAGGTATTTGTTCTTAAAAAGATGTTGTTATTGGGACTCATATTGTTATATAAATGTTGCTGTAGTCTTGGCCTTGTGTAAGTTGTTTTCAATTTGGCACTAGAAGTTTTAGCTCAAAATTCAAAATTTCCATCCTTTTTGTATGTTGCTCCATGTTTGTTTGTCATACAAAAGTAATGAAAAGAAATTATTTTAGGCGACGAGCACACTAAAGAATGAGACTTGCTGATCCAAGAAGGGGAAAAAATTTACTATATGACTTTGTATCATTCTTTTTCATTTTCATTATCCGCGCATGAATTATATGGGGTTCCTCACTCTATTTTTCGATTACCCTAGACTCATGCATATATGAACATGTCTTTAGCTGTATGTAAGAGACTGGGATGGAGATTTTACTCTCTTTTTGTGTGTGTAGATTGGCTGGATTGGTGAAATTCTTGCTCATCAGTTGCTCTGTTCTGACCAGATATATTGTTGTTTGTTTATGCCATGATTTCCATTGAAAAGTGTTTGCAAGCTTCACGCTTTTTTTCCTAATTTTTTGCCAGTTATAAATTGATCTTTCTGCATAATAAAATAAACACATTATCCTTAATTAGAATAGTTACATGCGGAAATCTATTATCAACCATTTGCTGCATTTGGTCCTGGACTTCTTTTAACTACTAAATCTACATTGCGCAGATTGAAGGTTTTTATGAGACGTATGATCAAACATATTATTATGCTTCACATTACTGTTACCTCTTCTGTTTACATATTATGGCTCTAAACTATGGACTTTTTCTAGATATTAGTGAACTAAACCTGCCCAAATCGTGTACCATATCATTTCCCAATGGGAAGAATGACCTGATGAATTTTGAAGTTACTATCCGGCCTGACGAGGGGGTACTATTTGTAAGTGCTATTCTACTAAATCATGCCAACACCTAGATTGCATCACGAGTCTGATAATTGATATCTTCTATTAATACCGGTCATAATTCATAGGCTATTACTAACTAGTGCGTAGTTCTTGCTTGTCTTTGTACCTATGTCATTTTTTCTTGACTTTGTTTCTTTCCCTTTTTATTTTTAATTATTTATATTTTAATTATTATTATCATCTCCTAGCCATCAATATTGCTTTACTCCTTTGTTCTCTTTTTTCTTGTAATTATGGAGGTATGGAGAGGGTGGAGTTTTTGTCAAAATCTATATCTCTATGTTTCCTCCATTTTACCGTGAACACATCATTTTGCCTTTTGCCTTTGCCTTAAAACTATTTTTAATATGAAATTATTAAAAAAAAAAAAACTTTTGGTGGTATATTTTGAAATTTTATCAGATGTCTTCACGCAACATTTCACACATTGATTTATAATTAACTATACCAGAAAAAAGTGTAGTCAAAGCTAATGAAAGAATAGTGTCCAACAGTCCAAGGTCCAAACAATGCATGTATTGTGTTACTATGAAGTAATTATACTAGTGCAGAGGGAAATTACTCGAATTAGATTCGTATATTTCTATTTGGATCATTGAACTTCATTAATAATTCAGTTGGCTATGCTTTTATTTGCATTACTTGTTTCTTTCATCTTCTTATCAACTCCCTCCATCTCAAAAAGTTCTCCTTGATTTTTTTTTTTTTTTTTTTTTTTGGTGAGTCACACAATTAAAATAGATAGAACATTAAGAGACGGAGGAATAATTGCATAGTGTATTGATATACTAAGGGAACTTTTGATTGCAAAGGCGGCACCTTTGTATTTACCTTTCAAGTTCCATCTGTATATCCTCATGAACCTCCAAAGGTTAAGTGCAAGACAAAGGTAATAAATTATGCTACATAAAATGACAAGTTATAAGTTTTGTGCACTTCTAAATTCTGAATTAAGCTAATAATTTATTACTAACATTACTATTTATTGTCACATACCATATATATGGTTCATTGTTTGTTGCATTGTGAGTTGGTGGATTAGTATTGCTGATTTTTGCTCATTGGGCTGATGACTCTTGCTCTTTTGGCTGTAGATTTTGGTCATCCCTTCACTGGAAGGTTGCTACTGCACGCTGCCTCGCAAGGCTGCTGCTGCTGCAAGCTTCTATGCTTCTGCTGCTGTTCTGGTCTCGTGATGCTGCTGCTGCTATGCTCTACGATGCTCCTGATGCTGTTCTGGTCTCGTGATGCTGCTGCTGCTATGCTCTACGCCACTGTTGTTCTACTCTCGCTGCTGCTATGCTCTACGCCACTGCTGTTCTACTCTCGCTGCTGCTAATCTGCTCTACGCTACTGTTGTAATATTATTACAGTCGGTCTGTTTATAATGTAAAACTATTTTTTTTTTTTTTTGAATTAAAATTGTAATGTTACAGCTTTATATTACTTTATATTAATGAAAATTATAAGTTTATATATATGTAAGTTGTTTATATATCAATTTAAGTCAAAAAAATGCAAAAAAAAATAAAATAAAATAAAATTTAATTTTTTTGGGGCATTAAGGGCATCGATTCTGAACCGAACCGGTGCTAATAGTTGTCCTATTTGCCACCGGTTCTGAACCAAAACGGTGCTAATAACTGTGTTATTGCCACCGGTTCTGAATCGGTGGCAAATACTCTCACTTTTTGGCACCCGTCAAATAAACACCGGTTCAAAACCGGTGCTATAGGGGGGTTTTGAACCGGTGCCTTTTTATATTTTTCTACTAGTGATTGTATACAACACTGCACTGAAACTACAAACAACATCACAAATACAATGTATATCGTTTTGACATTCGCTTGAGCATTAGTAGGTGTTTTATACATGAGGCACCAATCTACAATGACAATTCAAAGACAATAAACTTAAACAAATGATCAACCACAACTTTCCAAAAGGGATAAAAAGGCAGCGCTTCTTACTCATGCTGATAAAATTGCCACTGTGGTCGATTATAGGTACTGCAGAACACCATACACAACAAATCTATGAACAAGCAAACAAAATAGAGACAAAATAAACAACCATAACTAAGCTCATAATAGAGACAATTGTAGGCCAAAACTTAGAAATCTATGAATTAAAATTGATCATTATCATTGAAACACATAAAGCATCAGTTTACATAGAAGGCCACTAACTACATTTGCTTCTTAGCACAACAAATAGAGTACAACCATTTAGTAATAAAAAACATAAGCAGTGCTAGTCACTACAAACAGATTACCATTAGATAGTCTGAAAACAAACAACTCTAGCTATGGTTGTAAACATGTGGCATCTTAAAAAAAAAAAAAAAAAAAAAAAAAAACCCTGAAGCCCCCCTTAAAACCTAATCAAGCTTTCTATGCTTAAATATAAGCTCTAAGTCTTCCGGAACTGCAACAGGGGTAATGGCAGACCGAGAGCCAATGGTAGGATGTGCTTTACGTTTGCGCGGTGTAGATGGAGCACAACCAAGAGCCTTTAACTAATGGACAGCAGATTTAAGAGTGTTGCATTCAGCTGCAGTAAAGAACGGAGGCAATTGCAACGGCTGTTGTACACCTAAAATACGCTCCTTCACTGCCATAAAACTTTCCTTTGCAAGGAAGCACTTAATTCCGGCATAAACAACATTTGCATAATTCAAGTCCATGATATTCAAATTGTAGCATGAAGGTAAGACACTAACTCCTTTCATTGCGGCATCTTGGGTAGCAGACTTGCATTTCGCAGCCAATGAACTGTATACACACTTTATGCCACCAGAAGGAAAATGGAGTGCATACTGTAAGCCAAGCAATGTACTTCTTATCAGCTATCTTCAAAACCTCAACTGACGAAACACGTGCTCTAGTCTTAGAAGCCAAAGTGCGAAGAACATCATGGTAATCAGTACACACATACTTAGCATGCTCGAGGCTTACCATGAGTCACTTCACATGTGTCTTACCATGAGGTCTTTCAATGGACTCCAACCCTAAACATTTCATCTTATATAAGAATTCACAATTCTCGAGCCTGCCAATCCTCTTACTTAACAAGTCATCAACCTAAACACCAAAATCAGCCCTCAGCCCCCTTATAGCCTGCTCAGATGCCTTTTCAATAGAGGCTTTTAAGGTATCAACTGAGCCATCATTATACACATAGGGCCCTAGCACATCACCTGTATCAAGGTGCAACTTAATCGCATTCCCACTATTTACAGACAGAGTATAAAGAGGGGCTGGTAGCTCCAAGCATGTTACAGCCTGGTTCAACAAACCTTGGTAGGAAATAAATATATCCCATGGCCGACTATCCATCACCTGTCCGTATGAATAAGGAGCACAATAAATCTTTTATGTCTGTAATGCACATCTAAACACCAAGAACCACATATAAGAAAAGCAGAAAACCAAAACTCTCAACTACAGGTAAACAGGAAAAAGCTCCCTACCTAAACTAACTCAAGACCTAAGGAGAAATCTTTTCCCTAGATCAAAGACTCTACAATAGAAGACTGAACTCAGCCACATGCATAACCTAACAAGATAATTACACAGCCTATGTAGATGTCACCATAGTCAAAAGTACACACCAAGCGTAAAACAACAAAATGGCAAGAGCTAATCATATCCACAAAGAAGCACATAATATTGCATAAATCACAACATTTAAATCCTCAACGTGAACTAAAAACTGCACTGATAAAGACCACAATATGCTACTACAGCAAGAGTATGAAAATATGAAGAAACATGCTGCATACAAGCAAAGGATCATGAAATTAAAAAGACTAAGGTAATACTTACAGAAGCACTTTTTTCCCGAAAGATGAAACAATTGTTGCTATTAAAAAAAAAGAAACATACAACATAACATCAGTGTTCACAAGATGCATGTAAAATAAACTCCACACTCCACATTGCTGACCACCAAACCATAACAGTAGCACATTCAAGAAAGCATGTTTTTAAATGTGTAGCAAGTTTAGACAGTGTAACCAAAACTTAGCAAGTTTACCCATAAGCAAAGGAAAAGAAAGCCGTAGTACTTCATCATCAAACAAAGGCAACAGAACTTGCAGACCAAGGCAATAGAAGACATATTTGGTATATCCATTTATGGAATCCAACTGAATGTTCGGTTTCATGATGTCCAATACCACGCGGAATCAAAACCCGACTCCAAGACCCGCACATAAGTAAATGCAACTAAAACATGCATATTAATTAACAACATAATTAACAAACAAGAAAAGGGAAAGACGAAATCACCCTCGACGAGTGCTTCGCTTCGAATGAGTCTTACTTGAAAGCTAGCTGAGCTTTGCAAATGCGAGAGCTTCCTACGGTTAACACCTTGAAGCTCGACCCGTATGGCCTCTACCCCGGAGCTTAGCCGAGGCTAGACCCAAACTTAGAGTATTACGAGCGAAAGTGTTCACGCCTTTGGTGATCCTTTTCAAGCTCACAACTCAAAATGGATTTCATAAATTGGGAGAGTTGGTAAAACCCCTTTTTCTATTTTAATTTAAATAAAAAAAAGGCAAGACAATCAACAAACAACAAGTGTTATAATATGACCAAGAATAGGTGAGGACCACCAAGGGGAAGGGATCAATTTCCCTTGCTCCCCATGGCTCCTTACCAAAGCCAGCTCCAACATGGCATACACACAAACCGCCAGCTGGCCACCCGAGCTTGGGCACCAAGGCACACCAAGTTGGCCAGCCCAGTACGCAAGCACGCACATCTCGCAACCCACACACGCATTGCGTGCTGCTGCTATGATGCTTGTCCTTAGCGCAACCTAGCACGCTGCTACCTCGCACGCAAGGCACATCACGCAAGTGCTGCTGGCCTTGCTTGCAATGGTGCGGGCTGGCTGCTGCCTTGCCTAGCAAGCGCAGCTGGCTGTGAAAGCCTAGCCTTGCACGCAAGGCTAGCTCGGCCATCTTGCTCGGTTATGCTAGGCATGCTGAGATTGCGACCGAGCCTTACCTTAAGGCAATGGCTTTGGCTAGCCATGCTAGCCGTCCTAGCCTTCGATTGTCTAGGCCAATCCGAGGCTAGGATTTTCCCGAGTACTGACTTGTTGATTGTTGATTTTACCGTCTCGTCATTTCATAAATCCGACTCAACTTGTGATGTTGGGTTTCGACGCTCCTAGCTCGACTTCAACGTCTATGCTTATAATATTCTAACAACTCATTAATTCTTTCAGATTAATTTTTCGTCACGAATCGGTTACTTGATTGGGTGTGACCCATTGTGTTCAGTGAAGATTAACCTGTAATATTAATTGTACATTAATATTACTGATCGGAAGCGGCCTCCAACTAGGCAATCCGATCACCTGACCTCATTGAATAGCTTTCTAATAATTTCAAACCATCTATCAGAATAATACACTTGTTCGAAGGATACCATTCCTATCAATCTCCTACTTGTCCTTCCGGACAAGTGCGGTTTTAGTGTATAGCCTATTTCCTATGTCACTTAATGTCTCATCATGAACTATAAGTTAAGATTATTCGTCATCCTTGTTACGTCCATAAGTGTTTCTCGATATCCGTGTTTGACTGTCAATAAGCAGATGATCTAAAATTGATCTAAGAACGACCATGCATTTTCACAGTCTCGCTCATCGAGAGGCCTTGTAAACAAAAAAGACATGTTCCTTATTTATTTAATAGGGGGACATTCCATGTCTTGTAATGTAAGCTTCTCTTACTAAGAGGACCTAGCCGCCCGAGTATTGCAGTTATAAATTTATAATCCCCATGTACGGTAGTTGTTTGACAAACATCAAAATGGACTAGTACTCAAACAAGAGAACTTATGAAGATTTTTAATCTCTTGAAGTATTCTCATAGGTCGATCCAATATGGTTCTAAACCAATACCCGTGCAAATGATTTATGACAATCATGTCCTTGTAGTACAAGAAACGATGCTATAAATCATACTACACACTAATCTTAAGTGGTCATTAATCGTCCAACATTTAAATGACCTTGATTGGGGATACTTTTCGATTAGAATATTCAACGTTCACTTAAAAGGTTTTTCTTTATCCAAGACATTGTCTTGATACCCTATTTTGAATATTCTTAAAATCGAATGGACTCATTATTTAATCCTAAACCACAATTGAATAGACATGGAGTGATAAAAATTGCATAAAATTTAAATTACTCCAAAAATTGAATGGTTCAACATAGTGTTTTACATTAAAATATCCAAAATTTAATTAAAACACAAAACTAAGGAAATAAAAAAAAATCTCCAACATGCTTGTTGTGTTTCACTTGAGGCAAAGGTTTAGTGAGTGGATCGGCTACATTGTCGTCCGTTCCAATCTTACAAATTCTAATTTCATCCTCGGACTTTCATTCCCTTATCATGTGAAATCGCCTTTTGACATCTTAGACCTTCTGATGTTACCGTGGCTCTCTGGCCTGAGCAATAGCTCCATTGTTGTCACAATACAGGTCTATTAGACCTTTGATGGAGGTACAACATCAAGTTCATCAACAAACATGCGAATCCAAAATTGCCTCCTTAGTTGCTTCAGAAGCTGCCAAGTATTCTACTTCATTTGTAGAATTTGTTATTGTGCTTTTCTTAGCACTCTTCCAACTAAATGCTCCTCCATTTAGACAGAATATGTATCCTGATTAGGACTTGAAGTCGTCTTTTTCTGTCTAGAAGCTTGCATCGGTGTTCAAATCATTACTCTCACCATAAACCAGGAATTTATCCTTTTTCCTTTTCAGGTACTTTAGGATATACTTGGCTGCAGTCCAATGCGCCTCTCTTGGGTCTGATTGGTATTGGCTCGTAGCAATTAAAGCATACGATACATATGGCCTAGTACATATCATGGCATATATGATTGATCCTATAAGCGAAGCATATGGAATCTGATTTATCCTTTCTCGCTCATCAAGTTTCTTCGGACACTACTTCTTGCTTAGGGTTATGCCATGTGACATGGGTAGGTGACCTCTCTTGGCCTCTTGCATATTGAATCGTGCTAATACCTTATCGATGTAAGTACTTTGGCTCAATCCAATCATCCTCTTCGATCTATCCCTATAGATCTTGATGTCCAATATGTAATGTGCCCCTCCCAAGTCTTTAATTGAAAAAAATTTTCCAAGCCAAGCCTTTACAGACTCTAACATTTGAATGCTGTTTCCAATGAGCAATATGTCATTGACATATAAGACGAGGAAAGAGATGTCACTCCCGCTGACCTTCTTGTAAACACAAGACTCATCTGGATTCTTGATAAAATCAAACTTGCTTATGGCTTTGTCGAATCGTAGATTCCAACTTCTGCTTGTTTGCTTCAACCCATAAATGGAATTCTTAAACTTGCATACCTTCCCAGCATTGGTTGGATCAACAAAACCTTCTGGCTGTGTGATGTACACAGTTTCTTCCAAAATTCCATTTAGGAAAGCAGTTTTGACGTCCATCTGCCATATTTCATAATCGTAATATGCAGAAATTGCTAGGATAATCCGGACAGACTTAAGCATTGCAACAAGAGAAAAGGTTTCATCATAATCAACATCGTGAATTTTCTTGTAACCTTTTGCTACCTGGTGCGGTGTCGAAATGCACAAAAATTAATAATAATTACCCTAAGACTACTAATTTGTAATTAGCGGAAGTAGGGGTCGATCCCACGAAGAATGTGCTTGCAAATAATTAAGACTAAAATCCAAAACACTTAACAAAGACTCAAAACAGTGAAATAGATGATTGGGGGGTGTATCAGGATAAGGATCAACTACCAACTAGGAACTTAAACTAATAGGAACAAGAACATACAAGGAACTTGAGATACCCAACAACTATACATAAAAATCCATCATGCAAATGTATCAATTAATAAAGTGGAACGTCCTTCTCTACAATTATTTGCTACTTCATTAATGTTCCCAAGAAATTACAGACTTAATAGTATTAATTAGCAAAAGGAATCAGACCTAAACAAATAGTTGTACACTTACTTATAAGAAATCATCATTCGTATGAACAAAACAATAATTCAAGAATACTCCAAAGCATTAATCATTAATACCAACATTACTCGTCTCAAATACTTAATACATAGCTTCAAACTAATAGTTACTGAGAATAACAAGCTAAGGAATCATAATACAAAGATAAGAAAACAAAACAAAACAAGAACCCATCAATCTCCTTAGAATAGGATCTGAGTTCCTCTTAGGCAGCTCCGAGTTCTTCCGCTACAATGTATCAAGAACAATGACAAATGACTCCTAACCTTGAGGGGTTTTGGAGTGAAGCCTCCCTTCTCTCGTGTCTGCAGTGTCTTCAGTGTCTTCCTTTTCCCTCTGATTTCGACTTTAAATAGGCTAAGAGATGATCAATAATCTTTCAAAGATAAGGAAAGTAATTAGATAAGATTGTGAAAACATATCTCTTTCCATATCTTAATTAATTGATAAGATCTTCTCTTTAATTAAATATATCTTTTCTAACTGCTATAGATCATGTAAAATATTACCCAAGACTTCCCAAACTCGTAAATTTTATGAACCTAGACAAACAAACCGTGCTCAGCAAGCTCTTTTCATCTTCGTCAGTTTCTCAAGTTCCTCCAAAGGAACTTCCATTTATGCTTCGCATTGACTCCTTTATTTGGTTGATCTTTTTATCTTCCAAACCACTCAATAACCTATTAAAACACACAAAAGAGAATTAAACCACAAAATATAAAAAAGCTAAATAAATACACTAAAATGCTAAAGGAACTAACCAAAAATCTAAGGAACATAGGTATAAATAGTGTCGGAAATGACATTCATCAAATTCCCTTAAACTTAGATCTTTGATCATCCTCGAGCAAAGCACTCATACAAAAAATAAATATACTTGTGTACTAGCTCTTTGAAGGAATTATGATTAAATATCTTTTATCAAAAAGTTACGTAACACCTATTTCTAAAAATGAGTTTTATGTTGTTTTCATAATAAAATAATTAAAGAGTTTATAGTTTTAATCATTTACCTACTTATACAATAATTTAAATTCTTGTTTTATAAAAGAGGAATCGGACCTCAAAGCTCCGTGAGAACGATAGAATAAAGGCTAACAAGAAAGTTATCAAAATGCATATCGAAGTAACAACTATTGCTAGTACCCGCAATTCCCTTCGAAATGCGTTTATGAAAGTATGATGTTACGATTGAATTGAATGTGATTTGTGTCTTTGACATATTTTATGATTTGTAGGATTATAACTATGATTTGTCTGAAATCTTTCCTTGAAATATTTGATTATATTCTGAGAAATTACAAGGATACTGTAATGATGAGTTTTACGATACACTGTAAATATTTTACTAATCTACAAAAGCACTCTAAATAACTGGAATTTCTTGATTTCTAATAATTTATAAGAAATGTAAATATAATCTGATATGATTGAGCAATAGCTCCCCTGAGGGCACTGGTCCATTTCTGTTATGGAGCACTGGCTCCCCCTGATATGTATGGAGCACTGGCTCCCCCTGATAGTAGGAGACTTCCTACCCCTGTTAAATGTATAATGGTTATAATAATTTTATTAAAAAAGGTTATGAACGAAGGTTTATTGAAATTGTGTTTTATTACCTGTTTTAATATATTCTACTCTCCTTGATTTATTAACTAAAATGAATTGAAATGATGTTACACTGCTAGAGTAGTACGTTACTGAGTACTCGGCCCACCGTTTTTATGTTTTTCTGTTTTAGGTACTGTTGGAACAAAGTGAACGCATAGTGGCAAGGATTTTAATTTCCTTAAGAAGCACACTAGTTATTTATAGTTTTAAGATGATTTATTAATTAGCAAGTAAGACTTTAGTAGTCTATATTAAATAAGATATTCTATTATTGAAGTAGGATTAATGTCTGTATTGGATAGATTTCTATATTTTATGAATTAAGGTTGTTAGGTATGAATGTTGCCTTGTAACTCTCTTGAGGGAGTTACGGCAGTGATGTCTCGATCGAATTAGGTTAATTTTGCTGCTTAGATTACTTTAGTACCTGAGTTAGAGGTCGAGGCGTTACACGTGCTGTGGAAGGCCGAAGCCTACATCGAAGCATCTAATTGTTGTTCGCAAACCATAGCGGAACAACCGTCCAAGGGGGCTGAGAAAAAGCAACCTTCTCAGCAAGACTTGGTTGGGAAGAAAAAAGAAGGAAACAACAAGAGAAAGGAATTCTGGGTGGCCGACAGCTAGCAGACAAAATAAAAGAAGGCCAAGACGTACGAACAACAGTATGAGTTCAACAAGGATTGTTATTCAATCCTACTGGAAATCAAAGACAAATTTGAGTTTGAGAAGCCCCAACCACTAAGAGGCTCGACTTAGTACTGTAACAAAAACAAGTACTGTCGTTACCACAAGGACATGGGGCATGACACGAATGAATGCAAGAATTTAAAAAGATTACTGGATAAACTGGCCGAGAAGAGCATGTTGAATTCGTACGTCCTGAAGTCAAAATTCACATACCCTCGGACAGATAACAAATCCGTGAAGAAGAAGAATGACCAAGAAAAAGATGATGGAAACAACACTAACTCAGGGTTCGTGGCCGTAATATCCGGCGGTTTAGCGGTAGGTGGCCCGACCATGAAGGGAATCAAGCAGGGTGCTTGGAAGTTGGGAAATATGATGCACGCCGAGGGGGTGAAGGTGATATGTCTATTTTATATAGTGTTTTACCCCCGTCCCTTGGTCATAATTGGTAGTATTTTTGGCTCTTTAGAGCCACTTTTATTACTAATTGGTGTTTTCTAGTGTTTTCGTAGTTTTGGTTGAGTTTTGTAGGGAATTGCACACTTGGAGCATTTTTCCGGGATTTTATGAAGCAACTACAAGCATTGGAGGAGCACGACAACTTTTCGTAGCCCAAGGCCGGTTAGAGTCATCGAAACGGTGATTAAGGGCTCGAGGCATGGGATACCAAGGCATTTGGACCGAGTATTAAAGCTCCAAAGAGGAAATCCGGATTGGGCTAAAGAATCGGAGCCCAATCGAAATCCAATCCCACGCCCATGAGCCTCGCCTGACCAAGCCACCCTCGCCCTGAGGCGCGCCCGACCGGGCGGGGCGGAAGAAGAAAAAAACCGTTCGCCCGATCTCGCCCCCGGCCGGGCGCGAGAGATGTTTTACGAAGGAAAAGGCGCGCCCGACTGGGCGGTGTGGCGCCCGACCGGGCGCGTGTTTCTGGAAGAAGATTAGGCGTCTTTTTAGTTCGTTTAAGCTTAGGGTTTTCTGGTTTAATATAAATACATTTTTGTTGAGCAAGTTTAGTACTTCTTAGACCTCTTCTCTTAGCTTTTCTCTCTCTACTTAGTTTTTAGATTATAATTCTCTCATTGTTTTTCTCTCTCTATAACTCTACAACTTTGTTCTTAATTCAGTCCATTATTTCCGTTAACTTTGGTAACGATTTCTTCTCTATTATTTTCTATAATTTAATTTCTTTATTTCATCATGTCTTGTTTAATTGCTTTGATTAGTTTAGATTTAATTATTTGTGAGTAGTTTTCTTTCTAGGGTTTATGGGGATCCATAAATAATATGAAGGGGTAATTTGTTGTTGTTGATTGTCAATGCTTGATTAATTTCCTATTGATTGATTTAATGCTATGCAATTAGATTAGGCCTGGTTTAATTGTATGAGTTATGCAATATTGATTCGAGATTCGAGAGATGAGATTTGATGTTTAGGCTTAGTTTCAACAGGTAGGTTAATTTATAAATGGTTAAGTCGAGATTCGGGAGATAAGATTTAATACCGGTAAATTAACTTTGTGATTGTAATACGTAGCGAAAGCCCTTTATGATCTGATTAATTGATGCATTGATGATTGATTATTATGTTTTACTCTGGAATATTATTTATTGGTGAACCTATACCCTAGGCTTTTATTCATTGATTTCTCCCTACTTTTATCTCCCTTAGTTTACTTCATCATATCTATAATTTAGTTATTCTATAATTTAGATTATATTAATTAGTTAGGAATAGGAAGACTTGTTTCCCTGTGGATTGACCCTTCTTCCCTATCTGCATAGTTAGAGGAACCTAGGTAATACTTTTGATTAGGCGATACGACTTTAGCCTGTCAAAATTTGGCGCCGTTGTCGAGGAAAACGATTTTATTTTTAATTCTGATTGTTTTTGTAATCTAAATTTTTTTCTCCTGTCTCATACAACGCAAGTTCTTTGAGACAATTTTCTCATATTTGTGCGTTTAGTTCTGTGTTTATGCCCAGGGGTTCTAGATCAGGTTACATTCCATTCAATCCTGAAATTGAACGATCTTTTCATAGACAAAAGAATTTTTACAGGAAGATACGAGACACTTCGGGAGGTAATCCACCTTCAGAACCCCCATCTAATTCTAGCAATTCGGAAGCTTTTTTAGAACCTGAATCAGAGATGACGGCACCACCACCTCCTCCACCTCGCAAACTCAGCGATTATTCGTAGCCGTCGTTGACAGATTTTCCACACCTTACTCCTACTCCGGCCCTTGATGGAGTGCAATTTGAGATCAAGCCCCAATTTATCACGATGATAGAGAGGAAGCAATTCAGTGGAGCTAAGGGTGAAGATCCTAATCATCACATTGCAAATTTCTACCAATATTGCAATACCATTAGGCAAGTTGGGTCACGCAAGATCAAATCAGGGAGATTCTTTTTCCCTTTTCTTTATTTGGAAAAGATAAATTATGGTTTAATGGTTTGAATAGAACTTTACTTGGTATTACTGATTGGGAAACTCTTGCTTTGAATTTTTATAATAAATATTACCCTATAGAGAGAACAGCTTTACTAAGGAGTGCTATTCAAAACTTTTCCCAAGAGCCAGATGAAACTTTATATGAGGCTTGGGAAAGGTTTAAGGAACTATAGAGAGAATACCCCCACCATAATCTGACACAATGGCAGTTGATCCAAGCCTTTTACAATGGACTTAGAAACTCATCTAGATCAATTCTAGATTCTGCAGCTAGTGGGAGATTCATGAATCTTAATGTTGAAAATGCAGGCCAAGTGATTGAAGACATGGCAATTCATAATTCCCAATATGGGAATCCGAGAGGGTTTGCTAATAAAGGAAAACATAATGTTGATTCTGTATCCTTTTTGCAGGCTCAGTTAACATCTATTTGTCAGAAACTAGATAATCTTACTACTAATCCTAACTCTGTAGCTAATGTTTCTGCTATTGCTAATAATGAAGCTTTTTGTGAAAATTGTGGAATTGTAGGACATTGGGAGCAAGATTGTAGGAGTTCCATGGAGCAAGTTAATGCCTTCCAAACCTATAGGCAAAATAACCCATACTCCAACACTTATAATCCTGGCCTCCGAAACCACCCATATCTTTCCTACCGGAGTACCAATGTACAAAATCCTCCACCTCCACAACAAACACAACATCAACCACCACGACAGCAAAAATATTACCATCCTAATTCTGGCCAGAAAAACCAATCACAACCCTCCTCATCTTCTGATCCTGCTATATCAGAAATTAGAGCAATGCTATCAAGCATGCAAAAGCACATGGAGAGTAGGGATGCACAAATTGATTCGATTATAGCTCATAATAAAATCATGGACAATCAAATTGCGCAGATTTCATCTACCCTACAAACCCGTCAACAGGGAGCTCTACCATCGCAACCAATCCATCCTATAAATCATGTTAATGCAGTTACTCTAAGGAGTGGTTCACACTATGATGGGCCTCTTATGCCCAAGGATGAAGAACCTGTTGCTAATCTAGATTCCCTTATACCAAATGCTAATCTTACTAACCTTGCAGGGCTACAAAAGGAAACTAACACTTCTAATGTTCCTTTGCAGGGTAAATCTCAGGACAAGGGTGGAGATGTGCAGAGCCCAGTTATCAAACTTCCATTCTCAAATAGGCATTTGTAGAGTAAGTTTGATATGCAATTCGGTAAGTTTTTGGAGGTTGTGAAAAATTTGTAGGTAACAGTTCCTTTCACTAATTTAATCACTCAGGTTCCTGCATATGCTAAATTTATGAAAGATATTTTGACTAGGAAAAGGGCCTTTGATGAGGTAGAAACTGTAGCCTTTACAGAGGAATGTAGTTCTTTATTGCAAAATAAATCCCCTCCTAAATTAAAGGATCCTGGAAGTTTTTCTATCCCTTGCCATATTGGTAATGTCTTCATAGATAAAGCATTATGTGATTTGGGTGCTAGTGTTAGTGTTATGCCATCGTCTGTGTGTGCTAAACTTAATATGGGTGATTTGAAAGTTACTAACATTACTTTACAAATGGCAGACCGTTCTGTTAAATACCCCTTAGGTATTTTAGAGGATGTTCCTGTTAGAGTTGGTAAATTTTTTATCCCTGTAGATTTTGTTGGTTTAGACATGGCTGAGGATACACAAATTCCCATTATATTAGGTAGGCCTTTTCTCCATACTGCAGGAGCCATTATTGATGTTAAAAATGGAAAACTAACCCCTTTCTGTTGGAGATGATAATATCACTTTTAATTTAGGGAAGGTTTTAAAAGGACCTATGCTAGAAGAAAACTGTTGTTTAATTGATGTCATAGATATAATGGATGATTTTTGTGAAGAAAGCTTACCACAGGTTCTTGCAAGGGATCCCTTAGAGGAAGTTCTTTGTGGAAATTTATCTACAAGTGAAGCAAGCATTTGGAGTACTGAGGTGGATACTATTGAAAAAGCTCTTTCGATAGAAGAGCTTAATCCTAAAGAGACCATGAAGGTAGTAAAATTAGTTCAGGAATCAAAACCTGCAGAGGTTAAGAAACTTGAACTAAAACCTCTCCCTTCTCATTTGAAATTTGTTTTTCTTGATGAGCACGAACTATACCCTGTGATCATTAGTACTGCACTTGATAACTCACAAACTTCCCAACTTCTAGAGGTTCTTCGAACCCACAAAAGGGCAATTGGGTACAGTATTGATGATCTCAAGGGTATTAGCCCTGATTTTTGTATGAACAGGATACATTTAGAGGATAACTACAAGTCATGTATTCAACCACAGAGGAGGTTGAATCCTAATATGCAAGAAGTAGTTAAGAAAGAGGTGATGAAATTACTTGATGCAGGTATTATCTATCCTATTTCTGACTCAAAGTGGATAAGTCTTGTTCAGGTTGTTCCAAAAAAAGGTGGGATGACTGTGATTAAAAATGATAAAAATGAATTGATTCCCACTAGAACTGTTACAGGGTGGCGTATGTGCATTGATTATCGTAGATTAAATATCGCCACTAAAAAGGATCACTTTCCTCTCCCTTTTATTGATCAAATGCTTGAGAGGTTGGCTAATCATAAGTTATTTTGTTATTTGGATAGGTATTTGGGATTTTTCCAAATTCCAATTCACCCTGAAAATCAAGAAAATACTACATTTACATGTCCTTATGGTACTTTTGTAGGAATTTATAGGTACTACGCAGCGGAAAAACATGAATCACATTCAATCAAGTACCTATTCCCAAGATCACATGCATAACACACAAGACACATAATCATACCTTTGAAGTGTGAATTCCACGTAGCAATTTGACAGGAAAATCAGGGAGAGAATAGAGCCCCAAGCGTTGCTCTTCTACTTAGTCCACGAGCTTTGAACGAGCCGTCCTCCAATACTAGATTGGTCGAGTGAAAGGGAAAACCGCGATCATCACCTTTAATGGACTAACCGACCACCACGAACCACCACCACCACTAATCACCACACTGGCGCTGAGGAGGGAGAGAGTGCCGTGAGAGAGAGGAAGTTTGAGAGGGGGTTAGGTCTCGTGTTTGCTAATTCGGGTTTTTGATCTTACTGATCAACTGAATTCAACTTCCATGCAAATCCTAGGAACCTAGTCTATTTATAATCATATTATAACTAGACTAGGGTTAGGAAGCCCAAAACCCTCCAACCCATTCCATGTGGTCGGCCATACTAGGGGATGAGGCCCATCATGGGCCTCGTCCTCTCGTGCTCGATCTAGGCCCTTTGTGTGACCTTATAGGATCCGTCCAATTGGGCTTTGGCCTATTTTACTAGTCCAAAGATCGTTAGTACCTCTAGCTATGATAAAATGACGACCCAAATGTCCGAACTTAATTATCTCTATAATTTGATCCATTTATATATCTAGTATTTGCACACGACGAAGACATAAATCCTTCAATCTCCCACTTGTCTAAGAAAAGTGTGCAATATTCAAATTCCTTAAGTCAATATGTGTCGATTTGATAATATGATTGCATCACATGTTGAGATTATATTAATCTGCAAATCGTTTCTTGAAATCTGAGTTAGAATTACAAAACCAAATGATTACTGAGTAATGCATTTGAACGCGGCCACGTATTTTCTGAATTCTCCCTCTTCAAGCGGCCACGACACATTCCCTAATTTAATAGGTAGACTCAATCCAATCTTGTGGTAACAAGGCTCCCACTCAACTTTTGAAATAACCGGGAAACACCCTTTATAATCTCCAGTTACGGGTAGACGTTTGAGTGTACCACAGTCATAACATCCATTGAATGAAATCAATGTTCCACTCATGTCAAAGGAATCCACTAATATATCCGAAAGCTCTATACTTGAACTTCAAAGTAGGTCAATAGTTTGATCATGCATCATTCATGCATATCCAAGTAACTGACCGAGCATCACTATGCCCCTATAGCCCATGAAACTGCGCTATCCAATCAATCTTACATGCTAGTCCATTTATTGAAATCATTTATGTCCACTTTAATGATTTCGAACTAGGAACTTAAATAATATATGAATTTTGTTCACCTGTGGGGTTTCATTCACCAGGTCATCAACCTGATGAGCCCATCAATTCATAATTATTTTGGACATTTTATTTAATTTCCAAAACCATAATTAAATAAGAGAAATGGAATTTTTATTTTAAACATAATTCTGAAAATTAATGCATTACTTATGCAATATGTTTTCTCAAAACATACACACCTTAAATTACATAACATGCTTCAATCCAAGTCTTTAATATGACTCTCATATCTTAGTCTTTGGAAGGGGTTTAGTGATTTCTCACTCATAACAAAACTTTGCGGATCATGACATCCCGCTTGTCATTGATCTCATAAATGAGGTGATATCTCATATCTATTTGTTTGGATTAGTGATGTGACCTTGGCTCCTTTGTTTTGGCAAAGGTGTCCTTCTAGTCACAGGACAATTTGATCCAAACTTCCTCCTTAACTACTCTTACTGTAGCTAAATACACATATTCTGACACTGAATATGCGACAGTATTCTGCTTTGAACTCTTTAAGCTTACTGTACTTCATCATCCAGACATAAAATGTATTTAAATCAACATCTAAAGTCATCTTGCCTGTTTGGAAACTTGCATCTGTATAACCTTTTGACAACTTATTCACTTTTACCATCATAAACTATTGGTGGGGTTTTTTTTAGCTATTTCTTTTAATTGTGTTCCAGATACGGGTGGCGTCGGTTGTGGTGGTGGGCTGGTGGCGTCGATTGTGGTAGCGGTGGTGGCAGTGCATGGTGGATGATTGTGGTGGCGATGGTGGCAGTGCGTGGTGATTGATTGTGGTGGCGTTGATTGTGATGACTCGGTGGCAGTAGAGGGGATGATTTTATTACTTGTATTAATTTTTTTTTTAATATGTTTCTTGATGAAAATGTAATATTACAACAATTAATTAATGAAAATAATTAATGTTTTTACATATGTTTTGTTTGTGTATCAATTTAAGTGAAAAAAACCAAAAAAAATTTTTGTTTTTTTTATTTTTTATAGCCATAATGGGCAGCGGTTTGGCGCCAAAACCACTGTCCTTTCACTACAAATGGCAAGCAGTTTTGAACCGCTTGCCATTAAAATGGCCAATGGCAAGCCCCCTAAGCGCATGCGGTTAAAAATCTCTTCCCATTAGGGGGTTTAAACCTCTTGCCATTTAGTATTTTCTACTAGTGATTGAATGAACTTTTGTTTCAGTGATTTGGGATATACATGAAACAAGCTTTATTGTATAGGCTCAAGAGGTATGTCATTCAAGAACTATTTGGTGGACATGATAAGTCCTACTCTCTTATGCCAAGGTATGCTGACATGATTTGCCACACTAATCCTGAGTCAAAGGCTTTTGTAGCTTGGCAGCTGAGTGGGAGCATTCCTAGGGTCAATTTGTTCACTAGTGTCTTCATAAGTTTTGCTGGACAATGAAAGGGTTTTCTGGCAGGGTGCAGGCCTTTGATTGGTGGTGATGGGGCACATTTAAAAGGAAGTTATGGTAGTATTATGTTGTCTGCAGTTGCATTAGATGGCAACAATGAGATTTACCCCATAGCATATGCTATTGTGAGTGTTGAAGACAAAGAAAGTTGGTCTTACTTCTTCTGGCATCTTCACAATATAGTCAAGCAGTCCAGTAGGAAACATTGGACAATTAAATCTGACAGACAAAAGGTATACATATCTTACCCATTTGAAATTACCTTTTATGTGCATTTGTTTTCAGTACCTAACTAGAAATTACTTGCACCAACAGGGATTTGATCTAGCACTGAAGGAAGTGTGGCCTGATGCACAGAGGAGATATTGCTACAGACACTTCAGCAGGAACTATAAAAAAGAATTCCCAGGTCCTTTGATGTATACCCTATTCTGGAGGGCATGCAATGCAACAAACAAGTTCACCTTCAGAAAAGCAGTGGAGAGGTTGCAAAAGGAAGGAGGAGAGGATGTTATGGTTTGGTTTTCTAATTTAGGTGATTAATCAAAATGGAGCAAACATAAGTTTAATCCAAAAGTATGCAATGACTTAAACACCTCCAACTTTGTTGAGAGTTTTAACTCTACCTTAGGTGTTGACAGGTGCAGACCTATCTTAACACTCCTTGAAGGTAAAACATCTAGCTTTTTCTCTTTATTATAACTCATAAAATAGTAGTGCTTTTGTGTTCTAATATCTATAATTGGCAGGAATTAGAAGAGTGTGTATAGTGAGGATTTCTTTAAGGCATGAGAGAGCACAAAGTTGGGAGGACAATGACTTATGCCTCAAGATTGCAAAGCTGGTTAGGGAAATTAGCAAAGCAACCTCCACCTGCAGAGTTTTCAGTCAAGTCTAGGGGAGTGTGAGATACATGAAGGGAGGTCCCAGTTTCCTCTAAGTCTCAACTGAAAAATATGCTCATGTGGAGCTTGGCAACTCTCTGGTATCCCTTGCAGACATGTAGTGAGGGCAATGCTTCATGCCAAAGTTAATCCACACAATTATGTCAGCTCATGGTATACTACAAGAACCTACAAGCAAGTGTATAACTTTGTTATTAACCCAATTCCTGATTCAAGTCAATGGCCACTAGTTGATGCTAACCACCCCCAATACATTCATCCACCAAAGATGAAGAGAGGTGTTGGTAAGCCAAGTAGAAACGGGAAGAAAGAAGAGGGTGAAGACTAACCAGGGAAGAGGTCTAGAATAGTTAAATGCAGCAACTATGGGAATTTAGGGCACAATAAGGCAACTTGCAAAGGGGGTTTGACTGGAAAGGAGCTACAATCAGTTAAGGCCATGGTTGTTAAAAACCCAAGAACAAGGGATTAGTCAAATGCAGCAAAGGAATATAGAGCTAAGTCAAATGCTGCAGCATCTGCAACAGAGATCTCATCTTCACAATTGGGCAGCTAACCACAAGACTTGTCCCAGTCTCAACCCTGACAACAACAATCAAGGAGCAACAATAGTTTTTTAGGTGTTTTTTGAAGTTATAATACTCTTATGAAGTTTTTTGAACATGTTTTACAAGCTTCAAGTGCGCAGCAACTTGTTTTTTTTGGGAAAATTCATTGGCAGGAACTTGTTTTATTTGGGAAATGATGTGGTGGAACTTGTTTTTTTTTGGGCCCTAACTTGGCAGCAGTACTTGCTGTGACTTGGTAGTAATACTTGCTTTGAATTTTTGTAAGTGAATACAGCAGAACAGTGTTGCTGTATTGATTTATACATATGATTTTGTTTGTGATGTTTCTCCAATTTTGTGCTATTTTTTTTGTTCTTTGAAAACATTAAAATAAAGTGACATGTTGCAATATAATACCAAAATAAACCACTTCCATTTATTTCAAAGTAAAGCACTAAATACAACTCAGTTCATCTATTTCAAACCAACATCTTAAAAGGCTACTATTTCAAAACAATAATCAACAACACCAAATACATCACCACAGCTAATTTCACAACTAAATACACATAATTAGCAAAATCATCCACACTGTGCATAAACTCTGAAAATTTTGCTTGTAATGCATGAACAGCAGCTGCTTCTGGCATGGATCCTTGTCTCCCTCTTATGTCCCTTAAAATTTTGGTGTTCGCTTACCCACTTAAAGAATTCAGATAGCCTACACTTATAGTATGGCCTTTTAGGATTTGCATTTGAGTTCGGAAACCTAATATCCACAGCTCTTGGTGGTTCACAATTGCAATTCATGCCTCTAAATCAAGCAGCCCCACCATTCATGTTCCTTGAAGATGAACCCCTTCTAGAAAAAGTCGTTGAAGTTTAACCCTCAAAAAAATTGTAAAAGAGAAAGAAACAGAAATCAAAAAATCAGAAATGAAAAGAAAAGGATGGGAGAAGGTTATATAGGAAAGAGGGAAATTAAAGAAAGAAAAAAAAGGAGGGAATCTTTTGGGATTTTTGGACGGAGATTAAATGATTGGGGCATTTAAGTATTTTCACCTTTCAACCCCCTTAAACCTGTCAAATTGAAGGTACTTAACATTTGTTTAACGTTATGATCAATGTAGCAATTAAGGCAAAATTATAGAGGTACCGCTGATAATGAAAGTTTAATGATGTGTATCATTGATAAAAGTCAAAACCTAGAGGGTATCATTGATAATTTCCCTTAGTTTTAATAAAATAACTGTAGGAAATATTTCAAGCATCCCAAACTTGAACCCCACTGTGATCATACACTTAAACATGGTGGCGTCCAAAGGGAAGGAAGCTAGAGCAAAAGAGTCGCCAACAAGTTTCAGGAACTTGTAAACCGTCCACGAGGTGAAAATTACACCCCTTCACGATCACAGAGATTGCTAACTCCGTAGTGGTCTTGAACTATAACTAGATATTCGGGGATGAAGGTACAAATTCAACCTAAAAGAGATTGAACCTGCCTTAGATAAGCCTCTACTTTGTTCTTCTCATATTCATGTGCGCTTTTCGATCAACATACAATCAAAATATTAATCCTAAACCTATTTAATCTATGTTAGTTGATTATTAATGCACAAATAAATCTATTATTGGTGATCACTTGAATTAAAATCATATTAACCTAAATAAAATTATTAATTATCTCAGTAAGCGTGATTTCAAGTACAAATTCCCTTTATACCTACAAGAGCGGGCGTGATCAAGCAATAACAATAAATATCAATATAACAATATTGATACAACAATCATCATCATCATAATAATCTCAATCTCATCAAAGCACAATATTAATATTAGCAAGATCCTAGGCATGATACTAACAAGATTAATAACAAATCCTAGCATGTCACTAAACAATATAAATCAAAACTTTATTCCTAACATGATACTAGAAAGCAATAAAAACATCCTAACATGATACTAGCATGATCTGTAAAGAAATAGAGCAATGAAATTACTCACTTTGAAGTCTTGTATCTCTTTTTATCAAAAGAATACACACGTTAGTAACTTCAATAAAAAAAATATTAAACAATAATAACAATAATAATTGAAATTAGATTCGGGACCAAACCCTCAGAACTATCAACCTTTAACGTCAAGGTTTAAGGCAATTTCGAGCTTGGTTATGTGTGTCTAAGTCTCGTGATGGACGTATGATGTATTTTGAAAAGGCTAGGCTTAGAAATCAAGAGAGAAAGAAAGAATAAGCTTTACTTAGAGAGAGAAAAGATATGATGATTGTTCATTATTGAAAACGGGAAAAATCGACCCTATTTATAGAGAAAAATTGACCGTAAACGATAAGAAAAGAGTCAGAATATGACTTGGAGTAAAACCAGCCCTATCGCGATGCGGCAAGGTTATCGCGACGCGATAGCTCTATCGCGGCATGATAAAAGCTGTGTAGACACCCAAATGTGTCTCCCCAAAACAAACCCAGTGATGAATACCTTTCACGTCATTTGATTATCGAACAAAGTAAAAGTGTGAAAGGTCTAGTGATGTGGATGTTTTTATTAAAATATTTCTCTTTCTGTTTTCAAAAATATTTCTTCTCCTACTCTATTTATGAAAAAGTCAGTCCAATTTGGTTTGGTCCATGGTAAGGGTCCAATAATAGTGTAGTTGGATTGGGCTTGAAAAGAGTTTTCCAACGATATATTATAAGCCCAATTCTGATGAATAATGAGGAAGTTATGGATTATATTAAATTGGGCTCGAAATGATTTTTATATGTGGCCCAATGATCTAGAGGAGGGCCTATTAACTATTATTCCTAAGGTTATTAGGATTTATTTAATCTTCTAGAATATTTAGAAGGTTCCTTTTTAATTCTAATGAGATTAGGATTGATAATTATATTTTAAAGAGTTTTATTTTGAATAAAATATGTGATTTGGCACAAATATGATTTTAATCTGCTTAACGCGGAATTTGCTGGTTAATCATATTAAGAAGAGGATTTCGTACAAAAGCGCGTTTTATCTTTTGATTAGCGCCAAACGACAAAGTTTGTTGCCTGGCGCTAACATCTGTCGCCTGGCGTTGATGTCTGTCGTCTGGCGACAGATTCCAGTTTTATTCCGTATAGAACTTGAAGTAATTTCTATCATTTCCGGACTGTTTTCTTATAAATAGGGTCCTAGACCTCCGTTTTCAAATCACCTAGAATTCTCTAATTTTCTCTCTTTTCTCTCTTAAGCAATAGCTTATTTTTTCTCTCTCTAGCTTTCTAAACTAGCTTTTTTCACAAATACCATACCGCATACATTAGTTCTAGACATACCTAGCCAAGTTTAAAGTTGTCTTCGCCCTAGACGTGAAAGGTTTATAATTTCTGAGGGTTTGGTCCAAAATCTCTATTTTAATTATTTAATTTAATTGTTTATTATTTTCCTTGAAGTTACTAACGTGTGTATTTTTTTTATTTGAAAGAGGTACGAGGCATCGAAGTAAGTACTTTAATTGTTGTATTGATATTTTGATATAGAAATTATGCTTAGATTATTTTGTTAATTCCTAGTATCATGTTAGGATGTTATATTGCTTCCTAGTATCATGTTTAGGGTTAACTAATATTTTTGATATTATGTATGTTTATTATGATGCTTCCTATTCTTTCTAATATCATGTTAGTATCATGTTAGGGCTGAAGCTTTGATTTTTAATGTTTAGTGACATGCTAGGGTTTGTTATTAATCTTGTTAGTATCATACCTAGGATCTTGCTATTAATATTATGCTTTATTGAGAATATTTTGATGATGATTGTTGCTTGATATTATATTATTATTGTTATTGCTTGATCACGCCTCTTTTGCAGGTTTAAAGGGAATTTGTACTTGTAATCACGCTTAATAAGATAATTAATAATCTTGTTTAGGTTAATATAATTATAATTCAAATGATCACCAATAATAGTTTTGTTTGTGCATTAATATTCAGCCAACATAAATTAAACAGGTTTAGGGTTAATCTATTGATAGCATGTTAGTCAGAAAGCGCACATGAATACGAGAAGAATGAAGTAGAGGCCTATTTTTTGGGCAAGTTCAATCTCTTTTAGGTTGGATTTGTACCTTCATCCCCGAACTTCCAGTCATGGTTCCAGACCTATTGGAGTTAACGATCTCCTAGATCGTTAAGGGGTGTAACCTTCACCCTGTGAACGGTTTACAAGTTCCTAAAACTTGTTGGCGACTCTTTTACTCTAGCTTCCTTCCCTTTGGACGCCTCCATGCTTAAGTTTATTATCATAGTGGGGCTCAAGTGTGGGATGTTTGAAATATTCCCTACAAGCTGCATGATGAAATTATGTACAAAATCCTTCTTCTAAATGAATTAGGTTACTTAGCGTCCCTACTTATCTTTTACTAAATCAGATTTAATCTTTTTTAAACACTTGTTTTATTCCAAATAGAATTTTTTATCTTTTCAAAATCAATAATAATTATAATTACTAATCCTAATCCCATTAGAACTCAAAACAACCTTCTAGATGATTTTAGAAGATTAAGATAAATCCTAATGACTTTAGGAATACAATTATATAATTAATGGACCCTCCACAATGACCATTGGGCCGCCCATAAAACTCATTTAAGAACCAGTTTCGTATATTGGCCATAACTTCCTCGTTATAACTCGGAATTGGGCTTATAATATATAATTTTGAAAGCTTTTTTCAATCCCCATCTAACTATACAATCATTGAACCCAGATTATGGACCAACCTAAACTAGATTGAACGTTTTTCATAAATAGGATGTAAAATGAATGATTTTCGAAAACATAAATGAAATATTTTTTATTAAAACATTTTAGAAAACAAAAGAACTCACAAGACTCTTCAACATTTCTCCTCGTTCGATATTCAATGACGTGAAAGATACTCATCACTGGGTTTGGTTTTTGGGGAGACACAATCAGGTGTCTAGAATAACCCTTGAGTGTAGTAAGTGTGCCTCTATACTAAGCTTTGCTTTTTTTTTTTTTTTTTTTGGTGTTTAGAGAGCCACAAGGGTGGGGGTGAGAATCGACCCCAAGATCTCCTGAAACCGGGAAGGAAGCTCTATCACTTGAGTTATCCCTCACTCTTTCTATACTGAGCTTTGTTTAGTTTCATTTTTTATGAGTTCAATGATATACAAGTTGTTTCATGGGATAAATATTTATGCATATACAAAAAAATAAGAAACTAATCCTACAATTACGATTAGATGAAAAAAATTTCCCGTAAAAGATTATAAATTATACTCCCTCCGTTTCATTATGTTAGTGTCATTTACTATTTTAGGCGTTTTAAAAATATCTACCATATTGAATATATTCCATTTTAAACTTAGTTTTATTTCCTATTTTATACATATTAAATTCTAATTAATTAAAATTAATTAATTGTTGATTGATATAATGGCTCTAAGTAAGGAAATCTCACCCTTGAATTATGCATTTATGGCTAATACTTTCCAGAAAAAATCAAAAAAATTTAAATAAGGCAAATTAGTTATGATCAGCTTTTCATGCCAACCAAACCAACCACTATCATTTTAATTGGGAAAAATTGTCTGGAGTAAAACGACATTTTATCGGTCTTCCAAAAATAAAACGACCTTTTGATTATTCTATAATAAAGCGACCTTTAACATGCATCTTCTATAAATAAAATAATTTACTAGTAACCTGTTTTATAGGTTAAACCAAACACGTATAACTGCAATTGCTTAGGAATTTATTATTTTTTTTTACAAATTTCATTTAGATAAAATGATTTATAAAAAAAAAAAAAAAAAAAAAAAAAAAAAAAAAAAAAAAAACTTAATAAAAATAAATAAATAAATAACCCTCCTTTCCCCGTTAGCTATCTCAACCCCTTCCCCATTTCAGCAATCTCCCTTCTCTCGTCTGTTCAGCGCCACCAGCACCTGCCCCTTTGCCTCATCACCCCCCCCCCCCTCTCGAGATTCCTACAGTGCCCAAAGCCCCTCTTACTTCCCCGCAACGCCGGCTGATTTTTGGGATGGGTGTTTCAAAATGGTGGGGGTAAGGGTTGGTGGTTGATTGGTTTCGATGGGGGAGTTTCAGATTCGTAGAGGGCTGTGGGTAGGGATTTCGTCGTTTCGAGTTCATGGTGGAAGAGTAGGGTGAGGGTTCGGCCTGGTGGGGGATGGGGTGGTATTCGTCGAGGTTGGGTTGAGGGCTTGTAATGGATTGGATTTCAATGTTGGTGGTGGGTGACTGGGTGGTGGTGAGGGCTAGGGGTTCGAGCTGGTGGGTGGAGTATTGGAGGGTGGGGGTAATGGCTAGTGGTGGTTAGGCAGTGGTGAGCTATTGGTTTTTTTTTTTTTTTTTTTTTAAAAAAAATATAGAATCAAATTTATTATAAGAAACTTTAAAAATAAATAAATAAAGATTGACCAATCACATGACAACACGTGTCACATTTAACTTATTAAACAGGTTACCAACTGATCACGTTCTATTTTGAGCAAATGCATGTCAAAGGTCATTTTATCCCAAACAATGAAATTGTCGTTTTATTATTAGAAGACTAGTAAAAGGTCATTTTATTCGTGACAATTTTTCCTTTTAACTATCTAACTTGTAATCATTGAAAATCAAACTAGATGACTAATGTAAAACTTTACATGTAATCTAGCAAATCATAATTACTAATCTAGAAATTATAAATACTACGGTTTTTTTTTTTTTTTTTTTTTTTTTTTTTTTTTTTTTAATTATTTTTTATTATCCCCTGTTATTCACGTATTTTGGAGTAGCCTCCCCTTATGCCCTTAACAACACTTTAGTCTAGTCAATTACAGTGTGAGAGCTTAATCTTTCATATAGATGAACTGTGGAGAAAGGTATCAGTACCCTGTTTCTTCGATACATAATTCACCTTTTCCAAGGGCAAACTTCACAATGCCAACACACACCAAAATTCTCATATATTACCACGATAATCCTACAGATCAACATAAAATGGCAATGAAGCTTCTCTGCATAATCTGCCAGTAAAAAACTACTCATACAATAATAATTCATGATACTGTATATGCAGACTTGGAGCAAACTACAAATGACTCGGACCAATGATTCAAAAAATATTTTCGGCGGAATCAGAAACAAATGTACAAATAGCACAAAAGCATTGCTTTTCAATACCAAGCAAAATGCAGCACTAGAGTCAAAAGGCCTGATAAGCACTTTGAAATGAAAACAAAACTACAATTTGAAAGCATAACATAATTATCAAAACTACAATTTGAAAGCATATTTCAACATAATTAACAAGTCATAGCCAATCCTATTAGCAGCCAATAAGCAATATTGCGTCATCATTCTTTCTTCCCAATTCCATGAGACATGTTATAGATCCCTTTACCCTGAAGGAAAAAAGTGAAAAGTAACACAGAACCAAAAGTGAGAACTGAGGACATGAAGCACAGTTCTCTTAAACCTAAAATGAAAATAATTAAGGCTTTAGAAAAACGACTTACAATCAGGAATAATGATGTAGCCGCAAGAGCAATAGGAATGGCAACAGAGGTGACCTTGTCGAGGGGTCCTTTTAGATATGTATGCTTCTGGACACTTTGGAAATACTTTTGCCTCTCAAGAATCTTCTCCCTTGGGAAAAATGGAGCCTCTTGCTCTGCCATCCTGCTTGCCAGTAAAACGTAATAAAATTTAGCAAGAGCCTCAGAGAAGTCAACCAAGCACAAGGCAATTAGCTAAGGACTAGTGCATAACATTAAAAGGACCAAACCATATCCAGAGGCCTTAAAAAGAAGAAAGATAAGAGTATAAAAAATCAAGATCAGCTAACCACAGACAGCAGCCATCCCGTTCACTTTTGTGAAAGTTATTGGTACAATTTCCAGTTTTCAAAGAAGAAAATATTAGCGGTCTACATTCAACAGAATAACAGAAACTTGTAAATAATCACAATCACTTAGCAAGCTATAGAACGTTAATTTTTCAAATAAAAAGAGAAAAAAACAGTATCCAGAAACTTGTAAATAATCACAACAATTTAGCAAGCCCTCTATACCCTTGATTTTTCAAGCTAACAAGAGAAAGAAAACCAATCCATAAAACAGAATCTGCCCCCTCCAATATATCATTATACATCAATACTAAAAAAACAACTGAACATCAAACTTCAAAATCTTATTCTTTCTCAAGTCGCAACAAGTAACAAAATGTGGAAAACAAAATATACCAATTGGCAATCCGTACAAAAATTATTTTACCCTGCATCATGAACAATCATACAAAACCATACACTAATGGTGACAAACACTGAAGTTGAAAATATACTTGGCCACAAACAATCCAGGAACACAGGATGATGACAACTATTAATCAACAATTAATTTACAGCATCAACACTAATAAGTGTCAAGATGATGGACCCAGAAGGGAAAGTTAAATGGAGAACATAGCACCTTGTCATATTGAGGGACAATCAAGGGAAATGATGGGTCAAACATTGTGGTACAGGAGAGCAAGAGAGCACCATAGATAGAACCATGAAGTGAAAGCAAAGGAATACTAGAGGAATGGTTGAATGCCTTAACTTGAGGTATCTCATACCTATGTATGAACTCTAACATCAATTGTCGTTCTCAAGCTAACATTAATCATGATTCTCATACTAATATCAATAATGGTTCTCAAACTTACATTAATCATGATTATCATCTTGTGACAGGTAAACAACTACACATATAAAATCATTACTTTTAGGTTAAACATTTCATTAAGATCAATAGATTTCAACAACACCAAAGTAAGAAAACAACTTTTCATGCCTGTAAGGAAACTAAGCTCACAAAAAATACAACAAAAAGTCAATTCCAAATTTACAATATTCACACAAGTTAAACTTTTTTATGATCAGATAAGTTAATGAGATGAACTCAGCTAACAACCTTGAATACAACGACAAGAGATAGACCAGGGAAAAGAGGTCTAATTTCATATTCAATTATCTCGAAAAATACATAATTTTAGGGATATCTGATTCAACAATCAAATATTCGTACATGAATAGCAAGTCTGAAATCAGCTAACAAATGAGAAAAGCAACAAAGAAAACAATATTCATATAACTTTAAGATTCGACCAATATCTGTCTATAACAGGCACATCCCTAAGCTAGGGCAGGAGAGGTGACTGCTCTGTGGCTATGATTGAAATCCAGGCCTATTGAAGTCTGCTTCGGAGTTAGTGGAAATAGCAAGCCTATTGTCATTAACCAATACTCTGTTAAGCTTTCTGGCAAAAATCTGGCTTGCATTAGGCAATCCTATATAAGGGTGAGCAAACATTCAGGGTACCCTAACCTGGAACCTTTTCTGAATAGGTTCCGGTTACAGGTAATAAAATTGGGAACCTGTTGCAACAGGTTCCGGTTCCGGATAATAAAATTTTGGACCCAGAGCCAGTAGGGTACCCTGTTAACAAGTTCCCTGTAGGGTACACGAAACCGGAACCTATCATTTAAGCATAAATATAAAAGCCCTATATCAAAATTGTATTAAAGCCGTCACCTACCTCTTTCCCTCTTATTCATTTTTCATCTTACACTTAAAGTTTAATTAATGGTATTAATATAAAATATGGTATTAAATATTCTAGACAATTAGTGTTGGTTTGTTATATTTGTAGTATTGTATTAAAGTTGTAAGCTTTTATTATGAACATCCATTTTCTTAAAAAATTTTACACCAATTTATCAAGTAACTATTAAGCTTACTTTGAAAGACAGGGTACCCTATTTCAGAACCGAAACTTGCAGGTCCCGGTTCCCAATTTTGCAGAACCTATTGAACAAGTTCCGGTTCCGCTCACCCCTAATCCTATAACCCCTGGGGAGAATAGGCCCATATTTGTAGTTCCATCCTAACATTATCGGGCTAAAAACTATTACGTGCAAATTTAAGCTGATTGGTTGAAGTGACTCAATGGTATTGACTATTGATGCCTTGCTAATCATAAAACCCTTAAGTGGGGTTCATTGGGTGCTAAACCGTAGAGCCAAGCCTGATTAAGAGTAGATTTGGCGCGAGTTCAATAGAATTTAGGCAGGCTCGGCTCGAGCTGAAACTCAATCAGCCTCAAAACCCAAGCACATTGCTCGGGCTCCAATTGCCCCAACAAGGCTCTGCTCGTGGACTAAATTAGGCTCGAACAATGCAACAAATTAGCAATCAAATTTGACTCAATTATCAAATAGGGTCAAAAAAATCACATCAAATTTTCTTGCATAGAATATAAACGTACAATGCACATAACAAAATTTTAGCAACAATTTTGTTCGTTATAAATATTCATAGCTTCAGTAAGAATAGCCAATAGTTCAATAATCCGCCTTATAAGATCCCTAAATCGACTATACTGACAATTGAATAAACGATATTGTGAAACAAAACCCTAGATTTTGGGATTGAAATTCAATGAATATTAACAAAAAAAAAATTATTACCTCAGAAATTGCTTCAATGGAGGTGAAAATCAGAAGCAGCTTCGATGGAGAAGTCAGAGAACGCTTTGAAGTTTTAATGGAAGACAGAGAAGGTGCAGTGTAAAAGTGAAAAGATCTAATGCGGTTATGCATTAATTGTCGCCTCTAAGGTCCTCCGTTCTATTAGGCTTATTTTCACTTTATTCAATTCAATTCAGTTCTTTTATTAATAATAATAATAATAAGTAAAATGATATATGCTTCTGGGATTTCAAGCATTCCACATTTGAGCTCACTGTGATCATACACTTAACCATGCTGGCGTCCAAAGGGAAGGAAGTTAGAGTAAAAGAGTCGCCAACAAGTTTTAGGAACTTGTAAACCGTTCACAGGGTGAAGGTTACACCCCTTTACGATCCATGAGATCGCTAACTCCATAGTGGTCTGGAACCATGACTTGATATTCGGGGATGAAGATACAAATCCAACCTAAAAGAGATTGAACCTGCCCTAATAATATGCCTTACTTTATTCTTTTCATATCCATGTGCGCTTTCTGACTAACATACAATCAATAGGTTAACCCTAAAGCTATTTAATCTATGTTGGTTGAATATTAATGCACAAACAAATCTATTATTGGCGATCACTTGAATTATAATCACATTAACCTAAACAAGATTATTAATTATCTTATTAAGCGTGATTACAAATTCCCTTTAATCCTGCATAAAAGGTGTGATCAAGCAATAATAACAATATATAATCAAGCAACATAACAACAACAATCATTATCGTAATAATATTCTCAATCTCATCAAAGCATAATAATATTAGTAAGATCCTAGGCATGATACTAACAAGATTAATAACAAATCCTAGCATGTCACTAAACAATAAAGATCAAATCTTCATCCCTAACATGGTACTAACATGATATAAGGAAAGAATAGGAAGCGTCACAGAAACATGCATAATATTAGAAATATTAGTTATTACCCTAAACATAATACTAGGAATCATGAACACATCCTAACATGATACTAGGAATCAAAACAATCAAAGCATGGTTTCTATATCAAAATAATAACAATTAAATTACTTACTTGGATGCCTCGTATCTCTTTCTGATAACAAAATACACGCGTTAGTAACTTCAAGGATAATAATAAATCAAACAATTAATTCAAATAATTGAAATAGGGATTTGAGACCAAACCCTCAGAATTTATCAACCTTTCACGTCTAGGGCGAAGGCAACTTCGAACTTGGCTATATGTGTCTAAAACTTGTGAATGTGGAATTTTGTATGACGGAAGGTTTAGAAAAAGAATAGAGAGAGAGAAAGAATAAGCTATTGCTTAAGAGAGAGAATAGAATTAGATGGTTGTGAATCCATAAAAGCGGAGATCTAGGACCCTATTTATAGAAAAATAGTCCGGAAACGATAGAAAACAAATCAAATCCCATTCGAAATAAAATACCTGTTATCGCGAACGACAGGAGTTAGCGCCAGACGACGGGCACTAGCGTCAGGCGACAGCTGTTAGCACCAGGCGACAGTCTTGTCGTCTTGCGCTGAGTCAGAAATAAGACGTTCTTTGCACGCGGAATCCTCTTCTTAATATGATTAAGTAGTAAATTCCGCGTTTATCAAATTAAAATCGGGTTTATCATAAAACACTTATTTTATTCCAAAGAAAACTCTTTAAAATAATAATTATCAATCCTAATTCCATTAGAATTTAAAAGAACCATCTAAATATTCTAGAAGATTAAAATCAATCCTAATAACTTTAGGAATTCTAATTAATAGGCCCTCCTCTAGATCATTGGGCCACATATAAAATTCATTTCGAGCCCAATTTAGTATTTTGACCACAACTTCCTCATTATTCATCGGAATTGGGCTTATAATATATTGTTGGAAAGCTCTTTTCGAGTCTGATCCAACTACACTATTATTGGACCCTTATTACGGACCAAACTAAACTGGACCGGCTATTTTCATAATAGAGCATATAAAAAGAAACATTTTCAAAAGCAGAAAAAGAGATATTTTTATTAAAACGACCACATCACCAGACTTTCCACACTTTCACTTCGTTCGATAATCAAGTGACGTGAAAGGTATTCATTACTGGGTTTGGTTTGGGGAGACATATTTGGGTGTCTATAATGCTGCATATAAGAAGCTAAAAATGGAAAGAAAACACAATAAATAAATATTTATTACACTGATTTACTCGTGTATTATCGATAAATTCCTAGTTTAATACTAAAAAAGGAAATATATTAAATGCTTATATGCAGCCCTTATAGCATTACCCTAATAAAAATAACAATAATAATAATAGAAAATAATAATAGTAATAATATATTAGGGTAGGTTCCAAGTTCATTTTCAAGCGACTTTCTCGGCGGATTCCAGCAACTGTATCACCGCACATACAGTTCCAGCGAAGACATCTTAGAGGCAGGTCAATTTTTTAGCGACTTTAGGCGGAATTTTGGGTTCGTTCTCTCGATTTTTGGTGCGTTTTAAGGTGTCAATTCAGGCGGTTTCTAGCAGCGGCTGCGTCCAGTTCTCGTCTTCTTTTCTGGCGCAATTTGCTGGCATTTTCGGCGACGTGTGGTGGTAGTTTCACGCATAATTGGGGTATGTTTTCAGGCGAATTTCTAGCCTTTTATCAAGGTTTTTTGGTGCAGTATTAGTGTAGGTTCGGGTCCATTTTCGGTGTAGTTTTGGATGCTGTTTTCTGGGGGTTGTATAGGTTTTCCGGTGCTGATTTTAGACAGTTTAAGGGCTTATTTCAAGCAGTTTCTGATGTGAGTTTCTTTTGGGTCAATTTTCCGGCATTATTGAGGCAGTTGCTTGGCGTTTTTGCTTTGGTTAAGGTTCGATTTTGAACTAATTTTTCTGGTCAGATTTTGGCTTGTTTTTCTTGTATTTTAGGTTCAGTTTTCAGGCGGCAGGTTTTGCGTGGTGGCAACGTGTTTGTGACTTGCTGATTTCTGGTCAGCTTGGGTGCTTTTCTCCTGGTTCTTTTTTTGGTCTATTTGGGTTCTTTTTTCAACATAAGATTGTTTCTTTTCATGCGGCTTGAGTAGTTTTTGGTGGTGACTGTGTGTAGCTATGTTGGCTGCCCGGGTGAAGTTTCATTGATCCTTTGTGGGTCTTAGTGGTTGTCAAGTTGGAAGTGGCAATGGCCTTACTAAAAGTTCTCTTATCAAGCATCTTGGTGATCGTCATTTTTCTATTGGTGCGCGAGATATCACACGACATTCTCCTACTTCTAATTTGGCTGTTTATAATGAGGCTGAAGTAACTTTTTCGCGTATGGGGATTTGGTTATGTGGGGTTTGCTACAAAACGCATACGCATCGTACTAAGTGTCGTCATAGTCCAATTAAGTTTTATGTCACCCCCGGATGAAGGAGATGGTATTGTTCATTTTGTGCTTCATGGTTTCTCCAAGCCGCAAGTTCCCTCCTCTCCGGCTCAGCTTGGACGTGTGGGTGGTTTGGTGCAAGATCAACATTGTGGCTTTGATGTGGCTCTTCTTGATTGTTTGTTCTCTAAGGGGCTTCGTACTGTGAAGTCTATACCTCCCAAGTGTCATTTGGGGTTTTCTCGGGTTCTGAAAGGTACACTTTATAAGGTGATCTCTAGGCCTGATGACATTTCTAGTTGGGTCTCTTTGTTGGTGTTACCTCTTTGCACCCTTAAAACCTTTTGCCTTCAGAGCACCTCCGAGTCTAGGTCTTCGGTAAAACGTCGGCATTAAGAAAAGAGTATTTCTCGTGCTATTTGTTCTTGGAGTGCACCAGGTGGTAATTTGCAACTTGTGAGGGATATTTTGGTAGAGGATTCTCTTACTTTATCAGCGGTTGGTGATGAGGACCTTAATTTGGAGGAGCGTAATATCAAGCAGTGTCGTAGGAAGATTTATGATGGTCATTACACTACTGCAGTTCGGGTTCTTTCTTCTTCAGGCATTGCTCCTTATAATGACGCCATTGTCGGGGATTTACAGTCTAAACACCCTACTTCTCCAGCTCCATCCTTACCTGATATACCTGTTGATGACCTTCATCTTGTTACTACTTCTGCTATTGTTTTGGATCGGATTAAGAGTTTTCCACGTGGCACATCATGTGGTAGGGACGGTGTAGGCGTCGTTTTAAGTGGGCCTACGTTAAGCATGTGTGACTATGCTTTGGCACTCATAGGAAGTGGGAATTGACGTATAAGATTAGGGACAAATAAAGTAGGGAGCCGCCAACAAGTTTTTAAAGAACTTGTAAACTGTTCACATATTATAAAAGGCAACCACGAATAAAGGGACAACGATAGGCAACAACGATTGACCCGTGAAAGTTACACCCATTCATAATCCATGAGATTACTAACTCCATATGGTTCAGAACCACGAAAGGAGGATCGGGATGATGGTACGAAGTGAGTCATGGAGTCACATTCGCCCGTAATGGCCTCTACACGATTCTTATAGTGGAAAGCATTCTTGTGATCTCAAAGGCATACAAATAAAATATTCAATTTGCTCCAAACTATTATTTTGCTAAATTGGTTGAATATAAATGCAACATATAATTCTAAAATATTTGTGATTACTTCGATCAAACAACAAGATTAAAAAGGAACCTAAACCGGTTGTCCAAATTATCTTATTATTCATGATTTTCAATTACATATTCCCCTTAAACATGCAACATGGTGATCATAATAACAATAGAATAAACATTAATATTGGAAGCAATTCAACAATAATCCAACAATCAATATATGACAAACATAATAAAAATTGTTAGAAAAAGTAATAGAAATAAACGGAACATGACTCCTTACTTTGATTTTGTTTGCTTGCAACTACAAAATAATAAATGCGTTAGTAACTTCAAGGAAATTAATAAGACAATAATTGAAATTAAATTAAATTAAGGTTGATTTGGGGCCAAACCCTCAAATAGTTCTACCTTTGACGCCTTGGTTTAAGGATGGAACCTTGGGTAAAGTATGGACTCCTTGGAGTGCTTGGGGGAAGTATTGTGAGAGAATAAGGTAGGCTAGTGTTTAGGCTAGAGCATAGAAGAGAGAATAGAGAATTATTTGATGCCCTGAACTTCAGAAATGAGGCTCGTATTTATAGAGGAAATGAGTAGGGGATCACACGGAACCCTAGAAAAGATAAAAACCCTAATTTGGGGCACCATGACACGGCATGTCTGTTGCAACACGACAATGAATGCAGTGACACGGTACAGATTACCGTGTCGCGGTGCACTATTTTTCCCTAAATACGTTCAGATGGATAAAGCAGGTGGAATATTGTATGCGGATTGCACACAGACAAATCCCGTGTCACATTATGTGTACCGTGACACGATAAGGATGCCGCGACGCGGCAATGTCCATCGTGGCACGACACGTGTTGCCGTGTCACGGTGTACATTTTTTCCAGATTTACGTCTAAATTCACTTTTAACCTAATTACGCTCGGTATTTTTAAGTTTCGTTTTATAATTTCGGGCTATTTAAGTTTATTATTCATTAATCGGGCTTAATTAAGGGATTAAAAAGGGTTCAGGCCAAAATACAAATTGGACTACACTTTGACTAAACATTAGGACTGATCCCTTGACTATTTTGTGAGCTGAGTTTGATTGAACATGGATTTTAAGCACTCTTGGGATCCAATACTCGACCCGACCAATAATGGCGGTGAAAGGTTGTTCATCATCGGGTTTGGTTTTGGGGAGACATTTTTAGGTGTCTATAGAAGCCCCCACTTTGACGGAGTGATAGTCAAAGTAATCAATTGGGACGGAGAATGATTTAAGATGTTCAGCGATCCTTATTCACTCTGTTTACACCGATACCTGCAGAAAAATGTTAGTTCCACAGATAAAAGAGTAAAAGGATAGAATACGTATCTGACACCAGTGTATTGGTGGCAAACGAGTTTGGTAGTTTTCTATGCTTGAAGAAATCCACCGGATGATATTTGTTGAGATACTTTCCATGCTTGAGGAAAGTCGATAAAAGATATAATCGCTGACTTCTACACCTTGAGAGGTGACAATGACCGACAATTTTCCATGCTTGAGGAAAAACTTGTCTAAATATGAGATTGCAAGTCTCTGTGTATCGAGAACCTTGCGCCGCGAATCGTCTTCGCATGGGAGATGATTATAAAAAAAATGATGATGGTTCGACTGTCCTCGAATGTGGATTGTAGATGGTTCGCTTGTCCCCGAACGTGGGTTGTAGATGGTTCGCTTGTCCCCGAACGTGGGTTGTAGATGGTTCGCTTGTCCCCGAACTTGGGCTGTAGATGATTAGACCTTCAAGCCGAATATATTCGACCGTATTAGGTGCTCAAAATATCAGAAACGTGACTTTGATGCTTGTTGGGGGTAGAATGGTAATTAAGGTACCATTTAAATATCAGTTAGAATTTCCCGCGAATATCCGATGAAAAAAACTGTCAAAAAGCTGCTGAAAGCCATTCAAACTTGGTCAAAAGACACTTGGAATATTCACTGACAGAGTTTGAGGCTTGTAGAGCATGCACGTACACTGCGTCACGTGGAACATTGCCGTGACACGGCGCACTCTTCCGTCATGCGGCATATATTTTTGTGACACGGTGCATCTTTTTCTGCTGAAACAGTCACGTGTGCTCAAATTTTGCGTCCTTTGACCTGCTATCTTGTCGCGTCACGTTAGTGGTACCGTGACACGGCAACAGATACCGTGACTCGGGACATTACGTCGTGTCACGGCGTTTTTGTTTCGCCTTTAAATTCAAAATTTCGGCTTCTTCCTTATTTCAGTTTCATTTTTTTGCTGTTCGAGTTTCGTCTTCGCTGCTGCTGCTGTTCTTTGCACGTTTTCCCTCGTTTCTTCACCATTTCCACTCAAATTTCTTGCAAAGTTCCTTATTTTCAAATCCATGTAAGTTTACTTGCCTTTTGTCTCAAATTTTGCTTCAAACGAACGATTTTCGCATGAAACCCTTGAAAAATTAAATTGGGGGTTTTTAATTTTGAGTTTTTATGTCGAAATTCTTGCTATGATTTTGCTTGTTTATCATGTATGTTGGTTTGTGAGCGATTTGAGACCAAGTTTGCATGATTTGGTGAAGAAATGAACAAATCACCATTTTTGGTATTACTTTGTGCGCGAAGTAGTGTTCTTGTTGTTTCTTGCATTTGAAATGATAATATAATTATTGTAAATCTTGTAAAACATGCAATTATGTGCCGATATGTTGTTTTTGTGCAATTTCAAAACACGCTCTGTTTTATGCATGTACTAAATTGTCATGGAGAACATAGTATCATGCGACTAGGAGAACTGTAGTATTAGTTTGTCATGGAGAAACTAAGTACTAGAAATGATTCTATTATTTTGCTAATTTTTAGCCTTGAGGTAAAAATTTGGCGTATAATGAAAAATGCAACTTAAGGTAGCCGTTAAGCTTTTTTGAATAAATAACCAAATAACTTAGGAAATGATGCTAAGTATTTAGATTTTTATCTTTTTTTGAACATAATAGCATGCTAAGACAACGAGATCGAGATATTTCTACTCGTGGCCGGCGTAAGGCTTTGAGAGAAGACACTCCCTCGGTTCCCGAGGATATAGATGATGTCTTGGAGCCCGAGCCTCGCCGCTCTACGAGCAGGGTAGGTGGACCCCACCCTCGTGGACACCAGACGAGTTAGTTTTCTGTCGTGAGAACCATGTTTCTCACCGTCCGCTTGCCGGATTAGTCGATGGTGTACTTCGCCATCATGGTTTAGGAGCTGGAGACTTGATTCCCCAACTATAAAGGGTCATCACAGGGGATCCCATTACCAACGCATTGTGGGAGTTTGCTGGTTTAGGCGATTTTTACTCAGCGGTTGTGGGATTTCACAGCCCAGGAGGCTGTGGTTTGATAGTCGTCCGAGCGTTGTTGGAGTATTTTTGGGATACTACCAACACTTTCCACTTCGCTTGGGGGGAATTGACAGTGACTCCTCTCGATTTCAACATGATCAGCGGTTTACGTTTCACTGATCGGCCCGTTTAGCAGATACTGACCTCCCCTGGACGAGTGAGGTAGTGGACTTATTAGGTCCTGTCATTCACCATATCAGGACTCGGCTGGTGCCTCAGGGTGGACCTCGGAGTGGGCGGTCAAAGTCGGCTTCTTATTTCTTCAGTATCATGTTAGGGTTAAAGCTTTGATTTTTAATGCTTAGTGACATGCTAGGATTTGTTATTAATCTTGTTAGTATCATGCCTAGGATCTTGCTATTATTATTATGCTTTATTGAGATTATGATGATGGTTGTTATTATGTTGCTTGGTGTTGTTATTGCTTGATCACGCCCTCTCTTGCAGGTTTAAAAGGAATTTATACTTGTAATCACGCTTAATAAGATAATTAATAATTTTTTTAGGCTAATAAGATTTTAATTAAAGTGATCGTCAATAATAGTTTTGTTTGTGCATTAATATTCAACCAACATAGATTAAACAGGTTTAGGATTAATATATTGATTGTATGTTAGTCAGAAAGTGCACATGAGTATGAGAAGAGATAAAGTAGAGGCCTATTTAGGGCAGGTTCAATCTCTTTTAGGTTGGATTTGTACCTTCATCCCCGAATATCCAGTCATAATTCCGGACCACTATGGAGTTAGCGATCTTATGGATTGTGAAGGAGTGTAACCTTCCCCCTGTAAACGGTTTACAAGTTCCTAAAACTTGTTGGCGACTCTTTTGCTCTAGCTTCCTTCCTTTTGGACGCCACCATGCTTAAGTGTATGATCACACTGGGGCTCAAGTGTGAGATGCTTGAAATATTCCCCACAGGAGCACATATGATAGGTGCCGATATCAAAGCCTGCTTAATCCTGTTAAAAGCTTCAAGTCACTCGTCAGTAAAATCAAATGGGGCATCCTTGAGTAAAAGCTGAGTTAGTGGTTTAGGAATTTTAGAAAAATCTTTGATAAAGCGACGATAAAACCCTGCATGACCTAAGAGACTTCTAACCCCCTTAACATTAATTGGTGGAGACAATAGCTCAATAATAGAAACTTTAGCTTTATCTACTTGTATACCCTTATCATATACAATATGACCAAGAACTACTCCCTCTGTCACCATAAAGTGACACTTCTCTCAATTTAAGACTAAATTGCGTTCTTCACATATTTTCAAAATTTTAGTGAGGTTAAATAGACATGCATCAAATGAAGAACAACATACACTAAAATCATCCATAAAAACTTCCATAATAGACTCTATGAAATCAGAAAAGATACTCATCATGCAACGTTGAAAGGTAGCAAGGGCATTACATAGACCAATGAGCATTCTACGATAAGAAAAAGTACCACAAGGGCATGTAAATTTAGTCCTTTCCTGATCTTCAAGGTGAATTGGAATTTTAAAAAATCCCGAATACCCATCCAAAAAACAAAAGAACTTATGATTAGCCAACCTCTCAAGCATTTGATCAATAAAAGGGAAAGGGAAGTGATCTTTTTTAATGGTGATATTTAATCTACGATAATCAATGCACATACGCCACCCTGTAAGAGTTCTAGTGGGAATTAATTCATTTTTATCATTTATTTATCACTGTCATCCCACCCTTTTTAGGAACCACCTGAACAGGACTTACCCACTGTCAGAAATAGGATAGATAATACCTACATCAAGTAATTTCATAACCTCTTTCTTGACTACTTCTTGCATATTGGGATTCAACTCCTCTAGGGTTGAATGCATGGCTTATAATTGTCCTTTAAGTGTATCCTGTGCATACAAAATTTGAAGGCTAATACCCTTGAGATCATCAATACTGTACCCTATTGCTCTTTTATGGGTTCGAAAAACCTCTAGAAGTTGGGAAGTTTGTGGGTCATCAAGTGCAGTACTAATGATCACGGGGTACAATTCCTGCTCATCAAGAAAAACATATTTTAAATGAGAAGGGAGAGGTTTTAATTCAAGTTTCTTAACCTCTATAGGTTTTGATTTCTAAACTAATTTTACTACCTTCTTGCTCTCTATAGGATCAAGTTCTTCTATAGTAAGAGCCTTTTCTATTGCATCCACCTCTCTACAACAAATACCTGCGTCACCTGTAGTAAATTCACCACAAAGAACTTCCTCCAAGGGATCCCTTGCAAGAACCTGTGATAAGCTATCTTCACAAATAACATCCATTATTACATCAATCAAGCAACAATTTTCCTCTAGCATAGGACCTTTCAAAACCTTCCCTAAATTAAAAGTGATATTATCATCTCCGTAGAAAGGGTTAGTTTTCCATTTTTAACATCAATTATAGCTCCTGTAGTGTGGAGGAAAGGTTTACCTAAAATAATGGGAATTTGTGTATGCTCGGCCATATCTAAAACAACAAAATCAATGGGGATAAATAATTTACCAACTCTGACAGAGACATCTTCTAGAATACCTAAGGGGTATTTAACAGAATGGTCTACCATTTGCAAAGTGATGTTAGTAACTTTTAAATCACCCATGTTAAGCATAGAGCACACAGATGATGGCATAACACTAACACTAACACCCAAATCACACAATGCTTTATCAATAAAGACATTACCAATATGACAGGGGATAGAAAAACTACCAGGATCCTTTAATTTAGGAGGGGATTTATTTTGCAATAAAGCACTATATTCCTCTGTAAAAGGTACAATTTCTACCTCATTAAAGGCCCTTTTCCTAGTCAAAATATCTTTCATAAATTTAGCATATGTAGGAACTTAAGTGATTAAATCAGTGAAAGGAACTGTTACCTACAGATTTTTCACAACCTCCAAAAACTTATCAAATTTCTTATCAAACTTACTCTTCAAATGTCTATTTGGGAATGGAAGTTTGATAACTGGGCCTTGCACATCTCCAACCTTGTCTTGAGATTTATCCTGCAAAGAAACATTAGAAGAGTTAGTGTTCTCCCAATCCCCTGCAGGGTTAGCAACATTAGCACTTGGTACAAGGGAATCAGGATTAGCAATCGTTGTTGTAACAGGTTCATCATCTTTGGGCATAAAAGGCCCATCATAGTGTGAACCACTCCTTAGAGTAATTGCATTAGCATGATCTGTAGGGTGTATTGGTTGCGATGGTAGGGCTCCCTGCTGGCGGATTTGTAGAGTAGAGGAAATTTGCACAATTTGATTATCCATGATTTTATTATGAGCTAAGATCGAATCAAATTGAGCATCCCTACTCTCCATGTGCTTTTGCATATTTGTTAGCATCGCTATAATTTCTGACAAGGCAGGGTCAGTAGATGGAGGAGGAGTTTGTGATTGGGTTTTCTGACCAAAGTTGGGGTGGTAATATTTCTGCTGTGGTGGTGGTGCTTGTTGTTGTGGTTGTTGTGGAGGTGAAGGATTTTGTACATTGGTGCTCTAGTAAGAAATATATGGATGGTTACGGAGGCTAGGATTATAGGTGTTGGAGTATGGGTTATTTTGCCTATAGGTTTGGAAGGCATTAACTTGCTTCATAAAACTCCTACAATCTTGCTCCCAATGACCTACAATTCCACATTTTTCACAAAAAGCTTCATTAGTATTATTGACAGCAGAAATATTAGCTATATAAACAGGATAAACAATACTAAGGTTATCTAATTTCTGACTGATAAAAGTTAATTGTGCTTGCAAAAAGGATACTGAATCGACACTATATTTGCGTTTGTTTGTAAAGCCTCTAAGATTCCCGTATTGGGAATTGTGAATTGCCATCTCTTCGATAACCTGACTTGCATCATCTACATTAAGATTCATAAATTTCCCATTAGCTGCAGAATCTAAAATTGTTCTGAATGAATTTCCAATCCCATTGTAAAAAGCTTGGATTAACTGTCATTGTGCTAGATTATGGTGGGGACATTCTCTCTACAGACCCTTGAATCTTTCCCAAGCCTCATATAAAGTTTCATATGACTCTTGCGTAAAGTTTTGAATTGCACTCCTTAATAAAGCTGTCCTCTCTGTAGGGTAATATATATTATAGAAATTTAAAGCAAGAGTCTCCCAGTCAGTAATACCAAGTGTAGTTCTATTCAATCCATTATACCACAATTTAGCTTTACCACACAGAGAAAAGGGAAAAAGAATCTCCTTGATTTGGTCTTGTGTGACCCCAGCTTGCCTAATGGTATTGCAATATGGACCGAAATCTGCAATATGAAGATTAGGGTCTTCGCCCTTAGCTCCACTAAATTGCTTTCTTTCGATCATCGTGATAAACTAGGGTTTGATCTCGAATTGTACCCCCTCGAGATCTTGAGTAGGGGCATGATGTGGAAAATTCGTCAGGGACGACTGCGAATAATCACAGATCTTGCGAGGTGGAATTGCTGTCATCTCTGATTCTGGTTCTAAAGAAGCTTCCGAATCACTAGAATCAGATGGAGGGTCCCTAGGAATATCACCCTCTGAACTCGCTAGTATTTACTTGTATAGATTCTTTTATCTATGAAAAGAGTGCTTGATCTCTAGATCGAATGGGATATAATCTGATCTAGAACACCTAGGCCTAAACAAAGAACTAAACAACACATATGATAATTGTCTCTAAGAACTTAGGTTCTCTGAGACAAAAGGGAATAATTTAGACTACAAAAACAATCAGAAATAAAAATAAAACCGTTTCCCCAGCAACGACGCCAAATTTTGACAGGCTAATCTTGACTGAACCCTTCGGGTCACACCCAAGCAACTAACGATCCAATACGAGGAATTAATCCGAAAGGAATTAATGAGTCGCTCTAGTATTATGAATTTAGATGTTGGAAATCGAGCTAGGAGCATCGAGACCGAACGTTGCAAGTCGATTCGAATTAATAAAAGACGAGACGGTAAAATCTATAATTAATCAACAATTACCAAAATACCCCTAGCATCGGAATGCCCCGAGCAACCCGAATGCTAGGGGCAATGGTGATAGCATGCACACTACACTAAGACTGAGTGCTGGGTGCGCATGGCTAGCAAGCTGCTGGCGCAATGCTAGCAATGGTAGCAGCACCAGCCACGTGCAAGCAGCAGCAGCAACCCACATTGCGTGCGTGGCTTGCTGCGCGCATGTGCGTGTTGGTGCAAGGCCAGCACGCCATTGCTGGCGCGCTAAGCACGCAACGCCCAACAGCGGCCTACTAGCAAGCAAGGCACGCTTGTTGGGCCGAGTCTTCGACAAAGCCCGCACGCACAAAGCGCGCACATCAAGCCTAGTCGAAGCAGGGCTTGGTTGGCAAAGCAAACACCACGTGGCGCACGGGGATTGGTCCGTGTGGCTTGAATGTGGCGGCGAAGGGGTAGCTTGGGGAGGAAGGAAATGGTCCCCTCCCCTTGTGGTCCTCACCTACCCTTTCCCTCCATGTTGCCACTTGTTGATTAATTATTGCCTTGATATTTCTTTTTATTTTTGATTTAAAAAATAAAATGAGAAAATTGATTTTACCAATTCTCCCACATTGATGGGAGAGTGGAATTCTCATATGACATTCTCTACAAATACCCACCTTGAGAATTGGAGAAAATCACTTGAGTAGGAACTCAAAAAAGCATCTCCACTTGAGAGAAAAGCTTTAAGTTCACATAATACTGGAGTAGTTGTTTTGGTCCGACTCGGCTAAACTCCGAGTAAGAGACCGTTCGGGTCGGGTTGCGGGTGGATACCGAGGAGGTCTTTGCACTTGCAAGACTCTGCTTTTCAAGTAAGAGCTCAATAGTGTAAGCGAAGCATGCGTCAAGGATAAGATGGTCTTTTCACTCTTTCTTGTTATTTATGTCTTTTAGTTATATTTATTGTGAGCGGGTCTTGGGGTCGGGTTTTGTTCCGTAGAAAGTCGGAGTTTCCGACACCCAACAGCGGTATCGGAGCCTTGCTCATTCATTTTTGTAACGAAAATTTTCAAGGTGTTTAAAATGGATTTAATTTCTGGTTGTTGTTGCTAATTGGATTAGTAGCTCGTTTTTATTTATTTTAATCTCATTTTATTTAGAATTTTGGCTCTAGAAGCCAGATTTTCGCCCAAAAATATTGAATTTTGGGTGGAATCGATATTCTGGAAACATTCTAATCCTTTCAGGGAAGCGAAAAAGCGAAATTCTGCCCAAAAATGCCTATTTTGCGGGATTTTTCGTTTTGACAAAATTTTTTAAATCTTTTAAACCTTGAATCTTAATGGCATATTAATTGTGATTATGCATTTGGTTCTTCCCTTTATGCTTCTGCAATTTTAGACCACCTTTGAGCATAATTACGTGGTAGTAATTGGTGCTTAATAGTTGGTTTAGATTTTCACATAATTGCAAATAAATTGCTTTAAGTGTGAAAAGTTTGTATCTTGAGACTCTTAAGTACTAAAGATTCAATCTTTAACTATTTTAAGTGATTGGAACTTTTTATTACTAAGTTCCATGTATGTTTATTGAACTTTTTTGATTTAATCATTTATTAAGTTGATTGGAATCATAAAGTTTCAAACTTGTGATAGAATTTTCATTAATCTTCATATTGGAAGATGTAATTTTTCAAGGATTCACAAGTTAAAGTTGGAATCTTTATTTGAATTTTATGTTCATAATTACAACTCCCTTTTAATTTTTTCAAATCTCATAATTAATTTATGTTGGTTAAATTAATAGTGAGAATAGCCATTTTTCATTTTTTTTGTTGCGTTAAGTTGAACCAAATTTTATTAAATAATAGTTCTTGGAATTAATTTGGTTTTGTGCACTTGAATGAATTTATTAAGTTACACTTGTTATAATTTTCATTTTTGCTCATTAAATTGATTCAAAAATTAATTTAGAATTAATTACATAAGTCACGCAAAATTCGGGAATTAATCTCAAGGCACTAGCACGCAAACCAAGGTAAAACCCACGACTCACCCTTGGCTAGCCGGGCTGCATAGCAGCCCACATGTGGCTGCCAACGACTGTGGTTGTGCTTGGTGCGTGTAGTGCTCGGAATGCGTGGGTTGTGCGCGCAAGGTAGCAGCATGGTGCAGCAGCAGCCGCATGCTGTGCGCGCCATGCATGCTGCGTGTGCAGCGTGTGTGTGCGAGCGAAGGCAGGTGCGAAGGCTTGGTGCAGTTAGGGTGCGCTGTGTGTGCAGGTGTACTGCTAGAAGGCAGTATGGGGCGCGCACAGCAGCAAGCCCGAGTGGCCTTCATGGCCAGGATGTTGCGAGCATGCCCCGTAGGCAACATAACGCGCTTTGCGATGTTGTACGCTATGGGTGTGATGCTTGGCACGGACCATGGCTGTGCGCGCGACCCCTCACCCATGCCCCGGTGCCTAGCACACCAAGCTGAAAGGCTTGATGTTAGGCACTTTGGGATTTTAGGGCTAAGTAATTTTTGCGTTTTGCCGATTTTAATTATTTTAATTATGTTTATTTATTTTAATTAAAATTGTTGGACGCTAGGCCTCGGTTTTGAGCGGCACTAGCAAAATTTTATTTTGGCAAAATTTTGGGTTTACCGGCTTAATTAATCGGATTAATTAAGTTGGATGCGAAATTTAGTGGGAGCTTCATTAATTTTAATTGCGCTTAATCACATAATCGGTTAAACAACTTTGACTAGTTTTAATTAGGCGCGTTAATCGGATTAACCACCTAAGTTAGTTACTAGTCTACGTGTGTTTATGCATTGTTACTTGTTTATCGTTGTAAAATGCATGGGCCATTCACATATAGTGAATGGATGAATGGAATGTATATTCTCTCACAGGTTTTATAAAATGGCAACTAGTGGGGCCCGATTAGGATAGAAAATACGGATTGCGTTCCATCATGTATTTTTGTAAATCTAAATACGGTCTGTGAACCGTTGAGTATTTTTGTACCTTAATATTTAGATTAGTCCTAATCGTAGATACTAGTATTTAAATTATTTTGTTATGTCTTGAAGACGGAGTTTCTTTGAAGTCGGAGTTTCTTGAAGTTGAAATTCAAGACCCTTGAAGACTTAAGGGGTCATGCTAGTTGCCAAATGCATCATTTACTTATGTTTTCGATATATATTTATGCTTATATATATGAATGATATGTTAGATGCATGTTTAGGATTTTGAATGTTGTGATTATTAATTTAGTTCACTTAAATCAACCAACATAGAAACCCTAGGTCCCTAAAATATTGAGTAAAACTTGCCATTCCAAAACGACAATGTAGACACCTAAAAATGTCTCCCCAAAACCAAAACCCGATGATGAACAACCTTTCACCGCCATTATTGGTCGAGTTGAGTATTTAACCTTTGGAGTGCTTAAATCCATATTCACGCCCAATACATTTCATAAACCAACCTAAGCCTATTTCCCCGCACCATAACTTACTTTCCACTTTTCATGTCCACATCACAAAACCTAGAGAAATTGATTTTTTGGCCCTATAATTTTGATCCAATTATTATTTGGTTGGATAGGACTTGAAATAAGCTTTCCAACAATATATCATAAGCCTAATTCTGATTTAAAACGAAGAAGATATAAGCAAAATACTAAACTCGCCCCAAAATCGACACCCTTTCACTAAAACGACCCTATCTTAAAATCTACAAATGATATATTATATGCCTTATTTCATGTTACGGATCAAAAGTTATCATAGTTTTAAAAACGCGTAAAAAACTGGAATTGCCGCCCAACAACAAAATTGCCGCGTCGCGGCAATTGCTGACGTGTCACGGTGCCTTGTACCGTGACACGGTGCTTTTTCCATGTCTTTTCCGCGTTTTTCCTCGCATTTCTGGAAAAGCTGTATATCGTGACACAGTGCCACGTGCCACGCCACGATAGACAGTGTCGCGTCGCGGTGTCCTTTGCCGTGTCACGGTACACATACCGTGACACGGGAAATTTATGCGTTCTCTCCGTGTACCATACTTCACGCGCTTTATCATTTTAGTGCAAATTCTGCACCAAGCCACGATGTAACATACCGTGTCACGAAATCCTATGACCGTGTCATGGCAGACACTGACCGTGTCACGGTACCCCAAATTAGGGTTTTTATCTTTTCTAGGGTTCTGTGTGATCCCTTACTCATTTCCTCTATAAATACCCCCTCCTTTCTGCAGTTCGGGGCACCAAAAATCATTATCTTCTCCCTCTTTAGCCTAAACACTAGCCAGCCTATTCTCTCAAAATACTTCCCCTAAGCACTCCAAGGAGTTTATACTTGACCCGAGGTTCTGTCCTTAAACCAAGGCGTGGAAAGGTAGAATTTACTGAGGGTTTGGACCAAATCAAATCTACTTTTATTTAATTTAATTTCCATTTGATATATATTTTTATTGAAGTTACTAACAGTTTATTCATGATATAGCAAACCAAGGAAACGCGTAAAGTGAGTAATTAATCACTTAATTACTCTTATTTTTATTCTTGTTGCTAGTATCATGATTAGGTTTATTATGTTTTGATTTGACTAACAATTTATTGTTGAATTTCTTCCAATATTAATGTTGATTTTTACTATATTTATTGATCACTATATTGCATGTTTCAAGGGAATATGTAATCGAAAATAATGCCTAATAAGATAATTTGGACGATCGGTTTAGGTTCCCTCTTAATCTTGTTGTTAATCGAAGTGATCACAATATTTTAGAATTATGTGTTACATTAATATTCAACCAATTTAGCCTAATGTTAGTTTGGAGTAAATTAAATATTTGTTTACATGCCTTTAAGGTCGTAGGAATCACTTGCACCATAAGAATCGAGTAGAGGCCAATACGGGTGAATGTGACTCCATGACTCACTTCGTACCATCATCCACGATCCTCCTTTCATGGTTCCGAACCATATGGAGTTAGTAATCTCATGGATTATGAATGGGGTGTAACCTTCACGGGTCAATCGTTGTTGCCTTTCGTTGTCCCTTTATCGTGGTTGCCTTTTAATGATCCGTGAACGGTTTACAAGTTCCTTAAAAACTTGTTGGCGGCTCCCTACTTTGCTTTGTCCCTAATCGTGTCCCTAATCATATATGTCAATTCCCACATCTTATGAGTGCCAAGCATATTCATACATGCTAAACGTAGGCGCACTTCAAACGAATCCTACAAACACTTACCAACCTAATGAGAGTAGTGATGGGCTACGCCAAAGCGAGGCATCACTATTCCTCCTAGGAAACGTAAGGCATACTGGGTATGCATGTTGGTTTTGGTTATACTCAACGATATGAGTGATGGAGTCCTAACATGTCGTGGCAAAGGGGATAAATTATTGAGAGAGCATTAGATGCGACGATTTATCTAACCAAGAGTGGCTTGGAGCCATTAGCAAAGAGTTGCTTACCTTAGAGTAATAAGTGTTAAGATAAGCCGAAGCATGCTTAACTACTCATTGATTCTTTGGATCTTGGAATTGACTTGTTCTCACCAAATAGGGACAAATTTTAATATTTGAATAAGACGTTTAAATAAGTTTGATATATATGCATGAATTCAATCTTATTTAATTATTATTAATGGTTTTTCATTTCAAATTCTTTCAATTGTAGAACCATGTCTGTGAATAACTCAAACAACCAATTCTCATTGCGCTCAATTCTCGACAAGGAGAAATTGAGTGGGACAAATTTTCTTGATTAGTAAAGGAACTTGCGTCTCATGCAAGAGCAAAAGGTATACATCCTTGATGAGGAAATGCCCGAGACTCGAAATAAGGAAGTGACTCAGGCTGCCCTAAACCGATGGCAAACTGCCAATCGGGATGTCAAATGCATCATGTTGGCCACTATGTCTCCCGACCTTTAAAAGGCTTTCTTTGAGAAGGAGACAACTTTTGAGATCATTTCTAAGCTTCAGAACACGTTCCAAGAGCAGGCTCGAACTAAAAGGTTTGAAACCCATAGGCAGATCCTTGAGAGCAAGCTCAAGAAAGGAGAGCCGGTCAGCCCACATTTGCTCAAAATTATAGGATTATTTGAGAACATGGAAAGACTTGATGCGAGGTATTGAATTGAGATGGCCATTGACATCATTCTCCATTCGCTTCACAAAGGCTATGACCAATTCAAGATGAACTATAATATGCACAGCATGGAGAAAACCCTCACCGAGCTTCATAGAAGGTTGAAGCAAGCCGAGAAACGCTCAAGAATGAGGGGAAGCATGATATGCTCATGATAAAAAAGGGTAAGCCGTTTAAGCGCACGGGCAAGAAGAAGAAAGGCTTTAAGGGGAAGGGTAAGAAGACCTTTCCGCCTAAGACAAAAGCTACCAAAGATATTAAGGAAAAGAAGGTAGCATCTTCAAAATCTGATTCTGAATGCTTCTATTGCAAGAAGAAAGGACATTGGAAGAGAGATTGCCTCAAATTCAAGGAAGATAAGAAGAACGGAACCGTTGCTTCTGGATTAGGTATTTTTGTTATAGACTTAAACTTCACTAGCTCAACATCATGGGTATTAAATACCGGATGTGGCTCACACCTTTGTTCCAAATCTCAGGGACTAAGGAAAAGTAAAAGGATAGCGAAGGGAGAGGTTGAACTCTAGGTCGGCAATGGAGCCAGAATTACGGCTGTATCCGTAGGAACTTTCAGTTTGTCTTTTCCATCCGGGTTAGTTTTGGAACTTGAAAACTGTTATTATGTTCCTAATGTTACCAAAAACATCATTTCAATTTCGGCGTTGAACGCTAAAGGTTTTGAATTTTGAGTAAAGGGCAATGAATGTTCGTTTTATCTCAATAATGTTTTATATGGTATTGCACATTTTGAAAATGGTCTTTATGTGCTCTCATTAGACAAACAAGTTTATAATGTTAATAACACCACTAAGAAAGCTAAGACCATAGAGTCAAATCAGACATACTTGTGGCATTGTCGTTTTGGCTACATTAACATCAAACGCATCAAGAAACTTCAACAGGAAGGTATTCTTGACTCATTCGATTTATAATCGTTTGAAAATTACAAAGGATGTTTATTAGGCAAGATGGTAAAGCAGCCATTCTCCAAGTTGGGAGAAAGGGCAAGTGACTTATTTAGCCTAATACACACCGATGTTTGTGGACCAATGAGCATAACCACAAGAAACGACCATCGATATTTTATCACCTTCACAGATGACTATAGTAGATATGGATATTTCTACCTTATGTCGCAAAAATCTGAATCGTTTGAGAAATTCAAAGAATTTCATAATGAAGTTGAAAATCAGCTTGGCAAGAAAATCAAAGCCCTTCGATCGGATCGAGGTGGTGAATACTTAAGCCAAGAATTCGAGGTGGTGAAAACTTTCAAAATTGACACCTCCAGGAACTCCACAATGGAATGGAGTATCCAAAAGGAGAAATCGAACCGTGCTAGACATGGTACGATCAACAATGGGCCTAAGTGATCTTCCTATCTCTTTCTGGGGACACGCACTTCTAACTATGACACTAACACTGAACCATGCTCCATCAAAAGCTGTGGAAAAGACTCCATACAAATTATGGACGAAGAAACCTCCAAGGTTGTCTTTTCTCAAGATATGAGGTTGCGAAGCATATGTTAAGAAATTAATTCCTGACAAACTTCTCCCCAAATCTGATAAGGTTTTCTTTATGGGCTACTGTAATCCCCCATATTTTCAACTTAATTAAATTATATTTATTTATTATTTATATAGATATTTTTTTATTTTAATTTTATAGTATGAGTTATTTTGATGAAAGAGTAACAACATTTTCATTATTAGTAAGCTAAAACTATTATGTTTTAATTTAGTTTATAAGCCTCTCTTAACTTAGCGGCCAAAAGTTTGATTCCTACTCAACCCCAAATTACACAAATCCTACTCCTAATGAAATTAATGAACAAAAACCCAAATAAAAACCCTCACCTATTCTTCCTCTCTCTTTCATGTAAAAAAAAAAAAAAAGGGAAAACCCTCACTTCCTCTCCCCCTCTTTCACGACATTCAGAAAAAAAAAAAAGAAAAAGAAAACTTGGAGTTTGCTTCTGCCAGCCCCCGACGCAGACCACCGCCGCTACCCAGCCGCGCCGCCCTTCTCGACCTCTTGCCACCACCCGAAGCCTACAGTATTCGCCCCCTTTCTTCCTCTCTTTCTTTATTTTTTTTTTATTTTATTAAATTGATTTAAAGCTTCAATCTTTGTTAATTTTGATTCTAAATTCTTATTATTATGGGTTGATATTATACATGGGTTATAAAAGATTATAAATTTATGAAGTTTAATTTGTTTTATTTACAATATAAAATTTCAGATTTGTTTAATTGAGAAAATAAGGGTTTAAGTATTGATTTTTCATGTTTTAGGGCTTGAAAACGTGCTAACCAAGTTATCTAATCATATTATGTTTAAATTACATTAAAGTATAATTATTTTGATTATGTATAAAATTTCAGATTATTAAAGTTTCAATTTTTATGAACAAGTTGTGTTAATTTCATATTTTTATGCTTCTAATCCTATAAAATAATTATTGTGGGTATTTCATGATTAAAAAGCTTTGAACTTTAAATTATAACCTCAAGAATAAATTGTCAGATTTTATATTTTTTATTTTGAAACCTCTAATTGCATTGAATTGGTATATTTTTGGGTTTTTAACACACTAACCTACTATATAATGATTATTTCAAGTAATTATGTTTATGGGGTTATTTTATACACTTAAACCAAATTTTCAGATTTATTCACTTACTTTAAAGTTGCTGTAATTTTATGATATAAGCTATATTTTTATGATTTTAGCACATAAACTTATAGTGAACTAATGAATTATTAACCTTGACTACTGGGAGTAATTTAAAAGCATTATTTTGATGGTTTAAGAGGTTTTAAAGTAGTTTGGTATTGCTGTAAATTCATTTTCTTGGGTGTTGATTTAATTCTTGTTGTTTGGTTTAGGAGAGGACTTTGTAGAAGACGACTTCTAGTTCCTAAAGTGGCCAACCGAATCGTTTACACAAGGTACGTACGAGTTATGAAACCTTGCTTTTAGATGCATGTTTAGGGATGGATTAAGAACTTAGTATCATGTATAGAGAAGACTGGGCTAAATTGTTTGGTTATAAATTGTGATTTCCGTATGTTGTGCACTATTCTATATTGCAAGTATTGTTTATGCTCTAATTATGCAAGATGCGCTTAGTGGCAAAGGTATGTCATTTGGTGAAATGTTTCATTTATTACTCGTTCATGATCATGAAGATAGAATGAGTAAAGGAGGAAATTTAAGTCTTATAAGACGAGGTTAAGATTGTGGGGTGCTTTATGCACTCAAGGTGTTTATACATCGATGTAGTTAAAAGAATAAATTATAAATGTTGCTTGTCACTAATAAATCAAGAATTAAAATTGGAAGCTTGCTTTACTTGATTGAATTGATATTGGATTGATTGTATTGTTTTGCAAATGAGTCATCACCAAGTCTAAACTTGTAATCACGTAAATTGCAAGATGGATGAGCAATAAAACTCTGGATTTGTGCACATCTGGAGTAATGACAATCAGGGGTTGGGGTACATGGAATATTAGCCGTGTAATTTTCTTGAGGCCGTCTGATCTACGAGTCTCTTATTTCAAATACTTTTCAAAAACTAGGAGTTAGATGAGATCTCATACTAGCTATGGTCACGGAGTCGCGCCCGTGGTCGTTGGATGTTTTATTGATGTTTCTGAAAGGAGGCATGGGGTTTTTCTTTTATTGATGTTCCAAATGGAGCATGGGTTAGACAACCTTGTCTATTTCTTAATCCAATGAATATAATGATGAGTTAACTACTTTTAAATAGTGAAGTCTTAGTAAAATGATAGTTAAATCGTGTGTTGAGTTTACAATTTAATAATGTGTGATGATTGATTATTAGTAGCATGCTAGGGATTTCTTATTATGTTTCGCAGTTAGTATGTACTCAGCTTTGCTGATTGCGTGCTTTGTGTGTCTTTCTTTGGTCATGGCCTTCGCCTTTCAATGACCCTGTGACGATCCAATTTTTACACTTGTAATATTAGGGAGCAGATTAACCACAGGTTCTTACATATGCAGCATTCGTATCTAGGTGGTGGGATATTGAGTGGAGTGTTGGTTGCTTTTCTCAATTTATTTGCTATTTACTTTTAAAGTTACTTAAAATCGATTTCATTTTTATACTACTTCTACTAGTTTGAGTTTTGAATAAGGGCCTTAATGGTTCCAAGTTGTAAGACTTAATTTGGTTTTGTTTGTTGGTTTTGAAACTTATTTATAACTGATTTATTTTTTCCGCTGCTAATTTCTGATATAGCCTTAACGTTTGAACACTTGGCAGTAGCACGCCAGTAGTTCTCTTGAATATTGTTCAGGGTATTCGTAGGTTTAAAGAGAGAATTATTGGGGTGTTACAGCTACCCAAAAGAAACTAAAGGTTATTACTTCTACAACAAATCCGAGAACAAAGCGTTTGTTGCTCATGATGGTGTCTTTTTTGAGAAGGAACACCTTTCCAAAATGATAAGTGGGAGGAAAATTGAACTCGATGAAGTTTGAGAGGATGAGCAACAAAATCAAATTGACAGTCAAAGTGCTCAAACAGCATCTGTTGACGTTGGTCAAAATGTGCAGAGTCAAACCGACAATGCAAATGCTCAGTCTGTTACCCTACGTAGGTCGTAGAGGCCAAGGTCAAAACTTGATAGGTATCTTGGTGTCGTATTAACCGAGAATCAGGACATCTTGGTAGTGGATGGAGGCGAACCGGAAACCTACAAGCAAGCGATGGCGAGCTCCGACTCTACTAAATGGCAAGAGGTTATGAGATCTAAAATGGATTCCATGTTTGAAAATCAAGTATGGGACTTGGTTGACTTACCCAAAGGTTACACACCTATAGGATGTAAGTGGATTTTCAAATTGAAAACCAACAAAGATGGAAATGTATTCATTTACAAAGCTAGACAGGTAGCAAAAGGTTACATGAAAATTCATGATGTTGATTATGATGAAACCTTTTATCCTGTCGCAATTCTTAAATCCGTTCGGATCATTCTAGCGATTGCTACATGTTACAATTATGAAATATGGCAGATGGATGTCCAAACCGCCTTCCTTAATGGAATTTTGGAAGAAACTGTGTATATGACACAGCCTGAAGGTTTTGTCAACCAAAACAATGCTGGGAAAGTGTGCAAGCTTAAAAAGTCCATTTATACCTAAAGCAAGCTAGCAGAAGTTGGAATCTGCGATTCGATGAAGCCATTAATAAGTTTGGCTTTATCAAGAATCCAAATGAGTCTTGTGTTTACAAGAAGGTCAGTGGGATAGACATTGCCTTCCTAGTCTTATATGTAGATGACATATTGCTCATTGGAAACAATATTCCGATGCTAGAGTCTGTAAAGGCCTGGCTTGGAAAATGTTTTTCAATGAAAGACTTGGGAGAGGCTCAGTACATATTGGGGATCAAGATCTATAGGAATAGATCTAAGAAGATGATTGGATTGAGCCAAAGTACTTACATTGATAAGGTACTGGTTCGATTCAACATGTAGAAGGACAAGAGAGGTCACCTACCCATGTTACATGGCATAACCCTAAGCAAGAAGCAGTGTTCAAAGACACCTGATGAGCGGGAAAGGATGAATAAGATTTCATATGCTTCGCTTACTAGATTGATCATGTATGCCATGATATGTATTAGGCCAAATGTATCGTATTTCTTGAGTGCTACGAGCAGATACCAATCAGACCCAAGAGAGGCGCATTGGATTGCGGCCAAGAATATCCCAAAGTACATGAAAAGGAACAAGGATAAATTCCTGATATATGGTGGCTCAGATGAATTAGTTGTTGAAGGTTATACCGACGCAAGCTTCTAAACAGACAGAGACGATTTCAAATCACAGTCTGGATACGTGTTCTGTATAAATGGAGGAGTGTTTAGTTGGAAGTGTGCCAAGCAGAGCACAACTACAGATTCTACAACTAAAGCTGAACACTTGGCAGGTGTTGAAGCAGCTAAGGAGGCAGTTTGGATTTGTAAGTTCGTTGGTGAACTTGATGTTGTACCCTCCATCAAGGGTCCAATAGCCCTCTATTGTGACAACAATGGAGCTATTGCTCAGGCCAAAAAGCCAAGGGAACATCAGAAAGTCAAACATGTCAAGCGACGATTTCAGATGATAGAGGAATGGAAGTCAGAATTTGTAAAGTTAGAACGGACAACAATGTAGCCGATCCACTTACTAAACCTCTGCCTCAAGTGAAGGACAACAAGCACGTTGAGGCAATGGGAATCAAGCACGTTGGAGATTGAATTTGATTTTCCTGTTTAGTGTTTTAATTAATTTTGAACATTTTAATGTAAGACACTAAGATGAACCATTCAAGTTTGGAGTAATTTAATTTCATGCAATTTTATCACTCCATTTCTATTTAATTATGGTTTAGAATTAAATATTGAGTCCATTCGACCCTAAGAACATTCAAAACCGGGTATTAAGACCAATATTGGATAAAGAAACACCTATTAAGTGAACATTGAATATTATAATCGATAATTATCCCTAATCAAGTCCATTTAAAAGACGGACGATTAATGACCACGTGAGATTAGTGAGTAGTTTGATTTATAGCACCGTTTCTTGTACTACAAGGACATGATTGTCATAAATCATTTGCACTGATATTGGTTTGGAACTATACCGGATCGACCCATGAGAATACTTTAAGAGATTTAAAAATCGTCATAAGTATATTTCTCATTAAGGCTATCGGAACCTCTTTCCTCGACCATGAGTATTGTGAGTTCTCTTGTTTGAGTACTAATTTGTTTTTATGTTAGTCAAACATCTGCCGTACATGGAGATTATAACGGCAACACTCGGGCGGCTAGGTCCTCTTAGTAAGAGAAGCTGACAGTACAAGACTGGGAATGTCCCCTTACTGACAATAGGGAACATGTCTTTGTTGTTTACAAGGCCTCTCGAAGAGCAAGACTGTAAAATGCATGGCCGTGATCAGATGGATTTTAAGAAATCATTTGTTTATTAACAGTTGAACTCGGATTTCGAGAAACACTTCTTGACATAATAAGGATGAAGAATAATCTTACCGTATAGATCATGAGGAGACATTAAGCGACATAGGAAATAGGCTATTCACAAAAACCGCACTTGTCCGGAAGGACAAGTGGGAGATTGATAGGAATGGTGTCCTTTGAACAAGTGTATTATTCCGATAGAGGGTTCGGAATTATTAGAAAAGCTAATTATTTAGTGAGGTCAAGTGATCGGAATGCCTAATTGGAGGCCGCTTCCGATCAGTAATATTAATCCATAATTAATATTACAGCTTAATCTTGACTGAACCCTTTAGGTCTCACCCAAGCAACTAACTATCCGACACGACGAATTAATCCAAAAGGAATTAATGAGTCGCTTGAGTATTATGAATTCAGACGTCGGATCGAGCTAGGAGCGTCGAGACCGATAGTCGCAAGTCGAGTCGAATTAATAATAGACAAGACGGTAAATTCTATAATTAATCAACAATTACCAAAATACCCCTAACATCGGAATGCCCCGAGAAAATAAAATGCTAGGGGCAATGATGTTAGCATGCACACCAAACTAAGTCTAGAGTGTTGGGTGCGCATGGCTAGCAAGCTGCTGGCGCAACGCCAGCAATGCTAGCAGCACCAGCCACGCGCAAGCAGCACCAGCAGCCCACATTGCGTGCGTGGCTTGCTGCATGCATGTGCGGGCTGGTGCAAGGCTAGCACGCCATTGCTGGTGCGCCAAGCATGCAACGCGCAGGCCCGGCTTGCTAGCAAGCAAGGCACGCTTGTTAGGCCGAGCCTTCCACCAAGCCCGCACGCACGAAGCGCGCACAACAAGCCTAGCTGAAGCAAGGCTAGGTGCGCAAGGCTGGCGCCACGTGGCGCGCGGGGATTGGTCCGTGTGGCTTGATGTGGCGGCTAAGGGGAAGCTTGACCCTCTCCCTCCATGTTGCCACTTGTTGATTAATTATTGCCTTGATATTTCTTTTTGTTTTTTATTTAAAAAATAAAATGAGAAAATTGATTTTACTAACTCTCCCACATTGATGGGAGAGTGAAATTCTCATATGACATTCTCTATAAATACCCACCTTGGGAATTGGAGAAAATCACTTGAGTAGGAACTCAAAAAGGCATCTCCACTTGAGAGAAAACCTTTAAGTTCAAATAATACTCGAGTAGTTGTTTTAGTCCGACTTGGGTAAACTCCAAGTAAGAGACCGTTCGGGTCAAGTTGCGGGTGGATACCGTAGGAGGTCTTTGCACTTACAAGACTCGGCATTTCAAGTAAGAGCTCCGTAGTGTGAGCGAAGCACGCATCAAGGGTAAGATGGTCTTTTCACTCTTTCTTGTTATTTATGTCTTTTAGTTATATTAATTATGAGCGGGTCTTGGGGTCAGGTTTTTTTCCGCGGAAAGTTGGACTTTTCGAAACCCAACATCAATCATCAACAATCATCTTCTATTCTATTCTCTCTCAAAGCTAGAAGCTTATTCTTTCTCCCTCTTTCTAAGCTTTCCCTTTTCAAAATACACCATTCGTCCATCACGAGACTTAGATACACCTAGCCAAGCTCGAAGTTCCTTTCGCCCTTAATGTGAAAGGTTGATAATTTCTGAGGGTTTCACTAGTAGAAAAAACTAAATGAGAAGCCCCAAATGGCAAGCGGTTTTTAAAATTCGCTTCGAAAAACCCACCCAAAAAAAAACCTTGGATATGAAATGCCAAGTGGTTCAACCCAAAACCGCTTGCCATTCCTTAAAAAACCCTAAAAGTAAAACACGGGCCTCTTCTTTTCTCACATTCTCTCTCCTCTCAGCCTCATTTCTCACGCTCTCTCTCCTCTCCCCTCCATTTCTCATGCCTCATTCTCTCTCTTCTCTCTCGTTTCCCCTCCATTTCTCACATCTCCTCTCATTCTTTCTTTTCTATCATTTCTTCATTATCATTTTTTCACGCCTCTTCTTTCTTCATACTCCATACTCCATTTTTGTGGGTTTCGATTTGTGGGTTTCGATTTCGATTTTAATTTATGGGTTCCGATTTCGATTTGTGGTTTTCGATTTCGATGTGGGTTCCAATTTTAATTTTGTGGGTTTCGATTTTAATTTTGTGGATTTTTCGAGTTTTTTAAGTCAAATTCGACCATAAAAACTCTAGATCTAGAGTTTTCATGGTCGAATTTGACCCTTAAAACCCAAATTTCAAGCCAATTTCGAAATTTTAGTGGAATTCATGGTATGTTCCTTTTTTTTTTTATTTTTTTTGTTTTTTTAAGTTTTTTTTTTTAATTTTATGGTGATGTGTGGTTGAATTGGTTTGTTTCAGGCCGATCTGGTGTTGGTGGGGGTTTTGGTTGGGGTCGTGGTGGGCGAAGTGGGCTGGGATCTGGTGGATGGTGGTGGTGTTAGTGGTCTGGTGCTGGTGCGTAGTGCGGGTGGATGGTGGTGGTGGTTGTGGTGCGCGTGGATGGTGGTGGTGGTGGTGCACGTGGACGGTGGTGGTGCTAGTGGTGGAATAAGGGCTATAATACTTACAACAGTTAATTAATTTTATCACTTGTATTAATTTTATAACTTGTATTAATTTTTTTTTTGATGAAAATGTAATACTTACAACAATTAATTAATAAAAATATTATTGTTTTTACATATAGTTTGTTTGTGTATCAATTTCAATGAAAAAAATCGAAAAAAAAAAAATTTTATAGCCATAATGGGCAGCGATTTGGTGCCAAAACCGCTGCCCTTTCACTACAAATGGCAAGCGGTTTTGAACCGCTTGCCATTAAAAAGGCTAATAGCAAGCCCCCTAAGGGCATGCGGTTCAAAACTGCTTCCCATTAGGGGGTTTGAATTGCTTGCCATTTAGTATTTTCTACTAGTGTTTGGTCCCAAGTCTTATTTCAATTCTTTTATTATTATTATCGTTTAATTTAATATTATCATTGAAATTACTAACGTGTGTATTGTTTTGATAGAAAGAGATACGAGACAACGAAGTAAGTAGTTTTATTGTTATATATCCTTAGAAAGCATGCTTAAATTACATTAATTCCTAGTATCATGTTAAGATGTTATTTATTGCTTTCTAGTATCATGATTAGGTTGCTTCCTATTCCTTATATCATGCTAGTATCATGTTTAGGGTTAAATCTTTGATTTTTAATGTTTAGTGACATGCTAGGAATTGTTATTAATCATGTTAGTATCATACCTAGAATGTTGCTAATATTATTATGCTTTAATTGAGATTGTTGATATAATGATGATTGTTGTGTCAATAATTATATGTTTCTTATTATTATTGTTATTGCTTGATCACGCCTTCTCTTGCAGGTTTAAAGGGAATTTGTACTTGAAATCACGCTTAATAAGATAATTAATAATTTTATTTAGGCTAATATGGTTTTAATTCAAGTGATCGCCAATAATAGATTTGTTTGTGCATTAATAATCAACCAACATAGATTAAACAGGTTTAGGATTAATATATTGATTGTATGTTAGTCAGAAAGCGCACATGAATATGAGAAGAATAAAGTAGAGGCCTATTTAGGGCAGGTGCAATCTCATTTAGGTTTGATTTATACCTTCATCCCCAAATATCAAGTCATGGTTCCAGACCTCTATGGAGTTAGCGATCTCATGGATCGTGAAGGGGTATAACCTTCACCTTGTGAACGGTTTACAAGTTTCTAAAAATTTGTTGGCGACTCTTTTGCTCTAGCTTCTATCCCTTTGGACGCCAGCATGCTTAAGTGTATGATCATAGTGGGGCTCAAGTGTGGGATGCTTGAAATTATTCCCTACAGTTTTTGGCGACTCCACTGGGGAGGATTTCTATTTTAATTCCTAAAATTTATTTTGGCAATAATTTTGAATGAGTGGATGAGACTTGAAAAATTCTAAGTATTCATATGCGTAATTTTGATTGACATTATTGCCATAAGCATAAAAAGGTCCACATTGGAAGGAAAGACCATCCGCAATGCGTCAAAAACATAGGCTTTTTACACGTAGGAAGTTTGGGAAATATCTTTCGCAACTAGAATTGAAAAAATGCTGTGAAAATCGAAAAATTCTAAAAACACAGAAAACTGCTAAGGCATGTAAGAACCGTCGCTGAGAGAACAGAGCCCATTGCAGTACGATGCCTCTGTCGCGACGTGATGGAAACATTGCGGCGCAACAGGGCCATCTCCTCGCGATGGTCTCTGTTTTCTAGCGCCAGTTTCTTCCAATACCGAGCCAAATGTCTGCCTTCTTGCTTTAACCGTATCTAGCACAGTTTGGCCGATTTTAATTCCTGATTGAGTTTTCCCTTTTTCTGAAACCCATATGTATTCTACATATGGCTACAACCCTCTGGGAATTCATGCTCCATCTACCAAATCGAACGCTCATTGCAACGAAGGGTACATCCGAGTTTGTGAATTCACTAAACCGTGGAAACAAGTTTAACTTGTGGGGTCCCATCCATACGCGCCAACCCTTCCAAAGGTAAGGCTTCCGCACGATGCATCCGGACTCATAACCATGGGGACCCTATGACTAACTGTAATCCTTGAACTTTAGAGAGCTAGAGCAATGGTTAGGTTGCAAACTCATTGCATCATATTGTGCTTATTTGACTACTTGTGCATCTATTACTTGTGCATAGCTTGTGTGTGTTTACACTAACCGTTTGTTTTACTTATGTTTAAGTCTAAATAAACTGATTAATGACTATATAGGACTTTGCTTAATTAATTAATTAATAATTAAAGTTTAACAAAATTGACTAAACATGACTTAGCACGACCATAGGCTTATTCCTTTTGAAGTAGAACGCTGGAAACATGTTCAAACTGATGTTTCAGTAATGACGCAGAGGTTTGGCCTGCGACGCGACAATATCATTGTTTGCGCGATGGTTCAGTTTTCTACTCAGGTCCTCGCGTCAAGTCTAATTAATTAGTTAATTAATAACCAGTCATAATTTGGTCTTCAATGGAGTCTAGTCACATGGTCATGACACGAGTCTAAACATGTCACTTACACCCACAAATCTTAGCACACACTTTGTGTATATGTCACCATGACCATGTCTTAGGTTCATGCATGAGTCGTCCTGTCTGTCTTTTGAGTTGGGGGTCCACTTTATTCCTAAACTCTCCCATATCTCTCCATCTATATCATCTTCCCACTCTCCACATGCTCTCTCCATACATATTATTCCCCTCATTCTTCCATGATTTCTTCCCATCTATGCATGTTGAATCGAGTTTAACTTAAATAATTAACAATAAGTATCCATGACTTCTCTTTCCACAACACTTGGTCAAGGAGAGAAGGGCGCTTAATCAAGGACAACACCTTTGTTCAGGTTCTACTCTTCGATAAGCCCATCAGACATAGGATAAAGTTGGTACTAATGGCTTCCCAACAAGAATTTGATGAGTTGAGGCAAAACATGAACAATCTGACTGAGATGTTGAAGACTCTCATTCTTCAAGTCAACGATCCTGTCAAGCAAAAACAACTTGAGCGTATGGACAAAAGCGTCAGTAAAATCTCCAACGACTACGAGTTTCAGGGAATTAGCTCCCAAGGGGTCTTAGTGGACAAGAACTTCTTCCGCAAATGTTCAATGCCAATGACATCCCTAAGTTCAAGCCTACCGACAACCTTATTTTCATTTAAGAGCTTTCGAGACTATAATGAGTATTAAGGCAATTGACAGGAAGGCTTTCCCTTCAGTATTCTCACTATATCTTGAAACTGTTTGTCAACAATGGTTTTTCTCCCTAGAAAAGGAGAAGACCTCCTCCTGAGAGTCTATTACAAACGCTTTCATTGATAGATACAAGTGCAACATCCAAATTGAAACTGACCATAGGGAGCTTGAGATGTTAAAACAAAAAGAAAACGAAGGATTTACTTCCTTCTTCAACAAGTGGAGGGAAACTTCTGCTAAGATGGTAGAAGTTCCTACTGAAAAGGAATCTATAAGGATGTTCATCAAGAACCTCCAAGACAAGTACCAAAAGCACCTAAAATATCAATCCAATTTAAATACTTTCAAAGCTGTCTATGACATAGGCATTGATATTGAAGACGATCTTGCAAAATAGAAAGCCACTAACCATAGAAACAACAGTGGCTGGAAAGGAAAGAAGAACGACAATCCTTCTTCTTCTTAAAACACCTACTCTAGTAACAATGTTAGTACCTTTGACCTTAATGAAGTCATAGCCGCAGATAATCAAAGACCTAAAAAGCAAATTAGGAAAGAATTCACCCCTATTAGGATGAACTACGATATTGCTTTCGATCGACTCCATGCCAAAGGACTCATCACTCCTATTGGACCTCTTCAAGATCAAACCCGAAAACAGCTCACCCAATTGGGATTCTAACGCTCATTGCAAGTACCATCAAGGTAGAGGGATACTACAGAGAGTTGTTGGAAGCTAAAAGAGGTCATCCAATATTTAATCGATAATAACAAGCTTCCCATACCTCCAGCTAGCAAGAAGACTGAATGACGATAAAGCACAAGACACGAGGCGAGCTTCAACGACAAGATTTCGTGACCTCTTTTTCATTTTTTTTCTTTTATTCCTCCTTTCCCCGATAAGTCTAGCACAAGGTATACCAATGATTTGAGACACCCCTTGTAGCCATATCATATCACTTTTACCCTTTTCAAATATACAATCCCTTCTTGACGAAACACTTTGAGCCTCATCTAATGATAGACCTCTTTTTCTTCAACCCACATCTACCTCACCTTGGGATGGGACGGTGTGCAACTTATGCAATTTCCAAATGCAAAAGCTTGAGCGATGTCGTAAAAATTTCGAAAGATTAAAATAACACAAAATAAATTGTGCAAAAGGGCAAGTGTTCCAATGTCTTTGATATGAACATGTCTTTGATATGAACACGTCTCAAATTGCGTCTCTTATCGAGTTCTCGGTACCGTGCCTGAGAAACATGAATGCCAAGTGAGTGATAGACCGCATGATCAGGATTGCCCACATTTATCAAAATAAAAAAAAATGCAAAAGCAAAAAAAAAAAAAAAAAAAAAAAAAAAAAAAAAAAAAAAAAAAAAAAAAAAGAGGGAGCAAGAATATAAACATAAGAGAGTTCAAAAGTAAGAAACCTCAAGCATAAAAATACCAAGATTCAAAAGAAAGGTACGTAGCACACCTTGGGGGCTTATCTTGGGTCTTGATCCTTTATCCCTTCTTCATCAACCTTCAGCCTAAGCACGTTACAACCCTTAAAAGACCTTTTGAGGTATACACATACTTGAGCGAGGTTCGGCTAGAGCTACGTTCACCCTGATTCCTAACGGATATGTAGGCAACCTCACAATGAGGTGTGGCCGAGATAAAAATGCATTCATGCATTTACATCCATACATGATCATATCAAGGGATATCCATTTATCATCCCTATCCATTTAGAGCTAGACTTGGGGGCTTGATCCCTACATCATTAGCCTAACCAGTCTAAGAGTCACCATTATTTGACTCTTCTCAAATACTTTTCCACGCTGTTAGCCTTTGCAGCCTAATTTTAGTGTCACTTTCACATACATCACAGATACATGGACAAATAAACCTTCCATAGGAACTCTTGGTCATGAAATCTTAACACAACGTTAAAGCATGCTTTGTCATATCAAAATAACTCACTATCATAATCATCATTGCATCACAGAGTATGAAGTACTTAGCCTCTGTGCCTAAGTTACTCAAATACTTTCATCATTGAGTCATCAACTAGGATAGTCTAAGATGCTACAATCCTTGCACCATGAGATACAACATCAACACATACATTTGACTAAACTCATTCAACATGCACCGCAACACTTCACTTCTTCCTTTTCACGTCTTTCTTTTTCGGGAGAAAGTCGGTTCTCTCCACAAAAATGACGAAATTTTTTTTCTTTTCTGCATTTTAAGTTGCACGAGCACAAACACAATGCACACACAAGTCATGTACATTGAGTCATGTCATATCACATCGAGTTGAGTCTACACACATGTGTCAAAACATATTTATTCACATAAAGAGTTAAATACACTAAACCTTAAGTCAACCAAACACAATGAGTCAAACACAGCAAGCCTTAGGTCAACCCTAAGAAAAACATAAGCAAAGTCCTGTAGTCCAAAACATAGATGCAGGTGCACTAAGTCCCATACGGACAAGTGATCTTTACAAAGATCTAAGGCAAAAGACGCACGTTTTTCAAGACATAAGAAGCTATCACTTCCAAGGCGTAGAGATGAGAAAATTTGACAATACGGCTCAAGGCGTAGTGATCTTCGACAACATTCCCTAGGATGTGAAAGTTGTCACCCGATTTGAGAGGATAGCTCATGGCGAAGCAATCTTGGACGGCATTCCCTAAGATGTGAAGGTTGTCGAACAAAACAACTTTGATTCAACAAAAATTGATTGTGTCCTTAGGCATGGACGACTCACAGCAAGTTTCCCGAGGCGAAGAGACCTATAATTATCGGACAAGTTTTCCCAAGACGAAGAAAAATTGTCGATTGATGCACACTTCCCAAGGCGTAGAAGTTAGCGATTGCATCCCAAGGCGTGGGTGCTGAGTGGAATTTCACTTGCGAGCTACTTAACGCGTATAAGCTCACGACAAAACTCTCAAGGCGTGGAAATTGTTAAACTATTAGGCTTCCCAAGGCGTGGAAAATCATCATTCAGAAGACTGCTCAAGACGAAGGAGTCTACGACATGTTGCTTGAGGCGAGGAAATTTGTTATCATTACTTGTGAGTTGCTCAAGGCATAGAAGCTCATGATAAGAATTCCCAAGGCGTGGAAAGTCGTCATCCAACAGGATCGCTCAAGGCTTGGTGGTTCACAATAAAATTCCCAAGGCGTGAAAGATTGTCGTCCAATGGATCGCTCGAGGCGTAGTGCTTCGCGATAGAATTCCCGAGACGTGGAAGGATGTCAGAACAAAACTGAAGATGGTTACAAGTAGTCACCTTCAATAATGGCATTCCCTAGCTTGTAGAGGTCGTCAAAACAAATCCAGCAATAAATTGGTTACTCCAAAGACGTGTGCTAGACGGTGCAAGATACGCGTTTCTAACTCTCTTATCTGTTTAACTAACGCTAGTTTGCAGGTATCGGCGTTACAAGAATGATTTAGGATCGCAGAACTTTTTGAATCATTCTCTGTCCCTATCGCTACTTTGACTTTTGTTTTTAAAACTTATGTTTCTACAAACTCAGTCAAAGTGGGGGCTTTTATAGACACCAAATTGTGTCTCCCCAAAACCAAACCTAGTGATGAGTACTTTTCACGTCATTTGATTATCAAATGAGGTGAAATGTGGAAGAGTCTTGTGATTACTCTGTTTTTTAATGAAAATACTTCTTTCTATTTTCGAAAATATTCCTGTTCATACCTTATTTTTTAAAATGTCTAATCCAATTTAGTTTGGTCCATGATATGGGTCCAATAATAGTGTAGTTGGATGGGGGTCAAAAAGACCTTTCTAACGATATATTGTAATCCCAATTCTGATGAATAGTGAGAAAGTTATGGCCCAAATATTAAATTGGATATTAAATGTGTTTTATGGGTGACCTAATGATAAAGTGGAGGATCCATTAATTATCATTCCTAAAGTCATTAGGAATTACTTTAATCTTCTGGAATAATCTAGAAGCTTATTTTAAGTTCTAAAGAGATTAGGATTAATGATTATAAAGAATTTTAGTTGGAATAAAATAAGTGTTTTAAAGGATTTAATTTGCCACGTGGCGCGCTTCCCTAGCCTTTCGCATGGCTAGGGTTTTTACTTGTTACTTGAAGCATTTTCCCATCTCGCCAATTCCTAAATTTTTGCTCGACTATTGAGATTCGGTTTCTACGATCTAAGCTCGGAATCCGACGTCTTTGTTCATAATACTCGAGTGACTCATTAATTCCTTTCGGATTAATTGGTCGTGTCGGATCGTTAGTTGCTTGGGTGTGACCCGAAGGGTTCAGTCAAGATAAAGCTGTAATATTAATTATACGTTAATATTCTTGATTGGAAGCGGCCTCCAACTAGGCATTTCGATCACTTGACCTCACTGAATAATTAGCTTTCTAATAATTCCGAACCCTCTATCGGAATAATACACTTGTTCAAAGGACACCATTCCTATCAATCTCCCACTTGTCCTTTCGGACAAGTGCGCTTTTAATGTATAGCCTCTTCCCTATGTCACTTAATGTCTGTTCATGAAGTATAAGGTAAGATTATTCGTCATCCTTATTACGTCCAGAAGAGTTTCTCGAAATCCGAGTTCGATTGTGAATAAGCAGATGGTTTCTTAAAATCTATCTGATCACGGTGGTACGACTGTCGCGTGTCTACCAAAAATAAACCTAACTCTAACCTCCTAAAATGTAGTAGGGTAAGCTAGGGTCGATCCCACAGAGAATTGGGTTATTAAACTATAACTTGTGCATGTTAGAAACCCCTGTTTTGAAGAAATAATACTACGGTCTAACAAATAAACTACTACGAACTATAGGACGAATAAAGTACAAAATATAATAAATAAACTACTAAAATTGAAATACAATAAAAATCAAGGATAATAAAATAGGGATCGGAAGATATATATTAGTATTGGACTATTAATTGATCACCGAATCAAATAAATCATGCATATGTCTTAATGTTAACCGATGAACACAAATAAGCATTCAAAACCTCCCTCAAGTGCAAATAAACCAAACAAGCTCTTGGGTTATTGTCTAACTAACTAACAATCTAGAACAAGCTCTCTAGACTCGATTAATTAGCAGCATTAAAACAAGGAGATAGTTAACTTAAACCACAAATCTCACAAGCTCGGATTTGTGCAACTCAAAGGGTTGATAATCTTAGGTATTATAAAAGGTTTTAGTCACCAATCACACACCTAATTGCTACCAAAGGAAATTAACAAAGACAATTACGTATCACAAGTTAATACTTTAGCAATCAAACTAGTAAACTATACAAAAGATGGCCGGTCTAAAATATAATTCGACTAGTTCATATCAATAAACCAAATTATCAATCCAATCAAGACATAAACATAATACCCAATAATTATAACAATTCTATTCTCACAATAAAATAATCCAATGCATAATTTATCTCCCTACCCTTGTTTAATCTAGCCTGACATACTAATAATATAGAATAGAAAAGGAGAAATCATGAAATACATAATATAACTAATTAACAAAGCTTAATCAATAATGAAACTTATCAAACAAAATTAATTATCCAAATTCCAATACCAACTACAAAACTAGTGCATATAAATAGTAATAAGCAAAATTTAACTTGTCAATTCAATTATTAGAGCAAAGTTGTAATACCACTAAAAGTAGACAAGGTACTGACAAAGTGACAATTAGATTCACTTAGCTAATTCCACGAAGAGAACAAATTTACTGCTATTAATTGTTCTTCACCCTTGTTCTAGTCCTTAAATTATAGTAGGTACTGGTTGTCTCCTCGCCGATGTACTGCCACCCACAAAACTTAGACCCCGATTAAAAACCACCTCCCTTCTCCAATTCGCCAGTCCCATATATATCCGTATGAGCCTTCGATCCCTTGCCAATCCGAATTTTTCGCCCCCATAATTACCTGATTTCATCCCTATCATCTATTGTTTGATGATCTATTACCCGCGAGAATCGGTTAAGATTTCCTATAGCAGCTTCCGAGAGAAGATGAACGTGTTTGACTCTTTTGGGGTTTCTCTGCTTCTTTCAGGGCTGCTGAACATTAAGTCTCTCTTGATGGGCTTCACTTACATCATTAAATCTGGGCTTGATACAAATATGAGTAATCCCAATTTGTGGGGTTTCGTTTCCTTGAATCCCGAGCAGCAATTGAATCCATTTTGATATCAAAATTCTCTTTCCTATAAACAAATAAATAAAATAGTAGTAACTCGTGTCTATGGAAGAATATTAAATAAAACACCCTTAAACAGTGAAAATTTAATTATAATATCAAGAGCTTAATAAATGTAATATCATACTTTTATGACCCTATCACACGGCCATGCTTTTTAACAGTCTCGCTCTTTGAGAGGCCTTTTAAACAACAAAGACATGTTCCCTATTGTTAATAGGGGGACATTACCAGTCTTGTACTGTTAGCTTCTCTTACTAAGAGGACCTAGCCGCCCGAGTGTTGCCGTTATAATCTTCATGTACGGCAGACGTTTGACTAACATCAAAACGAACTAGTACTCTAACAAGAGAACTCACAATACTCATGGTCGAGAAAAGAGGTTCTGATAGCCATAATGAGAAGTATACTTATGACGATTTTTAAATCTCTTAAAGTATTCTCATAGGTCGATCCAGTGTGGTTCTAAAGCAATACCTGTGCAAATGATTTATGACAATCATGTCCTTGTAGCACAAAAAACGGTGCTATAAATCAAACTACACACTAATCTCAAGTGGTCATTAATCGTCCATCTTTTAAATCACCTCAATTAGGGATAATTTTCGATTACAATGTTCTGTGTTCACTTAATAGGTGTTTCTTTATCCAAGACTGGTCTTGATACCTTATTTTGAATATTCTGAAAATCGAATGGACTCATAATTCAATTCTAAACCACAATTAAATAGTTTTGTGAAATAATAGAAAATTTTTATTCCACTATGAAACTTTACATCGTTTCATCTTATGATAAATGGTTTTCCCAAATGTTTTAAGAGAAATACTCTTTATAAAACATTTATAGAAATCACACCCATATTTTATATGCTTGATTTCTTTCGTGCAATTGTGAATGTTGTCGTTCACTTATTGCATAGGTTTAGTTATAATTACTTTGCAAATCTTAGCATCTTTATTGTTGATCACTTTCATAATAAGATGATAAGATTTGAGAGTGTCATGGATTATATGTGATTTAGGAATTATTATCCAAGTGATGGCTCCCACTCATTTTCATAATATGAGATCTTCAACTTGACAATCCACAATCGTTAACGTTCAACAACGAATTTTCCATTGAACAACTTTCTTATTATTGCCTTTAAGCAACAACAATATTCTCAACATATATTTCAATAGAATTCCTAACGGTGCTTTTCTTGGATTATATTCCAAACAGGTCACAGTGATTTGGGATACCCTAGTCACTTGTGATCATGGAAATTTACTTTATATTTCCGAACATTATACATGGATGCAAATCCATGTTACCATTCTCAAGCCACGACGCTTCTTAGCTCGTGCTTATAAATGGCTTCCTTGTTAAGGATCTGATCCTTGTTAAGGTTTGTGCTTGCAACATCAATGCTTAAATTATATTTCTCTCCGTGCCTCAAGAACTCATCTTCTTACTTATTCAAGTAATTTGGATGTTCTTGATCATAATGTAACTTAGATTCAAGTTGATTGGTACTTCACATGCTCTAAGCAAGTAAGTTGTGTGACGATTTCATATCGTAGCATACATGATGGATTTAATTATAGAATGATTCTCAATCTTATTCCATCCATGTGACATTTTAGCTCATCCAGTTTCACTAAGTCTTTCTAAACTGTTTGCTATGTGATACGGTTAAAAGTCTCTACTAGAGTCTTTCTCGTTTGACTTAGTATTTAGCCGAGCTTATACTTAGTTTAAACATTTACTTAGTTTTATACATATGGGTCGAAAGCCTTTCAAAGTCCTTCATATTTAACAAGGAAAGTTTCTTTACTCGTTTTAAACATTTAATTAAGTCTATATCGTAGATCTTAATCCCCAATATGTACTAAGTATCATCTTTAGGTTGGTCCATTGTCGAAAATACTTTCAAATCTAAGAATTTAGCATTTGATAGTTATTTCACAATAGAGCTCATAAACTTCTAGTTGGACCTTACAAGATTGACTCTTGCTCCCACTAAACTTCTTATGCATAAGTATTTCTATGTTTCTCCATAAGCCAATCCTTTTATTAACTTTATGAGAAAACACGTTTCATTTCTTTTATGCAATGCTTCCTTCAATCCCATAATGGATTTTTTGAGCTTGCTTTCAAATCTAGCATTATTTAGATTTTCAAAACCTTTAGACTATTTTCATACACTAGGCGAAAAATAGGCTTGGCCACCGGTTCAAAACCCCCCTTTGCCACCGGTTTTGAACCGTTGGCAAGTGGGGGGGTGGCAAAAGCTAGCACAAATGGCCACCGGTTCAAAACCGGTGGCAATTTAATTAATTGCCACCGGTTAACCGGTGGTATTAATTAATTTGGCCACCGGTTAACCGGTGGCAATTTAACTTTGCCGCCATTTTTTTTGGAGGGATGGCAGGTTATTGCCACCGGTTGCATGGCTGAACCGGTGGCCATTACTGTAATTTTTTTTTCCCTGCAATAATTCCTGTAATTCCAGCTAAATATTTCCTGCATGTAATTCCTGTATTGCTGCTATTATTTCTGCTGTAATATAATTATATATAACAAGATTTATAAATATATATTTAGACATTAATTATTAAAAACCAAATGCAATATAATAAATAAAGTATCATATACTACATAAGTACAAATTTTCACAATACTAACTTATTAACAATAAATATAAAGTAGTCTAAAGTTTAATCAACAAAGTTTAAATTCAAAATGATGTAACATTTACAAATTGAAAGTGATGAAAGATGCCAACATGTCTCGTACTTCATTAAGGTCCTTGCTTGTTAACGGATCACCCTTTAGCACCTTGCAAAACTTGGAATATATAAACATTATGTTAGAATAAACATGTGTAAATAAATATGCAAAAAATTAACTCACATAAAAAGAGCAACTTACTAAGTTTTAGGACGCATTTTTAAAAACATGTTTTCTACCTTGCCCATTTTCAACATTTTTTAACTAATGAGCTAGTTCTTTCTCATTACATGTCAATCATACTTAGTTTTAGGTGGCTAAGCCTTTTAATCAACACAAAAAAGCAACTTACTAAGTTAAAGGACGCATTTTATTCCTAAATGGCCTATATAAGGCCTAAATGACTTCTACCTTGCCCATTTTCTACATTTTTTAACTAATGAGCAAGTTGTTTCTCATAACATGTCAATTATACTTAGTTTTGGGTGGCTAAGCTTTGAAATCACAAAAAAAAGCAACTTACAAAGTTAGAGGACGCATTTTCATCCTAAATGGCCCAAAAAAGGCCTAAATGACTTCAACTTTGCCCATTGTCGACATTTTTTAACTAATGAGCTAGTTCTTTCTCATTACATGTCAATCATACTTAGTTTTAGGTGGCTAAGCCTTTTAATCAACACAAAAAAACAACTTACTAAGTTAAAGGACGCATTTTGGTACTACATGGCCTATATAAGGCCTAAATGACTTCTACCTTGCCCATTTTCTACATTTTTTAACTAGTGAGCAAGTTGTTTCTCATAACATGTCAATTATACTTATTTTTAGGTGGCTAAGCTTTGAAATCACAAAAAAAAGCAACTTACAAAGTTAGAGGACGCATTTTCATCCTAAATGGCCTAAATAAGGCCTAAATGACTTCTACCTTGCCCATTTTGTACATTTTGTAACTAATGAGCTAGTTATTTCTCATAACATGTCAATTACACTTATTTTTAGGTGGCTAAGCTTTGAAATAACATAAAAAGAGCAACTTACGAAGTTTTAGGACGCATTTTGGTACTACATGGCCTAAATAAGGCCTAAATGACTTCTATCTTGCCCATTTTCTACATTTTTTAACTAATGAGATAGTTCTTTCTCATAACATGTCAATTACACTTAGTTTTAGGTGGCTAAGCTTTGAAATCACATAAAAAAGCAACTTACAAAGATTTAGGACGCATTTTGGTACTACATGGCTTAAATAAGGCCTAAATGACTTCTATCTTGCCCATTTTCTACAATTTTAAAATAATGAGCTAGTTAATTCTCATAACATGTCAATTATACTTAGTTTTAGGTGGCTAAGCTTTAAAATCACATAAAAAAGCAACTTACTAAATTTTAGGACGCATTTTGGTACTACATGGCCTAAATAAGGCCTAAATGACTTCTACCTTGCCCATTTTCTACAATTTTAAAATAATGAGCTAGTTAATTCTCATACCATGTCAATTACACTTAGTTTTAGTTGGCTAAGCTTTGAAATCACATAAAAAAGCAACTTACAAAGATTTAGGCGGCACTTTGGTACTAAATGGCCTAAATAAGGCCTAAATGACTTCTACCTTGCCCATTTTGTACATTTTGTAAATAATGAGCTAGTTATTTCTCATAACATGTCAATTACACTTAGTTTTAGGTGGCTAAGCTTTGAAATCACATAAAAAAGCAACTTACAAAGATTTAGGACGCATTTTGGTACTACATGGCTTATATAAGGCCTAAAGACTTCTATCTTGCACATTTTCTACATTTTCTAACTAATAAGCTAGTTATTTCTCATAACATGTCAATTATACTTAGTTTTAGGTGGCTAAGCTTTGAAATCACAAAAAAAAAGCAACTTACTAAATTTTAGGACGCATTTTCATCCTAAATGGCCCAAAGAAGGCCTAAATGACTTCAACTTTGCCCATTGTCGACATTTTTTAACTAATGAGGTAATTCTTTCTCATGACATGTCAATTATACTTAGTTTTAGGTGGCTAAGCTTTGAAATCACATAAAAAGAGCAACTTACTAAGTTTTAGAACGCATTTTGGTACTACATGGCCTAAATAAGGCCTAAATGACTTCTATCTTGCCCATTTTCTACATTTTTTAACTAATGAGCTAGTTATTTCTCATAACATGTCAATTACACTTAGTTTCATGTGGCTAAGCTTTGAAATCACATAAAAAAGCAACTTAAAAAGATTTAGGACGCATTTTGGTACTACATGGCTTAAATAAGGCCTAAATGACTTCTATCTTGCCCATTTTCTACATTTTCTAACTAATGAGCTAGTTATTTCTCATAACATGTCAATTATACTTAGTTTTAGGTGTCTAAGCTTTGAAATCACATAAAAAAGCAACTTACTAAATTTTGGGACGCATTTTGGTACTAAATGGCCTAAATAAGACCTAAATGACTTCTACCTTGCCCATTTTCTCCATTTTTTAAATAATGAGCTAGTTCTTTCTCATAACATGTCAATTATACTTATTTTTAGGTGGCAAAGCTTTGAAATCACATAAAAAAGCAACTTACCAAGATTTAGGACGCATTTTACTAGTTTTAAGGTCGTACCTCATCAAGATGTATGGTGTTGGTACAATGAGTCGCTATGTCAAGCATGAATCTCATCACGTACAATCCACAATCAACTCCATTATCTTGTTGTGGGCACTAGCATAGGAACAAATCAAATGAATCAAACATCACATAAAATCCACAATTTTTCGAGCAATGTATATTAAGATAATCACAATATGATGTGGTATTACCGTAGGTGATTTCCATGTATGACCATCTGGAGCACGAACATGTATTTTCTTCATAATACTGAAGGAAAGTAAATTCAAATTTTATTAGTTTGACTACTAAATGAGTTAGCTTAAGATAATCACCACTAGGTAGCTATATTTACTTTTGAAGTACAGAGGCCACGAGGTACTTCTTTGTTGATCGAGATGAATCAAGGTGAAAGATTGTGTTTTTAGCAGGACAAATCACCATGAGAAACCAATGATACCTACATAAATTCACAATTCACAAACAAATCAATAATTAGGGTACAAAATATATTTCAAATGTAGAAAGAATTGAATTACACATGGTTAAACGTACTCCTGATAACATGGGGCGAATATGAACTCATCTCCCGCACGCATTGATTCCCTAATACTACGATTAACATAGTCCATCACCTCAGAGGAGTTGTTTAAGATTCTAGTCTCGGATGTCTGTTCGGGGCATAACCACCCAACTTTACCAGGGGAATTAGTGTCCCTTAAGTGCTCCCGTAGTGCTCTGCGTGCATGGACAATGAAAAATTGATTAACATATCAAGGATAAACAACACTAATATGAATTAACATATTCAATTTTAGTGCCATGTGCCCATACCTCATGAATATTTGAATGAGAGAAATGTTAAGGCTAGAACCTCCTAAAAATTCCTTCACATCTTGTTTGTTTAACCATGCACTTGCATCCTCATCATAGTGGAATATTGCCTTAGGTAGTGCAAATTCAATGGGATCGTCACTAGGCAAATGACTAACACGATTGTGTAGAAAAGTTAAATCCTTAGTGAGCGATTGAAGGACATTGTCTCCAACAAGTGGGGTAGGTTGCATGGCTGAACCTTTCGAAGAATTCTTTTTTGACACTTGTTCACTCTTCGACCCTTGTTCACTCATCTTCTTTGTAGGTTGATCAACGCTTTTGGGCTTCTCCACCTTCCTTCGCTTTGAGGTTTGGCCTTTTTTCGAAATCTAATCAATCAAAGTAAAAATAGGATGAAAAATGATAGGCTGGGGGTCAAGCTATACGAATGCAATAAACAAGGATTTAACTACCAACGATGCACCGGCGACCGAGGCAGCAGCTGCCGAGGCTGCAGCGGCCGAGGCAGCAGCACCTACCCAGGCTGCAGCGGCCGAGGCAGCAGCTGCCCAGGCTGCAGCAGGACAGGCAGCAGCTACCGAGGCTGCAGGAGGCCACCCAGGCAGCACTTGCCGAGGCTGCTGCGGCCAAGGCAGCACCTGCCGAGGCTGCTGCGGCCAAGGCAGCACCTGCCGAGGCTGCTGCAGCCCAGGCAGCACAATTTTTTTTTTTTGGACAAAAAACCGAATAACAACTAATGGCATGCAGATTTGTTATTTAGCACATGTTCAAAAATTATTACCTCGTTGATCAACCTTACCCAAGCACGAGGCCATTGCACATAGCTACCTTTTGCTTGCCAAAGAAGAGTAATCCCATCATCCACTATAGGCACCGGGAGTGGGATGTTTTCGAACCTAGCTACGACAGAATTGATCCCGACCGCGTAATGTTGTGGCCAAAGCCCTTGGAAATGGACCGTTCCTCTCGTCGCTTGTGCACTACCATGTGCCACCAACTGCAACTCTTCACTATTTGATAGCCCCGGGGCTAGAAGTGTACACTCGGTGTCTACCTACATCATTTAACGAAATTCACTTGTAAAAGCAGAAATTATATAAAAAAAAATCGTCTATTCCTACACAATTGATCATCTAACGAAATTCACTACGTTAAAAGTAATAGATTATCCTAAATTCACCTCTAAATCTGGAAATTCATGGCTTGTTGGATCATCAAGCTCCCTCGAGTCCGCATGTGTGGGAGTAACAACCTGCAATAGTTATTCAAAAATGTCACATTTGATCTCACATAACTCACTATGCCAAAACTAATAGATTGAAAACTACCTCATGTATCTCATCTTCTCCATCTCTATCATCTTCTCCTTGTCCTTTTGGGTGGCTACTTGAGTCGACCGGTGTAGTCGAGGGGAACGGCAAGGGTAAGTTCATTTGCTTCTCCCAAGCATTGAACTCACCTACTAACTCATTGCGTACTTGTTCCTTGATGGATGCCACCTTGGCATCCAAGTCCTCCGGTGAGTTAACACTTGCCCGAGATCTTCCCAATTTGGTGTATTCCGAACCCATGACTTTTTTCTCATCCTAGCAACGTCCCTCCCATACCTACTACCCGGCCTGGATGGTAGGGCTTTCCCAAAGCCAAGGTGAACGGGTCTTTCTCTATAGTCGGGACCAGCTTGCCTTCAACAACTTCTGTAGTGTACTCAAGCTGTAGTATAAGAAAAAATGTCAACGTGAATACATATAATGTTTTTAGATGGTAAAGTTATGCAAAAGTTTCAAATAGCTTACAAGTTTATCAGCCACTTTTTTTTCCGGTTCTTTGATGACCCATTTTTCGGTTTCCTTATCAAAGGAATGAAGAGAACAAATGAAATCGTCAGCACGACTAACCAACGTAGTGATCGTGGAGTCGGAGGGTTCTTTGGATGACCCAGGCAGCAAAGTAGGGTATATACCCTCCTTCAACCAAGTAGGCCTCCATTCACCAAATGTCTTGGCCCCCGTCTTATGAAGGTACTCCTTCTGCAATGCATTTGCCTTGTTTTGCTCTCGAAGTTCCTACATAAATACAAATGTTAGAATCATTACTGCAAAAAAAGTCAATATATTATACAATTCTCATTAGATTTACTAGTTCTTACAATTGCTTTGGGTCTTGTTTTTTGAATAACAAATTCTTTCCACTCTTCCTCCGTCACTCTTGGCCACATTTTCCACGGTGGTTCTTGTTCCTCAACAACATCCTCATTTCCACCTTCACCACCCTTCCCCTTGGAAGCTTTCTTCTTGTGTTTCTTCTTCTTATAGATCCATCCATTGGTCAAATGGGTCTTGAAGCCTCTGAATCTCTCCGCTATTAAAGAATCAAACACCCTTCTCTTCTCAGGATCATTTGCAATATTAAACAGCTTCTGCAATCACAAATACAAGCAATTATTATGTTAAATTCACTAACAAATATTAAGTGAAAGTATTTGTAATTGTGTAAATGTGCATTGAAACAAAACACTTGCCCTGGTATCATCCCAAAATGTTTGAATCAAGCCTGGAGGTACTTGCCGCCAACCAAGTGTAATCGGGATTTTGCGCGCACACATGCCAACTTGGTTTGCATAATTCCGAAGCCATTTGCCAGTAGGTCGTCCTCTTTTGTCATACTCCAGGACCATGAGACCGTTTGGCTTCCTAAAACTTGTTGTCGGACCCCTACCCTTTCTCTTAGCAGGAGCCTTTACCCCCCCTCCACCACCTGTGTTCAATTGCTCATGTCTTTGGCTATCAGTTTGAGGAGTAGCGTTCTCACCAACGACCTCAACAATTGTAGAATCAATAGGAGGCGCACGTTCAGCTGACAATTCAAATTCTACAAGCCTCCGCTCAAAAGCATCTTGTTCCTGATCTTCTGGCTCACCCAAATCAGTCTCCTTGTTGACATCATATGGCTCGTCCTTGTCCTCATACTCACCATCATAGCCATCGTCATCATCCTCCAAATCCTCTAGTACTGGGTCATCATGATCGTCCGCCATGAGTTATAAAAACCTGTCATTACAAACACAAAACGATATTAGTTCCATAAAAGATAAAAATGTTGACATATAGGTCATACTACATGTTAGCATATAAAATAGGCAAGTAAGTTCACATATAGATCATTTTTTTTCTATTTTCATCAAATTGACTTGTAAAAATAGGCAACTAAGTTCAGTACATGTTAGCATATAAAATAGGCAAGAACTTGTAAAAGTTTAGCAACTAAGTTAACACTTTCATTCATTTTTCCCAAATCCTATTAATAAAATAAATTAACTTATGATTAAATAATACTTTTAAATGCTTACAATCTCAAATTAAATGTTGTAGTACCTCATTCTAACATTCCTTCGTTGTGGTCTAATCGCATATAACTTGTTTGGTCGTCTATATCATTTGATGCAATAGGTCTAGGAACAGTGAAAGGTGCTGAATCATCAAACGCATCGTATTCTTCCTCATCCTCAACATCTCCAATGCCTAGGATTCTTCTTTTCCCAGCTAGCACAATGGACCATTTTGCATCGACTGGGTCAGTGACAAAGAACACTTGCTTAGCTTGAGATGCTAGGATGAACGGTTCCGCACTATCATTCAAGTGGCCAAGATCTACAAGAGTAAAGTCATCATACTTGACATTACGCCTGATATTATCAACCCACTTACACTTGAAAAGTGCAACCGTGAAGTTACAATAATCAAGCTCCCATATTTCTTGAATTCGACCGTAGTATGACAATTTTGCATCGACAGGTGATTTATCCTTTGCACTTGCAAACTCCCTTGACGATGCCACAAGCGTTACTCCACTGTTTTGGGTCGACGAAGATTTCAAATCTCGACCCTCTGTCCAAAAAGTGTACCCATTGATGTCATATCCCTCAAATGAGCGAACATCATCCCTAGGACCATAAGCAACCCACCTTACTGTATCGGTGATACTATCATCCAAACGACTCATCACTCGTTCACTAAACCAACTCACAAACCTCTTATTATGCAACTGCATCAGTGCCCTTTCACCTTTCGATGGAAACTCATCACGCAAACTAGCCATGTGCTCATCTAAATATGGGTGAACATCTGCAACATGGTGCAACACATAAAGGTGTGCTTGTAAGAACTGATCTCGATCAGGTGACATTCGTTTCGACCCAATTGTGCCATGACCATCTAGTCTCCCTTCATGTCGAGAAGTAGGAAGACCAATAGGTTCAGCAACGGCTAAATAGTCGGCCACAAAATTACCAATCTCCTCACTCACGGTCCCTTGAATCATGCTTCCTTCCGGATGAGCCGGATTCCTTACTTTATCTTGCAATGTGCCCATGTGTCTTTCAAAAGGATAGCACCACCTTAGGAAAACTGGACCGCACAACTTAATCTCACGCACCAAATGTAGCATAAGGGGGACCATTATGTCAAAAAATGAGGGTGGGAAATACATCTTAAATTTGCACAAAGTCACAACCACATCCATTTGCAAAGCATCAAGTGTACAAGGATCAAGCACTTTGCTGCATATTGTATTGAAAAACGAACATAGGCTTGTAATAGCTTCCCTCACGTGCTTCGGTAAAATACCACGAATTGCAATCGGTAGAAATACTTGCATCAACATGTGACAATCATGGGATTTCATACTTGTCAACTTCATTTTGCCGTAAAGACATGCACAAAACATCCGCTTTTCTACCCTTGACAATGTGTAGCAAGCCGGTGGTAAATACTTCTTCTCAACCTTGCCTTGACCCTCATCATCTCTACTCTTTGAAGCATCCGCGGCCTTTCCCTTTCCCTTGCTCTTCCCCTTTCCTTTTTTCGAAACATTTACATTTTCCTGTTCCGGTTCCTTTCCCTTTCTATCCTTCCCCTTTCTAACCTTGTCCTGAGGCCATAATTCCGGACGAATCCCCATCTCTTGCAAATGTAACCGTACACCCTTTCCATCCTTTGTTTTGCCTGAAATATTAAAAAGCGTTCCAACAAGAGCATCACACACATTCTTCTCTATATGCATCACATCAAGGCAGTGCCTAACATCATGTTCTTTCCAGTACGGAAGCTTCCACAAGATTGATTCTTTTTTAAAAAGAGCTGTTGAGACCGGAGCTTTTTCATATTTTCCAAACACCGTTCGTATACCCTTAACTCGAGCATATACCTCAACACCCGTCAATGGCCTAGGCGCAATCTCCTCCTCCACTATCCCATCGAAAGCCTTTTTCTGCCTACGGTGCGGGTGATCACGCCTAAGGAACCTTCGAGTCCTTAAGTACACATCTTTGTGAGAATTCTTCAGGTATATGCTTGATGTGTCATCAATACAAATGGGGCATGCTTTTTTCCCTTTAACCTTGTACCCACACAGGTTGCCATATGCAGGAAAGTCATTCATGGTCCACATAAGGGCTGCACGCAATGTAAACATCTCGTTCTTATGAGCATCAAAACAAGAAACCCCTTCGTCCCACATTTTCCTCAAATCGTCAATTAGTGGCGCAAGGTAAACATCTATGTCATTTCCAGGTTGCCTAGGCCCCGTTATTAGCAATGAAAGCATTATATACTTCCGTTTCATACATAACCAAGGAGGCAAATTGTAGATCACCAAAAGAACAGGCCAAGTGCTGTGCTGGGTACTAAGAGTGCCAAATGGATTCATCCCGTCTGTGCACAACCCAAGTCTTAAATTTCTGACTTCATTACCAAACTCCGGAAACTTCAAATCAATGTTCTTCCATTGCGGGGAGTCAGCCGGATGCTTCAGCATTCTGTTTTTCTGTCTTCCCTCGGCATGCCACCTCAAGTTTGTAGCGTCTTTTGGAGTTGAGAATAGACGCTTAAACCTTGGAATAATGGGAAGATACCACAACACCTTAGCAGGAGGTCCCGTCGTACCAGGATTGCAACTCATGCGCTTGTAGCGCGACTGCTTGCATCGTGGACACTCCTCCAATTGTTCATACTCATTACGATACAAAATACAGTCATTAGGACATGCATGTATCTTCTTATACTCCAAACCAAATGGACACATCAGCTTCTTTGCATAATAAAAAGACTTAGGAATTTCATTCCCATCAGGCAAGATATCACTTAATGCGGTCAACAAAGAAGTGAAACTGACGTCCGTCCACCCATGCTTCGACTTAATGTTAAAAAGTGTTAGCACGGCAGAAAGTTTGGAGTATTTTTTGCACCCAGGGTACAAAGGCTTTTTGGAAGCCTCCGAAAGTAGTTCAAACACATCACCTTCGACATTATGCAACATCTCATCCACATCCTTATCCTCGACCTCATCTACTGGATCATCCTCAGCTCCATCCTCACCATCCTCAAAAACATATTCATCATTCTCACATTCTAACCCCACAAGAATCTCATTATTGCTTCTGTCACATCATTCCCATCAAGATCCCCACTATACTCTCCACTTTCACCATGCCAAATCCACACATCGTATTTAAGTCTAAACCCACGACCAAAGTACATGATCTCTAATGATCTCTACACTATTGACCACCTTCACATTTTTACAATCAACACAAGGACAATATAGGTATTCCGCACCCATTTTGCGCTGATAAGATAAAGCCGTCCTGCAAAACTCTTGAACCCCATTCCAAAATTCCAATGTATCACGTCTACCATACATCCAACCACGAGCCTTCTCCATTTAGTAAAGTGTCTCTAAACATATATAGCAACATATTATGAATAATGTACAATTGCTACATATTTTACGTAAATCAACTTCAAGTACACACCATGAATAAACCATTCATATAGTGAAAAAATGCATGTTTCCAAAGTGTCCTTATCACTCCAACCTAACCCATCCTTGAATGTCTACTCTCACTAGTGAATGTATGTCAACTTTCCAATTTTAAGGAAAATCCGGCAGCACTTCCCCCCAGTTCTCCAAGTACACGATGTAGATAATTACTTACCCACATATGTACCCAGAGAACATGGTGAAGAAATGAAAAGCCAAGATGTTCCTTAAAATCGAAAAAAAGACATACATTCACCACCTAAGTGAGAGTAAACATTCAAGAACAGTCCCAACCGGGGACTATTTAAGACTTTCTCCTAATGAGAAAGCCTTGAACGGGTATCTAGGCATATGATGATGCAAACATTCAACATATTATGGCAATTATTTATAATTAAAATAGACACAATTTGTAATATCATGAACAAACTTTTATCAAATGGATAAATAAATAGAAAGAAATATAGCTCCATAAAGTTTCTAGTTCATACCAATATAGCAATTATAATGGATGTAATGTCTCGAACTTCCCACTTTAATAGCTAACAAACTTGTGCTTCTCTACATATCAATCTACAAAAATAAAAAATAAAACAACAACATATAAAAGTTAGTAATTTTGTCAAGAACTATATATAAAACAACCTAAAATTACACATTAACACATACCAATTAATAATTACAAATTAAAACTTACTACCAAAATTCAACTAATTAAGTAACAAGGTTACTAATAAGCTCTAATTTAATAAAAATTACCATTAAAACTAATTAAAATTCAAATAAGTTTTCTCCTAATCTCTACCTAATAATAATAAAACAACCTAAATTGTTCAAAATATCTTAATAAAATAACCTAAAATTCAGAAAAATTAGGGTAAATTATATTAAAAACTATTATATTAAAAACTTAATTTTAATTTTGCCTAAGGATTGTTGAAAATGCAAAATAAATTAAAACTAACCCTAGGTGGAGATGAAAGGGAGGAGAGATGCACGGTGGTCGGTGGTGGAGGACCCCACAAGTGGCGGCGGCTGGGCACAGTAATGCGGCGGCGAGGGCCGCGTTGCTGTTGGAGGAGGGCCGCGAACAGGTGGTGGATTTCCTCAGTGAGGGCGACGCGATGGGTCAGTTGCAGCTAGGAGGAACGCCGCGAACAGGTGGTGGAGGGGGTGCTCGACGGTGGTGGAGGGTGCAGCGGCGGCTGGGCGTCAGAGGTGGAGTTCGTGGTGGTAGCTAGGGTTGGAGTGTCGTGAAGAGAGAGTTAGAGCTCGAAATTTTTGGTGGTCGAATGAAACAGGAACTAATTAACTGATGAATAAGGACGCGCGAATTTTTTATTTTTTTTTTTTAAAATACTCAGTTATTGCCACCGGTTCAAAACCGGTGGCCTTTAGATTATTGCCACGGGTTTTGAGTGAACCGGTGGCAATGTGTGTTTGGTAAGAACCGCGCATTTTTTAAGCCACCGGTTTTTGAAAACCGGTGGCCTTGAACCGGTGTTTTTTTGAATTTTTCTACTAGTGATAGTCACTTTCAAAATCCTACTTTAGGAAGGCATTTAAGGTATCTATTTTGCCATATTTCATATGTGCAATATTTCTAGCATAATCACGAAAAGACTTAAGCATTCCGATTTTGAATAGGTTTTCATCAACTCCGTAAATTTAATTATATCCTTTTCAACCAATCTAGCTATGTATGCATATACATTTCCACATTTGTTAGTTTTTCTCCTTGAAAACTTATTTGCGAACGATAAGTCTTTCACCCTTCTTGCAAATTAATCAAGTTTTAAACATGATTTTCAAACATGGAGTCTATTTTGGATTTTATGGCTTCTAACCATTATTCGGAATTTGGATTTGTCATAGCTAAATTACAAGACACTATTCCCTTACCATTTAATAGTAAATAGTATGCTTTTAAGTCTTAGGTTTATGTCTAACTTAATAGAAATTTATAGGATTCAATCCAAACCTTTGGTGAATTCTATACCTATACGGAGTAATTGCATCAAACACTGAGTTTCAAGGCGCTTTCAAAGCCCTTTGATTATGTTGATCTTACTCCATCAATTCTGTTGCTTTGTGAGTAATGAATTCTCTTTTAAGGCTCTTGTAAAGTCCTTTAGAATATTCTTGATCAATCATTCTCATGAAGCCCTTTTGAGTCTTCCGAGATTCTCAGTTCTAGTTTGTTGCTAAGCGCGATGGTCATCGAGTTCATTTTCCTCCCACTTATCGTTTGGAAATGTGTTACTTTCTAGAAAGACACCACGTAGAGCAACAAACATTATGTTCTCAATTAGGTTGTGGAGGTAAATCCCGTAGTCTTACTTGAATGCTTACAAAGAGACATGTATATTGTCTTTGGGTAAAAGTTCGTTGTGAAACAAACAATTAGCTCCCACTTGAGCTATCTTAGCCTTTATTGAGCCATTAAGCTCCCACTGAGCCACCTAGCTTTTGCTAAGCCGATGAGCTCCCACTAAGCCACTTAGCTCCCACTGAGCTAGTGAGCTCCCACCGAGGCTAAGAGCCTTAGCATATACTTGAAAAGACGTTTAGAAGTTAATTTTATCCATAACTGAATATGGTGTCCTTTCTTAGCTTCGACATTTTGTTTAGTGTAACATTAGTCATTTGTGCAAATCTTTAAGAGTTTTATAGGAAGGGATGTGATCCATCATCGTTCGAGTCATTTTCAAATGGCATCGAGGTCTCCGTGAAGATATACTATGTCCTTTGAGGAGTTATTTATGAAAATTTCAATTTCATTGCTTAAGATGGTCACACTTAGCCCAAGCAAATATCGGTTGATCTAATCTAGACATTGTTTGATATCTTGCCAAGTCGATTCTATACTTCACTGACCTTTTGAGCTACCCAAGGTTAACTTTGTTCACATTTGATGAATATAGCCATATTCTTTCAAATTCTTTGTGAAACGTTGAAGTAATTGAATCCTCTTTAGCTTTCGGAGTTAATTGTCTATTCTAAGAACAATAGCTCTTTATTTTTTCGGTTTTTTAACAAGTAAGACTTGCTTGTCTTAGAACAATTCCAAATCGATCAACTTTCAAGAGCCTATATAGCCTTGAGTACGTTCTTGTTCATGTGACATTGCTAAAGATGTTCGAAACACAAATCATGCCCATGATTTAAACTTTGTGAGTTTATCATGTTAGGGAAATGTTTATTTATAATCAAGCATTCTTGACTCATGGCTTAGATAACCATTCCATCCAATTAAATTTGCAACTATTGCTATTTACTTTGAATGTGAGTTTTTCCGTGTATAAACGGATCATTTGCTGATTATGGAACATAATAATAACCATTATTCGTTCCAGCCTTAGTTTAAAAAGTCTTTAAACAAGGCATGTGACCTTACAACTGATGTAGCTCTCGTAACTTCATTCTAAGCTTGTAAGTCAATAACTTAGCTTATATTCAATGGTTTGAGGTCACTTTCAAAGTGGAACCCTCAAGCAGTATCCGATACTTGTGAAGATAACGAGTTGCTAAGTTAACTATAATAACATGAACTCTTTAGTAGAAATGGAATCTTATTCCTTTTCTTTGTTCCTTGTTTCCTATATTTCTTATTTATACATCATCTCACAACCTTTAAGAACCGTTTCTTTAAGTGTTTTGACTTTTATACTTTGTTAGGCATAATTAAGCATCTAGTGCGCCGTATAACAAAGTTCCATCTTTTCCTATAATTCGTACTTGAATTAATACATCAATGAGTTGCACTCACTAGTGTACAAAGCGAAAAGATATGTTGGTTGTCAAGCATTGACAATTTGAGTTTGCAACTCAATATTTCATGTTTATCAAAACTACCTCGTATTTTGAATAGATGATGTCCAACTGTCCTTACGGACTTAGTTTATAAAAGTCATTTATGAGAATTGTAAATTAGAGATGTCATTCCTTTCTTTGAGAACTATTCTCCAAGATTTCCTTTACCAATCATTGAAAACAATATGATTTGATTTAGGATTCTACAAATATAAGTGCAAAGTAAAACCATTTATCAAGAAAATAACATAATAAGTTTGAAATTTAAAAGTATTCATGCAAACTTTCAATCTTATTAAGCGTCTTATACACGCATTAAATTTATCCCAATTTGGCGAGAATAAGGCGATTCCAAGATCCAAATAATCAACTAGTGATTAATCATGCTTTGGCTTGTCTTAACACTTATTACTCTAAGTTAAGAAACTCTTTGCCAATGGCTCCAAGCCACTCTTGGTTAGATAAATCGTCGCATCTAATACCCTCTCAATAATTTATCCACTTTGCCACGATATGTTAGGACTCCATCACTCATATCAATGAGTCTAACCAAAACCAACATGTATGTGATGTCTTGCATTGCCAAACCCATCAACATACCTTACGTTCCTAGGAATAATAGTGATTCCTTGCTTTGGCATAGCCCATCACTACTCTCATTAGGTCGGTAAGTGTTGTTTTGGAATGGCAAGTTTTACTCAATATTTTAGGGACCAAGGGTTTCTATGTTGGTTGATTTAAGAGAACTTAATTAATCATCACAGCATTCGAAATCCTAGACATGCATCTAACCTATTATTCATATATGAAAGCATAAATATATATCGAAAACATAAGTAAATGATGCATTTGGCAACTAGCTTGACCCCTTTAGCCTTGAAGTCTTCAAGGGTCTTCTCTTGCAACTTCATGGCTTCATCTTCCAAGAACCTCCGTCTTCAAGACTTAACCAAAATCATGCATCTACTAGTATCTACGAATAGGACTAATCTAAATATTAAGGTACAAAAATACTCAACGGTTCGCAGACCGTATTTAGATTTACAAAAATTCATGACGAAATACATTCCGTATTTTCTATTATCCTAATCGGGCCCCTCTAGTTGCCATTTCATAAAACCTATGAGAGAATATACATTCCATTTATCCATTCACTATATGTGAATGGCCCATGCATTTTACAATCAAAAACAAGTAACAATGCATAAACACGCGTAAACTAGTAACTAACTTAGGTGGTTAATCCGATTAACGCGCCTAATTAAAACTAGTCAAAGTAGTTTAACCGATTATGTAATTAAGCGCAATTAAAAATTGAAGCTCAAACTAAATTTCGCATCCAACTTAATTAATCCAATTAATTAAGCCTCTAAACCCAAAATTTTGCCAAAATAAAATTTTACAAGTGCCGCTCAAAACCGAGGCCTAGCCTCCAAAAATTTAATTAAAATAATATAAACATAATTAAAATAATTAATATCGGCAAAACGCAAAAATAATATAGCCCTAAAACCCCAAAGTGCCTAACATCAAGCCTCTCGGCTTGGTGTGCTAGGCACCGGGGTAATAAAATCATTAAAGTGCACTAAACCAAATTAATTCCAAGAACTATTCTTTAATGAAATTTGGTTCAACTTGATGCAATATAAAATGAAAAAGGACTATTCTCACCATTAATTTAACCAACATAAATTAATTATGAGATTTTAAAAAATTAAAAGAGAGTTTGAATTATGAACATAAATATTCAAATAAAGATTCCAACTTTAACTTGTGAATCCTTGAAAAATTACATCTTGCAATATGAAGATTATTGAAAATTCTATCATAAGTTTGAAACTTTATGATTCCAATCAACTTAATAATGATTAAATAAAAAAAGTCCAATCTCTTAAAATAATTAAAGATTGAATCATTAGTACTTAAGAGCCTCAAGATATAAACTTTTCACACTTAAAGCAATTTATTTGGTATTATGTGAAAATTTCAGCCAACTATTAAGCACCAATTACTACCAAGTAATATAATTATGCTCAAAAGTAGTCTAAAATTGCAGAAGCATAAAGGAAAGAACCAAATGCATAATATCAATTAATATGCCATTAAGATTCAAGGTTTAAAAGATTTAAAAATTTTCGTCAAAACGAAAAATCCCTCGAAACAGGCATTTCTGGGCAAAATTTGGCTTTTTCACTGTCTTTAAAGGTTTGAAACATTTCCAGAACGCTGTTTCCACCCAAAATTCACTATTTTTAGGCGAAAATCTGGGTTAAAGAGCCAAAATTCTAAAAAAAAACGGGATTAAAATTAATACAACCGAGCTACTAATCTAATTAGTAACACAAAACCAGAAAATTACATCCATAAAACATCTTGAAAATTTTAGTTACAAAAATAAATGAGCAAGGCTCCGATACTGTTGTTGGGTTTCGATAAGTCTAACTCACCGCGGAACAAAACCTGACCCCCAAGACCCGCTCATAATTAATATAACTAAATGACACAAATAACAAGAAAGAGAGAAAAGACGATCTTACCCTTGTCACGTGCTTTACTCACACCAGAAGCTCTTACTTCAAAGCCAAGTCTTGCAAGTGCAGAGACCTCCTACAGTATCCACCCGCAACTCGACTCGATCGATCTCTTACTCGGAGTTAAGCCGAGTCGAACCAAAACACTACTCGAGTATTATATGAACTTAAAAGTTTTCTCTCAAGTGGAGATGCCTTTATGAGTTTCTAATTAAGTGAACAATCCCATGGTATGCCTTGGCTATTTATAAGGAGTGCTTCCTTGTGAATTCCTTTTATCTTTCAATGTGGGACTTTTTCTCAAAAAGATCCCACATGGAAAGACTGTTGAATTCAATTCCTAGTTAAATAATTCAAGGAATCACTAAGTAACAAGTGTCATATGGTTAGGTGAGGACCAGTTCCTCACTTGCTCCCCAAGGCAACTCACATCCATTGTGAGCTAACCATGTGGCACCTTGCCATGTGCCATCCAAGGCTAGGGAAGCGCGCCACGTGCTATTTATAAGGGTTCCACATGGCATGTGCGCTGCCACGTGGCGCGCTTCCCTAGCCTTTCGCGTGGCTAGGGTTTTTACTTGTTACTTGAAGCATTTTCCCGTCTCGCCAATTCCTAAATTTTGGCTCGACTTTTGAGATTCGGTTCTGACGCTCTATGCTCGGAATCCGACGTCTTTTTTCATAATACTCGAGTGACTCATTAATTCCTTTTAGATTAATTTGTTGTATCGGATCATTAGTTGCTTGGGTGTGACCCGAAGGGTTCAATCAAGATTAAGCTGTAATATTAATTGTACATTAATATTACAAATCGAAAGCGGCCTCCAACTAGGCATTTCGATCACTTGACCTCACTTAATAATTAGCTTTCGAATAATTACGAACCCTCTATCGGAATAATACACTTGTTCGAAGGACACCATTCCTATCATAAAAATACTTCTTTCTATTTTCCAAAACATTTCTTTTCGTACCCTGTTTATGAAAATTTCCGGTACAGTTTAGTTTGGTCCTTGACATGGGTCTAAAGTGTAGTTGGATGGGACTCGAAAAGAGCTTTCCAACTATATATTATAAGCCAAATTCTGATGAGTAATGAGAAAGTTATGGCCAAAATACTAAATTGAATCTTAAATGAGTTTTATGGGCGACCCAATAATCATGTGAAGGGTCCATTGATTATTATTACTAAATTTATTAGGATTTACTTTAATCCTCTAGAATAATCTAGAAGGTTCCTTTAAGTTCTAATGGGATTAGGATTATTAATTATATTTTTATTTGATTTTGAAAAGATAAATAATTTTATTTGGAATAAAACAAGTGTTTTAAAAGGATTAAATCTGATTTAATAAAAGATAAGTATGGACTCTACTTAGCCAAATAAAATTGGAAGAAGGACTCCGTACAAATTTTATCGTACAGCAGTTATCGCATCGCGATAAGGTCCATCGCGTCGCGATGGCGCTTTCGCCTCGCGATGAAATCTGTCGTGTCGCGATGAGCCTGTCGCGTCGCAATGGCGCTGTCGCGTCACGACAGAACCAGTTTTACTCCGAGTCGAATTCTGACTCTTTTTTATCATTTACGGTTGATTTTTCTCTATAAATAGGGTTGTATTTTCCCGTTTTCAATCATCTATTCTATTCTCTTTCTCTCAAAGCTAGAAGCTTATTCTTTCTCCCTCTTTCTAAACCTAGCGCTTTTAAAATACATCATTCCTCATTCACAATATTCGAACGCACCTAACCAAGCTCGAAGTTGTCTTCGCCCTAGACGTGAAAGGTTCATAATTTCTGAGGGTTTGGTCCCAAATCCCTATTTCAATTATTTGAATTAATTGTTTGATTTAATATTTTCCTTGAATTTACTAACGTGTGTATTGTTTTAATAGAAAGGGATATTAGGCAACAAAGTAAGTAATTTTGTTGCTATATATCTTTAAAAAGCATGCTTAGATTATTTTAATTCTTAGTATCATGTTAGGATGCTTTAATTGCTTTCTAATATCATGTTTAGGTTGCTTCTAATTTCGTACCCTGACATGCTAGGATTTGTTATTAATCTTGTCAGTATCATGCCTAGGATCTTGCTATTATTATGCTTTGAGATTGATGAAATTGTTATGATGATGATGTGTTGTATCAATAATTTATATGTTGCTTGAGATTATTGTTATTGCTTGATCACGCCCTTTCTTGCAGGTTTAAAAGGAATTTGTACTTGAAATCACGCTTAGTAAGATAACAAGTGATCGCCAATAATAGATTTATTTGTGCATTAATATTCAACCAACATAGGTTAAATAGGTTTAGGATTAATATTGATTGTATGTTAGTCAGAAAGCACACTTCATCCCCGAATATCCAGTCATGGTTCAAGACCACAATGGAGTTAGCGATCTCATGGATCGTGAAGGAGTGTAACCTTCACCCTGTTAGCGATCTCATGGATCGTGAAGGAGTGTAACCTTCACCCTGTTAGCGATCTCATGGATCGTGAAGGAGTGTAACCTTCCTAAAACTTGTTAGCAATTCTTTTGCTCTAGCTTCCTTCTCTTTGGACGCCACCATACTTAAGTGTATGATCACAGTGGGGCTCAAGTGTGGGAGTCTTGAAATTATTCCCTACTCTCCAAGGAAAGTCTTGCTTAGATGTCGGCGCCGGAGGCCCTATCATGAACAAAATGGAGGATGAAGTGGTGGACCTAATTGAAGATGTGGTAAGGTATCACATGGATTGGCAGGAAGGTGAGAGAGAGTCGACAAGCAAAAGCGGTTCTACGGTGTATTAAATCGACCATCTCAATGTCATCAACAATTTGTCCTCACAAATCTCAAACTTGGGAATGGAGAACACCTCAATTAAAGCAAAGCTTGAGAGTGCTTCATCACAAGCACCTATTCTTCCCTCCCACAATAAGGGGAGAGGTACATCTTCTAACTCTACTCCTCCTTCCACTTCAAATAATATGCCAAATGGATATGTGTTTTTTGATGTATATGGGTTGTATGACCATGATACTTCTAATTGTCCACATGTTTGATAATTGTGATGATGTTGATAATACCGATTGTGAACAAGTGAACTTTGTTTCAAATAACAAAAATAGACAAAGATTTGATGGACTAAGGAACTTTGGGAATAAAAATTCTCACCAACAAGGGAACTTTGATAATGATAACAAAAATGGTGGTTATAGGAACCAATGAAATCAAAATTTCCAAGGCAACTATAACAATCAAGGCTATAATAATCAAAGTCAAGGTCAAGGGTATGGAAACCAAGGCCAAAACCAAGGCTATGGTAACCATTACCAAAACAATAGAAAAAATCAAAACCGGGGAAATTTTCAAAACAACAATAAAAAAGGACCCCCACCCGGATTTGCTCCAAGAACTCAAGGTAATGGTGATAATTCATATGCTCAACCTTCATCTTCAAAAACCACCTTGGAAGAAATCATCGAGAACCAAACCTTTGTACATTAGTTTGATTTTGTTACTTTGTCTTTCTATTTTTTATTTTCCTTTCTTATTATTTTGTTTTGAAGTTACTAACCATTTTCTTTGTATATAGTTCCATATTTCTCTTTTTCACTCTCACTTGGTTTTAACAATTCATGCTAATGCTTGATTGCAGCTTCATGGAGGTGGTATTTTCTTTACCCCGCTTTTCTTAGCTTAGCTTGGCTAACCCGGTGAGATCTTTCTCATTTCTCTCTTTTCTTTCATTTTTTGCATAGAATATGATTAGTTTACGAAGAGTTGAACAGTTCGAGGATGTTTGCTTTGTAACGCCATAGGTGTTTGGGGCCATTGGCGATGTTATCGAATGACCACTTGTATGACAATTGGGATTTATATGACATGCATGCATCTTTGCACTTTTCTTTATTTTTTACTTTATTTTCCTTTTCTTCTCTTTTCTATTTTCCTTTTACTTTTCATTCTTTTCAAAAACGCAAAATTACAAAAATATGATTTTGAGGCTTTCTTTTCATGTTATGCTTATGTTTTGGACATAATATCATCCAAACTTTTGCTTTTGAATGGATGGTTTCCTATGTGGTAATGGTGTGCACGGTTTGAGAGTATGTTTGGTTGATTTTAGGACAGAGTATGCTAAGGTAGTGTCACTAGTACAAAACTAACTTTAAGTAACACCCAAATAATGTTACATAAAGTGATAAAAGTGTTATCATAGACAATAGGTAACACTTTATTGGGCGATACTTCCGCCCATGTTACCTAAGGTCTTATGTAACAATTTGGGTAGCATATGGTAACACTTTCGAAAGTGTTACTATAAACCCTCTCATGTAACACTTAATTATCTTTAGTAACATTTTAATATCTTATAGTAACACTTTATCTGATATTATGTATTACTTTTTCGAACTAATATAGCACCTTCTTAATTTTAAGGTAACATTTTTTAATCATCTTTTGATATTTAATAGCACTTTATTCGACATTATGTATCAAATTTTGCAAACTAATGTAACACCTTATTACTTAATAGGTAACATTTATTATTATTATAATTAAATTTATTATTGTTATTTTTTTTTTGAAATTTATTATTGTTATTATTATTATTATTATTATTACTATTATTATTATTATTTAATTATAAAAATAATATTAATATGTACAACAACGTAACCATGATTGAGAAATTAACATAAATGATAGACAATAATTTGAATTGAAATAATTTCATAATTCTTACAAAAGACGTACATAAACACTAATTTTTATGTTTGGCTAAACAATCATAACAAAGTTAGCTTTGGTCTCTAGCTTGGAAAAAGTGAGGGAATAAGAAATGGCTCCAAATTTTAGATAACAGTCAACGCGGTAGGCCGGTAGCAGTATGATAGTAGCATCTAGCTAGCAGAACGGCAGCAACAATAACAACATCTACAGATCAGCCTCAATACCGAACGGCTGCAATAGTAACATCAACTACAGGTTAGACATCAATAGCTGCAGACAACAGTACGTAGCAGCAAACAGCAGTAGTAGATAGTGGCAGCAAACAACAGTGGTGGCAAATTAAACAGTAGTGGTGGAAAACAGCAGTAGCAAACAGCAATGGTAGCAAACAGCTGTAGCAGCAAACAACTGTAGCAGTAAGCAGTAGTAGCAGCAAAAAACAGCAGTAAGCAGTAGTAGCAGCAAACAGCAGTAAGCAATAAGTGACAACTGCAACAGTAACAACTAGTAGAAAGCTCCACACTTTCAATCCATGGAAAAAAAAAAAGAAACCATTTGATTCAATAACAGCTAGAAGTGTCATAAAAAGCTTAACAAACCTATAGAGGAGTTTCTTAGAGTCTTCTCAATCTCAATTACTGAAAGAGGATGTTCAGGAGGTAGCTCACAAACCATATGATTCAATAACTACAATAAAGAAATTAGGATATTTTTGAAAATAACACCACATATTTTGAAAAAAATGGACTATAACACCACCTTATTTCGATTTTTTATTATAACACCATCTAATAAATTTAAATTATGAAATCACCACCAAAAATTGGATTCTGTGACGGAAAATGTGTGTGAGTCCCACAGGTTAGCTTACCCTCCAAATTTTTGAGTTCTTAAATTCGATTTTCTTTCTCCCTGTTTCATTACTCCCTCTCCCTCATTCATTACTCAACTACTCCCTCATTAATTTCTCAATGATAAAGATTCAACCACCAAAATTGCGAATCAGAATCAAACCCTAGGATAATTTGTGTGGTTGGGAGAGTGAATTGCACGGAGAGGTGTCAGTGTTTGAGCGAAATAACTCAGCCATTGTCGTCAGCCAGTTTCGACCTACATAAAGCTTGTACTTTTCTGGGTTTTTGACAGCGACAGGAAGAAGAATCTGAAAGAGGTACCACATGAAACTTGTATTTTACTTTGAATTTACTTTTGGTGTCAATTTTGCAATATTGATGTTCATATTAGGGCTAATTTGGGGAAAAATGTCGCTGACTATAAAATAGTCTAACTTTTGTTTGAATTACTGTGAATTATGGGTAATTAGGGTTTAATTGGGTAATTTTGTTTAGTTAGTGCTTCATTGAACTTAATTGTGTGATTTTTGTGTAATTGAAATCATTAGTTTGTTGCATAGTTATCTGTACTTTACTTAATTGAAAATTGATGTAAATCTGAATTGTTAATTATGTTGGAATTAGTGCTTGCTTTGTGGTTTTGCAATTGGGATATAGTATGTTAACTTATGTTCCCTTTTGGTAGTTGTGCTGACTGTTTTTGCATTTCTTTATTGTGTAGATAATGGCCACAACAGATGGTGTGGTTGATATTGTTTTTAGAGTGGGGGGTGCTTTTGTTCCCAAGAGAGTGCAAAAAAAAAAGTTTAATTGTCTACTGTGGTGGGTTGTGTTATTGGAGGAGGGGTGTGAAAGTTAATAAGCTTGATGTGCCTTACATTAGGGAAGCTGCAATTCATGGTTTTGTCAACTTTAGTGTCAATGTGCCTACTCTTTACAGCTGTTGGTATAGGGAAAAAGGAAAAACCTTCAATACTGGGAAAAGGGAAATAGTCAATGAAGATGAAATTAGGGGACTTTTCCAAACGGTTAATGGGCAAGGGTATGTTGAAGTGTTTGTGTCTTCAGATGAATCAGTGAGGCCCAATATTCCTGAGGCCCAATACACTCCAAAGAAGGCTGTAGTACCAAAGGGGAAGAGTGCATGTAAGAGTTTGCAGCTTAGGAGAAGCCCTAGAGTACATAAGACTGATCTACAGGAAAGTCAAAGGGAACAGAGCTCACCCAAACCTAGATCTACATTGCCTTCCACAAAGAACAAGGGAAAATGGAAAGCAGATACTTGCAAAGGGTTGTCTGGAGCTTCTGGTAGTGGGAAGGATAAGGATAAGGGGAAAGGGAACCTAGTTGGGAAAGAATTGTTGTTTGAGAGTGATAGTGATGATGACAGATCTGGGAGTGAGGAGTTTTCAAGTGATGACTGTAGTGAAGTTGACATAAATTGGGAACCAACTGAAAAGGAGTATGATGATGGTGATGAGCAGTGGTTTATACTAGATGCAGGGGTGATTCTTGAGGAGGTTGACAAGAAACTAACAAAGGGTTTACAGAAAGAAGGTGGGGGCCTTAGTGAGAACTTGGATGTTGCTGAGGTTCAGATTGAAGTAAAAGATGAAGGAGATTCTGATGAGTTAAGAAGTTTAGGTGGTTCATCTGATGAAGAGGACCACAGTCCTGTATTTAATGATAAGGTTGACTTCACCAAGGCTATAAAACTGGTTCCAAAGTTGAAGTTCAAGGATGCTGCTATGTTGAGGAAAGCTTTAAGATTGCATGCCATTGAAAACAGGTATGAATACTACTTTTTACATAATGACAGCACTAGGATCACTATTCAATGTAGGAATAGATGTGGCTGTCAGTTTAGTGCAAAGACAAGTAGGATGCCCCTTTGTACATGTGTAGGTGGAGTTAGGTGCAATTTCAAGGTGTATGCTAGGAAAATGCTTAGGCAAGAAACTTGGCAAATCAGAAGTCTGAGATTAGAGCATAACTGTATGAGGAGAAAGGACCACTGTAAGGTGACTTCAGAGTGGATTGTAGACAGGTATCTTGAGGACTTTAGGAGTAATCCTGGATGGAAGGTTAAGCAGATAAGGGATAGGGTTCTCAATGATTTTGGAATTCAGGTCAGTTATTATAGATCTTGGATGGCAAGGTGTAGAGCTAAGCAAATAATATATGGTTTAGCAAGTGAACAATATGTTAGGGTCTGGGATTATGCTAGGGCTGTGATAAAGCATAATCCGGGGTTAGGTTGTAATGTGGTGGTTGATTCTCTTGGTAATCCACAGCCCCCTTTATTTATGAGGATGTTTGTTTTCCTCAGGCCATTAAAGGATGGATTTTTAAGAGGCTGTAGGCCTATAATTGGGGTGGATGGGTGCCACCTCAAGGGTGCATACCCAGGGCAAATTCTGGTGGCTGTTTCTAAGGATGGGAACAATGCCATTTATCCTTTAGCTTGGGCTACTATGGAAATAGAGAACAGAGAAACATGGCAATGGTTCTTAGATTCGTTGATTGAGGTACTAGGAACTGACGATGGAGCTAGATTCACCTTCATGTCAGATAGACAGAAGGTATGTGTGTCCTTGGTTGAATGTTTATGTATTACATTTACATGTCAGATTTAAGTTGGAGTTGATAACTTATTTGTTTTCTTTTTTTTTTCATTTTTTCCTTTAATAGGGACTGGTTGAAGCTTTGAATGTAGTTGTCCCTGCAGGTGAGACAAGATTCTGTGTCAGACACATCTGGGCTAATTTCAAGCTCAGATTCACTGGTTCTGTATACAAAGACTTATTCTGGAGTGCTGCTAGATCAACCACCCATGTAAGTAACTCTGCCCTGTCCTTGTGAATATTTTTGAACTTATTTGGTTTTGTATTATTGTATGGTAATTAGTATAGTTTTGTGTTGTGATTAGTTTGGGTATGAGGTTGCTATGGAGTCCATAAAGGCACTGAATGAAGAAGCCTATGAATACTTGAACAGTATTCCCACACATCATTGGTGTAGGCATGCCTTCACACCCCTCTGCAGGTCAAACATGTTGCTTAACAACATGTGTGAGACCTTTAATGCAGTCATTAAAGATGCTAGAGACAAACCAATCCTCACCCAAATGGAATGGATGAGGAAGTACATGATGAATAGGAATAATGAGAAATGGGAAGATGCTAAGATCATTACTAGCAACTTGACCCCATATGTGAGGAAAATATTTCAAAGAATGGAGTTTGTTTCTAGGAATTGTATTGTTCAAGCATCCAAGGGTGACTCTTATGAAGTGAAGCTGAATGATGATCAAGTTGTGGTGGATTTGGGTGAGGGAACTTGTACTTGTTACCACTGGCAGCTTACTGGTTATCCTTGTGTTCATGCTTATGCATGTGTAATGGACCAGAGATATGATATTGAGCAGTTTGTGCACCCATACTACAACACGAACACCTACAGGAAGGCTTATGAAGCCCCTATTCAGCCAATGCCAGGTCCTAAGCATTGGGACAGGGTGAATGTCAGAGAACCACTTCCACCAGTTGTTAAGATACAACCAGGAAGACCTAAACTGAAAAAAAGGAAGTTGGAGCAGGATGAAGGATCATCAAAAGGGGCCCAGTAACAGAAGCCCAAGCATAGGAAGAACCAATGCAGAAAATGTGGTGGGTTTGGGCATTATGCAAAGACTTGCAAAGCTGAAGCTGTTCCTGAGCCATCTGAACAAAAAGCAGCAGGCAGGCCTCCCTTAAACTCACCTTGGGTAGTGGATCAAAGGAAGAAGAAGGAGGAAAGAGCTACAAGGAAGGTAATACATAACAAACAAGCACATGTTGTCTGATTTATGTTTATGTGCACATGACTGCAGGCCAGTTATGACCTCTTTTTTTAAAAAAAAAACCTGTGACAGAATGCCATTGGAGCTGGGCCAAACAGCATTGGCAACAGGACATTTCCACAAGAGAGGCCTGGATGGAAACCTTGGAGCAAAAGGAAGGCTCTAGTATCACAGCAACAATCCCAGGATGCAACCTAAACAAGGCCTTCTTCTAGTCAGCCAACTGTAAGCAAAAAAGCCACCACCAGCCAAGTTGGAGTTCAAACCAGGAGGGGAAAGCTTCAAAATGCTAACAAGCTTAATCTTACTCAGTGATTAATATGTAATCAACTTCATTTTGTATGACTGCAGACAATAATTTAGGTGCTTTAGTGTTAGTTTGTTTAAGTCAGTAGGTTGTGGTGTTAGTTTTGAACAAATAACTTGATTTAAGTCTTTTGTATGCCTTTTTTGTGCCAAACTTTGTGCAAATTGTGGCTTAATGGTCAATATAACAACTTTTGTGCAAATTGTTTTTTGGTTGATTTATTGTAGTTGTTGATGTTATTTGAAACATTGCTCATTGATTCCAAACATACATTGCAAACACTACACCATTCATTAAAAGCAAATGTGGATTCAACCCACTTCATTTACAATACATAACAGCCAGTGCTCCCATGTCCATTGCATATTACTTAATACATTAGTAACCTACTCATACTACACCTACTTAAACATAAAAGACACTACAGCCGCAACAGCAATACAAATAATAACAACAAGCCATAGTTTAAACTGTTGATCCATGCATTCCCTACCCTCACCATCTTTGCTCATTCTCTTTCTGACAGAGTTGAGGGCCTTACATTTTAGCTTCAAATTGTCAACCTCATTGAGTAAGCACCTCATTTGGCCACTTAGATCTTCCACTTCCCTTTTCTAGTCACTAACTTCACCCTTTAACAGCTTCTTATCAAGCACCAAATTGTTGATAACCTCTGTTTGCCATGTTGTCCCATCAGGTTGATCAGCCCATTCAAAGGCTTTACACCACCTAAACTCAGTCACTGGATCATAAACCTTGCAAGTTCTGAATTTTCTCTCAGGATTCTCCCTTGTCCAGCTTGTTAGCTTTGCTAAGGGAACACCACATTGACACTTCTTCTCTTTCAAAGGAGATAAGCTCATGAAAGACATCACCTGCAACAAATTAGCTTCCATTATAATCCAATTGATCTGAACAAAATATGGAATTACATATAATAGGACTCAGCCTATTACAGTCCCCGAAATAAAAAACCCCCAATTCAGATATAGGACGAACCCTAACTTTAAAATTGGGCTGATATGGGTGCAATTTCAAACAAGTTTAACTCCAATTATACATCCATTGCATGTTCAATCGAGTATATCAACGATTAAATTGCAAATAGCATTTCAGATTTCCATTAATCAAAATCATAGTTCTACTCTTATTCAAAATCAATGTACATACCTTATTTCAGCACTCCCAGCCAAGATATCTTCAAGGAATGTTAATTCGTAGTGCTAAGATCAGTTTTGGTTAATGAATTTCTGCAATTCAAAAGATTCAAGGGTTTAATTTTTTTCCCAATTGAAAAATATGAACGTTAATGAAGATAATCTAAGATATGTATAAAGGTTTCCAAAATGTATCCATTATAGTGGGCTCCATTAACAGTTTCAATAACGGAGTACTGTTTCTGGTGGTGATTTCATAATTTAATTTTATTAGATGGTGTTACAATAAAAATTCGAAATACGGTGGTGTTATAGTCTATTTTTTTCAAAATATGTGGTGTTATTTTCAAAAATATCCAAGAAATTAACATCACCATATTTGGAAAGAAGAGCACCAAAATACTATACATGTTTTACGAAACTGAAAATGAGAATACTTTGTTTTAGAAGTTTCCTAGATTCCTCTCAATCTCAATTACTGAAAAACGTATGATTTAACCTTCAACGAATAATTTGATATAGATAATATCTCCAAATCCAAGCCAACTTACTTGAGCTTGCTAACCAGCATGAAGTCTCACACCAGATGCATCATACATCACATGTCAAGCAAAAAACAAAAAGCTTATTAGAACACATGATTTACCTTGTGGAAAATTAAGTGATACAAGACATGTAACTATGTAAGTGCATCCAATCTAATAATCATTATTGAGTGCTGGCAACCAAATCCCTGCCTAAATCCTTATTCATGCTATTGAAACTGTTTCTTTGCATGTAAAAATGGAAAAACACAATTGGGGAAATGTTTAATTTATAAGTCAATTTAGGGAACAAAATCCCTGATTGTGGCCTACAGGTGACACGTTTAGCGTAAAAAATTAGCACTGATATATGTAAAAACATGTTTTGACAACTGAGAGAAGGAAGGGAAAGAATTTAGATTTATTCAAGACATACTACTATATTCATTTAGCAACACAAAGGAGATAAATAAATGGAATAGCATATTGACTAATGATTTCTACAAATTTCTAATAAGAGAAGCAAAGCCATAACCCGTGCATTAGCACGGGCACATCCTAGTTAGTAACTAAATTAAGAGGACTCGCGACAATAATAAGTAAACACCACCACCTTGTGACCTTCCCTTCGAAGCTCAAGGGCTGCAGCTAAAAAAAGCAAGAGAAAAACACAAAAAAAAAAAGCGCAGTAAGAACACCGATAAATCCAGAAATCCCTAAAAATTCTATATATAAAAAAAATTGCTCGTTATAAAAATGTCATTAATTTAGTGATTATAACCAATAGTTTAATAGACTACCTTGAAATAACCCTAAATTAAGTACACTGAAAATCAAATTTCAATAAACCCTAGATTGTGAAAATTTAAATTCAATGATTAATATAAAATAATAATAAAAAATTCTTACCTTAGGAGCCTTTCCTGCAGTAACACCACCCAAAATCAATCTTATCACTTTATGAAAATTGTGAATATCTGTATAATAATATAACTCAAAAGTCAAACCTATCCCAACCATTCACTATTTTAGGCTATGCAACAAGTCTTACATCTTATTTTCGAACCCTATAGCTATATCTAACTATAATTCTAGACCAAAGGAGGACTTGAAATATATAATTGTAAATTTGTAATTACCCTATACATTTGAATCAATCTGTTCTGTTTCATTAGTCAGCTTATTTGCATTAGGTGTATTTAACTTCTTAGCAACAAAAGTACATCTTTGTGAATTTTAGAGCTTGCACCATCCCTCCTGATCCTGAACCAAAATAATTCAGATTACAATTAAGGTACTCCTATTGAAATTATGGATTAATATAATAGTGTTAAACAATTTATTGTCTTCTATTCTAAAGTTAATTTTTTACCAGTCACTTGCTATTCCTATTCATTGTTGTGAGATTTATTAGGCTCTGTACAACTTAACATTTCTAGTCCTTAATTCTCATAATATAATTCATTTTGGGACCTAATGTATCTTACTTAATGGATTCAACTATTCAGCAAAAAAGTGATATATGTTATTGCGTTGATATTTCCAAAATCATGGCCTCTAGGCTTTGTCATGGTTTCTAATTAAAAAGTCATAGCCACTAACAAACAAAACAAATCAATATACAATCATATGAGTAGCAGCCTTAATAGTTCAACTATGAATTACAAAAGTGATAATTTTCAATTTTTCTTAGACTATTCCAAATAATTTCTCGTCTAGCCAACTCCTAATTCATATTAACATTATCATCCAAGTCATGCTATGACACACATGTAAATTAATTTGATATTGTGTCAATATAATTTGAATGTTCAAAATAAACAATCTGATTGCAATTCCCAACCTAGTTCAAAACTATTCTGATAATCTGATTCATCATTACATGAGCTACTACATGAATAATTATGTATGATAATGAATCTGGGATGGTGAGGCAAATATCTTGTGCTCAAGATGGCAATGGGACATAAACCTCACTTTGTTGTACAAATGAAAACAAAAGAAAAACTAATTCAAATACTCAATCATTGCTTTAAACTCTTCAGCTAATTCAAATAACAAATATCTGAAAGCGTTAATCTGAAAACTTTTAACTCTTCAAACCCAAAATTGCTTCTTCAATATTTCAAAATTACAATTATTTTAAACCAATTCAATTCGTTACCTTCAACTAAAACCCATTCCATCCCTTGCAAACTTCTCTATTATAATACCCTACATTAAGCTCCAATTTAATACAGAAAAAAAAAAATCTTCAACCATCAAAATTCAAAAACTGAATTAGAAGTTAGATTAAAAAAAAAAATTAATAAAACAACCGAAAATTTTAATTAGTAATTAATTTCATAAAATTCAACAAACAATTAACTAGCCAAAAAAAAATCAAGTAACCCTAGATTTGAACAACAAATCAATAATCCAACAAAGAACTAACAAAAAATTCAAAGATTACCATAAACGGAAAGACTCTGATCAACTTCATGAGTAGCAACGGTGGCCAAGAATGCTAGATCGAAAGACAACTGGATGACTGATGTGCAAATCGTTAATTCTTCACTCAACCCGTGTGCTCGTGGGGTAACCGCCTTCGTTGGCCAGTGGATGGGGACGTGGGGTGGCCGGTGAGGCCTTCGTTGGCCAATGGGGAGGAGTCGACGTGGGGTAACCGCCGGTGGGGCGATGACTCCGATGAGTGACACACTGAGTTTTTTTGAATGGAAAATTGAAATCAAGTAGAAAAGAGTAAATGAATAAAGAGAGAAGTCAAATAAAAGGAAATAAAATAAGTTTTTCGTTTTTATTTGTTTTTTATTTTTAAAATTTTAACATTTACTACTAATATCAAAGTGTTACAACCAAATGCTACATAAAATTAAGTGTTACAACTAAGTGCTACTAAACATTAAAGTGTTACAACCAAGTGCTACTTAATATAAAAGTGTTACAACCAAGTGTTACATAATACCAAAGTGTTACATGGGTGTTACTTATACATCAAATAACATTATAACTTTGAAAGTGTTACCATTCGGTGTTACCTAATATCACTTTTGTACTAGTGTGTCTTTAGAACTTTTGGGATCTTGAAGCCGGATTCTCATTGTTTGTGGAAAGTTGGAGTTGCTCCCTTTGGTGAATTTGAAATTAATAGTGAGTTATTGCTACAACCATGTGAGGTTTCATTCATTTCAAGCCTTCTACATATTTTGCATGAGCGGCACATGGATCCTTGACTATTGGATGCTTTATCTAGAACTGGAATCTTGTCCCTCGAGATCGCGACCGAGCCATTTAGGAAGGATAAAGGCATCTCTTTCGGGGTGGTGATTTTTCCTTTTCTAAGATAGTTTTCTTTTCTTTATTTTGGGTTTTCATTTGCCTACTTGCTAACCATTTAAGCCATAAACCTTTTATTCAAGCCATATCTTTAGATTTTGAGCCTTTTATTTCATTCTTAATTCCATTCTTGCACTAATACAAAAGTAACATTAAGTAACATCAAACGGTAACACTTTTAGAATTATAAAGTTCTCCAATACATAAGTAACACCCATGTAACACTTTGGTTTTAAATAACACATGGTGGTAACATTTTTATATTAGGTAGCACTTGGATGTAACACTCTAATATTAGGTAGCACTTGGTTGTAACACTATAATATTAGGTAGCACTTATAATAGTAACACTTTGAATCTTTGATCTTAGGGAACATTTGGTTGTAAACTTATAATACTTTGATATTAGTGGGGCATATGTTAAAAAAATTAAATAAAAAATTAAAAAAAAAACAAAAACATTCTTATATTACTATTCTTGTTCTCTCTTTGGTCTTTTCCCAAATCCCTGTTCTCAATTATCCCACTCTTAAAAACTCCTTCTGTCACTCGCCGCCCCACCGTCCACCCCACGCCGATTCCCACCCACTGGCCAACGAAGGCCTCGCCGGCCATCCCACGTCCCCACCCATGGCCAACGAATGCGGTTACCCCTCGAGCACCATGGTTGAGTTACAAATTAACAATTCACATGTCCGTCGTCCATCATCTGTCAATCTAGCACTCTAGGTGGCGTTGCTACTCACAGAGTTGATCGGAGTCTTTATATGTTTGAGGTAATCTTTTAATATTTTGTTAGTTCTTTGTTGTCTTATCGATTTGTTGTTCAATCTAGGGTTATTTGTTTTTTTTTCTCTTGCTTCAATTGTTTTTTGAATTTTTACTAATTAAGATTTTTGATTGTTAAATTAAGTTATTCTTAATCTAAAATCTTATTCAGCTATTTAAATTTCGATTGTTAAAGTTTTTTTTTTTTAAGACCGATTGTTGAAGACTTGAAGTTAGGTATTTTACCAATTAGATAATAAAGTTCTAATTTTTTATGTATTGCATTGGAGCTTGATAAAGGGTACTATACTAGAGAGTTTGCAAGGGATTAAATTGGTTTTAGTTGATGGTAATGAATTGAATTGGTTTAAAATGATTAAAATTGTGAAAAATGGAAGTAGGTACTTTGCTACAGCTTGTGCTAGCATTTAATTCAAACTTGCAATCTATTTAAGTGCTCAAACTCCCACTGATCTATGAAATAATTTGAAATATTTATTTGGTATATTTTTTTTAATGTAGTTTGTTGCTATAAGATATAATCATACTGATTAGGAAGTGAAGTTCTCTCTAATTGTATTAATAATTGAGCTGTCAATGAGTTGCATTGTTGATCTAGAAATTGTGGGAAGTTTAATCTTTAGTACTCTACTATATTATACAACTTTGGTTCTTAAATTGAATTGGGTTGGGAATTGCAATCAAAATACTTAATTTGAACATCCAAATTATATAGACATAATATCAAATTAATTACATGTTTGTCATATCATGACTTGGATGATAATGTTAATGTGAATTGGGAGTTGGATAGACGTGAGATTATTTGGAATAGTGTAATTAAACTAGGAAACTGTCACTTAGATGATAATGTTAATGTGAATTGGGAGTTGGATAGACGTGAGATTATTTAGAATAGTCTAATTAAACTAGGAAACTATCACTTTTGTAATTCAAAGTTGAACTAATAAGGCTTCTCATATGATTGTATACTGATATGTATTGTTTGTTAGTGGCTATGACTTTTAATTGGAAATTACGACAAAGCCTTAGAGGTCTTGGTTTCGGAAACATCAATGCAATAACATATATCACTTTTTACTGAATAGCTTTCTCTTTAAAGATTGAGATACTGTCCACAACAATATCAAGCAATCTTTGTTGACTCTAAACCCTTCATGCTACAATTTTTTCTTCTTTATTTGTAGCAAGACATCTGTCAACATCAACATTCTCTACCACACAAATCATCCACAATTATGTGCATTCAAAATAATAAAATCCCATTTTTTGAAAGGTAATTTACTTCATCTTGTCTAGCATTAAATGTTGTTATGGAATCAAAAAAGGATGAAGTAAGTTTTTTTCTGTGTAATTATGATCGAGGTTGCTTTAGTATTTTTCTATATATGCTATTTGTGTGAGGGGTGTGAATAAAGAAAAAAGGGATTGTGCAAGGTTGGTTCTTAGTCAGTTATTAGAAGCTTTACATGCTAATTTAATTCACTATCTAACAAGTTGATCAGGTGTGGGCATTTAGTTTTATGAAAATTTTGCTGATAGCGCTCTTTATCTATCATAAATAGGCGATACAAATTACTATTACCTGCTTCTAAAGTGATGAATGATATGCTACCTTTAAAAAAAACAAAAGAAATAAATGGATTGTGGAGGTCAAATTGTAAGCTATTATGTTGTAATCTGTCCAGTGAGTAGAGATAGTGGTTGGTATAGAGACAATTTTCATTATATTTGAATTGATATGGTTGGTTTGTCCTCTTCTATATGGGGCTCTCTTCCTTGTATTTGAACCCTGACATAGTTTATTCTATGTTTTATGTAGTGATGATAAGATATAAGTGATGGGAGATTATAAAATTGAAGCTTTTCTTATATCCACAAGAGAAATGCCTTACAAAAAATTAGAGGTACTTTAACTAAAACTTTAATACTTGATATAATTTTGTTTTTTTTATCCCTTTTTCATCAATCAGCTCATTGCTTGAGTAAAGAGATACATTGTCCTAGATGTTGGTGTGAAATCTTATTGAAAAGTTTCAACCAATGTATATCACGAAGATCATTAATATAATAAATAAGACAACATAGCATTTGATGTATCTTGCAGCATTTCTTATCTAAGAACATCAATCATATAAACAGAAAGTAGCTAGGGAAGGTTCCTGTTACATTTTGGTGAATCTTCGATCCTTATAAAATCTCTTTGACAGGTTTGCTTTTGCTTATCTGGCTCATAGGAGGATGTTTACTTTACTCCCTTTGCCACACAAAAGTTTCATTTCTATTTTGTAAGTGAAAGTAAAGTAGTTGTCCCTTATGGTCTTGTAGGATATAGAACTTTTAGATGCGGGATCAAAGAAATTTGAAGATTTATTAAAGTTAATTCTAATAAAATTGAAGTTCCTTACTTGCACAAAACAAACCTAACCCATGTCCCTTTATTCATTACAGATAACTCAGAATGTCATAGTTGAAGAAGATGGGTAAGATATATGAATTGATTTACAACATAGCTCTGTTGTTAAATACTTTTAAAAAAAAAATCTATACTATTGGTGCGTTGATATGTAGGCCTTCACCTGCATTTCTATTTTGGTTTATGCCTTTATTAGCATGTTGATGTTTTGGTGTGGATTATTAACTTATGGTATTAAAATAGTAGTATACGGAGTTTATATAAACTAATTCTAATTACATACATGCAGGGTCAAAGAAATGATAATGAATTTGATGGAGTAGTGCATTTTGAGATCAAAAGACATATACACATGCATGGAGCAATATGATTGAAGATGGATAAGAACAATTAAGAACTACTAGATCTTTGCTCTATTTTTTTGTATAAACAAAATTCAGAATAATGTATAGTTACTTAATTAAATAGTGTCACCGATGTATAATATATTATTTTTAAACTTCCACTTGTATGTTTGCATAAGATACAAAATAATAAATCAATATATTTTATTTTTAATTGTATATTATTTTTTTCCTTATTCTCCTCAATAATAATAATAATAATAATAGTAATAGTAATAATAATAATATATAATAAATGATACCTATTGATTAAAAAGTTGTTACATTAGTTTACAAAAAATGATACATAATGTCGAATATAGTGTTACTATATGTCAAAAGATGATTAAAATGTGTTACCTAATAATCAATAAAGTGTTACATTAGTTTATAAAAGTGATACATAACATTTGAAAAAGTGCTACTATAGGATTGAAAAATATTACTAAAGATAAGTAAGTGTTACATAAGAAATAAAAAGTAACACTTTAAAAATGATACTAATAGTATAAAAAGTGTTACATAAAAGGGTTTATAGTAGCACTCTTTAAAGTATTACCATACGTCACCCAAAGTGTTACATAAGACCTTAGGTAACATGGGCGGATGTATCACCCACTAAAGTGTTACCTATTGTCTATAATAACAATTTTGCTACTTTATATAACACTTTTTGGGTGTTAGTTAAGGTTAAATATGTACTAGTGTTGGTTTTGTTGAAGCAATTGATCATTATTGTTGGAGATTATGGTGGATGAGTTTGAGTATTGATTCTCATAATGTAAGCAAGCTTGTTTTATATATATTTTGTGAATAAAGGAAAATTCCAAGTTGAAAAAGTCGTCCATAGTTAAAAGAGGCGAGGACATTGCAATAAAGTGAAAAAATTAAAAAAAAAAATGAAAAAATGGGATAAAGCAAAGCAAATTCAAATGCTTTGGCAAAAGTGAAAAAATTGTGAAAAATGAAAAAGTTCAAAAATATTTTGATGCAAGTGTTTTCTCCCTATTTTAAGCATTGAGGACAATGCTTCATTTTAGCTTGGGGGGGAAGCGTTCTTACGCTTTTTGTATAGAAGTTTGTGATTTTGGCTTTGAATAAGCTTGCGGGTGTTGGTGTTTTTGTTTGGTGATTTCTTGATTATGGTGTTGAGGATTGATCACCCTTTGCTTCACAATTTAGGTATACCACCAAATTTTAAATTGTAGCCTACCTTCACCCTTTTCGCCCTTACATTACAACAAGACCTTTTGACCTTTGTGGTTGAGTCACAAGTCAGTGGAGGGAGATGTGAGTCAAGCTTTTGGAGCGTTGTGCATAGTCAAGATGTCGAGTAGCCCTAAAATCTTTTCTTTTCCAGTTCCTTCGAGGAATCATTGAGATGCTCACTAGAGGTGGATTTGAAACTAGTTGGGAGAACGTGGTAAGATTGTTTGGGATGAAGGTGAATTTTGTTTCATTAGTTCTCTATGCTTAGCATATCCTATGTTTCATTCAACCTTGGATATCTTAGAACGTGCATACCCTTATTGTATAGAAAGTTGTTTATTCATTTGCATTTGATCATTTGTAAAAATCCATTTCAAAAGCTATTTGTTTAAATTTTTTATTTTACTTTCTTTTTATTGATTTGCCTCATTTTTACATTCAAGATTTATGGGTCAAACTCTTTGGATACCCTTACGAGACCTCACTCGCCCTTATTGGCGATTTTGGGGTTTAAAGGTCTTGTTGTAGCTAAAAACAACCGTGATTCCTACGAAAGTGAGTTTTAGTGTACATTCTTATCTTTTTCTTTCCTTTTTCTTGTTTGAATATGTTTTTCATCTTATTTCTACATGCTTTTGTTTTGCTCGAGGACAAGTAAAAGTCTAGCTTGGGGGAGTTTGATGAGTGTCATTTATGGCACTCATTTAGCCTCTTTTAGGATGAATTTTGATTGCTTTTATATCTCTTCTATCTCTTTTTCTTTGGTTTTACTTGATATTTCTCTAGTTTGTGTTTTCCTTAGTTGTTTTCCCATTTTCTTGCATTTCTCAGTTTATTTTGCCTTTTCTCCTTTATTTGTTTGCTTCTCTTTGATTTCAGGAGATTAGTGATGTTCAAAGAGCTCAATGGCGTTTTCTCAAGGTTTATAAAACTCAAGATGCAAGCCGGTCTCTCCCCTTAAAGCTCAAAAGTGAAGAAGTGCAAAAGCCAAGTCTTCAAGGCCGCGATCTCAAGCTGTATGGGTAATTAAATTGGTGTTGAACCCACTGTGAAGACCTTTGGAGACTGTCACCCCCAACATGTATCAAGTGAAGCGCACAAGAGCATCAACGGACGCACGAGGAAACTCTCCCCTGCTCCTAAGCATGGGCGCGCACGTGCATGGCGCGGGCGCGCAGGCCGTGTGCGCGACCACGCAAGTGGGAGGTGCGGTCGCACAACCTTCCTCCACTACTAGAATCAGGTCGAATTCCGACGGACACATTTTTCCGTCTGAAAAATCGATATTTTCGACGGATTTTAATTCCGTCGGATATTTCCGACAAATTAAACAATTCCGTCCAAAATTCGTCGGAATTTTCCGACAGAATATAAATCCGTCAGAAAATGTCTACTTTTCGACGGAAAATCCGTCAAAAATTACCTTTTCCTATGGATTTATATTCCGTTGAAAATTCCGATGGAATTTTTCGTCAGTATAAATTAAAAAAAAAATAGAAAAAAATTGGAAACCCTAAATCCCCTTCTCTAATTCTCTTATCCGCCCCCTTCCTCATTCTCTTTCATCTTCTTTCCCCTTTTAATTTCCTTCTCTCTCATCTTACCCCTCCTTTCTTTTGTACGCTCAGACTTCTCTTCCTCACTTCTTATTCTCGCCTCTTTCTTCTCTCCTCTTCTTTCCCCTCTTTCCTGTTCTCTTTTATTCTCTTCTCTTTCTCGGCAGTTTGTGGGGGTGGTTTTGATGCGAAATAGTCTCCAAATATTTTAGTTGGTGGTTGATTTGGCTTTAGGGATGGTGTTAAACAAATAAAGGGTTTTTTAACATCAAATTCGACCATGAAAACACTAGATCTAGTGTTTTCGTGGTCGAATTTGGCCTTACTAAACCAAATTCAAGGTTAATTTTGAAGCAAATTAAAGTTTTAAGGTATGTATATGTGTTTTTCATTTTTTAGTTTTAATTTTTAGGTTTCATGGTGGTGATACGTTTTGTGTTTTTTTTTTTAATAATTTTTGGGTTTGCCGGCGTAAAGGAGCAAGCCGTGGTTGGTAGTGGTGGTGGTAAGTTTTCTCTTTTGTGTTTTGCAGTTAGGGTTTGGGCCGGGATTGGTGGGGATTTGGTGGTAGGTTACTTGGGTTGGCTGGGGATTTGGGGTTTGTTTGGTTCGTGGGTAAGGTTTGTTTAGTTTATTTTTGTGTTTATTTATTATTATTTTTTTTCGGGTTTTGGTAGATCTGGCTAGTGGGGTTGGGTGTGGGTCAGGTGAGGGTTTGGCTGGTTGTGTGAGGTGGGGGCTGGTGGTGTGGGGTGACGGCTGGTACGGGTGGCGGTGGGCGTTTGTATTTGTTTTTTTTAAAGCATTTTCCAACGGAATACAGTCCGTCGGAATTTTCCGACGGAATTTGCCTGGCCTGAAAATCACTTCCAACGGACTGAATTTCGTCGGAAAATTGCTTTCGAGGAAAATTCCATCGGAAAAGGTTGTTTTTCCGACAAACGATTGCGACGGAATTTTCGTCGGAAACGGGTTTTCTGACGGAAAATAGGGTGTTTCCGACGAAAAAATTCCGTCGCAATTTGCCTGTTTTCTAGTAGTGGCGAGGGAAAACGAAATTTGCAATCAAAATCACTTAAAGAGCTATTTCCTAGGGTCAAGCTAGATGTCTCTACAAATGACTTCAAAGGAAAATCGCTAAACAAGATCAATCGATAATAATAGCTTCCAAATCAAATTTTCGTGTCATTGAAAACTACTATGCAATCTAGCTTGATAATCAAGGTTAGCTACTCCTCTTCAAATCAAACACATGCAAAAATTCCATCAACCAATTTAATCTCACCACCAAATCAATCAAAAACCCCCCAAATTAGCTATAGCTTATCATTCATACATGCTTCACCACTTCCCTAACAAAGGAACTACTCACTACACATTGTAAAATTGAAAAGCATAACAAAACTAATCATCAATTTCATCATCAACATTGCAATCTAAATATCAACAATCAAATCAAACAAACTATAGAAATTCAACAATATATCAAGAATCAAACATAAAATTGCATTAAAAAAAAGGAAAGAATTCTTACAAAACTTTGATTAATATCAAAGTGAATGAAGATCAAAATGTAGCAATCATCAAATACCAAGGTTCTCTCTCTAAAATCTAAGAACAAATTTTCCAAAATCATGAGCTTCTCTCTCTAAAATTCCAATCTATTACAAATTCTAATTCAATTCTAAGCTAATTCTCAATTAATTCTCTCTTTAGAAATAAAGAAATTCTATATGTAGTAAAACTAACAAAGGAGAAGTTAGTTAGATGTCCAAATGAACTACCGCCACCCGTACCAACCGTCACCCCACACCACCAGTCCCTACCTCACACAACCAGCCAAACCCTCACCAGACCCACACCCAACCCCACCAACCAGATCTACCCAACCCAAAAAAAAATAAACTAAAAAATAAATGAAACAAACCCTACCCACGAACCAGAACAAACCCCAAATCCCCAGCAACCCAAACCCCAGATCCCCACCAATCCCGGCCCAAACCCTAACCGCAAAACACAATAGAGAAAACTTACCACCACCACCACCAACCACCCACCATGGCTTCCTCCTTTTCGCCGGCAAACCCAAAAATTATTAAAAAAGAAAACACAAAAATTATCACCACCATGAAACCTAAAAATTAAAACTAAAAAATTAAAAACACATATATATACCTTATAACTTGAATTTGCTTCGAAATTAATGTTGAATTTGGTTTAATAAAGCCAAATTCGACCACGAAAACACTAGACTATGAAAGAGAAGGAGGAGGGCGGATAAGAGAATTAGAGAAGGGGATTTAGGGTTTCCAATTTTTTTAATTTTTTTTAATATATATCGATGGAAAATTCCGAAGGAATTTTCTAACGGAATATAAATCTATCAGAAAAGGTAATTTCTAATGGATTTTCCGTCGAAAAGTAGATATTTTCTGACAAATTTATATTCCGTCGGAAAATTCCGATGGATTTTTGACGGAGTTGTTTAATTCGTCGGAAATAACCGACGATATTAAAATCCGTCGGAAATTTTGATTTTTTCGACGGAAAAATGTGTCCGTCGGAATCATTCCATCAGAATTCGACCTGATTCTAGTAGTGCGCATTGCTTGATTGATCAATTTCCCGACAAATTAGCAAGTTTATCCTAAGTGCATGTGGATCCTAAATCCCTAGTACTTTGATATTGAATTCTATTGTTGGTTTTGATTGTGTTGAGTTGCTAGTCTAGACCAACGCTATTGTTTAAGATTTCGAAATAGGTTAACTAGAGACTTTAGCTTATACCGCATTCCCTTGGGTTCGACCCGGACTTAACCATATACTTAGGGTTGGGTTTGGTTATAAATTTGGTTTTGATCGGGGATACATAGAAATCAACGACCTAGGTTTTCCTCGCGTCATATATATCTTTAGAAAGGATGCTTAAATTACATTAATTCCTAGTATCATGTTAGAATGTTATTTATTGCTTTCTAGTATCATGATTAGGTTGCTTCCTATTCCTTATATCATGCTAGTATCATGTTTAGGGTTAAAGCTTTAATTTTTAATGTTTAGTGACATGCTAGGAGTTGTTATTAATCATGTTAGTATCATACCTAGAATTCTGCTAATATTATTATGCTTTAATTGAGATTGTTGTTATAATGATGATTGTTGTGTCAATAATTATATGTTTCTTATTATTATTATTGTTATTGCTTGATCACGCCTTCTCTTGCAGGTTGAAAGGGAAATTGTACTTGAAATCACGCTTAATAAGATAATTAATAATTTTATTTAGGCTAATATGGTTTTAATTCAAGTGATCGTTAATAATAGATTTGTTTGTGCATTAATAATCAACCAACATAGATTAAACAGGTTTAGGATTAATATATTGATTGTATGTTAGTCAGAAAGCGCACATGAATATGAGAAGAATAAAGTAGAGGCCTATTTAGGGTAGGTTCAATCTCTTTTAGGTTGGATTTGTACCTTCATCCCCGAATATCCAGTCATGGTCCCGGACCACTATGGAGTTGGCGATCTCATGGATCGTGAAGGGATGTAACCTTCACCTAGTAAACGGTTTACAAGTTCCTAAAACTTGTTGGCGACTCTTTTGCTCTAGCTTCCTTCCCTTTGGACGCCACCATGCCTAAGTGTATGATCACAGTAGGGCTCAAGTGTGGGATGCTTGAAATTATTCCCTACACATCTCATCAAGTTCAATCCAGATGACAACGATCACCTCACCGAAAGCAATTCACTCTGAAGTTGCTAGAAATTTAGGATCTTGTATCAATGTGGTTACTTTTATAGTTTATGGGATGATGTAGTTTACAATGTTTTTATTAAGCTACTACATTTACAATTCTGAAACTAAAATTCTAATTTTTTTTTTTCAAACAACAAATTAAATTTTAAATGTTGGATTTATAAATCTAAATTTTTCCCAAACAAAAACTTTGGAATTGAATGTTAGTATTTGAAATTCCATATTTGAAATCAAGCATTTGAAATTAGGAAAAATACACTATAATAATCCCAAATATTGTCGATTTACTTCTAATAATCCCAACTAAGGTTTATTTTTAATAATCCTAACTATGCCCTGACTTTGCCTCCAATGGTCCCAAATGGTCAATACCAAGTCAACAACTTGTTGTAACAGGTACCAAATATACACGTGTTAACATGTGATTGGTCTAAAATTTATAAAAAAAAAAAAAAAAAAAAAAAAAAAAAAAAAAAAAAAACCCTAAAAACCCTTAACAACCATCACCGCAAAACCCAAGGGCCAAGCCCTAGCCCATCGAAAACGGCCATCTGTAGACATCTACTTTTGGCCTCCCACCCCGAGAGAAAGTGCTATTACGATGAATAAAACCATCTTTGTATTGGATCAACGTGAAGAATGCTTATGGACAACTGATTAAGTCACAAGAATGCAAAATGACTAACCTAACCCAAAACAAAATGAATTAAGGTCCAAACTAACTAAGCCCGATCATAATTAGGCTTAAGCCCGAGGTTAAAACCTAATTATGACGGATTTAGAGGTTCCTAGGTTAAAAATCAATGCTGCCGCAAAAAAATCCGCGCGCATCTCAATGAGTAACACTGATCTGGCGCGCGCAACTCACAAGGTTGCGCGTGACACCCAGCGCAACCTCTAGTGATTCGCTTGCGGAAGATTCAGAATTTCATAAAAATATAAAATTGAATCTTACCATAATACTGCGCGCAAGACATTCAGTTGGGCTACCCATAGCAACTCAAAACCCTAAATGCATCCATTCCCTATAAATAGAGGCTTAATACGAGGCTAAAACAGACAAAAATTAACCTAAAACTCTGGCAGAAACCTTGTAAACTTGTGTAGTACCAACCCTCTTGTCCTAAACACTCACCCCTTTAACACTTGTTACTACGATGGAGGTTCCCGAACAAAAAGGAGTCCATAAGTGTTCTAAACGAAGATCTAGCAAGAAGAAGTGGTATATTCCCGAGCACTTAGATCAATCACCTTTGTTTTCTTGTTTAAATAACTTTTAATTAATTAATTAGTGTTGTTTGATCAGTTTAACCGAACTTTTAAAGAATATTCCACATAGTATCTTGTGTTAATTAAAGAATAGAATTGAATAATTAATTATTGATTGATCACCTAAGTTAAGGCAAATCTTGTTTATTTATTGTTCTTTTCACGAATATTGATTAAATAAGAATAACGACTTTTGCAATGTAATTCCTACATGATTGACGCGTTTAAATAAAATCAACTAACTTAGTTTTTAGGTATCACGTTGCACATATTGTTTGGTGATGAAATTTCAAAAAAGGAAGAGCTTGTAGAGGCCGTACTAGGGCTAGGAAAGAGATTCCCCCCTAAAGGGAACGTTATTTTAGTACACTCGCTTCCGAACTCATTTCTGGTACACGTAGACCAATTTGGGCATGGGTAAACTTACGATTCGTGCTAAATATCCCTTAAACTCTACTTGGGAGAAAGGCATGAACGAGGTTTATGAGTTCTTCTAAAACTCATTGGCGACTCCTACTTGTTTCTTACAAAAAAAGCGTAATGATAGGATCAATTCTAATTCAAGGTCCTCTAAACAGTCAGGAATTCAAATCCTAATACACCCTAACAAGTGTAAAGTCCTAAGCTTTTAAAGGGCCATGGGAATTTAAGGAGAAGGATCCCCTACGATGGGCACACCCTCCTTACAGTGGCGACTCCGCTGGGGACTTAGAGGTTACAAGATTAATTTTCAGTTATAGTCCAAGGTTTCCAACATTAGGTTGCTTATGGTTTGTGACGGGAATTAACTTGGATAATCTCTAGTTAGAGAGCGAGACTTGAACACATAATATCTTCCTTTTTCACAAAAGTAAAAGCCAAACAAGCAACATTGCATCATGCATAAATCATAGCACACTATAACCTTTGGGGATTGGCTCATTGACTAGGGGTTGCCAACACTAGGCTTCTATCCCGAAATCAATAACAATCATCCCACCCATATCGTCAACCAAATGTTGGGAGGGCTATGTCATGATTCAACACATTGAGTGATTGATTTGTGCATCGTTCCTTAAGATATGGTACCTTTGGACACCCAAGCTTTTGACCTTAGAAAGGCCTTATGTGAATCTTGGCTTATGGTATGCTGATGTGATTATATGACTATATGCGACGTGTTTAGGACAGCTTTTTTAGTTTGGTTAGGTTCCCAATTGCGAAGTTGTCCCTTCGTAATTTAGAGTCGCATTCGAAGGGTATCATACAAAAAATCGTAAATAAAAAAGAGAAGACGAAACTGCTCGTAAAAAAAATTGCACGAGCAGGTGTAGCGCGCAACTCATGAAGTTGCGCGACCACGACCAGCGCAAGAGCCAGGAATGCGCGCGCCTACCCCGCGTGCAACCTGGTTACTTGCGCGCGCCTGCTGTTATGAAGATCCTTTTGATTCCTCAAGAACAATTAACTTGTACAAACAATATCATTATTAATGAATTGTTTAAAGGCGATGTTATCCATTCGAATGCATCTTGCGTCTTTTTCCTTTTTTCCTTTTTTTCTTCTTTTCTTCTAAACAAGCATATAGATTTCCCTAACCTTTCGTACTTTCTTTAGGGCCGGTTTCCAAGCTTGGGAACGAAGACTCCCGGGCGCTCGCATTCTACGTTTACTATCAAACAATTGACCCCTTTTAAACCACCTTCCCTCAATAACCTACTCTAGTCCAACGACGATGTCAACCATAGAGCAACTCCAAGAAGAGATTGTTCATTTCAGAGAAGAAAAGGCTCAAGAGGTTGCGGAGAGAAGAATTAAGAAACTAGAAAAAGAAGAAAAGAAAAATGCCGAAGCTTTGGCCTTGCAACAAAAGAAGGATGAACTATCCATAAAAGAGAAGACGTTAGAGAAGCTTGTTCTTCGTTCCACAATGGGGAACAAGTACTTTGACACAGAAAAGTTTACTCCTCCTACAGGACTCACTTTACCAGAAAAGTTCGTAGCTACGGACTTGCCAATATTCAAGTGACCAATAATCCCAAAAATCCTTTAATGAGTTTTACTAGCACCATGGCTTTAAAGGGAGTTGATCCTAAGCTTTATGCTTTGACTTTCCCTTTATCTCTAGACCCAGCCGCGAGAGAGTGGTACTAGATGCTAAGTTCAAGACATCATGGGAAGACGTAATTTCAGCTTTCATCACCCAATATGAGAGTAACGTAGAGTTTAAATCAACTTTGCGTGAACTTGAAATGCTTAAGCAAGGCGACGATGAAGGTTTCCTTGCTTTCTATGGTAGATGGCGAGAAAAGGCAGCCCACCTTGCCCAAAGGCCACCTGAACTCGAGTTGGTACAAAAGTTAACTGACAATTATCATGAAAAGTACAACAAACATCAATGCTACCTTGGTTTAGACACTTTTCAAAAGGTTTATTCTGTGGCTACTAGGATTGAAGATTATCTTGCTAAAGAAAAGGCAAACAAGCCTCATCATCATCAACCTAAGAACAACTACAAAAAGGGAAATGATAACATTTCATCCTCTATTGATGTATTTGCAACTTCCACGCAATATAATAGCACAATGCGATATAATGACCCTCGGAGAACATGGACAAAAGAAAGAAGGTTTACACAATTTCCTGTGAGCTATAAAGAATTACTAGAAAAACTAAATGAAAAAGGATTTCTCGCACCAACAAGGCCGACGCCACCCACTCCTCCAGAAAAAAGAAACTCTCAATGGGATGGCAATGCCTATTGTGCTTATCATAGAGGTATTGGACATGATACTGAACGTTGCTTTGTCCTAAAGCACAAAATATAAGATCTAGTAGACGATGGAAGAATTCCCACGCCTAAACCCAACAACAATGTATCCCCATTGGGGATATTTTACATCGATGAGGATCATATAGGAAGCGATACGTTCAATCCTTTGAATTATATCACTCCCATAGGGAAGCCTCGAACCACAACACTCATAGGGGAAACTAATGAAGTGTGTGGGTTATGGGACGACTTCCAAGACTTATATGACTCTAAGTATGCCGTCGTCCCACATCCACCTTGTCTACAAAATGAAACAAGTAAAGCGCTTGATTGGGATCATTTCTTGGGAAAATCACAAGATTTATCGAATCTCTCCTTGGATGAACAATGGCATCAAGCACAACTCATGAAGCATCTTGAAATGGAGGCACATTCAAAGCCTCTAGAAGAAAGTTGGTTCATAAGTCCTACAACTAACCCAAACAAGATAGATCATCTAACTCGTTTTGGGCGAGTTTATCAGACACAACCAAATAGATCTTCGACCACTCAAAATCAAGTTCAAAATTCGGTAACACCTCCACCTAAGGTGGAAGATCCATTGGTCAAACAACTTCGCCAATCTAAGGCAAATGTTAGCATTTGGGAACTCCTAAGTACTTCTGAAGAACATAGGAATTCTCTCATGAATACTCTAACAGCTTTGTCTGTAAGTACGGACACAACTCCACAGGATCTCGTTAGTTTGCTTACTAGAGAAAAATCCGACAAATCAATCACCTTTACTAGTGATGATTTGCCCTCAAAAGACAATACCCACAACAATGCATTATACCTAACTGTGGGGTGCAAGGGATACAACATCCCTCTTACTTTAGTTGACAATGGGTTGCAGTAAATGTATGCCCATTACGAACTGTGAAATATTTAGGCCTTAATCTAGAAAAATATTTTTAATCAATAACACAAAGCATTAGGGCCTATGACAATTCAAGGAGATCGGTGTGTGGGACTGTTAAGCTACCAATTACCACAGGCCTAATACAAAAGATGGTTGAATTCCATGTCATGGACATTAAACCTACATTCAACCTTCTTCTTGGACGTCCTTGGATACATGAGCTTGGAGAAATACCATCCTCGCTCCATCAAATGATTAAATTGGACTATCAAGGTCTTCCTATGACTATACATGCTTCTCCTCTTAAAATAGCAATAAATGATCAATAACTTCTGGAAATAAACCATGATAATGATGAAGAGGACATGTAGGGATTCGCCGTGGAGGCAATTTGTACACTAGAAATGGAGGAAAGCCTTGAATAACCATTCAAGCTTGATCCATATTCCACCCCAATAGTAAACAACATCTTATTCAAGAGTAGTTACTTTTCTAGGATGCCTTTGGGAATAGGAATAAAGAAACCTCTTTTACTTCCTATCCCAAAGAAAATCTTCTCTTTTGGATTGGGATATAAGCCAACCAAAGAAGAACTCGAGTCTCACGATGCTAAGATCAAAGCACGTAGAGCACCGGCCCTTTCTATTTTCTTTTTAATTCCGTCTGAGATGAGTTTGTTGAAGGCTTCAACTTGGTCGTTTGCTTGGGGTCGGCCGACTGATGGAAAACAATGTGAGATCCCTTGATCCCCCAGCCAATTCTTGAGCTGAGGCATCTCAAATTGAGGGTCATTGTTAAGAACCATAAATACAGGTACCCCGAACCGGGTGATGATATTCTTCCAAATGAAAGAGATGACATCCTTAGTCTTGATATTTTTGGCAGCCTCTACCTTAACCCACTTGGTGAAATAATCCACAACCACCAGATCGAATGTACCGTTTTTCGCCTGGCACAGGCGTATACGAACCCAAGATGTCCATGCCCCATTTAGCAAACGGGACTGGGCTATGAATTGCTATCAGGTTAGTGGCCGGTTGATCGATGAGCTTGCCAAACTTTTGGCATTTTTCACATTTTTTTACCATCTCCATGGCGTCTGACTCTAGAGTGGGCCAGAAATAACCCTGCCGCTTGGCTTTGACAGCCAGGGATCTATCGCCTATATGAGATGCGCAGTATCCCGCATGAGAACCTCATTTCCCTTTTCTGGGGTAACACACTTCAAAAGAGGCTTTAGGAAGCCGGCTTTGAAGAGTTCTCCGTTTCTCATCTCGAAGTTTGCAGCTCGTTTTTTCATGAGAGCCGCTTCCTGTGGTGAATCAGGCAGCATGCCGTCTTGCAGGTATGCCCGGATGCCATCCATCCAAGTAGAGTTTCGGTCAAGCACTCCAATGGGCTCTTCTTCAGTAATACTTTGTTTTTCCATAACTTCCCAAAAGATTGACCGAAGCGTATCATAGGAGGCGAAGGATGCCAATTTTGACAGTGCATCCGCGTGATTGTTTTCAGACCTAGGCACTTGACAAGATGGAATTCTTCAAGTGTTCCAGCTTTAGCTTTGACCGCTTGAAAATACTTGATCATAGCCGGATGGGTGGCTTCATAGTCACCATGGTATTGGCTAACGACCAATTGTGAGTTAGAGCAGGCGTTAATTTTGGTTGCCTCTGCCGCCTTACACATGCGGATGCAGGCTAGCAGGGCTTCATACTCTGACTTATTATTTGAGGCCTGGAACTTGAACCGTAGTGAATACTCATATTTATTCCCTTAAGGGGACTGACATATTACGCCTGCACCACAGCCGTTCATAGTAGAGCTTTCGTCCACATACACTTTCCAAACCTGATCAGCATTGTCCGGTGCAACCGGTCTTGTCATTTCGACAATGAAGTCGGCAAACGCCCAACCCTTCACTGCCTTTCTCGGCTCGAGAGTGATTTCACACTAGTAAAAAAAAGTAAATGGCAAGCGGTTCAAACTCCCTAATGGGAAGCAATTTTGAACCGCATGGGCTTGGGGGGCTTGCCATTGCCAATTTAAATGGCAAGCGGTCTAAACCGCTTTCCATTTAGAGGTAATGGGAAGCGGTTTTGGCTCCAAATCGTTGCCCATTATGGCCAAATCGCTCCCTTTTTTTTTGCTTTTTTCACTTAAATTATACAAAAACACCAAACAAATGTATAAATATTGATATTTTTATTAATAAATTGTTATAATATTACATTTTTATCCAAAAATAAATAATCTAATACTACAATTAATAAGGAATAATAACATGTCTTTCCCTTAATCATATCAGCAACACATTGGCAACTTAAATCCAGCAAACTCTTGATATCCATGTAATTTGCATCCTACATATACACACATAACTAATTTAATTTAGTTATACGTGATAAATCGATCATAAAAATGTATAAAAAAAATTAAAATGACAGATTCAACTTGACCCCTGACCACCACTACGCCACCCCCACCCACAATCATATCCAACCACCTCCACCTAAACCAGACCCCGAACCCACCATCCCTACCCACCCTAACCCACAATCCAAACCCATCCTAACCACTGAATTGAATACCCAAATCGGCCCACCATCACAACCCTAAAACCACTAACGACCACCCAAATTCATCACCAAAAAACCCGAAAATAAAATAAATATATATAAAAAAAACTGAAAACAAAAGAAAAAAATATAGATCTAGACACCAACCAATTTTTTTAAAAAATACAACAAATTCGATAACAAAATTAAAAAGGAAAAAAAATTAAACAACAACTTACCTAGAATTCCAACACAATCCACCAAATTTAGCCTCAAATTTGGTTATATAAGGCAAAATTCGACCATGAAAACTCTAATCTAGAGTTTTTATGGTCGAACTTGACCTTAAAACCATTAATTTGGTTATAACCCCGATTTTGGCTCGATTTTTATGGTCGCATACACCCGTATCACCACCACCACCAAGCAACTTGAAAAATCTCGATTTTTGGTTCGGGTTTTTGCTCAAAAATGAGGGGAGGCTTGAGATTGAGATTGAGAGAGGAGAGGAGATAGAAAATAGAGTGAGAAATGGAGCTAGGAGAGTGAGAAATGGCGAGAGAATTCTAAGAGGGGAATGAAAGAGGCGTGAAATGAGAGGAGAGAGAGTAAGAAATGGAGGAGAGAGAGTGAGAGGAGAGAGAAGGCATGAGAATTTAAGGAGGAAAGAGGCGTGAAATGGAATGGTAGGGTTTTTTTTAAAGAAGGGCAAGCGGTTCAATGTTCAAACCACTTGCCATTTACATTTTAGCAAGCGATTCACCCAAAACCGCTTGCCATTTGCTTGTTTTAGTTTTTTTTTTTTTTTTGGTGTTTTTGGAAATGGAATTCAATAACTGCTTGCCATTTGAGGCTGCCCATTTAATTTTTTCTACTAGTGTCAAGACTTTGCATTTCAATAGCCCATTTGAGCATCCTACCGGATGACTCCAAGGTTGTTATTGGCCGTTTGAGAGGTTGGTATGTGTAGACCACAACCGAGTGTACCAGGAAGTAAGGTTTCAACTTCTTGATAGCCATTTAAAGAGCAAGGCCAAATTTTTCAAACATGGAGTACCGCAGTTTAGTATTTCTGAGTACATGGCTAATGAAATAGACCGGGAGCTTAATGCCGTCTCTCTCAGCAAGGAGAACGGCACTGAGGGCATGATCTGAGACGGTTAGGTACATGTAAAGCGTCTCTTTGGGCAGAGGGCTAACAAGCCTTGGCAAAGAGTGTAAGTGTTCTTTCAATTTCTAAAAGGCCGCCTTAGCCTCATCCTCCCATTCAAATCTAGTCTTCTTCCTAATTGCTTGGAAGAAATAAAGGCATTTGTCAACTGACAGGCTGAGGAACCTCCCCAATGCCGCCAAGCAACAGTGAGTTTTTTAACTTCCTTGACAGTGCGGGGTGACTTCATGTCAATTACCGTTTGTATGTTCTCGAGGTTAGCCTTTATCCCCCTTTGATCAATCAGGAATTCGAGAAACTTCCCAGACTCAACACCAAAAACACATTTCTTGGGATTTAACATGACCTTATGCCGCCTAAGTGTGGTGAAGTTTTCTCGGAGATCAGCAAGGTGATTCGTCTGTAGCTTGGATTTGACTATCATGTCATCGATGTACGCCTAATTTGATTAATGAAGACAGTATTAATCATTCATTGGAATGTAGCAGGCGCATTCTTCAAGCCAAACGGCATCACAGTATAGCAGAATAGCCCCTGATCAGTGACGAAGGCGTCTTCTCTTGATCTTTCTTCCACAGGGGTATCTGATGAAAGCCTGAGTAGGCATCCATAAAGCTTATCAAAGCATGCCTGGCTTTAGAGTCTACCAGACTATCGATCTTTGGAAACGGGTAACTGTCCTTTGGACATGCTTTGTTCAAGTCAGTGTAGTCTACACACATGCGCCAGGTACAATTCGACTTCTTTACAAGACAACGTTTGCAACCCAATCAGGGAAGTTACATGGCTGAATGAACCTTGCGTCTAACAACTTTTTGAATTCAGCAGCTGCCGCCTGACTTCTTTCCTCGTCGTGATTTCGTCTCTTTTGCCGGATGGTCTTCTTTTTAGGATCAACGGCGAGTTTGTGGACAGCGAGATTCGGGCTGATGCCTGGCATCTCTTCCACTTTAAAGGAGAAAATGTCTTTGAATTCCTTCAGCAGAAGGTGCAATTCTGCACCCAACTTTTCAAAAGCAACCGTCCCCACCTTAACAGTTCGCTTTGGACGGCTGTCATCTAGAGGAATATCAATGTGATCACCAGCCGGCTGGGGACGGAGTTCATCTGACCGTTCCCCGGTCTGTGATTGCTATTTCTTCTCCTTCTTCACCTCCACCAGCTTATCAGCTTTTCTTTTCTTGGCGGCTGGTGGGGCTGGATCAGAGTCCTTGACATCGTCAAAGTCTATTAAATCCTTCCCTTGCCCAACTGTTGCAACCGTGGGTTTGATGTTTGAAAGATATCACTCCCTAACCGTCTTTTGATCCTCGTTCAGAGAGCCAGCAGAGCCATCATCCCTTTCATATTTTAGCAACATGAGAGCTGGGATGATGACAGTCTTGCACTCTTTTAAAGTGGGACGGCCTAGAATAATGTTGTAGGTGGTCAGCTCTTCGACCACCAAAAACCGGAAGACCATATGCCGCCCTTTTCCCTTCTCCCCCAGCCAGATAGGTAAGTCAATTTTTCCGACTGGGTGCATGACCCCTCCCCCAAAACCAACAAGAGGATGGGATACGTCGCGCAGGCTGTCCAGCTTGTACTTCAGCTTGGATAAACACTTGTAGCTAATGAGGTCAGAAGAGCTACCCGTGTCTATAAGGATCCGACCAACCAGTTGGTTGGCGACCTTACATTCAATGACAACCGGGTCATCATGTGGCCGGCGGACTTTGCCCCGATCCCGCTCAGTAATTACGACCTCTGGGAAGGTTCTACCGGCTAACGCATGCCCCTCATTAACAGAATTGACCTACTTTTTTAGATGATCTTTGGTGCCTCAAATAGTCGAGCCACCTCCAGCGAATCCGCCTGCTATGGTGTAGACCGGCTCTTTGTCACTGTCCGAGCTACTAGCAGGCTGGATAGTCTTGGACGATTGTCCAGGATTCGTCTTGACAGTCGCTTTGGACTTCAAGATGTAAGATTTTAGAACCCCCTTGTCGGCCAGATGGTCCAACGTTCGCTTGAGGCTATAGTAGTCGTTGGTGTCATGGCCGAATTCCTCATGGAAGTGACAATATTTATTTTTGTTCCGTGACTGGATGGAACTCTTCATCGAATTCGGCTTCTCAATGGTCAGCCGGTCCTTTATCTCCATGAGGATGGAGTAACAGTCTTTATTAAACTCGTACCTTGGGACGTACGGTTTGAATTCTTTCTTTTTCTTCTAGGTCGGCTGATAAGATTCATCAACCGCGCAGACTTCTTTTCTCTTTTTGCTCTCTTCTGCTTTCTAAGCTGGCTGAGCAAACCAGCCTTCCTTTTGTTTGTCAGACTTTTTAGAGTCCGACTGATGGCTAGACAAGTAGAGGTCGGTGGCTTGAATAAAGCTCTCTGCCTCCATCAACGCCTATTGGAGGATGAAGACCCTCTTCCTGACGAGGTCAAACTTAAAGGTTGACCCGTCCTTCAGACCCTTAACGAAGTCTGTGTAGGCTACCTCGTCAGGCAGCCCTTGAATCTGGATTCTCACCTAATTGAACCGCCTAACGTAGGAGCGGAGTCCTTTTCTCTCTCCCTGCAGTATGGTGCTCAAGTCGAGGCTTGTTTTCTTGGCAGGGATGTTCATCGAGAAGTTGGAAGCGAACAAGAAGGCAAGCCTCTTGAAGCTATCAATACATCCGACTAGCAAGTTGTCGAACCATTGTTGGGTTATGCCCTTCAAGGTAGCCGGGAAGCATCTACACCACATGGCATCATCCAACCCCTAGATGTGCATAAGGTTGGTGTAAGCCATGAGGTGATCCTCTTGGTGGTACCATCGTAGGCACCAACCAAGACGTTCTTAACCTTAGCCGGCTATGCCGCCTCGGTTATTTCCCTGGTGAACGCAGAGGTTTGTTCACCAAGTCTGAGCAGTCGGAGCTGCTAGTCCAGGGGCTGGACATTGTGCGCCGCCTGACCTCCAAAGAGGGTCGGCTGCATGAATAGTGTGACATATTGCCCGTATGGCATCTGAGGCACATACGGGACTGACCCAATCATCTGAGGGCCAGTATGGACGAACTTACCGCCTGTATGGCTCTCATGCAAGGATTGAGAATTCCTTGCGGAGGTGTTTTTGAAGCTGTCTGGAAAGTTTGATGTGGAGGCTGACTCAGACAGCTGCTGGCTCCTGTTATGCTCGATGATGTGTCGAGCATCGGAGAAGGTTTTCTTGCTGCCATCCAGCTGAACAGCTCGGATGACTTTCCTTTTGCCCGTCTAAGGTAGAAGGATCTTGGACCAGTCAATAGCAGGTGTGGCGTTCTCCTTTGGATGTAGAGTGGGCTGCCTGTCCCTGACCGGCTTCCTCCTCTCAGCTTGAAGAGTTTTCTTGGCCGACTGACCCTTGCTAGAGTCAGCAGGTTCTTGATTTCACTCTTTAAACTTGTCATGAATTTCATGAGCTCGTCTCGGGTGACTGAAGTCTGACCCCTTGCCATCTGGGTTTTCCCCAGGCGGTGGTCCAGTAGACATACTGGGACCAGCTACATTGTTGCCCCTTTCCAGCTTATCTCTGGGACGGATGCGCTTTGAGATGATGACTCGTCAGGGGCCACATAAGTTTCGAATTCACATTCGTTATCTGTATCATGGTCCGTATGGACCTCCCCATCGAACGCAGGTCGGTTGGGTTCAGGTGGCGGTACAGAATCTTGAACCATCTTAGAGGTACTATCCCCACAGATGGCGCCAAATTTTTTGGGTGTTTTTTGGTCCCTCGGGAGAGTTACATCATCAAGACAAGTCCGACGCGGTCTGTACCTGGAAAATATGAAGACTCTGGTTGGTAGGAGCTCCACCTCCGACGATCAAATTAGTATTTGGTCGTAAAAGATGAAAAGGTGCGGAAAGGTAAAAGTGAGATCTTCTCGGATTCCGAGATCAGGTGTTTTCTCTGATGTGAGATAATGTAGGATTGTTGTAATAATTGAAGGTATCCCCAAAATGGGGGAAATCTCCCTGTTTATAGGGTCGTTGGAAAATGTGCCCTTCATTAGGTCAGGATGACCTAATAGGCTGCGCCGTTTTACGGCGTTCTTGGGAATTGGGCCCTAAAGGCCGCCATTCCATTTGTCATCTAAGGCTGACACATGTCGGCTGAGGAGTGGTCCACGTTGGACCTATCCTAGAGTGACACGTGTCCCTCTCTGATTTGGCCACGTGTCTAGGGTATTTTTACCCTAAACACAATGGCTTGTCCTCAGCATTGAAGTTACTGGCAGAACCACCTCATTATATGTCTATTGAGAAGGTGTTTGTTATAGGAGGTGATGAAATTCTGAAGTAAGTTGATTGTACCTGTGGAATAAGTTTTTTTTGGTACCACTAAAGTTTTGTTGTTGAGTGTTTCTAGAGATTTAGGCTTACATAATTTGCTGTGGAAGTTTTGATACTACGATTAAATTTTAAAAATGGAAATAAGAACAATGTGAAATGAGTTTGGTTGTAATCGTAATTTCATTTTTATTGTTTGTTTTAAAGGTTGTTGATGGTCATTTTCTGTTATTTTGTTACAAAGAAGCATTGAATGATCCTGGTTGTGAAGCGATTCATCTGACTGGTATAGAGGCAAACATTGAATGCGATACATTCATACCCCAAATTGATTCATCATTGTTCAGTCCATTGTTCTCATCCAGGCAGATGGTGGAAATTAATATTCAGTTTTCTTTGTGACTTATGTCCGCAAGAGCAATGCTGCTGAAGTATCCTCCAGCTCACAAGATAGTGCTTGTGATGTTGACAGTGGAAGGTCTTTAAACAAGGCATTGAATTTTCACAAGAATCATGCTGAGCTTGATTATCTCAAAACGATTCAAGAGAATATTGCCAGTAACATTCTAAAGTGAGCGAGCACATATATCACTATCTCATTCTCTCTAGGCACTACTTGATGCTGCATTGCATCCCTCAGTGTGTATTGAAGCGACTGAATACTTCTCAAACATCTAGATGATGAGTCCATCCTATGTTATGGTGAATTTTACTGTAATGCCACTATACTGCTGTTAATTATCAAGAAGGCCTTTAAGGAAAAGGGGAAAAAAACTGCATTGTACATATTTTATGTTTTTTTTTTTTTTTTTTTTGTGATAATATCTTTTGCTCACTTGCCAAAAAAAAAAAAAAAAAAAAGGAAAAATCGCCCGTTGTAATCCCACCTTTGGGATATTTTAATAATTCGACCTTTATACCATATCCACTCAAAATGGTCCCAACCGGTCATGTAACTTGTTATACTAGGTTACCCGACACGTGGCGGCTTGTGAATGGCCAAAAAAAATAATTAATAAACAAAAAACCAGCCAACCCCTCCTCTTCTGCCAGTCCCTCCTCCCGCCACCGTTGGGATCGCCGGAGACTGCTGCGCCGGTAACCCTTCTCCTCCGCCACCTCACTTCAAGCCCCTCCCCCACCCCGTTTTCTGGCCCTCTCCCCTGACTTCTCCTCTACCGCCGACCGCCCCAAGATGGCATGAATCTCCAACACCACTAACTCTGCAACCTCTAATCCCTCCACAACAACCATCAACAATGACAGCTTCCTTTGCTTCACTCCATAGATCCTCTCTCTCTCCTCATTCTTCTTCCTCCCCTCTTCAACGCCTTCAAAGACACCACCACCAATAACAACCCATCTTCTTCTTCCCTCGACCCCACCACCACAATCAACCCCTTCTCCTCCGACCCCTTTTTCTCTTTCTTCCTTTCCTTTGACTTCTCCTCCACCGTCGACCGCCTCCAAGACGGCATTTGTCGCGTTCGATATGAGATCTGGGCCATTACCATCACCCAAACTTATTTTCGCACCATCACCATCCAACCATTGTTTTGGTTTAGAGTCAACGGAGGAGGTAGGGGAAGGAGCAGCGACCGGCTGGTGTGGGCACGGCTAAGGTGGCAGTGGAGAGGTGGCTGGGGTTGGTGGTGTTTGTTTTAAAATAAGTAATTAAATTAAATAATAATTCATTTATTAAAATTAAAATTAAAACTTTTTTTTACCCTATCACATGGTGACACGTGTAAATTAAACTTTACAAAACAAAAAAATTACCTACTCAACCGATTATAGGTCACTTGGATCATTTTGAGCGGATAGGGTATAAAGGTCGGATTATTTAAAAATATCCCAAAGGTGAGATTATTTTGGACAGACGCCTCAAAGGTGGGATTATTCCGGGCAAAAAAAAATGTATTGATCAATTGTACAGAGTATATATTTGCGGAAATTTTGTAGCAGTTGGTAATCCGTCTGTACATGGCTAGCATTTTATTGTGGTGATGGTGAATGATCCAAATTTAAATGGACTGACAGTTACCTCCGCATTATTGTGTTTGATTAAAATTGGAAATAGCTTTGGGTTGGGATGGTTCTTCTCATATAATCAGATCTTCAGGAGGCTATAAGAAATATCAGCAGATATTGTACACCTATGAAATTTGTTTGATTCAGAAAGGCAATCACATGATATGTTAATAGTAGACCATACTAACTTTTCTCTCATTTCTATGAATATTAACCTCAACAGAAAACTATAACATCCATCACATCATTACGGTACAGATAATATAGGGAAATTCTCTGTTAATCAAAACTCTACAGCAATTCACATTGCTGAGAAAGAGACTCAAAGAATATGGCAAGTTTCTCGTAAGCAGCAACCCATTCTTCACCAGCTGAACCTTCTCTCCTGCAGATTGAATGATAAACGTAAGCAACAAACATCTATGAAAACTCCACATTCACATCAATAGCTTAAGGAACAAGATTTTTCATAATCCCGGAATCTAGCAGATTCTTGTGTATCAAAGTATGCAAGCTAGTCTTCCTGCTTCATGAAATGCCTGCCCATCAAACAATGATATAAAGAACCATAAAACACCTCACAGCCTTTTATCAAAAAAAAAAAAAAAAAAAAAACACCTCACAGCCTTATTTAATTTTCCTGCAGCAGGACACATGAAGAGCTGCCCTTCTAATTTCTCTAATCATTTTTTTTACATCAGAAAAACAGTTCATTATATGATTAGTAAATAGTAACAAATTTTTAATTAAGAGAGCTACCTTTCTGGTTGCACTCAACCCGGCATCTAGTGCATCCACTCGATATATTGCAGCATTTAGCAACTCCTCTTTCTCAGAAGGCATCTGCTTTGGCTTTGTTTGAAATGTATTTACATTCGCTTTAATGTCACTAAGCCTTCTGTGAATGACATAACTTATGCAAGGCCCTTGGAGATTCAACAATCTTCATACCATCACTTTGACCCAAGTTCCTGTTGACTTGTATAGGCACCTGTGCTGCTGTAAAGATACAGATAAGCTTGAGAGTAAAGCTTAAAAACTATTTAATTTATAAGATTTGACACACTTTGTGATATGTATCTGTTATTTAGAATTGCCTGTACATAAGAAGAGATCTTTGTAGTGAAAAGTCTATGATGTAACATTAGTTGACGGGCTTCTGTTAACATAAATTTCTTCATTTTCAACAGAAAGCATGTTGTAGCAGAAGATGTGTAAGAGGGGGTAGGTCAACTTTCTAATGGTAAAATATAGTAAGAACTCGATACTGATTACTGAAGAATAATTTACTGCATATCTCTTAGGTCTTTCTATCAAATGGTCAAACCAACAGTTGGACCGTGGGGAAAGCATATGCATTAACTTTGAGTAAATCTATTATAGCATATGAGGAAAAATTTAGAATAATAATCAAATAATAAACAGATCTAGGTGCATCAGACTTATTTCCTTGCCTGAAACAATGCAAACAGTATTGTGTGTAAGTTGCTAAACAGAAACAAGGTACAATCATCTGAAGATAAGCTGAGATATCAATACAATGCAGCATAGCATAATAGACAGGCATAGCACTGACTTCAGTAAGCTAAAAGCATATAGATCCAAAATCTGAACTGATACACAAGGATATCAGGCAACTAGCACTGAATCCTGCAAAAATTAACAAAAGGACGCATTATAATAGCGCTATGTACAAAAAAAGGTAAATTAAAGTTTCTTTTTCCATGGGTAAACGGAAAGATAGCATCCGAAGAGGCCCCAGAAGAGTGACTATTTGAAAGAAAATGTATGCACCTGAAGGTCGAAGGTCAAAACTGATACATTATAATCAGCAACTAGCACTAACACTTTGTTTGGTTACCAAAGAAGGAAGGAAAGGAAGGGGAGGAAAAAAGGAGGAAGGGAAAGGAGAAGAAAGGGAGGGGGAGGTGAGCTCCATTTTCCCTCCAAATCTCTCCAATTTTGGAGGGATTATGCTTATTAAAGAGAGAGGGAAAATGGATCCCTCCCTCTCCTTTCTCTTCCTTCCCCCAATCCTTTACCCAAACAAGAGAGTTTGTCCTCCTCCCTTTCTCTTCCCTTCTTTTCTTTCCATTTCTTTCTACCCAAACAAAGTGTAAATCTAAGAAAAAACTAACAAAAGGACACAGTATAATAGTGCTCAGAACAAAATAAATAAATTGAAGGGTTTTTTTTTTTTTTTTTTTTTTTTTTTTTTTTTTTTTTTTTTTTTTTTTTTTTTTCCATGGCTAAACTGAAATATAGCATCCAAAAAGGCCCCAGAAGAGTGACTATTTGAAAGAAAATATATGTACCTAAAGGTCGAAGGTCAAAACTGATACATTTTAATTCATTATCAACCTATATCATTTACTTTCTATTGTTCTTCACAAGAAAAACTTAAACAATCTATAAATGTAAACATAACTATATACATGCCTTTGTGAGATATAACTGAGCAATATATGCTTTATAGACTCTCTTATATACACGGACAAGTTCGACCTGCAAAGATGCATCTAAGAAATATGCTTTGTGGGGTTCAAAAGACAAATTACACTTTCCACCAAATAACCAATGGGGAGGGGAATTTTTTTTAAAACCACTTAGGGGGCGTTTGGTTCGCAAACTGGTATGGGGTTGGAATCAGGAATGAAACCATAGTGGTATGGGTTTGGAACTTGATTCTTAATACCATATGTTTTGGGGTTTTTTGTCCCTCGGGAGAGTTACAACTCGAAGACTGATCCTGCCGGCTCTGTACCTGCAAAATTAACGGAGACACCGGTTGGATGGTGCTCCGCCTCCAACGCTCAAGTTAGTAACTTGAAGTAGAGTAAAAGGTGCGGAAATTAAGGTGGGGATCTGCTTAGATTCCAAGCTCAATTGTCTCTATCAAAGGGACGGTTTTCAATGAATACCTTAAAATGTGAACCTGCCCTCCAAAAGAGGGGAATCTCCCTATTTATAGGGTCATTGGGAATTGTGCCCCTGATTAGGGTATCAAACCCTAATCATTGGTGGGCTGCGCCGTTCTACGGCTTTCTCGGGATTTGGGCCTGAAGGCCGACATTTTCCCAAATATCTGGGATGACATGTGTCAAGCGGGGAATGGTCCACTTTGGACTATCCTTGGGCTGACACGTGTCGCCCTCCGATTAGGCCACATGGCGGGGTAAAAATACCCTAAACATTTGCCCCTCACAGATGTGACGTGGCAATCCGCGTGGCATCTGTGACACATGTCACTCGCTGAACGATGGTAAATTTACCGCCAAAAAATTACTGTTTAACTTCTGAGTAAATTACGGAGTTGCCCCTCCTTTCACCCTCTATATATAGCCGTTTACCCTCAGAATCTTGCCACACTTAACAAAAATTTCAGAGTAAACTTAGAATCTTGAAAGAGAGAACAGAAGTCATTCGTCTGAGTCAGGCGCATATTTGAAGAAACCCAGACGCACCAACACAGGCGGACCCGTCTACCTTCAGATATCAAATCTAAAGGTACCGTCTCTGACTCTTTCAGCTCTTTTTTCATTTTTCCGTTTGTATATATTCCTTACAATAAATGGATTCATCACCAACACACACGGCACAGCCTAGGATAGGATCCAGCCGTTCACCAGGGACGGCTGAGTCTAGGACTGGTAGTGCCGTCTCAGGGTGTTGGGACCACCCTCATGCTTGGATTCCGACCATCTGCGCGTCTGTGCAGGACACAATGGCTCGGACTATGCAGACGGCACGAGATCCAAATTATAGGAGCGACGACTCAGGCGCACAAGCGTCTGAGGGGGAGGCGTCTGGCTCTGGACACCAGACGGCTCCAGAAAGGTCCCCTCCGCGCGGCCCCCCAACTCCTCCTGATTCCTTTTTGGAGGAATGCGACCAAAGCGGGGAAGAGGACAATGACCAAGGCGGGGAAGAGGCCGCCTCAGTTTCCCTTTCTTTATCAGGGGAGGAGACGAGAAGGGTTGTTGACGTCTCTTCCTCTGAAAGCAGTGACGATCTTCCCCCGCTTGAGGATAGTGAAGAAGAAGAGAGGAAGACGTGGAAGGAGAAAGATGATCCCTTCAAAATCCACGTCTCCTCAAAAGACATTGACCTGATGGAGAAAAATCTTCCAAATTTCCTGAAAGCCCACCCAATGGGAGACGGGTGGAGTATAAGGGTGCCTCCCCCAGACGGCACCATTTCTTGGGAGGACACTGAACGCAACGCAAACGGCTACTTCGGCTGTTACGAGGCGGCGTTCAGGGCAGGTCTTCGCTTCCCCCTTCACCAGGCGGTGAAGGCAATTTTGAGAGGCTACGGCCTCGGAGTCTGGCAACTTTCCCCCAATTCTTGGGCAAACATTCTGGGGTACGTTGCCGCCTGTGAATTCCAAGGGGTTCACCCCGGCTGGGAAGCGTTTGCCAAGATGCACTATCTCAGCCGCAACCCAGGCGGGTTCAGAGCGTGGTATACTCTGTCCACACTCCCCCAATACATGATGACCTTGGATAAGGTTTCCAAATTCGACGGCTGGAAACACAGGTTCTACCTGTGCACGGCTCCCACCAGACGGGAGAACTACGAGCTCCGTCTGTACAATAAGAAGCCTGACCTTATGGGTCGGAAGTGCTGTCTTCCTCGAATTCCAGATGAGGATTTCGACAAAATAATTGAGGCTGATCTTTTCGGCCTCACAGACGCAACCCTGTCAACCGGGGAAGTAATAAAGGTTCCAAAGAACTGGATCCCAAAGAGCGCCTGGTTCAGGGACGAGTGCTTCCTAGCCGCCTGCGGGCTAGGGCACATGTTTGATAGAAGTATGCGCCTGAATCATTTCCGTCTGGGGTACTTTTGTGTCGGAAATGAATTTCTTGTTAATGTTCTAACTGTTTTCCGTCTGACCTTGCAGGAGAAGCATTAAACATGTTGCCCGAAGAGAAGACACCCAGACGGTCCTCTGCCAGATCCGCCGAGATTTGGCGGAAGCCCAGGCGCGTGAGCTCAGGGCCAAGGTAAACGCCTGACCTGCTTTTTGAGTTAACTTTCAAAGTTTCCTCACGTCGTCTGCTGACATTAAGTTGTTGTATTTTCAGGGAGGCAAGGTGGACAAGACGTTTGAGAGGAATCTCAAACGGGCTAGGGAGGAGACCCCTGTCTCAAACCCAAGCAAGTCCTCTAAAAAGGCCGCCTCCTCTGCTACTCCTACTGCCCCGCCTGGGAGGCAAATGAGAATAGGAGGGAGGAATGAGCAGGTGTCAGGCTCTCTTGGCCTAGACTTGGCCCATCCTCTTCCTGCAACCGGGGGGCTTTCAACGGCTGCCAGTGGCTCCCGCCTGGCCGGCTCTGCAGGTAAGAATCCCTTTGAATCCCCGTCTGAGCTGGGATGGCCGCTGCGAGTGAAATCACACTCCCAGCAAACGTCATCCTCAGACGGTCGGAACCAGATAGGCGCTGCATTAGTAACCCAATCTGATGCTGATTGTGATGCAGATCAATCGCCTCGCTGGCCAGACGTCCAGAAGCATGCCAGGGCCATGCTGGGCGCTGTAGGCAAACGGGATAAGGATGCTATCCCAGGGATTGAGACGTTCAATCTTGAACGCATCGTCACCCTTCTGGCTGAGGTAATACACTTAACCAATTTTTTCAATGGCTATTTCTACACTCTTTCCCGTCTGCATCCTTAACCTTTATTTTTTGTAGGCCTTGCTGCGGGTAGACGGTCTCAAGCGCCCTTACACCCGCAAACGGGATGAGGTAAGACGGGCCAAGGAGTCCGCCTCCATTGCCAATGATGTTGCTTTCCATTCAACCATAATTAACGACCTTGAAACTAAAGCAACCGAAATGACGCAGGCGGCCAAAATTCAAGAGCTGGAGGCGGCACTGCAGACGGCCAACCAGAGGGCCGAGGCTGCAGAGGCGGCCCAGAAGCAGGCGGAGGTGGATCTCCCTAAGCTGAAGGAGGACCTCCAGAAGGCCCAAGAGAACCTCCAGGCTCTTCAAGGAGCTTCTTCAGAGAATGCTGATCTGAAGAAGAAGATATCCCAGATGGAGGAGGCGGCAGCTAAAGCTCAGGAGAACTTCCGAGCAACCCTCCAGGCGGAGCAAGACCGTCTGGTTGCTGAACCGGAGCCTGAAACTCCAGAAGCTCCAGACGTTGAAATCCTTGAGGAGGGCGAGAGGAACCAGGAAGGGCCGCCTGCAGGGCAGTAACTTCAGCGGCTGTGCGCCAAGCCTTAGTTTTTCTGCGGCAGTATGCCAGACACTTTGTTTTTCCGGCCTGCGTGCCGAGTATATTTGTATTTTTACCGGCTGAGGAGCCGGGTCTTGCAAACAATATTTGATAACAATTGATCCATCCAGCCGTTTGGTTGGACGGAAATCTTTTATGAATGCACCGACTGAGTCGGTTTTATTACTTTGCGCTTGTGTTTGAGCTTTCAAATTTTTGCATTTCAAATTTCTCCACCAAACTTATCAAAAGTATGCGGCTGCAATTTTCTCCGCCTAACTTATCAAAAGTATGCGGCTGGTCTTGCCCCTGGACGGCTGTGTGGTTGGTTTCAAGTGAAGCTGGTTGATTGACTTGGGAACGTCTGATGCTGCAAAGAGCATGATACGTTTGTAAGTCAATCAATCACAGTAGTGATTGCCCCAAACCAAGTACACTGCCGTACATTAACAGGCGTTTCAGCTTCTAGCTAGACGGTGTTGCCCGTCTGAGCAGAATTTAAATAGCCGTTGCACAACTCTTTTGCCCCAAATGAGGATGTGTACAATAAAAATAAAAACGCTAAGTAAGAAATGCAGCCGGTCCCCGCCTGATGTCCTTAGACATCCGGGTTCCGGAACTTGCTCTTTCCTTAGACAGTTCAGGTGAGACGGCTATGGATGGCTGATTCAGCCGTCCAATTGTGGCCATCTGCATTGATAGAGCAGGAAGGCAAAAGCCGCCTGGGGCCAGGAGGCGACCCTTCACGGAACAGAAGGCAAATGCCGCCTGCCCTTCATGGAACAGGAAGGCAAATGCCGCCTGCCCTTCATGGAGCAGGAAGACAAATGCCGCCTGCCCTTCATGGAGCAGGAAGGCAAATGCCGCCTGCCCTTCATGGAACAGGAAGGCAAATGCCGCCTGCCCTTCATGGAGCAGGAAGACAAATGCCGCCTGGGGCCAGGAGGCAAAAAGGCCGCCTGACCCTTCACGGAACAGAAGGCAAGTGCCGCCTGCCCTTCATGGAGCAGGAAGGCAAATGCCGCCTGGGGTGTTTGCAATCCAATTATACATTCAATGTCCTTTTGCCCCATTGGGAGGACTTGTATAATTTTCGAAAGTAATCTAAGTAGGAACTTCAGTCGGTCACCGGCTGATGTCCATTGGACATCCGGTTGTCGAAACTTGATCGTTCCTTAGATTGCTCTGGTCAGACGGCTATGGACGGCTGATTCAGCCGTCCAATAGTGGCCGCCTGGTACGTAGAGTAAGCAGGTTGGCTTCTCTCTGCGACGATTGCACCCGGAGGGGTGTCGCCGGACGCCTTTGTCCATGTTGGGACAGGCGAATTTATGTCGAAGTAGCCATCCGGCCATTGGCCTCTGGTCTTGGTGTAGACCGGCTGCATAGCCACTAAGCGTTTTTGCGCTTAGCTTACTTATCTGGCCATTGGCCTCTTCGTCAATCAGACGTTAACTTAATTTCCAAGTGTCAAACTCAGAAAAACAAACAAGTGACCCGTCTGGGTTCAGACGGGAAACAAAATATGATAACAAAAAGCAAATTCTCATTAATGTACTTCTTGCTTACAAAATTTACAAAATCTCAGAAGTAGTATTTTTTCAAATTATCTACATTCCAAGTTCTAGGCAGGCGCCTGCCGTCTGGGGTTTCCAGGCGGTAGGTGCCGTCTCTTACTTCTTCATAAATCCGGTAGGGGCCTTCCCAATTAGGAGTTAGCTTTCCAAGCTCATTGGCCCTACCGGTTGCTTCCATTTTCCGTAACACTAGGTCGTCCACTTTCAAGGGACGCCTGTGTACTCTCTTGTTGTAGGCTCTTGTCATTCTCAGACGGTAAATCTCATGACGCAAGGCGGCATTGCCCCTACGTTCTGGAAGTGAATCCAATGCCAGGCGCATTGCCTCCCAGTTTGCCTCTTCATCATATAACATGACTCTGAGAGTCTGCTCATAGTGTTCAATGGGCAAGACGGCTTCAGCACCGTAAACCATGAGAAATGGGGTTTCTCCGGTTGACCCCTTTGCTGTTGTCTGGATGGCCCATAGGACATGGATTAATTCCTCAGCCCATAAGCCACCGGCTCTTTCAATTTTCTTCTTTATGCCGTCTGAGATCAGCTTGTTGAAGGCTTCAACTTGGCTGTTTGCTTGGGGACGGCCGACTGATGCGAAACAGGTTGAGATCCCTTGATCTCCCAACCAAGTTTTTAGCTGAGGCGTCTCAAACTGAGGGCCATTATCAAACACCATGGACATAGGTACCCCATACCGGGTGATGACATTCTTCCAGATGAAGGAAATGACGTCTGATGTCTTGATATTCTTTACCGCCTCAGCCTCTACCCACTTGGTGAAGTAATCCACAGCCACCAAGATATAACGCTTACCGCCTGGTGCAGGCGTGTAAGGACCTAAAATGTCCATGCCCCATTTTGCAAACGGAATTGGGCTATGGATGACCGTCAGATCAGTAGCCGGGCGGTGAATAAGTTTGCCAAATTTCTGACACTTGTCACATTTTCTCACCAATTCCTTGGCGTCTGCCTCTAGAGTAGGCCAAAAGTATTGCCGCCTGGCTCTGACGGCTAGAGATCTGCCGCCTATGTGGGAGGCGCAGAACCCCGAGTGCAAGTCTTCGAGAACTTCCTTCCCCTTCTCTGGGGTTACACACTTCAATAGAGGCTTAAGAAACCCCGCCTTGAAGAGTTCTCCATTTCTCAACTCAAAGCTTGCGGCTCGCTTTTTCAGAACGGCTGCCTCCTGTGGCGAATCAGGGAGCGTGCCGTCTGAGAGGTACGCCCGGATGCCATCCATCCAGGTGGAGCTTCGGTCTAGGACTCCAATGGGATCTTCAAAGATGCTTCTTTTTTCAAGTACTTCCCAGAAGACTGACCGAGGCGTATCATGGCAGGCGGAAGATGCAAGCTTCGATAGCGCATCCGCCTGGTTATTGTCAGACCTGGGCACTTGATTCAGCCGGAACTCCTCAAGTGACCCAGCCTCTTCTTTGACCGCCTGAAGATATTTGATCATAGCCGGGTGAGTTGCCTCATACGTTCCCTGATACTGGCTAACGACCAACTGCGAATCTGAGTAGGCGTCAATTTTTGTTGCCCCTGCCGCCTTACACATACGGATTCCGGCTAGCAGGGCTTCATATTCCGCCTCATTGTTTGAGGCCTGAAAATTGAACCGTAGTGCATACTCATATCTGTCCCCTTCAGGAGACTCATAAATTACGCCTGCACCACAGCCGTTCTTCGTAGAACTCCCGTCTACATACACTTTCCAAACCTGATCAAGATTATCCGGAGCCACCGGACGGGTCATTTCCACAATGAAGTCGGCAAACGCCTGACCTTTCACTGCCTTTCTTGGTTCGAAAGTGATTTCAAGACTTTGCATTTCAATAGCCCATTTTAGCATTCTTCCGGATGACTCCAAGGTAGTCATTGGCCGCTTGAGTGGCTGGTCGGTGTAAATTACCACCGGATGAGCCAGAAAGTAAGGCTTCAATTTTTTGAATGCCATGTACAAAGCAAGGCCAAATTTTTCAACCAGGGGGTACCGGGGTTCAGCATTTTTAAGAACATGGCTAATGAAGTAAACCGGGAGCTGAACGCCGTCTCGCTCAGCAAGGAGAACGGCACTGAGAGCATGGTCTGAGACGGCCAAATACATATACAACGTCTCCCTAGGTAGAGGACTGACCAACCTAGGCAGAGAGTGCAAATGCTCTTTTAGCTTCTGGAATGCCGTCTCAGCATCGTCTCCCCATTCAAACCTGGTCTTCTTCCTGATTGCTTGGAAGAAGTAAAGGCATTTGTCACCTGACCGGCTGAGGAACCTCCCCAAGGCGGCCAGGCAACCAGTCAGCCTCTGGACTTCCTTGACAGAACGAGGTGACTTCATGTCAATTACCGCCTGTATCTTTTCGGGGTTAGCCTCTATCCCCCTTTGATCAATCAGGAATCCGAGAAACTTCCCAGACTCAACACCAAAGACGCATTTCTTGGGGTTTAACATGACCTTATGCCGCCTGAGGGTGGTGAATGTTTCTCGGAGATCAGCCAGGTGATCCGCCTGTTGCTTGGATTTGACTATCATGTCATCAATGTACGCCTCCACATTCCTCCCAAGTTGATTGATGAAGACCGTATTGATCATTCGTTGAAAGGTGGCAGGCGCATTCTTCAAGCCAAACGGCATCACAGTATAACAGAATAACCCCAAATCAGTGACGAAGGCCGTCTTCTCTTGATCTTTTTTCCAGAGGGGTATCTGATGGAAGCCGGAGTAGGCATCCATGAAGCTCATCAAGGCGTGACCGGCTGTAGAGTCGACCAGACTGTCGATCTTTGGAAGCGGGTAACTGTCCTTTGGACACGCCTTGTTGAGGTCTGTGTAATCAACACACATGCGCCAGGTCCCATTCGGTTTCTTAACAAGGACCACATTGGCCACCCAGTCGGGGAAATTGCAGGGCCGAATGAACCTGGCGTCTAGCAGCTTTTTGATTTCGGCAGCTGCCGCCTGACTTCTTTCCTCGCCATGGTTTCTTTTCTTTTGCCGGATGGGCTTCTTTTTGGGATCCACGGCGAGTTTGTGCACAGCGAGATCCGGGCTGACGCCTGGCATCTCTTCTACTTCAAAGGCAAAGATGTCTTTGAATTCTTTCAGCAGAAGGTGCAAGTCTGCACCCAGAGCAGCATTAGCAGCCGTCCCAACCTTCACCGTCCGCTCTGGACGGCTGTCGTCCAGAACGAGATCAATGTGTTCTCCAGCCGGTTGGGGACGGAGCTCGTCTGACCGTTCGCCGGCCAGTGATTGCTATTTTTTCTCTTTTTTCACCTCCACCAGCAGAGGCGCCTTTCTCTTCTTACCAACGGCTGGTGGGGCATCCTTGACAGCGTCAAGGTCTGTTGGTTCCTTCCCTTGGCCGTCTGAGGCCACAGTATCTTTAACGGCTGAGAGATAACACTCCCGAGCCGTCTTCTGATCCCCGTTCAGGGAACCAACAGAGCCATCATCCCGCTCATACTTGACAAGCATGAGAGACGGGATGATCACCGCCTTGGTTTCGTTGAGGGTTGGCCTACCAAGGATAATATTGTAGGCGGTCAACTCCTCCACGACCAAGAACCTGACGACAACATGCCGTCCCTGGCCTTTTTCTCCCAGCCGGATGGGCAAATCAATTCTGCCGGCTGGGTAGACCATCCCACCCCCAAAACCAACCAAGGGGTGGGTAACCGGATGCATGCTGCTGGAGTTGTACTTCAGCTTCTGCAAGCACCGGAGGCTGATGATGTCCGACGAGCTGCCGGTGTCAATATGGATCCGTCCAACCAGCTGGTTGGCAACCTTACATTCAATGACGACCGGGTCGTCATGCGGACGGCGGACGCTGCCCCTGTCCTTCTCAGTTATGAGGACGTCTGGGAAGGTGGAGGAGGCAGACGCCTGCTCATCATCATCCTTGTCCATCTTTCGAAGATGGCTCTTGGTGCCCCGGATGGTAGGGCCACCACATGAAAATCCGCCTGCTATAGTGTAGACCGGATCCTTATCTGTATCCGAACTACTAGCCGGCTGGGTAGCCTTGGAGGACTGACCCTTGCTCTTCTTTTTTGCCCCGGCTGGGGACTTAGAAATGTAGGACTTTAAAAGCCCTTTGTCAGCCAGACGGTCCAACGTCCGCTGCAGACTAAAGCAGTCGTTGGTGTCATGGCCAACCTCCTCATGGAACTGGCAATATTTATCTTTGTTCCGTGACTGGACGGAGCTCTTTAATGGATTCGGCTTCTCAATGGACAGCCGGTCCTTTACCTCCATGAGGATGGAGTTGCGGTCTTTGTTAAACTCGTACTTGGGGACGTACGGTTTAAACTCTTTCTTCTTCTTCTGGGACGGCTGCTCAGAATCGCTGACCGCCCAGACTTCTTTTCTCTTTCCGCTCTTTTCTTTTTTATTACCCGGCTGAGCTGGCCGGCTGTCTCTCTGTTTGTCAGACTTCTTGGAGTCTGACTGGCTACCAGGCGTGCAGAGGTCGGTAGCCTGTATATAGCTTTCCGCCTCCCTCAGGGCCGCCTGTAGCGTAAATGCCCCTTTTCTGACAAGGTCGAACTTAAAAGCCGACCCGTCTCTCAGACCCTTGAAAAAGTCTGTGAATGCTACCTCGTCAGACAGCCCCTGGATCTGTATTCTAACCAGGTTGAACCGCCTGACATAGGCGCGTAGCCCTTCTCTCTCACCCTGCCTAACGGTGCTCAAATCAAGGCTCGTTTTCTTGGCAGGAATGTTCATTGAGAAGTTGGTAGCAAACAAGAAGGCTAGCCTCTTGAAGCTATCAACAGAACCGGCTGGCAAGTTGCCAAACCACTGCTGGGCAATGCCCTTCAGTGTAGCCGGGAAACAACGACACCAGGTGGCATCGTCCCACCCTTGTAAGCACATGAGGTTGGTATATGCCATCAGGTGGTCTTCCGGGTTGGTGGTACCATCATAGGTGCCCACCAAAACATTCTTAACCTTGGTCGGCTGAGCCACCTTGGTTATATTGGCTGCAAAGGCAGACGGCTGTTCGCCTAGCCTCATTAGCCGAAGCTGCCAGTCCAGAGGCTGGGCAGGAGTATATGCCGCCTGACCTCCAAAAGGAGGTGGCTGCATGAACTGGAGGCCATATTGCCCATACTGCGCCTGGGGTGCGTATGGTATAGACCCTATCATCAGCTGAGGTTCGGTGTTGACGGTTTTACCGCCTGTCCGACTCTCATGCAAGGACACGGAGTTCCTTGCAGAAGCTTGCTTGAAGCTGTCTGGAAAGCTCGAAGTGGAAGCTGACTCAGACTGCTGCCGCCTCCTTCGATCGATGACTTGTCGTGCATCGAAGGTAGACGCATTTTGTGCCTCCGGCTGGGGTCGCCGGGGCATCAGAATCTTAGACCAGTCAAGTGTTGCGGCTGCCTTCTCCTTTGGATGAGGAGTTGGCTGCCTGTCCTTGACCGGCTTCTTCTTCTTTCCAGAAGTGGGAGTCTTTTTAGCCGGCTGACTCTTGCTAGAGCCTGCCTTGTTTTTGTTGATCATAGCCTTGATTTCACCTTTGAAAGAGGTCATGAATCTCATGAGCTCATCTCGGGTGACTCGGGCTTGACCTTTGGCCTTCTGGGTTTCCCCGTCTGGCCTTCCAGGTGGGCGCCTGCTTAGGCCCGCCTGGTCTTCATTTCGCTCCAGTTGATCCCTGGAACGAATAGATTTAGAGATGAGAGATCCATCCCTAGAGATGTAAGTCTCAACATCATTATCTTCCTCCTCATCCTCCTCCTCAGTGAATACCTCTGGCTGAGGCTGAGGTGGAGGCTGGGGAATTTCGAACCCGACCGGTTGAATAACCGGTTGCAAGTCATCCAAGTTACCCGTCTGGGTACCCGGACGTAGAGAGGTAGAGTTGAGAATCGGTACAGAGTTTTGAACCATCCTGAGGTACTCTCCCCACAGACGGCGCCAAATGTTTTGGGGTTTTTTGTCCCTCGGGAGAGTTACAACTCGAAGACTGATCCTGCCGGCTCTGTACCTGCAAAATTAACGGAGACACCGGTTGGATGGTGCTCCGCCTCCAACGCTCAAGTTAGTAACTTGAAGTAGAGTAAAAGGTGCGGAAATTAAGGTGGGGATCTGCTTAGATTCCAAGCTCAATTGTCTCTATCAAAGGGACGGTTTTCAATGAATACCTTAAAATGTGAACCTGCCCTCCAAAAGAGGGGAATCTCCCTATTTATAGGGTCATTGGGAATTGTGCCCCTGATTAGGGTATCAAACCCTAATCATTGGTGGGCTGCGCCGTTCTACGGCTTTCTCGGGATTTGGGCCTGAAGGCCGACATTTTCCCAAATATCTGGGATGACATGTGTCAAGCGGGGAATGGTCCACTTTGGACTATCCTTGGGCTGACACGTGTCGCCCTCCGATTAGGCCACATGGCGGGGTAAAAATACCCTAAACACCATATGTTTGGTATGATTATGGAATGCAGTTATTTTCTTCAATATGATACCTATAAGTATGGGAATGAGCCAAACTCCCCTCCCCCCCTAGGTTTCTAAACCCCATACCTTGGGGATTTGAGGTATGGGTTTGAAACTCTTAAAATCATAAAACAAACATAAGGTATGGGTTTAAACCATTCTAAACCTATACCTTATACCTAAATTATGCGAACCAAACACCGTATATCCCATCTTCTCAATCATCTCCTTCATATTCTGATACATTGTTGGCCTAACCTGCACATTTCAGCAGAAAATTTGTGATTAAATTTATATAACTATGAAAATTATAGCTGATTAACTTCACAGTAAAATTACGTTGCATTGAAGAATATACACTTACAATATGTACATTACGCATAGCAGCCATGAGCAACACAATAGGCCTCTCCACTGCAAGAACACATAATTTTGAAGTTTTGACAATTATCAAATTGGTTTAGCAAAATTCAAAAAACACAAAGATCTGCTAGCAAAGAGGTCTATGTACATACAAACGATTATTGGAAGAAAAAGACCTGTTCCATCTTCCATCTTAAGCACAATGGCTGGGTGCGGTGCATAATCTGGAAGATGGCCACTTTGAGGGCTGTTATCTTATGGACACAGTTTAAGAAGCTGCCATCTCTCATCTTTAATGTGAAGCCATCTGAACCACTTTTCACCTCCACTACAATAAAGCAATACAGATATACTGATTAATAGTATGCACAAAATATTTGTGAAGAAAACAAAATCTAGAAACAGGCAACGCATTATTCTTCAAAGAATCAACAGTGAATGCCTTTTGGAGCTTATTTGCCCCAAAGCAGGCATGCAGAATTGACTTGTATCTATTTTAAACTTAGGGTGTATCTTGATCAACACCATTGAAAAAATAGATGTGGCAAGAGAACACAAGTTTTCTCTTAAGTAGTTCATTAATATCCTAGCAAATAAAGTTTATAACACACCTACCACAATATTCCAACAATCCAGTGCAATGATAACAGTTACAAAAAGAGACAGAAAGTGAGAGATTACTGGTTAATAATCGGTCGTAAGAAAACAACCATAGAACTAGGGGTTGTACAATGCATAGTCACATACTATCATTTGACACTTTTGGAGGTTAACAGCAAAATACATTGTTGTATCTATGGACCTAGGAAATCCAGACACATGTTAGCAAGCAAGAATACCAAATTATAAGATGAGCTGATGAAGTTTATATAAACATAGCTATTCCAACATTCAGTCTCATGAACTGGTAATGAGAGTACATCCTACCAGCTTCAATTACACTGGAGTTGACATAATTCTCATCAATTTCCTTTTCTGTTATGTTACCGCTTCCGTTAAAAGATGAACTAAAAGTGCAATGAACGGTACCAAGCCTTCAGATATTAAGTGGGAGAGTAAGCATGCTGTCATTAGTAGATCGTTGGCGTACACTGTTATAACCCCAAAATGCACTTCTGAGCATGGCATTCTTCATCAAAGCAAAACTAATTGGTACTTGGTAAACACCGACCTGCTTCGCACGAATAGCTAATGACCAAGTCCTAAGATCAACAAACAATTTCACTACATGAACTAGATTATAATAACTTAAAAGAAACCAAAAAGTATCCATGATCAAATCAGTTAAGCTATCATCAGAAATTTCACCAACACTTTACCATTTAGGCATTTCCTACTCAATTAAGTTAGCAACTAGCAAGATAAGACATCAGAATCTTGATAGCAGCTTCATAAAACATATAATTGATTTCCCACTTGATACTATTTCAAAGCTTTCCAGAAATAAATGTTCCTTCTATTTATTAATGTATATTACTAGTCTACTACAATTAGGTTTTCACACTTTTTATAGTGATACCCTTCTGGACCAAATGTCTGATACACAATCTGCTACAGAAAAAACAGCCAACAAAACAGAGAATTCTTGTCCCACAAAGGCCACAGTATAATTCATGCAATATTCAATATTATCTAATCAATTTTCCCAGTTAAATATAAAGTAAAAGTCCCAGGGAAAGTACCCAAGACCTCAAAGGCTCAGGTTTGACATCGGCTCAAATCCCATTTACATCAATGACTTTTTGGTGCTTTCTAATCATTGCCCTTGGTTGGCGCTTTCTTCATCTCCTTCCCGAGCTTATCCAATATTGTATCAGTCACATCATTTGGTAAGCAACCTGCATCTAACATCATCCTTAGGAGTTTGTGCGCATCTTTCAGCCTACCCACCTTTGTATGAATTTCAATTAATGTGTTAAAAGTAACAATATCAGGGTTTATCCCACTTTTCCTCATCTGCTCAAAAAGCTTCAATGCTTCATCAACTCTACCAGCCTTACCAAGGACATTCATGAGAGTATTGTACATAACAATGTCAAGATAACCACCCTCGCTCACAAGCTTATCTAGAATGGAGCTAGCTAGATCTGCTCTTCCCATCTTTCCCAAACTTTGAATGATAATGTTATATGTTGCTACATCAGATGGACAAAGGTTCTCACCCATTTCATGAAGAATTCCCCACGTTTGATCAAAATAACCCTTCTTCACAAATGAACTCATGATGGAATTGTATGTGTAATTCACAGCATCAATTCCCATATCAGTAAAAACCTCAAACAGTTTGCAGGCTATGCTCAACTGACCCTTTGCTAAAAAAATGGACAAGTATGTATTAACCATGTCAATATCAAATGAGTTCATCCCTTTTGCTTGAACTCGCCGACCCTTGTTCAAAGAGAACCATTTAAAAAATTGGCTGTTGGATTTGACTTCATTCGCCAATTGATCCATGTAAGGAGATGATGACCACTCATCCACATCAGCAGTGCCTGACTCCCAATCTGAATATTCATCATCACCTGATCCTACACCGCTATCTGCTCCACCATCAACTGAGAGCAAGTCCACAATTTCACTAAAATTGCCTTCAGCTGGGAAAATGGGGGTGCAATCCTCTTTTTTTTTCTGCTGATGTTTCAATGTAGCTTCCATATTAGCTTTCCACCTGAGAACATTGTGCAACAAATCTCCATCTCTTATGTGTCTCATCAACTGGTCTGTTGAATTCCATCGACCTTGCTTATAAAATCCAATTAAGAGTGAAGTTATAGTGACTAGATCAACAACAAATCCCCTGCCTTCCATCTCTTCTACCAAATGCAAGGCTTCCTCGATTTGGCCCTCCCTACAAAGATGCATAATGATGATGCTATAAGTAATTCCATCGACAAACTGCCCTTTCTTTTTCAAATCATAGAAAAGTGTGTAACCAGCAACTGCCCTGTCATTTTTAATCAGCCCATCAATTAAAATGTTGTATGTCCAACATGTTGCTCTAACCCCTTCTTGCGTCATCTTCTCAAAAAGTTGGCAGGCTTCTGTGAGCTTTCTAGCCTTTAGAAAAGCATCTAGGAGAGAATTGTATACAACAGTATCTGGTTGGAAACCACTACATAGCATTTCATTAAAGATCTTAGTTGCAACTTCAACCTGATACGATTTGGAGCAGCCTTGGATTAATATACGATAAGTGAAAGCATCAGGCTCATGACCTGAGTGTTTTAGCTCCTCCCAAACAATTAATGCATCCTTCACCTTGCCAACTAAGCAGAGTACATGTATGAGACTGTTATAAGTACACAAATCTGGACCACAACATGTACCAGCACTTGGTTCCTTCATCTCCCTAAAAAGACGGAGTGAAGTTTCAAGGTCACCCCAACAGCCAAATGAGTGAATGCATATATTATAACCCCATGTATCCAATGCAATGTTCTTCTCTCTCAAACAGGAAAATACTTTCCCAAACTCTTCCTTCATTTCGGCTCTTCTGAGAGAAACGAGCAATTCATTGCAGGCAACAGGCTCACAGGGAACAGCAGCTCCACTGCCACTGGACATTTCTAAAAGTCTGGTAAACATAGTTAAAGCTAAACCAAGCTGCTTTTTTCGAACCAGAGCAATGACAACAGAATTATACATTAGGGGACTAAAGGTAGCTCCTAAAGCTTCCATCTGTTCAAGAGTTGCTAGAGCAGAATCAATCCGACCAGAATGGATAAAAGCATCAAGCAGAAGCTTAAAGGTGGCTGAATCAACAAGGACGCCATCATGCTTCATCGCACTAAATAGATACCGCACCACATGATCATTAAGGTGATGGCGACTCCTTGAATCACAAAGTACACGGAAAATCTGGGAATAAGCTTCTGTAGAGTGTTTATAACCATACCTATCAGAGCACCACTTGAAAAACTCAATCTTTTTTGAAAGGTCAAGGGAGGTCTTTCTAAGAACATGCTGAATAAGACTCTCAGAGAGAGATACAGAATCAACATCAAGATTTTCCGTTCCAGATCGAGACAAAGTTTTGGTGATATGGGCTGCCACGAGAAGGTTGCCGATTTCTTTTGATTGAGTAGAGATAGACTTTGATCTCTTCAATTGGCCAGATGTAGAAGAGCAGAAGTAAGGACAGCTCCTCCACAAAACAATATATAAAGAAGTTTGCATCCCAAATCATTCTAAATCTTCAATTGAAACCTACAATGATGATCAGATTCTCAAATATATTAAAATAAGACTTGAAGTGTGACGCAAAAATGTTTAAGTCATACAGAAACCAGTCAAATGATAGGACAAAAACATAACTACAACCAGCATCCACACAAAAATCTGGTGTTGGCTTAAGAAAGAAAAATGTAGTCAAATCTTACATTCTTAAATTGAACATTTTGCATAATGTCTTTCCTACACCCTCTCAAAATCTCCTCTACACGTATGCGGGGAGGAGAATATATGAGGCTGTAATATTACACCCGGGTGATGGATGGAAATCGCGACAACTATAATTCATATTCACATAATTCATAATTCATGTTCACATAATGCATATCGTGCGCATACATGTCAAGAAACCAAATAAAAAGTCCTACACCAAACTTTTAATGTAAGTAGGCAAGTAACACACAGCACACAATCTACAATTCAATAACTTATATTCTAAATTATACACTTAATGCAGTGACAATTAACTTAGATTGTGAAATTGATATGATGATAACAAAAAGAAACAAGTTACCTGAGAAACTGCTTGAATGGGAGATGCAAGTATTAGAAGGATTCAACGGAGAACGTGATAACCCCATTAAAGCCAAAACGTCCCTTTTCCTCCTAATTGAGTTCTTGAACTCTTAGTTCATCAATTTGTAGGTTCAAAATGAGAGGAATGATGATGGAGGATTTGGGGTTGGCTTCATTTGTTGAGCTTAAGACTTTAATGGTGGCTAATGATGCTGTCTTTGACGGCGGCAGTGGTAGAGCGAAGGAAGCCGGTGGTTGTGGAGGAGAGAGAGTGTGGTTCAGGAGGAAAGAGTAAATTGAGGAATCCAGTAATTACTCCCTCCGTTTCAGTTTATAATGCCTTGTTCACTTCAACTTAAAAAAAAAAAAAAAAAAATATTAAGTAAAAATAATTTCACTTCATTAAAATAAGTTCAGTTTAGTAAATTAATTTCAGTTCAGTAAAAATAATTTAATTAAGCAAAAATCAGTAAAATTCAGTTTTCTTAAAGAAGAATTATAATTGGAAAATCAGTAAAAATAATTTCAATTCAGCAAAAATAATTTTAGTTCAGTAAAATTAATTTAAGTTCAGTAAAAATAATTTAAGTTCAGCAAATATAATTTTGTTTCAGTAAAAATAATTTCAGTTCAACAAAAATAAGGTGAAGAGAACAGGGCCTAGTGCCCTATACTATTTTTGGGCGTTTCAAAATGATGTAATTAATCCATGAATAATTCTAATTAATCCATGAATAATTAATCTAATTAGGTGTTTATAGAGTCAAATAATTCTGATTGGTTAATGTATGTGCTAGTAGATTGCTGCCATGGCAAATTTTCCAATCAAAATTTATTATAGGCGATTTAATTATAGCCAATAACCATAAATAAAACAAATAAAACAAGAAAAGACAAAACATAAATTACAAAGTTGCAATCAAATTCTAAATTACTAAGATTCCTCCTTTTTTTATTTTAAGTGATTGATTCCCAAGGGGACTAACAAAGTGAAACGGAGGGAGTAGTAAACTATTTTGATGATGACTATGGTTTTAAAATGTTAGATTTAAGGAAAAATTGTCAAAAATCACTTTTTATAATACATTTGTTGTGAAAAAACACTTTATAATTTTATTTTTTTTCTTTTTTGAAAGCACACCTAAAATCTTTTTTTTTTCAAACTAACACCTTAACCCGATTTACAGTGTTTGACTTGATTTTCAAGCATTGACCCTCACATGAGTCACACATGATCCGATAAAAAACCTCTCTTTCTTAATTTTTTCCCCCTTTTTCCCTCCAATTGAACTTCCTCTCTTCTCTATTCTTCCAACCAAGCCTCAATTACTTTCCAATGAAGAAGGAAACTCCATTGTTGAGCTCAAATTGCTGTAATTAACCTGATTTCGAGGCTATTAAGTTATTTTATTTAATGAAATTACTTGTTAATTTTGTTGGGTATTCAAATATTCATAAATTAGGGTTTGTAATTGGAAATTAGGATTACTATTTTGGGACTGATTTATGCTCACCAATGTGTTTAGGATGGAATTAGCAGTAATTTCAAGGGGCCAATGTGTTTAGGATGCCCATCAATGTGGTCTTTGATTATTATTATTATTTTTTTTTCTCTATATGCTTGCAATATTGGGCTTCAATAGAAGAAGGGAGTGAGGAGGTGGGTGGGGTTTTTGGGTGGTGGGGGGTGATTGACGGGGGTGGAATTTTCATGGGAGTAGATTTATTGGGCGAGATGGTGTTGGTGAGGGTGGTAGTGAATTGGTGGTGGCAGTGAGGTGGTGGCGGTGGGGTGGTAGTGAGGTGGTGGTGGCGGCGAGGTGGTGTTGGTGAGGGAAAAGGGAAAAATATAAAGGAAGGTGGTTTTATGAGATTATGTGCAAAGTCAATGCCGGAAAACCAAATCAAACACCAAAATTTGGGTTAAGGTGTTACTTCTAAAAAAAAAGAGGTTTTAGCTGTGCTTTCACGAGGATATTTAATAAGGTTTTTTTTCACAAAAAAGGTGTTATAAAAGGTGGTTTTTGACAATTTTTCCTACATTAAACTATTTAGATGATAATTACAACCAAACTTGTGTATAATTTCTTAAAAAAAAAAAAATCGAACACGTAGTATTTAAAATTGAACATTTAGTACAAAATGAACATTTAATACACTAAAATGAACATCTATTACATAAAAATGAACATATTTTAATGATTTATTTTATCTTTATTTGTTGTTATTAATTATATATATACAATGAAATTGAACTTATATAACTACATGAAAATCATGTTCATTTTTAAAATATTAAATATTAAAATTTTATTCAATGTGTTCATTATTTTACGTGTTCATTTTATTTAACGTGTTCATATTTTTTTTAATGAATTGTTCATTTTAATTATTAGGTATGATCCAATTATTTTATGATTTGTATGATAAATGTTTATTTTTTAATATACTAAATGTTCATATTTTTTTAAGGAAATTTTGAATTTTAACATCAGGAAAAAAAAACACGAAAATAGTTTTTAACACTACAAAAACAAAACCTTTTATTTTAACACCACAAAAAATTTAAAAAATTGGCTTTTACCACCACTTAACTGGTTCATGAATGGGATCCGTTATTGGGACCCATAATGCCTAGGTGTCAACATATTATTGGTCTAAATAAATAAAAAAAAAATTAAAAAAAAAAACAAAAACCCTAAAACTAACCCAGCCACCCACTTCGCAACCGTTGGCAACACGTCACCGCCACTACCTATAACACCCTAGAAATTCCTTCCCTTTAAAATACCTGTTTTGTCCTGTTTAAAACTTTAATAGGAATATCTAAGACATTACCGCCACCGTGATAACGGCTAAGACAACTATCAAAGACACACAGCGGAAGACTAATTTCAAAACCTTTCAGAACAAGTCAACTTGAAAAAGTCAAGCAACGAAAGTAAAGTCAAATCAAAGTCAAACGAAGTAAAATAAAATCAACCTACAACTTGGAACCATTATAGGCCCTTATTAAAAACCATACCGAACTCAAAACCTTTACGTTAGTCATGCATAATAATAATATCACAATTAAATAAAGCGATAACACATCATATACTTATAGAAACTAGCATGATTCGCTCTTCACTCATGCCCATTCATGAAAATGCTTCATCACCTGAAAAGCTTATCTCTACCTATTTCCACTACTCTCCATTAAAAATGGGTCATCATAGGGCCAAGATAAAGACAAGGCCAATAACACACAAAACACACAATCAGCAAAGCTAAGTACATAAGCGCAATTAACACACTAGCATACAATTCCCTATCAACACACTACTTACCTTGTTGCATCTGTTTTTCAAGCATTTCACATTCAATAAAAATTCTCACTAGACACTAAATAATTTATTTAGCGTTGATTACGCATCGAATGAGTTTCCCACTAACCTCCCCCAATAAATTGAGGTTACTGACACGGGAGCTAACCATGCCAGCATCAAAAACCACACATAGGTGGCGAAATTCCTGCGCATAATAATAATAAAAGGAATGTACAGCGTCCTGTACTCCAGTAGAAGTTATGGTTAAATATAAAACCCCATAAATCCCCCCATATGTTCATACTCAAGGTATATATGTTCCAAGAGTTTTGGTGCGTAATCTCTTTCACTTTACGTTGTTTACAGATTATTAAACTTGGTGATGACCCTCAAACCATAATCATTCAATCAACAATAATTATTCAAACAATCAAATATATCAATTAAATTCTTGAATAATTAGTGACCACATAATATTTAATGTTGAACCCTTTTTAATTCTACCTCGGTGCCAATGACACCTTAAACGCATAAAGCGCCACAGATTCTATCCCTCGGTGTTAAAAACACCTTAAGTGCACTCAGGCACCAACATACAATTTATTCCTCGTGTACATAGACACTTATATAGCTCTTTCCTCATGCTTATAGCATCAATAAAAATTATATGAACCATAATAAAATTCTTTTTCAATATTCCAAACCAAATTAAACATTTACTTTAATTAAACATGCTCTCTATCATGCCATAAATAAATATGTGGTTCATAAATAATATTCCAAGCTATTATTTTCCATTCAATAATCCATCACAAATAAATCATGCTTCATAATCCAATCACCAATAACATCCAAATCATAATTTCCAATCCAAACCTATCATGATACTACTTGAAATCAATCAAACACATTTAGCATGCTATTACATCAACATAATTATGCTAAGTACGCGAACGTACCTTGTATACGATCTTAATATCGCCAGAATTAATAAAAATCGCTCACTTCAAAGTCTCCTACAATTTAAAATTAAAGAAGAGTATTAAAATCCACTCTTCACAAATTTTCAGCAATATGTACTACTATAAAACCCCTCATAATTTATTTAAAATAAGCTGAAATTATATTTGAAACATCATACTTTAATCCCAATTAATGGGTAATTAAAAATTCCTTAAAGAAACTTGATTTCTAACGCTTTACCAAAAATTCCAGCACTATATTTTCATTAAAACTTGCTGTAATTTAGTCTTAAAACACTTTAATCAAAGGTTTACACCATTATATATCATAATCCTTCAATAATTCATAAATCAAGAACCTAGGGTTTCAAAAATTTGGGCTTTTTAATTAAAAACATAATCTGAAGATTAATTAATATAATACTCATAATCAAACATCAAATTTAAATCACAAAACCCATAATTAATATTTAGATCTAGGATTGAATAGTTTTTTTTTTTTTAAAGTTTTAATTTTTTTTTTCGAAAAAAGGGGGTGGCTGGTCGGCCGCCGGCTGCTGCTGCTGGTGGCTGGAGCCGGCGGCCCACCGGTGGTGGTGGTGGCCGGCGGTGAAGGGGAGGCGACAAAGGGGAAGGGGAAAAAGAGAAAGAAAAAGAAAAGAAAAATAAAGAGAAAAGGGAGAGAAGTTTACCTTGGGTTTTCTCCACTCTAGGCAAAGTTGATTTGCCTCATATGTGGGATATTTATACCCCTTCTCTAAGACCCTTCTCCCTAAACTTTCCTTTTTAATTTTTCTAATCCCATCCCTAATAAAACTTTATTAAAATAAAACTTTACTAAATTAAACCCCAACTTAATTAAAATAATTAATTACATAAACTTTCCTTTTATAAAATATTTCCAAACTTATTAAAATAAATAACTAAAATACTTTAAATAAGACATTTCAATTCAATTAAATACTTCTCAAAATACATATTTTAAATAAAATACGTATAAAAATACAAGGTATTACACTACCCCCCTAACACCGTCATTCCCGGCCCCAGCCACCTGTTTCTCCACCCCTACTCTTTCCTATCCCTAAAACTAGCAACCTAACCAAAACGACCACCAAAAGCTGGTGGTTGTTTTCACACCCCCTAGAAACGACCGCTAAGGGTCGAAAACAACCGATTTATGGCCGCTAAGGGTCGTTTTCAACCACTTAGGCACTAAACCGGTCGTTTTCGACCATTAGCCGCTGTTATTGATGGTCGAGGTTTGATGGTTTGAAAAACTCACTACTTGTTTTTAGCGGCTGTTGGAGAGCTGCTATCGGTTTTGGGGAAAGGAAAAGGGAGGGGCGGAATTTGCAGTGGCTAGGGTGGGACAATGGGCGGCAACGTGCTGCCAGCGGTGAGGATGGGGTGGCTGGGTTAGTTTAGGGTTTTTGTTTTTTAAAATTTTATAAAAAAAAATTTAACTAATTATTTGGAGACACATGGCACAAAAGACCCTAATTAATGGCTTTTTGGACGGCAATCGTTAAGTTGTGGTAAAGTCAAAATTTTTAAACTTTAGATGGTGCTAAAATAGAACTTTTTTTTATAGTGTTAAAAACCATTTTTTTTTTTTTTTTTTGTTTAAGGTGTTAAAATTCAAATTTTTTTTTATCGTGTCCACTTTTTTTTTTTTTTTGAAAATGTTCATTTTTTTATATTTTCATTTTTTATGTGTTGTTTTACTAAATTTTCATTTCTAAGGTCGTACTTCAGTGATTATATGATAATATATTCATTTTCAATATTCTAAATGATCATTGATTTAAAATATTTTCTGTTACTAGTACTAAATATTCTTTATTTTACGTGTTCATTTTTTATTACTAAATGTTTATTGTTTTTGCGTATTCATATTTTTTACTAAATGCTCATTTTATAGAGTGTGGTGCACGCAGCTATCCTAACTGCACCAGGATGCAGCTAAGACCTATTGGTTCTTCCATTTCTTAAATACAATTTTCACACACCAAAGCTTATATCAACTGTTTGTAAGTTTTTCAGGATTTTTTATTTAAAAAATTTGAAGACGGATGATATTACATTAATTATACAGATTTTACAACAAACGAAAGGACGTACGGTAATATAAGTATTATAAGCATAAGAAGCCCTTACACATCACCAACTAAGGCCATAGAAGATTAGAGATTAGGGATTACAGGAGAGGTAGGGACTAGGAATTAGGGATTATAGAAGCATACTACATAGAAGATATGTACATTTTTTATACCAACTGCAATTGTTGCGCCTAGATTAGTAATTATAGTAACAATGCATTTACCTTGCATTGACATTTTAACAGTGTCAAATACTCATTCAATAGTGTTTTTGTTTCGCCAAAAAAAAGACATGCAAAAATTGTGTTCTTCAAATGGCTATTGATTCGTACAAATGGAACACAAATAAGGTTATTTTTATTTGTCCTATATGTAGTCTCAAAGACCAATATGTCTCCATAAATTTTGTATTTCTTAACCATCTATCATTGTATACATCCAAAATATGCAACAAACTTTTTTCCTTATTCACTTAGTCTCACTCAGACCGTCTTAAACCTTTTTGGGGCCCTGTGCCATAAATCTTTTAGGGGCCCTATAACATATAAATATGAGTCCTACTTCTTTAATCTCAAATACTTTGAATTTTTTAGTAATAAATAAATAAAAGGTAAAAATTTATAATGATAGGGTACAAAATTTAAAATTTTAGTAATAAATAAATAATAGGTATAGCTAAAATTTAAAATAAAAGGTAAAAATTATCAAAGGGTATAATGAAAAAATAAAGTAAAAAACTTATACAAGGGTACCACAAAAAAAAAAAAAAAAAAAAAAATCAAACAGTAAAAGGTAAAGTGTACAAGTGAAACCAAAGAAACTTTTCATTTTTTAGTCATAGATAAATAATAGGTATAACTAAAATCTAATATATATATATATATATATATATATATATATATATATATATATATATATATATATATATATATATATATATATATATATATATATATATATATATATATATATATATATATATATATATATATATATATAAAGTAGGCATTTTTTGGGAGCATTCAGAGCGCCACACATGTAAGAGTTTTATTTCAACCAATTAAAATTTATTTCTATTTTATTTTAGAATTAAAAAAAAATCACTTGCCACCTAAGCAAAATTAACGAATGAAATTTGAGAGTTTAAATTCATTTATCTCATAATTATATTAGATATAAATTCGATATAATATAATTGTTTACTCTTTTAGATTTTTTTTTAATATTTAAGTATAGGTTTTTTTTTTTTTAAAAATATTTAAGTATATCATTTGTAATTACCTATTGAAATATAATCTTTATGACGGTTTTGTATAAAGATAAAAAATTTATTGCTATGGTTATATAATTATTTCATAGATCATATATCTGATTTATTTTATAATATAAAAATAACACATCTTAATCAAAATATTTATGTGGAAGCTACAATATGTTATATACTATATAACTTAACATGGAACAACGATATGTTATAAATTATACAACCTTACAACTTAATATACAACTTTATACGTTGGTATGATTTATTAAAAAAAAAAAATTGGTTAGGAAAAAAATAATAATAAAATAGTTAATAGCTTTTGTATGATAAGTTTTTTGAAAAGATATAATATACTACTCCAACTGAACATAAATGATAAATATAGATAGCTTTTCTATGATAAGATTAAAAAATATATATAAATAAATAAATAAATAAACCTCATACATTTATAATAGAATCATTGTACTTGCACTTGAAATATCATACAAATCACATGAAAAATTCCACATCAATTTTTTGTCATCAATGGTTGGATAATTGTTAGTTTAATTTTTCAGTGAATATTTATGTTTATGCTTGCAATTGATTTTCTAATTATTATATTTCTTTTTAATAGATCAGATTAATTAGAGAAGGTATTTTTGTAAGTTCATTTACAATCTAATTTATAAGGTTTGGAAACGATTTTCATAATTTAACTTATATTGTTATTTTTTTAATTATGGGGTGATTATTCATGCAATCATGCGGCAATTAAAACATATCTAGACATTACAATCAAACCTATTGGTTATCAATGGTATTGGAGTGTGCCTCTTCACAAAGGTGATTTAAGCGTGAAATGCATTAAAGTGGATTATATTTCGCAAAGAATATGGCTTATTGGCAATCTCCCACTCCCATAGCTGAGATACATTTCTAACTATAGCATGCTAGAAATGAAGAGTTAATTGAGGTGGTAAAACCTATACCCTAAAATGCTCTTAACATAGAAAGAATACTCTGCTCAATCTGATACATTTAATTAAAAAGAATGTGCATCCCATGGTTCGGGTTTCATAATAATATTAAGATTTATATGTACCGTTTCAGTATTTGAATCAATTCTAATATACAATTTCATTGGTATATTTGCCTTTAACTTTATAATATAAAAATTAAAATTTATTTTATATAAATGTGTTTGGATTTGTTTATTTATCAATTTTATTCCTATTTTTATGTGTATTTTTAAAATGTTTTTATTCTTATTCTAAGCATTTTTCGTTGTTATGTCAACCTATTAATTTTATTTCATGATTATATCTTCTTTTTATTATGATGATTAAGATTCTTATACGAAGTATAAGATCTTGAGAATAAAACTACCCAGTTTTATTATATTGTTGTGTATGATTTTAAAATTTTAACATATCAATTGTTTTTTTTTATTAATAATTTTATCCTTATATTTATCTAAAAAAATTAAAATAGCAAAAAAAATAATGGTAAAGATCAATACGTTATAAGAACCGTGCTTACATCTAGTGAATATTATTTTCACATATTAATGATAAAAAAATAAATAAATAAAAAACACCTTATACGCATCTATTGCTACTAGAATTGAAAGTCTAGTAATGTTAATTATTATAAAACGAATGTCCTAGCGAAGAAATTATTGTACATTTGTGTATCCCTTTATTTTTTTTTGAACAAGTAGTTTACTTTAATTTTGCAACTCTCTTATTTTATTCCACTTTCTTTGACCCCCAAACAAATAGTCCACAAAGAGGCCAAGGTAAATTTCGCACGAGTAATGAGTTATGAATTTATGAATTATGACCATTTTCTAGTACATAGTACCACTAATAATAGTCTAAAATACTCCAAACAAATAAGATAACTTCGTTCTATTTAGTACTATATATAATCCTAGCTTAAATATTTGCTCGACATATATATATATATATATATATATATATATATATATATATATATAGAAATGGGATCATGTGAGAACCTAAGCATAGAATAGGAACTAGGAACTAATCTGGAGCGTTGATCACTCTCAATTCAACGGCCCTTGCTTCACCCGCCTTTTTCATTTCAGTAATGGCATTTTGGTAATTTTGTCACTTTGAATGACCTCCTTTCTTTATCTCTCTCTTCCTTTCATTTTCTCTCTCTTCGCGTCTTCATTTTCTCTCTCTAACATTGCTTGCTCCGCCGCGCCATCTGTTCTTCGATTTTGCGAATTTTTTTGCCCAGATTTTTCGATTTTGATCTTCAATTACATCGTATTCTTCGATTTTTTTTCATTCATTGAGGTACTTTTCTAATTATATTTGTATTTTCCTATTTAGGGTTTTTTATCGTAATTTTTATCAGTTTTTACTTATTAATTGTTCTTTGAATTATTATATACAATTTAGTGTTTGATTTTGTGTTTTATTTTTATGATTTTGGTTTTTAATTTTATGGTTTTACACTTACGGAATTCATTGTAGATGTTTTTTGCATATAGTTGCTATATTGCTTGCTGTTATTAATCAAGTAGTATAATTTGTTGTTGTTTTAAATTTACATTTTGCATTCAGTCATTAACTTCTCTTTATTAGTTTTACTTAATCCTTATAACTTCATGTTTTTTAGTTTCTTCAAGTTTTTAATTTTTTTTTACTTTATGCTCCGACTCATTTACTTTTTAGTATATCTCTAATAGTTTTTATTAGTATATTTTTTAAAAATTTTGTTTACTTTTTGTTATAGTTTATTTACTTTTATTTATTGTTTGTTTACTTTTTCCTTCGATTCATTTACTTTTCAGGAACATATCTGAAAGTGTAGAGTATTGATCTTCTTCTGTCACTACTGAAGATAACAATGTAAGAATTTTCAAAACACCCACTCAGCCTAAAATATATTATGATTCTGGAGGTGATAAAGAGTATATGCCAGGTTGTTCTTTGGAAAACAAACCTTTTGTTGGAATGATATTTGATACTCTTCAAGATGGTATTGCCTTTTATTACAAATATGCTAATGAGTGTGGGTTTAAAGTCCGTTCTAGTACTACTAAATCACAAAAGAATAAGGATGATCCTACTGGTAAAGGATTTACTGTAATTAAATATTTATTATGTAGCAAAGAAGGGTATGTGACAAATAACAAGAAATCTGGTAAACAAGTCGAAGGTTCTTGTTTAAAGAGAAAGACTGTGAAGAGAGTTGGTTGTCCTGCTAAGATAAAATTTAGGTTTTGTACTGGTAGGAAGTATATGGTTTATTGTTTTTATGAATCTCATTCTCATCCTTTTTCTACACCTATTACTAACGAGGCAGGTTACTAAACATGAAGTTGGTTTAAATTTTGCTCATAAGAAGTTTATTTTTGATAACTCAAAGTTAAATATAGGGGCTGTTATGTCTTATAGGATCATGAAAGAACTTTGTGGTGGGTTTCAAAATGTCAAGGGCAGTAAAAATGATTTCAAAAATTTTCCTAGGGACTTGAAAGTTTATATCGCTAATGCTGATGGTGCGATGTTTGTTCAGAACCTTGAACAAAAAGTGAAAAGTGAAGGGGGTTATTATTTTGATTACTGTGTTAATGAAAGCAGGCATTTGACCCGTGTCTTTTGGGCTGATGCTATTGGTAGAAGAGATTATCAATTATTTGGGGACTCTTTATCTTTTGATTCTACCTATTATACAAATAAATATTCATTGGTTTTTTGTCCTTTTATTGGTGTTGATAATCACAAGAGATGTGTTACATTTTGTGCTGCTTTATTATCTAAAGAAGACATAGATTCTTTTGTGTGGCTATTTCAAACTTTTTTGAAGTGTATGGGAAGAGAACCCTCTTGTATTATCACTAATCAAGATCCTGCAATGGGTATTGCCATAGAAAAGGTTTTTACCAAGACTAAACATAGGCTATGTATGTGGCACATAATGAGGAAGGTACCTGAAAATCTTGGAACTGCTTTTTGTAATGAAACTGATTTCCTAAAAAAGCTAAGTGCAGTAGTTTGGGATAGAGAAATTGATCCTCATGTATTTGTTGATGGCTAGAATAGTGTTATGGAGGAGTTTGACCTTGTCGATCATGAGTGGTTTGCATACATGTTCAAGATTAAACATCTTTGGATTCCTGCATATTTTAGGGACTTATTTATGGGTGGTTTACTGCGTTCTACTTCTAGGTCTGAAGGTGAAAACAGTTTCTTTTGTAATTTTACAAACCCTCATGTAACCTGTGTTGAATTCTTTATCCGTTATGAAACTACTCTTGATGCTCAAAGGCATGAACAGGATGAGTTGATAAGGCTTAATAAACTTGAGCCTCAATTGGTTACTCATTTACACTTGGAAAAGCACGCTGCTGTTGTTTATACTTGTGCCATATTTTATGATTTTCAAGAAGAATGCCAGGAAGCCTGTTTTTCATGTGGTGTTGAAAGTTGTAGTTCTCTATATGGAGATGGTGTGGAGTTTTCTGTTATTGTTGATCATGAGAAAAGGAAAAATTTTGATGTAACTTTTGACTTGGCCACATATGATTCAAGTTGTACTTTTAGAATGTTTGAGAGTCAAGGTGTATTATGTAGACACATTCTGTTTGTTATGAAAGGCAAGTGTATACGTGAAATTCCCGATCCTTATATCTTAAATTGTTGGAGAAAAGATGTTCTGAAGAAAGCTTCTGTCATAAATGTTGCTCTGGATGATGCTTTTAAGTATGATAAGAAGAAGCAATTGGTCAGTGATGTATGGTCCAAGATTTTCAGTTGTGTGAGTTTAACTGACCAATCTGAGGATGATTTATCTGAGCTTATTAGGACATTATCTTCATTTGAGGAGCAGATGATATCAAAGAATAATCCTGAAAATGCACCAAGTTCAAAAGAGGTGAAAGATGTTGATATTCAGGTTTTGGTTGGGTCAAATGAAGTAGATGTAAATATCTTGCCTCCAAATCAGTGTCTTAATAAAGGTTCTACCAGAAGTTCAAAGCGGTTGAAGAGTGTAAAAGAAATAGGTACTGAACAAAAATCCAAAAAGGGCAGAACTTGTAGAACTTGTGGTGAATCTGGTGTTTCCCATGACAGTAGAAACTGTCCAAACAAGTAATTTTTCAGGTATTTTACTTTTAAATGTGTTCCATTTACTTTAAACTTCTATTTATTTACTTTAACAGTAACTTCATTTACTTTTTATTTTGTGCAGGTATTATTATACTTGGTACTTTTTTTATTTGGTATTTTACCTCTTTACTTTTCCTATTTACTTTAAGTTGTAATTTATTTACTTTACAATCTAAATTATTTACTTTAATTTGTCACAAATAACTGATGTTTATTTTTGTGCAGTTATTATAATACTTGGAAATTAGAAGATGTTTTGGAAGATCAAGATCAAGATTTAATGAACAAATTTTTTTTTTTATTATTTTTATTATTGTAATATTTTTACATTTACTATAAGTAATTGTATTACAAAACTTAAGTTCAGTTTATTTACTTTTAGCTATTATACATTAACTTTATGAAATAATTCATTTACTTTTATGATATTTTATATCATATGAATTGTTTGATATATATAATGTCCTTATTTAAAAAATTAAAGATAATATCTTGTATTACTCCCTTTGTCATAGAATAGTTGTTACCATTTCCATTTTTTGTTCTAAAATACTTGTCATATTTTCCATGGAACCCGAGTTAACAAGAGTATTTGAGACTTGATCTCGAACATGAATTGACGTGTAGATGACCTGACCTAAATGTAACCCATAGATTATTGACTTGGTGACTTGGACTTGATTATAAGCCGTAAAATTATTGACTTCAACCAAATTCGTCTAAAATTCTATATTGACTTAATTCTCTAACTCGCTAATTATTGACTTGAATTGAATGTAACTTAACATGTTATTAAACTCACCTAAACCTGTACCAAACCTAATAAGATGTAAGGCCGGTTGTAACTCAACTCAAGCATGACTAGAGATGTTAAAAGCACACCCGACTCGACCCGATCCGAAATCGATCCGAAAAATATCCGATTCAAATTTAGACTCGCGTGGACATAACAATTTAGTATGACTTAACTTTAAAAATTTACCCGACCCGACCTGACCATATCAGACCCGATCCGATCATCCGAATTGACACCCCTAAGCATGACCCAATCCGTATTTGATCAACATAGGTTACGGTATTAATTCCTGTTGACCTAACTCGAATAGACCCGACCCATTCTTCCTTAACCCAAACCAAACTCGTTCTTACTGAAATAGTGTGGTGCATGACCTTCCAAAAACCAATATTTTAAAAATTTGTATTTTTTTAGTGTGACCAAGCATTTAACTACCACCTCCACAACCACCTCACAACCACCTTCACAACCACCTCCACCCATGGATGTGGGGCAGGTCAAGTAGGAGACCCGACCCATCCCCAGTTTGGTGGGCATGGGTCTCGGTTTTGCGGGTGGTGGGGCGGGGATGGATGGATTTTAAGTTGTACCCGCCCCATCCCTGACCCATCCTACCCGCTCCACTTTGTACCTGCCCCATTCCCAATTCATACCCACATATATATATCTTTAAAACAAAAATAATATACTTTTATACTATTTAATAAAAGAATTACGTGAATTAAAATATTGTACCCGTCGTGGCATCGTGGGGAAGGGGATGGGGATTGAAAGGCCAACATCCGCCCCGCCCCGCCCTTATAATCAAATTAATTCACTTTACTTATAATCGAATAACATGTTTTTAACTTGAATTTTTTTCTTGTTTTGACTTGAATACTTTTTACCATTTCCACCTCTACTTTAGATCCATTTTCTATTACTTTAACAGTATTTTTCTTTACTTTAAAATTGAAAACCATATTTCAGAAAGATTTTTTTTTAAAAACTTTTTCTTTTACTTTAAACATAGTGTTATTTACTTTAACACTATTTTCATTCACTTTTAATCGAATAACATGTTTTTTACTTGAATTTTTTTCTTGTTTTGACTTTAATACTTTTTCCCATCTCCACCTCTACTTTAGATTCATTTTCTATTAGTTTAACAATATTTTTGTTTACTTTAAAATCGAACACCATATTTCAGAAAGGTTTTTTTTTTAAACTTTTTTACTTTTACTTTAAACATAGTGTTATTTACTTTAACACTATTTTCATTTACTTTTTGATTGATTTCTTCTACTTTTACATCTACCACCATTTTTGACACAGAACAATCCCAGTAATTCAACTAGGAGATATAATATATATTCTTCATACAAACATACTACTTAAAACTACTGATATATTCTAATATCTATGATATATTCAAATCTACTGATATCATTTACAATTGTTCGGATGCTTTCTTCTCTTCCCAATTCTCAAAATTTGTAAGTAGTGTTTGTTTCATTTGATTGTTATCATTGAGAAGTAGGTCAAGCACCGTTCTTATGTGATGGTGATTCAGTCTTGGAAATTCCTGTAAAAAAAAAAATAAAAGATTAACTTTAGTTTACATAAATTACCAGATAAGTATAGAGTTCAAGGACTTCAAAAATAAGTCTCTTTTATTGTTCCTAATCCTATCCCATTTACACCATCATAAACCTTCATATGCAGCATTAGATAGCTTGCTGAGAAATTATCTTCTTTTTCTTTTTGGAATGGAAGTTCAATTATTCTCAGCTTGTTGGACATCGTATCATTTGCTTGTGGATGCTTTCTTTTTTTAAACAACTTTTGTACTTGTATCACCTGCAATGCAATGAATATTAATATAATATTAGACATTGAAAAATGAATTTAAAGACATTTTTTTAATCTATTGATTCTTTACCGTTTCTAAGATAAAATTCTGTACAGGCTCATATTCTTCATTAGTCACGTACAAAGTGCTGTCCAGATGATCAATTGTTTCATCTTTGAAGTTTATCACAACAAGAAAATAATGATCTTCCATCTTCAAAGGTATAAATACCTACACATAGGTTTGTTTTACACATATTTACTTTAAACCTGTTTTTTATTACTTTAAACATATATTGTTCTACTTTAAATATTAATTCTGTCTTACACATTGAGCTGAATCTAAGTCCAATTATTGTGAACTGTTCTAATCAATCCATAGTTTTTGCAGACTTGTTACTCCTTTTTTCCCAAGAGCATTCAAACACATTGTTAAAGCATCCTGCAAAAAATAAAAAATAAAAAAAAAAAAAAAATCTAAAGATTATTACTAATATTTGTTTAATGCATAATTTTAAATTATAAAATTAAATTGGAAAAACTTACCATGAACTCAAATCCAAAGAAGAATCTGATCAAGTCATTTTCAGACCTGTCTTTTTGCATTTCAATGTCATTGAGGTGGTTTGACCAAGCAGTGATTATATTACTTGAAACTTTCCATTCATTGAGGAAAGCGTTACAATCTTGCCTTAATATTTCAATTGAATCTATAAACCAGCCAACTACTTCGCTGTAATGTTGAATTAAAATTAAAGTTATACTTATGGCAAACAATTTTATATATAATGCAATATGAGTATTTGTTTTTTAGCAAATATAAAACATACCTCTTGTTTGGAAAGTTTTCGTCATCATTGATTGCTAAGTAGTCAATCACTTGGTGACATGTCAAACTCATGTTATCCATTACTTCCTTGTGTTTCTTCAAGAAATCAGAAACACATATCATATCTTCCACCCCTTTCTCCTTCTCTAGTTTCCTAACTACCCTGAACCTTGAAATTTTTCCCATAAGTTGTTTTCTTTTAGTGTTTATGTCTTCCAAAGCAAGAGTAGCACATATTTCTGCACGATACACCTTTCTCCTATTTGCTAAATCAAGGTCAGAATCAAAAGTGTCTCCAGAAAAACACATCATATGGATCATTGTAAAAACACCACAATCAAGAGTATATCTTGGTGTCTTCCACTTGAAGTTAACTTCATCAAACTCATATTCTAGTATTTCATCAGCTTTTTCATGATTAATTCTCTTCAGAAAGTTTGACATTTCCTCCACCTATAACATTTGTAAAGCAATATATAAGTAATACAAATTTATAGTATAAATTACTTTAATAAACATATGATTTACTTTAATTAGAACATCTTTAACTTTATACTTTATATTATTTTTTTTACAGGTAATATAATGTATATTTTTAATAGATATTCTTTTACTTCAATAAAAATATTATTTACTTTAATCAGAACATCTTTTACTTTATATTTTATCTTATTTTTTTTACAGACATTATAATGTATACTTTTAATACATATTCATATACTTTAATAGTAGTCTTATTTACTTTAATAATTTACTTTTTATAAAGCAAAAAAAACTTACCACAATAGATCCAAGAATTCTGTAGAAAGGCTTTTGCCTGTCATCATACTCCCTGTTATCCAAGTATTGAATGGTCTGATTCATAAAGTTAACCACTATCAAACTATAGTGGTTACTCAGACAGATTGGAACAAAAATCTGTCATTAAAATTACAGTTATTAGTCTACAAATTCAAAATCACAATGGCCTACAATGTAGTTTATTATACATGAATAATAAGACATACCAACTAAGCTGTCATAATTTTCTCCTTTGCATCACATAGGCACATCCAATCATACCATGCCTGATTCAATTCTTGTGAGTGTACTGAAGGAGACTTCACATATGTTGTTTTATCTGTTTGCTGGGAAGCATCTTGTGACATGAGAGACAGCTCTAGAGGTCTCTGTGTATTAATGAGCACATAAAACATATTACTTAATGAGATCATACATGTTTAATTATGACTTAGCTTAACATTTTATTTAACTCTTACATTGTGGTCAATGCCAAAGAAAAAGTATGAAGGATCTTCTTTCAATCGAGAATAATTCATAAGGAATGACCAACATTGAACTATATTAGATTTTATCATTTGAGCAGGGGCTGTTGGAGCTAGGGATGTTGTGTCATCTCTTGTTATCATGGGAAGACCTTCAAATTTCACAATCTCTTCACTGTGCAAAATTAAATATTTATAGTAAATAAAATATTATTTAAAGTAAACTAAATATTATCTAAAGTAGATATAATATGTTTGAAATTAAATAATACATTACTTACTGTTTGAATGGGCTATACTTCACAAAGCAGTAATCAGCCACTACTTGATAAAGCTCTGGCATTTCATGCATTCTTGATTTGTTTCCTTTCATTGTCTTTGAAACAAAATCAATTTCAACATCTTTTTCTCCACAATCTAATTTGATTTTAACTTTTGAAACTATCTCCTGGTGAATGTCTTTAAGTTCAATGGTTGTTTTTGCCTGAAGTTGTTTTTCAGCATCACCTGAAATAAAATAGCAGATATAGTTTCAAAACAATCATCCACTATTGACTATGGATTGATTAAATATTTACTAAAGTTAACAACTTACTTTCAATTGTTTTGTTTGTTGCTTTCTTTGTAAGTGTTGGCTGATTTAGGATACTCTCAGTGACTGAGTGTACTACACTACTAATATCAGCATCAACTTCCTGGTTATCAACATCCTTTTCTCCTTTCTCTTCATTATTCTCTTCTTTCTTTTCAGTGTTCTCTTTCTGCTTCTCATCTTCCTTTTTACCTTGTTCCTTCTCTTGTTCATTCACTTGTTCCTCCTCTTTGTTGTCTTCTTCCTTGTTTTCCTTATTTTCTTCCTCCTCCTTATCAACAGCCTCCTCCTTTTGTTCCTTTTCTTCCTCATCCTTCTTTTTCTCCTTTTCTTCCTCCTCCTTTTTCTCCTTTTCTTCCTCCTCCTCCTCTTCTTCCTCCTCCTCTTTTTTGTCATCCTCCTCTTTTTTTTTCATCATCCAGATCCTCTATTTTCATATCTTCATCATCATCATCCAAATTGACAGTTTTAGGATCAACTGCATTTTCTTGATTAGGTTTAGGATCTGTTTTAGAATTTTTGTGTTGCTCCTCCCATATTGACAGAATCACACTAGATACATCTCTTAAATCATCATAAAGCCTGACTATTTCATCCATAGCCCTTTGTACTTTAGGATCTTCCATTAGCTTTTGTGTTTCAGAAACCTTTTGAGAATTTGATGTAGACACATTCATTTGTTGCTGTTTTATCTTCTCTCCTAAGGTAACTATACGCTCAGCATGTATCATTGCAAAGAGTTTTGAATCTCTAGTCAACAAATGCAGTTCTTCTTCAATTTCCTTCAAAATAAATAATAACAATTTATTAATACATTATTTTTTAACACAAATACTTTATTTTTAAGTTAATTTGTTTACTTTTAAGTCTACATTATTTACTTTATGTTTATCATTTACTTTATATTATTACTACTAGAAGCAGAGCAATTCAATATAATAAAAGTAAACAAATATGAGATAAAAGTAAAGACATTTCATTTAAAGTAAATACAAGAAATCATTGTAACTTATAAAAAAATTACTCACATCTTTTGCAGCATCATGTATTTCACTATATGTCATGACACCTTCTGGTAGGTTGAATGACACCAATCTTCTCTCTCTATCAGCAAAGTTTCTATAAGCATTCTCAATTACATCTCCCAAGAATGCTTGCTTTTGTTTTCTTCTACAAACTGGATAGACATCTTTTTGGAGTTCTCCTTGACCAAAAGATGCCTTTGCCTCATTTGCAATTCTTTCTTTCAGTTTCTCATCTGACCAATGTTTGATCAATGGCATGTTGTAGGTTCAGTCTGCCCTCTGAATGCCAGATGATGAAAGTAGACAAGTTGAAGAATCAGGACACATCCACTGATTCCTGATCTTGATTCCTTGTTTTTGTTGTTCTTGAAGCTCCTCACTGCTTTGCACAAGTTATTCATCACATAACCACACCAATCTAGGTTATGTATCTGTTTCACATTGTCTGCATAGTTGATTATCTTGTAATCAATCACTCTGTTTGCAACAGGGGCCAAGAATGTGCTGCAAACATACATCACAAAGAATCTTTTAAAATCCTCCCTCCTTTCTTCAAAGTCTTTAATTTGTTATCGAAATTATTCACAATTATCTCATCATCTTCTGGAATTCCTAGATTAATATATTCTTTACTATATAAATTTATGAACCTTTTGATGCTTCTAGTTCTTTAATCCTTCTCTTTATCAATATTTGCTTTTTTGAAATCCTTTGAAGCTTAGCACCTAATACATTTAGTTTGCATAATCAGTTTATAGGTATAAACATGTTACAGAACTTTTAAAACATTTACTTTATAAGCTTTTTTATTTACTTTACTAAACTAACCATTTACTTTCATATTCAATTATGTAATAGTATGCATCTTTAAATTTGTAACATAGACTTATACAGATAAATGATTTACTTTATAAATGCTTCTATTTACTTTATCAAATAATTATTGTATTTCAATATTATATACCTTTAATTGGAGATTGCTTTGAATTTGCAGGAACTTTCTTGGCTGCAGGAGTTATTTTGGCTGTAGGAGATTTCTTGCCTGCAGTAACTTTTTTATTTGCAGCAACCTTCTTTGCTGCAGGAATTTCCTTTGCTGGATCTGGTTGTGTTGGAGGTTTTTTCTTTGTAGTTTTGGCCATTTTAATCTGTCTGCAATTCAAAACAAAAATGAGATGACCAATGATAATGTATAGGGTAATGTAATGAGCAAGGATTTTCATCTTTTTTGATATGTTATACACAAGCAATGATAAAAAAGTCACATCAATTTATTGATTAGGCACATCTACTTTTAGGCACATCTTCAGTTTGCACATCTACTTTTAGGCAATTTCTATCTACTTTTAGCAAATTTCTGTCTACTTTTAAAAATAATGCACTCAAAACCATAGAAACTTAAAATAAATTACTTTTAAGTTACTTTTATTTAATTTCTATTTACATTTTGCAAATCTCTATCTACTTTTAGCAAATAGTAACAATAATGCACTTAAAAATTACTCATAAATTAACCAAAGTCACTTGATTACTCAGCAGCAACATTTTCAATAGCAAATAGTAGAGCAGAAGTACCAAAACAACAATAATGAACTAAAAAATTAATCATAAATTAACCGAAGTCACTTGATTACTCCGTAGCAACATTTTCAATAGCAAATAGCAGAGCAGAAGTACCAAAGCAACAATAATGCACTAAAAAATTACTCATAAATTAACTATTATCAACAATTACTCCTAAATTAATCAAAACTATTCTAAATTAGTACCAATTGAAATCTAAATTACAAAAAATTTAAACCAAAATAATAATTAAATTAAACATAATTTGAACAAAAACAAACTAAATTGTGAAAATACCTGATTTAGAAGAAATCGAACTTAAAAATGCCCAAATTGAACTTCGAAGTTCTCCGATTCAACTTCTGGTAGTTCAAATTTAACATAATCAAGCAAAAAAGACAAATATAAGTAAAAAATTGCAACAAAAATAGCAAAAAAGAGTACGAACTTCGAAGTTTTGATATAATACCTAACATTCGTCCATTTTTGCCTATTTTCGAAATTTTTTGTTCCGAAAATGAAATATGTAGACTGTAGAAGTTATAATTGTGATTATATAGCGAAATTAAGCAGTTGTATGGATGGTTATGGCGGTTTTCGAAGCTTGTGAGCAGTTGATAATGGCGAAGAAGAGTAGAGAGAGAAGAGAGTGAAAATGACGGAGTAGAGAGAGAAATCGCGCCTTAATTTTTCTGAATCAATTTCGGCCGTTAGATCACGCGCCTCTTGTCTCTAATCTAACGGTCTTGATTAGTTCTTAGTTCCTATTTTGCAATTGGTTCTCATTATAACCTGGTCCTATATATATATATATATATATCTCGAACAATTTTAAATAATATTTCAAAAGGATATTAATATTTTGAATTATTTTCATACAAATCTAATATAATAATAATATGGAACCCTGATTTAATCTAACCAAAGCAGAATAATCAAATATGAAGAGTAACAAATATTTCTTGCCCTTTTCTCTTATTGGAAAGACTTAGCATCACTAACATGATCATTACTCTCAACTCCTTCGAAAAAATTGTCATCATAGTATCTTTCAAGACGATCAAGCTTGGCTTTGATATTGTACAATCTTACAAGGCTATGAGTACGGTACTATTAGTTTACTTTATTAATAATTCAATTTGTATAAGATATTTGTTAGAATAGTTAGAATTACTTTATTACTAATTCAATTTGTATAAGATGTTTGTTAGAGTTGTTAGAATTTCTAAGTGTATGTTAAAAACTTGACATTGTAACTATACGGTTATACTCACTACATACATATGCAATAATTGATAGTTAATTGTTACTATGTACATTCTTTAAATTAAAGGATAAATTATTGCATATGTATGTAGTGAGTATAACCGTACGACGCATATCGCCTATATATAATTCTATAATAATGCACAATTGTTCTCCGCACTTCTAAGTAATAACTTCAATTTTACAATATAATGTATTTCCAACAAGTTTAAAGTAATATTAATTAGTATATGATGAATCATATGACTTATCAAACTAAACATTAAATGATCAATAATATATTATAATTAAGTTTATAAGGGTGTGTTCTATTCACCTAATTTTCATTGATCTGAACTTATCTTAACTTATCTGAATTTACGTGAACTTATCTGAACTTATTAAACCTTATTAAAACTTATTTTAGTTGTAATTATACTTGGTTAAACCTTATTAGAACTTATTAAATCTGAACTAAATTTATCCGAACTTAACTAAACTTATTACACCTGAAATAAGTGGAAATAAGATGAACAGAATATACCCTATGTTATAAGAATGTAAATACGAAGTATGTAGTATATGAAATGAAACTCTATTACGGGTTAGGTTGACACGAAACTAAGCACGCACAAATATACAATCTATGTTCATAGTGAAAATAATAATTACGGAATTTGTAATTGGTAATAATAATAATAATAATAATTCTACTACAAAACGAAGTAATTAAAAGAACTCTGTAAAAAAAAAAAAAAAAAAAAAAAAAGGTAAAAAGTTTTTTTTTTTTTTAAAAAAAAGGTAGTATAAAAACCCCATTATAAACTCCACCCTAACCCTAGTTTCTCTATAGCCACTCCTTCCTCTTCTTCATTCTCTCTTTCTTATACAACTTGTATACTATGCATATGCTTCTAGGAAAATCCTAAATCATCTCCATTTTTAGGTATGTAATTTACCTCTATATCTTAATTTCCAATAATCCCACCATTATATTAAACTAATTCATCTTGATATTGCTAGATTTTGTCTTTTTTGAAATTAGCAAAGTACACATATAAATTTGATTTTTTTGGGCTACCTAAATTATTGTATAGGATGAATTGTTATCAAAGACGATTAATATAAGTATTATAATTTATACGGGGATTGTATGCTCATTCGATTAAAACAATTTTGTAAAAGGTCAATATCTATATTGAATTACGAGAATACTAAACTAATTGCCAGTTTTTGATTTTTGGTTTATTATTAATTAAGATCTACACTATAATTATGTATGGGAAGTTGGGAACATTGCTACTTTTTTTAAAGAAAAAAAAATCAAATATTTGATGCTGAACGATGAACTAGATTTATTTTCACAAGATTTATCGGGAAACAACCTTAGAAGTATCATCATCTTATAATAAATAAATAATGTATTGTTAAAGTGAAACACAATTTAAAATGCACTTGTTGTTGGTGTATTCAAACTTCTCACTGATTCACTATTGCCCACTTTAATTGATTTATCTCGCCTTTGGTCAATTATCTCTTGCTTACCCTAATATATCAATGGCCCATCTTTTAGTTTATTTTGTCTAACATGAATGTTTTTAATTTTATTTTATTATTCTTGCTTTAACTTTTACTTGTGTTGATATTAGTTAATTGTTTTACTAGTATGTATGATTGATTAACCATAGTATAAAACTCCTTAGGTTTTACAAATTATAAGTATATATGTGTATAAGACCAGTGGCGGACCTTCATGAGGGGCCATCATGGGCCTGGTCCCTGGTACCGACCCAAACAAAAATTAGTTTATAGGGTGAGTATTAGAAATACAGATAGCCTACTACAAGAAATACAAGTTGGGCCGAAGTTTGCTATAATTTTGTGCTTTCCGTAATTCAATGTGATTGCTACAGCCTACTGACATACCTACCTCCTGGATTCCTAATGCTAGTGGTCTATTTTCTTATTTTTTTTAATAAACCCTAGGTACTAGATTACTATCTACTATTAGACTTGCAAATTACTATAATCAATTTTGCTATTGGGATTTGGGAAGAAGAGCAATACTACAGTACGAGACTACAATTAATATTTTGGCACTAAATCAAGACTCCATAGGTAAAATTTAAGAGATTTAATTATGTTGTGTTGCTTCTGTCTTTTTTTTTTTTTTGGTTAATAAATTGATATTTGCAATTTCTAATTCTAAAAATTTTGAATTTTTTTATACTATTAATGTTTTGTGTATTTTTAATGAAATATTAAATTGAAATTCATATTTATTTGTTTATGAGTTTATATGATTTGTGAGTTGTGACAAATAAATTCGATACAAAATAATAAATAAATTTAATTTATCATAAATTTCAGATTAACTATGAACAAACAAAAATCAATTACCTCTTTTTTTAAGAGGAAAGCACCGGAGAATGATACAACCCCAACCAATGAAGATACAACCCCTACAAATCCAATGCATGAAAATACTACTCCCGCAAGAGCAGGTTCATCTATAGGGAGAGAGGAGAGAATTGAACTAGATAATGTAGATATCTTTACTCAAGAACGTGACCAAGGTTTACGCCCACCGATATGGAATTATCCAATCGGGAAACAAAATGAAATAAGACGAGCTTATATAAAATTGAAGCCATACTGTAGACACCTAATTATGTCTCCCCTAAAACCAAACCCAGTGATGAGTACCTTTCACGTCATTTGATTATTCGAACGAGTTAATGAACTCTATTTATTAAAAATGTCCAGTCCAATTTAGTGTGGTCCATGATAGGGTCCAATAATAGTGCAGTTGGATTGGGCTCGGAAAGAGCTTTCCAACGATATATTATAAGCCCAATTTTGATGAATAATGAGGAAGTTATGGCCAAAATACTGAATTGAGCTTGAAATGGTTTTATGGCTCAATAATATAGCGGAGGGCCCATTAATTAATATTCCTAAAATTATTAGAATTAATTTTAATCTTCTAGAATAATCTAGAAGGTTGTTTTGAGTCCTAATGGGATTAAGATTAATAATTATATCTTTTATGAAGATAAGAATTCTATTTAGATTAAAACAAGTGTTTTTAAAGAGATTAAATCTGGTTTTTAAAGATAAGTACGGACGTTGTTAATCGAATTTAATTAGATTAAGGATTCCGTACAAGTTTTTAGAAAACGTGTGAATCAGCGCAGAACGACAAAGCTAGCGTTGAACGATAGAGACAAGCCTGTCGCACAACGACAGGTCTGTCGCATCGCGCTGGACTCTGTCGTTCTGCGACATAGGCAGTTTTACTCCTAGTAGGATTCAGTCTTTTTTTTATCGTTTCTTGGCTATTTTCTCTATAAATAGGGTCGTATTTCCCCATTTCAATCATCAACAATCATTCAATAATCATCTTTTCCCTCTCTTAAGCAATAGCTTTCTTTCTCCCTCTTTCTAAGCCTTCCCTTTTCAAATAAAAATACCGCATTCATGAGTTCTAGACACACCTAGTCAGGCTCGAATTTTCCTTCACCCCAGACGTGAAAGGTTGATAATTTCTGAGGGTATGGTCCCAAATCCCTATTTCAATTATTTAAATTAATTGTTTGCTTTAATATTTTCCTTAAAGTTACTAACGTGTGTATTGCTTTGATAGAAAGAGATACGAGGCATCGAAGTAAGTAATTTAATTGCTTAATTATTCTTTTGATATAGAAATCATGTTCCTTATTTTATATTAACTCCTAGTATCATGTTAGGATGCTTTTATTGCTTTCTAGTATCATACTTAGGTTGCTTCCTATTTTCTTATATCATGTTAGTATCATGTTAGGGATAAAGATTTGATCTTTATTGTTTAGTGACATGCTAGGATTTGTTATTAATCTTGTTAGTATCATGCCTAGAATCTTGCTATTATTATGCTTTGATGAGATTATTATGATGATGATTGTTATTATTATGTTGCTTGATATATTATTGTTGTTGCTTGATCACGCCTTCTCTTGCAGGATTAAAGGGAATTTATACTTGTAATTACGCTTAATAAGATAATTAATAATCTTGTTTAGGCTAATGTGATTTTAATTCAAGTGATCGCCAATAATAGATTTGTTTGTGCATTAATATTCAACCAACATAGATTAAACAAGTTTAGGATTAATATATTGATTGTATGTTAGTTAGAAAGCACACATGAATATGAGAAGAATAAAGTAGAGATCTAATTTGAGGGCAGGTTTAATCTCTTTTAGGTTGGATTTGTACCTTCAACCCCGAATATCCAGTCATGGTTCCAGACCACTATGGAGTTAGCGATCTCATGGATCGTGAAGGGGTGTAACCTTCACCCTGTGAACGGTTTACAAGTTCCTAAAACTTGTTGGCGACTCTTTTGCTCTAGCTTCCTTCCCTTTGGACGCCACCATACTTAAGTGTATGATCACTGTGGGGCTCAAATGTGGGATGCTTGAAATATTCCCTATACATACCAACCCCGTTTACCTGAATATCCTCTTTTAGGGCATGAAAATCATCGTCGTCGATTTCAATCGACTTGGTTTGATAAGTTCCCAGATTGGTTAGAATACTCTCCTTCAAAAGATGTTGCATTTTGTCTTCCCTGTTATTTTTTTGCTGAACCAGATGCTCGTATAAAAGTATTTACTACAACTGGTTTCAGAAATTGGAAAAAGGTAAATGAGGGTATGCAATGTGCTTTCCTTTCTCACATTGGAACAAATCCTTGCTCAACACACAAAAATGCAGTTTAATGTTACAAGACACTCCCAAAATAAAAAGGGTATATTCCAAATGTTTTAAACAAACAAAGTGAGAGGCAAATTAAATTAAATCGATTGCGATTGAAAGCCTCTATTGATATTCTTCGCTTGTTAACCCTACAATCTTGTCCTTTAAGGGGTCATGATGAATCAAAGAATTTAGAAAATCAAGGAAACTATCTTAAGTTCAGGAAATTGTTGGTATCATATAATAAGGAGGTTGCTAGAGCAATAAGACAAGCTCCCTACAATTTCAAATATAGTGCTCCTTCGATTCAAAAAGAGATTATTCATATTATTTCTATTAATCTTCGTAATAATATTAGATAGGAAATTGGAGATTCTAAATTTTGTATTCTTGTAGATGAGGCTCGAGATGAATCCAAAAGAGAGCTAATGGGTCTTGTTTTAAGGTTTGTTGATAAGAATGGATCAATTAGGGAGCGTTTTTTTTATCTCGTACATGTCCCAGACACTTCTGCTGTAACACTTAAGAGGGAGTTGTGCTCAGTTTTTGCTCGACATTGTTTATCTTTTGCAAACATTCATGGTCAAGGATATGATAGAGCCAGTAATATGAGAGGTTAGTGGAATTGGTTACAAGCATTGTTTATTTCTGATTGCCCATATGCTTATTTTATCCATTGTTTTGCCCATTGCTGACAACTTGCATTAGTTGCTGCTTCTAGAGATGTTACTACGATACACTAATTTTTTTTCAAATTTGACTTTAATTGTCAATGTCGTTGGTTCATCTTCTAAACGACTAAATGAACTGCAAGAAATAAAAGCGACTGAAATTAAGATGCTGTTATCAATTGGTGAAATTGAAAGTGGTAGGGTAGTTAATCAGATAGGTACCTTGAAAAGAGCCGGAGATACACGTTGGGGTTCACATCTTTACTCAATCCGAAATTTAATGAAAATGTTTGATGCAATTGTGAAAGTGCTTGAATGCATTTTGAGTGATAAGTCTTGTACTGCTTCCCAACGTGGGGATGCTGACAATGGTTTGAATCTCAAGGTTTCCTTTGATTTTGTCTGTATTGCACTTTTAATGGAAGAAAGGCAATTCCTGATGTTCTTTGTTAAGCTTTACAGCAAAAGTCCCAAGATATTGTGAATGTTGTGAAATTAGTATCTACAAGTCAAGCTCTTATGTAGGGTATGAGGGAAAATGGATGGGAAAAGTTCTTAGAATCTGTAAAATTGTTTTGCCAGCATTTTGGTGCCTGATATGAATGCTCCTTATGTAGCTCGTAGAGGTCGAGCTCATCATCAACAAGCTCAAGTTACAATGAGCCATTTTTATCGAGTTGACATATTTTTGGGTATGATTGATAAACAATTACAAGAGTTAAACCACATATTTAATGATACTGCAATAGAGCTCTTAACCTTGTCATCATTGTTAGAGCCTAAGGATGGTTTTAAAAATTTTGATGCTAGCAAAATATGCGTACTTGTTGAAAAGCATTACCCCATGGACTTTATTGAGCAAGAAAGGTTTAATTTGAAGTATCAATTGCAACACTTTATGTGTGAAGCAAAAACTGATCCAAATTTTAATAACTTTTCTACCTTACAGGAGGTTTGTGAACATTTGGCTCAATCTGGAAAATCGAGTGTATTTTATGTATTTGATAGGTTAATACGTCTTATTTTGACCCTACCTGTCTCAACAGCTACAACAGAACGAGCATTTTCTGCCATGAAGATTATGAAGACAAGATTACATAACAAGATGGAAGATGAGTTTTGGGCAAACAGTTTGGTTATTTATATTGAGAGGAAAATAGCAAAGACTTTTAGTACAAAGTCTATTATTGATGATTTTAGATTATTAAAAGAGCGACGTGCATTACTATAGTTGTTGGTTTGAGAATGAGACTGTGACACTGGTTATTATAGGGATTTTGTTTCATATTGAAGTACTTTTTAATTTAATAATTATAGTGATATTTTAATAGATTTTATAATATTATTATTATTTGGTTTTATTACTCAAGTTCTATACTTTGTATTTATATGTAACACATTTAGTTTTGATCGGCCCCCAAAAGAAAAATTTTCAAGATCCGCCACTGTATAAGATTACACGAGATTATGTGTGTAATTGTTTTTTCTTTGAGGAAGAGTTTTATTTAACATTAATTGTATGTATTTTAAGATGTTCATTCTTCTTTTCAGCAATGGATCCGAATGATAATTATCTTGAGTCTAGTATAGGCATGATTCTCCATTATTATCCTTTTTAGTTTTTCATTTACTCTAATTGTATACTGATTTTTTATTATTGTTTTTATATTTTTCAGTTGAAGGTGATTTAAATTGTGAGTCTAATGTGGAATATTTGACCGTATAAGATTCCATCACTGATTTATATGCTAAGCGAAAATCATGGGTGTGGCAATATTTCATCCTTTAAATGGAGGGAGAGAAACTTTTGGGTGTGGAAGATTTAAAAACGGTGTTTCGATCAGAAAGTGTAAAGGGTACTTCTAATCATTTAAAACATCTCCGTGACTCTTGCAAAAATAATAAAGAATTTAGATAACTTCACTTTATTAGTAAATTTGATAAAAAAGTTTAGTGTGCTAAGTTTGCTAAAGCCATTATTTGTCATGCGTATCCTCTTCAAATTCTCAAGCATGCTGAACTCATAGAGCTCCATATATATTTAAATCCTCTTGTTAAGCATATATCAAGGAACACCATTCTTACGTATTGCATTCGTGAGTTTGACAAGCACAAAGCTATATTCTCTAATGTATTGTCTAACTTATCTGGCCGAATATGCTTTACTTATGATGTTTGGTCTGCTTGCACATCTCGTGGCTATGTTGTCCTCACTACCCATTTTATTGATTAGAATTGGACAATTTGGTGAAAACTTTTGTCTTTTAGATATTTTCCTCCTCCACATAATGGCAAAGATATTTATAATCTTACTGTTAAACTAATTGATGAGTGCGTGGAATCTTAAAGGGTAATTCTTTTCTATTACTATTGATAATGCGTCAGCGAATAATGTTATGGTTTATGAGCTTAGGAAAGATTTGCTAGAATCTCATTCTTTGCCATGTTATGACAAGTTTCTTCATGTTAGATGTGCAACTCATATTTTGAATTTAATTTTAAGGGATAGTCTTGACATAGTTGAAGAAAGTGTTGTTAAATTGCGCTCGATTACAAAGTGTAGGGAATATTTCAAGCATCCCACACTTGAGCCCCACTGTGATCATACACTTAAGCATGGTGGCGTCCAAAGGGAAGGAAGCTAGAGCAAAAGAGTCCCCAACAAGTTTTAGGAACTTGTAAACCGTTCACAGGGTGAACGTTACACCCCTTCACAATCTATGAGATCGCTAGCTCCATAGTGGTCCTGAACCATGACTGGATATTCGGTGATGAAGGTACAAATCCAACCTAAAAGAAATTAAACCTACCCTAAAAATTGGCCTCTACTTTATTCTTCTCATATTCATGTACGCTTTCCGACTAACATACAATCAATATATTAATCCTAAACCTATTTAATCTATGTTGGTTGAATATTAATGCACAAATAAAACTATTATTGGCTATCGCTTGAATTAAAATCATAGTAGCCTAAATAAAATTATTAATTATCTTATTAAGCGTGATTACAAGTACAAATTCCCTTTAAACCTGCAAGAGAGGGCGTGATCAAGCAATAAAAATAATATATAATATCAAGAAACATATAATATTGATACAACAAATCATCATCATAATCTCAATCTCATCAAAGCATAATAATATTAGCAAGATCCTAGGCATGATACTAACATGATTAATAACAAATCCTAACATGTCACTAAATATTAAAGATCAGAGCTTTAACCCTAACATGATACTAGCATGATATAGAAGAATAGGAATCAACCTAAACATGATACTAGAAAGCAATAAAAGCATCCTAACATGATATTAAGAATTAAAATAATCTAAGCATGATTTCTATATCAAAAGAATAACTAAGTAATCAAATTATTGACTTTGTTGTCTTATATCTCTTTCTATCAAAACAATACACGCATTAGTAACTTCAATGAAAATATAAAATCAAACAATTAATTAAAATAATTAAAATAGGGATTTGGGACCAAACCCTCAGAAATTATCAACCTTCCACGTCTAGGACGAAGTCAAGTGCATATTTACACTAACCGTTTGTTTGGCTTATGATTAAGTCTAAATAAAATAATTAGTGACTAAAGGAATTTGCTTAATTAATTGATTAATTAATTTAAGCTAATAAATATGTCTAAAATCGAGTCATAGTTCCTTTGAGTCAACCCGGATTCTTATTTCCGTATACTGCACAAGCGTCAACTTGTTTTGGTCATAACCGGAGTTCTAGGAAGAGGTACGAGTCGTACAACATATGCATCTGTAGCCCCGAGTTTTATCTTTCATTTGGAGTTGGTTTCGTCCAATTCGGAATCACAGATCAAAAGTTATGACTAAAATACTACAGCCTATCCAGTTTAGTGCACATACGTGAGGTATTAACTTAGTCTTTGTTTGAGTCTAGTCACATAGTCTAGTTACATGGTCATAACACGAGCCTTGAATATATAAATTACACTCACAAGTATTCACACACTTTGTAAATACTCTTTTCACACCATGACCGTGTCTTAGGTTCATGCATGAGTCGCTCTTGCCGTCATTTGAGTTGGGGGTCCACTCTATTCCTAATTTTTCCATATCTCTCCATCTACATCATCTTTCCACACTCCACATACTTTCTCCATACATGTCATTCCCCCCATTCTTCCATGATCTCTTCCCATCTATGCATGTTGAATTGCGTTTGAGTCAAATAATTAATAATAAACATCCATGACTTCCCTTTCCACAACACCTGGTCAAGGAGAGAAGGCGTTCAATCAAGGACAACGCTTTCGTTCAAGTCTTACTATTTGATAAACCGATTTGAAAAAAGAGAAAAGCTAAGAAGAAAATGGCAAATCAGAAAGAAGTCAATGAGCTTAGGCAAAACCTTGCTAGTTTAACTGAGATGATGAAGACTATTGCTCTTCAAGTCAATGACCTTGCGAAACAACAATGAATGGAGGAAAGCTTGAGCAAGCTCTCCAATGACTAAAAGTTCTAGGGGATTAGCTCACAAGGGGTCTCGGTGGACAAGGAACTTCTTCCGCAAAAGTTCAATGCCAATGACATCCCTAGATTCAAGCCAACTGACAATCCATACTTACACTTAAGAGCTTTTGAAACAATAATGAATATTAAAGGGATTGATAGGAAGGTTTTCCATTCACTGTTTCCATTATCTTTAGAAATCATTTGTCAACAATTGTTCTTTTCCCTTGAAAAAGAGAAGACCTCTTCTTGGGATGCCATAATAAACGCTTTCATAGATAGATACAAGTGCAACGTTCAGGTTGAAACTAATCATAGAGAACTTAAAATGTTGAAGCAAAAGGAGAACGAAGGGTTCACCTCTTTCTTCAACAAGTGGAGGGAAACTTTAGCTAATATGGTTGAGGTTCCTACTGAAAAGGAGTCTGTGAGGATGTTCATCAAGAACCTCCAAGAAAAATATTCAAAGCATTTGAAATATCAATACAATTTGAATACTTTCAAGGCCTTCTATGACATAGGTATTGAAATCAAAGATGACCTTGCAAAGCAAAAAGCTATTAATAATAGTAACAACAGTGGCTGGAAAGGAAAGAAGAACGACAATCATTCTTCTTCCGAAAACACCCACTCTAGTATCAATGTTAGTACCTTTGACCTCAATGAAGTCTTAGCCATGGATAATCAAGGACCTAAAAAGCAACTAAGGAAATAGTCCACTTCTATTGGGATGAGCTATGATACTTCCTTCGATCAACTCCATGCCAAGGGACTCATTACTCCCATTGGACCTATTCAAGATCCCGCACCTGAAAAGAGGTTGCCTAGTTTGAAACCAAATGCACACTGCAAGTACCATCAAGGTAGGGGTCATACTACTGAGAGCTGTTGGAAGCTAAAAGAAGCCATCCAATATGTGATTGATAATAACAAGCTTCCCATACCTCCAGTTGGCAAGAAGACCGAGTGATGATAAAGCACAAGACACAAAGCAGGCTTCAACGACAAGATTTCGTGACCTCTTTTTTCTATTTCTTTGATTCCTCCTTTCCCCAATAAGTCTAGCATAGGCACCTTTATATTTTCCTTAGATTTATTTTGTAGGATTTTCTCTTTTTTCCTTTTAATAAAATGAGATAGCCTAGGATGTTACAATCCTTGCACCATAAGAGACAACGTTAATGCATACACTGGATTGAGCTCATTTAACATGCACCATCAAATACACTTCACTTCTTCCTTTCACGACTTTCTTTTTCGGGAGAAAGTCGGTACCCTCCACAAAAATGACAAATTTTTTTTTCTTTTCTGCATTTTTAGTCAAGTAATCACAATACAATGCACACACGAGTCATGTCATGTCGAGTAGAGTCTTTCACTTTGAGTCATGTTGAGTCGTATGTGTCAAAACACATTAAGTCAAGTTCACACAATGAGTTGAATAACGCCAAGCCTTGGGTCAACCCTAAGATAATCATGAACATGAGCAAAGTCCTATAGTCCAAGAATATAGATGCAGGTACACTAAGAGGCAATTTGATTGAGCACAAATGAACGAGCAAAAAATCTCCGACTTGGATTCAAGCACGACGCAGCACGATGCACCCCAACGCAGAATGATACACCCTAGCGTAGCACGATGTTCCCTGACGCAACACGAGGCACTCTGACGCGGTGTGATAGACCTGCCATTGCGTGATAGACCTGTCGCTGCACGATGGCTCTGATTCGCCCGCATTAGCCTTCGATGGTCTCACAATTTTGATTGGTTGGTCTGTGACTAATCCATTTGAGCCTTTTGATAAGCATTTGAGCAATTGATAGATATTTGAGTAGTAATCGGCCCGATTACATTTGATTGATGATCGGCCTGATGACGATCAAATTATCAATTAAAAAAATTGATTAAACAAGATTTGGAACATTTGAGTAGTGATTGATCATAATCACAAAGAATTCTTAGGATGGAAGAATTCTACAGAAATGGACTTGAAGATCGAAGAATCTTAAGATAAAGTTCTTTCCAAAGCTAGAAAAGTCAATTACTCCTAAGAGTAAGGATAAGAAGATTTGAAGACTCAAGATGAAGAAGCCTTCAACAGGAGGCTCTAAGATTAAAGGGTCTCTTGCTTTGATTTGAGAAGAACGATTCAAGATGAAGCGGTCTTCGATGGCTTTCACTAAGATTGTGGAGGTTATCATTTGATTTGAGAAGATAGCGCGAGATGGGCGATCTTCAACGGCTTTCGCTAAGATTGAGGAAGTTGTCACTTGATTTGAGAAGGTGGCACGAGATGAGCGATTTTCGATGGCTTTCGCTTAGACTGTGGAGGTTGTCATTTGATTTGAGAAGATAGCACAAATAGTCAATCTTTGATAGCTTTCACTAAGATTGTGGAAGTTGTCACCTAGATTTGAGAAGAACGGTTTGTGATGAGGCGATCTTCGACGACATTCCCTATGATTGTGAAGGTTGTCACCTTGATTCAAGAAAATAGCTCCTGATGTAGCAGCAATGACAGACGATGTTCCCTAGGATGTGGAAGATTGTCACAACAAAACTGAGGATCGTTACAAGCCGAATGGTTTTCGACGACGTTCCCTAAGATGTGGAGAGTTGTCACAAACAACTGAAAATGGCTACAAGCGGAGTTATCTTCGACGATGTTCCCTAGGATGTGGAAGATTATCAGAAAACGGGATATGGCTACAAGCGGAGTTATCTTCGATCGTATTCCCTAGGATTTGGAAGATGGTCACAAAACAGTAGAAGATCGCTACAAGCAGAGCAATCTTCAATGGTGTTCCTTAGGATGTGGAGGACTGTCACAGCGGAAAATGAAGACAGTAACAAGCGGAGCGGTCTTCGGCGATATCCCCAAGCTTGTGGAGGTCGTCACAAATGCAACAAAAATCGGTTACTCTAGAGGCGTGTACTCGACGGTGCAAGATACGCGTTTCTAACTCTTTTATCTGTTTAACTAACGCTAGTTTGCAGGTATCGGCGTTACAAGAATGATTTAGGATCGCAGAACGTTCTGAATTATTCTTCGTCCCCATCGATACTTTGACTTTTGTTTTCGAAACATGCGTTTCTCCAAACTCAGTCAAAGTGGGGGCTTCTGTAGACACTTGATTGTGTCTCCCCAAAAACCAAACCCAGTGATGAGTATCTTTCATGTCATTGATTATCGATCAAGGTGAAATGTGAAAGAGACTCGTGAATTCTTCTGTTTTCTAAAATGTTTTAATAAAAATACTTCTTTCTGTTTTCGAAATTATTTCTTTTCGTACTCTGTTTATGAAAATGTCCCGTCCAATTTATTTTGGTCCATGATAAGGGTCCAATAATAGTGTATATGGATGGGGCTTGAAAATACCTTTCGAACGATATATTATAAGCCCAATTCCGATGAATAATGAGGAAGTTATGGCCAAAATACTAAACCGGGCACAAACCGGATTTTACCTACGACCTAATGATCATGTGGAGGGTCCAAAGGTTTAATCCCATTCCTAAACTAATTAGGATTAATTAGAAGCTTATATAAGTTTCTAAAAGATCTTAATTATCCTTTTTGAAAAGATAAGATCAAAGAATTTGAAATTGGATAAAACTTTCCTTTTTTAAGTCCTAATTCTATTCAAAATAAAAGGCGTTCAAAGATGATCAGATATTATTTTGTGCCTCGTAATTTTTATCCAAATATTATATGGTTGGGTATATCTTGAAATTATCTTTCCAATAATATATTATAATAATAATTCCGAGCTATAACGAAAAAGATATGAAAGAAATACGAAACTCTGTCAAAAACTGACACCTTTCCACTATTTCGGCCATATCTTTTTATCTACATAAGATTTTAATATGATTCTAATTGGGTTAGAAAGTAGAATTTGAGAGCTTTCCAAAGACATATTATATGACTATTTCAACTTCTAGATCACAAGATATGATAAAAACAAAATCAGAAAAAAATTGTCTCGTCGCGCCGCAACAGCTCTGTTGCTTTGCGACAAAACCAATTTTATTCCGATTCGAATTCTGACTCTTATCGTTTTCGGACTATTTTCTCTATAAATAGGGTTGATATTCTCCGTTTTTAAATCACCAACAATCATCTAATTTTATTCTCTTCTCTCTTAAGTAATAGCTTGTCATCTCTCCCTCTTTCTAGCCTAGCTTTTTTACAAATACAATACCGCATTCACGAGTTCTAGACACACCTAACCAAGCTCAAAGTTGCCTTCACTCTAGATGTAAAAGGTTGATAATTTTTGAGTGTTTGGTCCCAAATCCCTATTTCAATTATTTTTATTAATTGTTTGATTTAATATTTTCCTTGAAGTTACTAACGTCTGTATTGTTTTGATAGAAAGAGATACGAGGCAACAAAGTAAGTTGTTTTATTGCTCTATTTCTTTAGAAAGCATGCTTATATTTTATTAATTCCTAGTATCATGTTAGGATGTCTTTATGATTTCTAGTATCATGTTTAGGGTAATAACTAATATTTCTAATATCATGTATATTTCTAGTATCATGCTTAGGTTGCTTCCTATTTATTCTATCATGTTAGTATCATGCCTAGGATCTTGCTAATATTATGCTTTATTGAGATTGAGAATAATATGATGATGATTGTCAATATTATGTTGCTTGATATATTATTATGTTATTGCTTGATCACGCCCTCTCTTGCAAGATTAAAGGGAATTTGTATTTGTAATCAAGCTTAATAAGATAATTAATTATCTTTTTTAGGCTAATATGATTTTAATTCAACTGATCGCGAATAATAGATTTGTTTGTGCATTAATATTCAACCAATATATATTAAATAGGTTTAGGGTTAATATATTGATTGTATGTTAGTCAAAAAGCACACATGAATATGAGAAGAATAAAGTAGAGGCCTATTTTTAGGGCAGGTTCAATCTCTTTTAGGTTGGATTTGTACCTTCATCCCCGAATATCTAGTCATGGTTCTAGACCACTATGAAGTTAGCGATCTCATGGATCGTGAAGGGGTGTAACCTTCACCCTGTGAATGGTTTACAAGTTCCTAAAACTTGTTGGGGACTCTTTTGCTCTAGCTTCCTTCACAATGGGGCTCAAGTGTCGGATGCTTGAAATATTCCCTATAGTCATGAAATCTAAACATAACTTTAAAGCACGCCTTGTCATATCAAAATCAATCATCATTGCATCATAAAGTACGAAGTACTTAGCCTCCATGCCTAAGTATTCATCATTGAGTCAACAATTGAGATAGCCTAGTATGCTACAATCCTTGCATCATGAGAGACAACATCAACACATATTTGATTAAGCTCATTCAACATGCATCATCACTTGATTCAATTCTTTGCATCTTCTTTCCTTTTAAGGAAAATCCAACACTTTACTTCTTCCTTTTCGCGTCTTTCTTTTTCGGGATAAAGTCGGTACCCTCCACAAAAATGACGGAAAATTTTGTTTTTCACAATCACAATACAATGCGCACACGAGTCATGTACACTTAATTTGAGTCATGTCGTGTCATCACATCGAGTTAAGTCTATGAACAGAGTCATGTACACTCTGAGTCATGTCATGTCATCACATCGAGTCGATTTGAGTACATCGAGTCAAGCAAAATGTTAAGTCTTACACAATGAGTCAAGTAACACCAAACCTTGAGTCAACCTTAAGCAAATCAACTGTAAAGGTCATTTGGCAAAATTTGATCTCTTTTGCAGGGCCAAGAACATCTTCTTCAAACGACAATTTTTCTAAGATTGGATTGTCATCTCAAACTGACAATGTTTCCAAGTGTGGATTGTCGAGCATCTTCTTCAAACGACAATTTTTCCGAGATTGGATTGTCACCTTTGGCAATGTTTCCTGGCGTGGATTGTCGTACTCCTTCTCTATTTGGCAAGTTTTTCCAAGTTCGGATTGTCATACATTCATCAAATCTTCGATAATTTTTCCAAGATTGGATTGTCATCTCAAACTGGCAATGTTTCCAAGTGTGGATTATCGTGCTCCTTCTCTGTTTGGCAAACTTTCCCAAAGGATTGTCGTAGGTCTTTATTCAACTTAATATTTTGGCAAAGGTTCCTCAAACGTGGATTGTCCTTCATTTAAGTAGTGGAAAATTTTCCCGAGATGGATTGTCAGTCAACTCTTTTTTGCAAACATTCTAAGACGCGGATTGTCGATGGTGGCAATATTCTCCTAAAAAGATTGTCTCATACCATTGGCAAATTTCCAAGGCGGATTGCTTTCAAGAGTTATGTTCCAAAACTTGAATTGTCGATCGTAGCAAGGTTCTTATGACAGATTGTTACGCAGCATTGGCAACTTTTCCCAAAATTGGATTTTGGCAAATTTTCCGAGATGCGGATTGTCGTTTCATCGTAGCAACATTTCCTAGGACGGATTGTTACGCGGCATTGACAACTTTCCCTAAACCGGATTGTCGTTCATCATTCAAGAGTTGTGTTAACAACTGTTCCTAAAGAAAAAGAGGATTGTCACCACCGCCGAAGCACGCATTCAAGCGAAGCACCAACAAAGCTGAAGATGGCTACAAGCGGAGTTATCTTCGACGATATTCCCTAGCTTGCGGAAGATGGTCACAAAACAGTAGAAGATTGCTACAAGCAGAGCAATCTTCGATGTTGTTCCCTAGCTTGCGGTGGACTGTCACAACGGAAATGAAGGCAGCTACAAGCGGAGTGGTCTTCGGCGATATTCCCCTGGCTTGAGGAAGGTCGTCACAAATGTGGAAAAAAACGGTTATCCCAGAGATGTGTACTCGACGGTGCAAGATACGCGTTCTTAACTCTTGTATCTGTTTAAACTAACGCCAGTTTGCAGGTATTGGCGTTACAAGAATGATTTAGAATCGCAGAATGTTCTGAATCATTCTCCGTCCCTATCGCTACTTTGAATTTTGTTTTCGAAACTTACATTTCTCCAAACTCGGTAAAAGTGGGGGCTTCTGTAGACACCTGATTGTGTCTCCCCAAAAACCAAACCTATTGATGAATACCTTTCACGTCATTTGATTATCGAACAAGGTGAAATGTGAAAAGTCTTGAGGTGCGGTCGTTTTAATGAAAATACTTCTTTCTGTTTTCGGAAATATTTCTTTTCTTACTCTATTTTATGGAAAATGTCAACTCTAATTTAGTTTTTTCCATGATATGGGTCCAAAAATAGTGTAGTTGGATTGGGCTCGAAAAGATCTTTCAAATGATATATTATAAGCCTAATTTCGATGAATGAGGAAGTTATGGCCAAAATACTAAACCGGACTCAAACCAGATTTTACCTACGACCCAATGATCATGTGGAGGGTCAAAAGGTTTAATCCAATTCCTAAACTAATTAGGATTAATTAGAAGATTCTATAAATTTCTAAAAGATCTTAATTATCCTTTTTGAAAAGATAAGATCAAAGAGTTTGAAATTGAATAAAACTTTCCTTTTTTAAGTCCTAATTCTATTCGAAATGAAAGACGTTCAAAGATGATCAGATATTATTTTCATGCCTCATAATTTTTTGTCCAAATTTTATATGGTTGGACAGATCTTGAAATTATATTTCCAATTATATATTATAATATTAATTCCGAGCTATAACGAAAAAGATACAAAAGAAATACGAAACTCTATCCAAAACTGATACCCTTCTATTATTTTGGCCATATCTTTAATTATACAAAATATTTTAAACTGATTCTAATTGGGTTGGAAAGTAGAGTTTAAGAGCTTTCCGACGACATATTATATGCCTTATTTGGACATCTAGATCAAATATGGTAAAACCAAAATCCGCAAAAAACTGTTCCATTGCGAAACGATGGTCGCGATGGACCCTATTGCGCCGCGATGGCTCTGCGACAGAACCAATTTTATTCCGATTCAAATTCTAACTCTTTTCTAATCGTTTCCGGATGTTTTTCTCTATAAATAGGGTCGATATTTCCCGTTTTGAAATCACCAACAATCATCATCTCTTATCTCTCTAAAAGCTAAAACTTATTCTTTACTTCTCTCTCTTGATTTCTAAGCTTTCCCTTTTCAAATACAACATCACTACAAGAAAAAGGGTAATTAGAAACGGCCAAAGTAGTCGCAAATCCGTCACAAAAATGGATTTGCGACGGATTTGCAACTACTTTGGTTAGTTGCAAAAGTCCTCGTCGCAAATCCATTTTTGCGACTAATTTTTGAACAGTCAAAAATTTAGCGACGGATTTGCAACACCTTTGTAACTTCCATTTAGCGACTAACTTTCAAATTTTAGCAACTAAATCATTGTCCATCGTAAATTATTTGCGACGGATTAGCAACTACGAAAACCAATGTTTTAAGACTACTTTTGCGACGGATTAGCGACTACAAGACCAAACTTTTGCGACTACGGAGACTAGTTTTATTGCGACGGATTTGCGACTATTAAGACTAATTTTTTTCGCGACGGATTAACAACTACTTACGAGACCAAACTTTTGCAACTACAAAACTAATTATTTGCAACAAATTAGTGACTATTAAGATTAGTTTTTTTGCAACTAACCAATCAGTCTCTGAACCAAATTTGCAGTCGCTAAATTTTTGCGACTGACTATCAATATTTGGAGACCATAATTTTGCGGACGACCAATATCAATCACAAAAAAATGGTACCCGCGCATAAATTCAAATAACCAAAATGTTAATTTTATTCAAATATCCAAAATATCATGAATTTTGTATCAATGCGATGCGTGCCATTTATGACACTCTTAGGCTAGGTTTTCTTCTTATTTTTATGATCCTTTTTAGTACTTTATGTCATTTTTTTTCATAATAATTCTTGTTTTACGTGTTTTTGTATAAGTTTAGAGAAATGTGTGCTTTTGATGGTTTTCTTATTATTTTATTCATTTCTCGGCTATTTCTCTCGCTTCTTTGTTTCTTTGACTTGTTTTTTAGGTGTGCCAAGTTTCCCGGGATTTAATTATCGAGGAGGAAGCTCAAGCGCATTCAAGGAAGTCAATGGAGCTAACTTCGGGAATCCAAGCATGCAACTCAAGCAAACCAAGCTAGCTCCGTAAGCACAAGCTCCATGGAAGCAATGTTTTGGTTCGGAGTGTACAAGTGCTTGAAGAGTAAAAGGTTGCCCTCCTCTCAGGCATCGCCTCGAGTGCACCGATGATAGGGATGCTCGGGAGCGCGAAGATCGATCGATCAAGAAAGGGGAGCTAAGCCTCGTGCGCGCACACCCTGCTGTGCGTGCGCACGGAGTGGCTGGTGCGTGCGCACGACCTTCTCTGTGCCTTTATGTGCGTGCGCACAAGAAGGTGGTGCGTGCGCACGGCTTGCTCTGCTTCCCTTCGCTCGTTTTATTATAAAATAACCTTGACCTTTCTATTTTAGAGGATGAACTTTAGACTAACTTAGACTTTCTATCTCATATCTTAGCTTAGGTTGAGAGCTTCTCTCTGTAGTTTTAGGGATATTTTATGAGTAGTTTTAGAGAGAGAAAGTGAGGGATTTCAATGGTGGTTTGAGAGATTGAAGATTCAATGGTGACAATTGTATTAAATATCTTCTTAATCAATCAATGAGCATTTCTCACTCTATCTCATCTTATTGCTTTGTTTAATTTCATGTTTGTTTGGTTTAATTTTGATGTTTGATTCTTGATTGTGGTATTGTTCTTGATATTTTGTTGATTCTTGATTTCTTTAGTTCATTGTTGATTTAGAGAAGGCATATGACAAGGTGCCAAGAGAGATACTTTGGTGGGCAATGTTGAAGAAAGGTATCCCACGAAGGTATGTAGACCTAGTTAAGGATATGTATCGGGATGTGTCAACAAATGTGAGGACATGCGGAGGGTTGACAAAAGATTTCCCTATTACAATCGGATTGCATCAAGGGTCTGCATTAAGCCCTTTTCTTTTTGCAACGGTTCTAGACGAATTAACTAGACCAATTCAAGATGAGGTTCCATGGTGTATGCTGTTCGCAGATGATATCGTTTTGGTGGATGAGACTAAGGATGGGGTTAATGTCAAGTTGGAGCAATGGAGGCAAAGGTTGGAATCTAGAGGGTTTAAGCTAAGTCGGAGTAAGACTGAATATTTGGTATGTCGTTTTGGCACTCAGAGGGGGACAAGCAATGAAGTGGTGAGTTTGGATGGAAAGGATTTGACCATGAGTGAATGTTTTAAGTACCTAGGGTCGATCATCCAGAAGAATGGTGACATTGATCAAGACGTGACCCACAGGATTAAGTCAGGGTGGCTTAAATGGAGAGCGGCCACGGGAGTGCTATGCGACCGCAGCATTCCCTTAAAGTTGAAGGGAAAATTCTACAGGACTGCCATAAGACCAGTGTTGCTCTATGGTACAGAATGTTGGGCTTCTAAGAAAGAGCATATTAAAAAGATGGAGGTTACGGAAATGCGCATGTTAAGGTGGATGTGTGGAAACACTTTAAGAGATAGAATCAGAAATGAGGTTATTCGCAAGAAAGTAGGTGTGGCGGGCATTGTAGATAAATTAAGGGAAAATCGTCTGCGTTGGTTTGGACATGTAAGACGGAGACCCGAGGGTGCACCGGTGCGAAGAGTGGAAGAGTGGGACCATGGAGGGATTAAACGAGGAAGAGGGAGACCAAAGATGACTTGGTTGGAAGGAGTGAGGAAGGATATGAAGTGCATGGATTTACGTGAGGATGAAGTTTTGGATCGTAAGGGATGGAGGAGAAAGATTTATGTTGATGACTACACGGAATAATCAAATTTGGTTCATGTTAGCCGACCCCACTTTTGGGATTAAGGCTTTGATTGATTGATTGATTGATTGTTGATAGATGATGATTCTTGAGTAGTTGTTTGGCTAGGAATTGGGTGAAACTTGTATGATTGATTGATTGTGATTAATTTGGTAATTGTGTTGAGCTTAACAATTAGGAGATAGCTCTTTGATTCCAATTGATAGCTCTTATCATTAGTCTTCACAACCTTTGATTGACATGATCTTCTCAAGTTGTTGCAATTGTCATGATTACTTGTTGATCCCATTCTTAGTGTTTTATTTGTTTGGTTGTTTGTTTTTTTAGTGTTACCTCTTACCTTTGATTTCAACCTAGCTTAAACGCATAATTGAGAGTGCTTGAACATTACCGTTCCTTTGGGTTCGACCCTTGACTTACTTCTATACTAGTATTTAGGTTTGTTAAGTGTTTATAAATTTGTTTGGCTCTAGGGAAGATTAGATAATGACCTACATTTTCCCTATGTCGAAAATGGCGCCGTTGTCAGGGAACGGTGTCTATGTTTGAGTGTTTTTGATTGCTTAAGTCTAGGTCTTTGTATATACTTTTCTTTTATTTGATTTTTGTTTGTTTTGTGTAAAAAATGGCATGTTATTCTTTTCCTCAATATGATGATGAGTCTTTTCATGTCTACTTCCATAGGCTTATAGGGTTTTTGAACTATAATTGTTGTAGTCTTTGGGAGGCTTGTGAGATTTGTTATTTGGGTCTGAATGAGCAAACAAGGAATGAAGTTGAAAGCATGCATAATGGTGAATTTAGAGCATTGTCAATAAATGATGCTTGGGATTTCTATGTTTGGTTTGCTAGGGATGTCTATGATAAGGGTAATCATGATTCTAATGTTGATGTGCAATGTGTTGATTCTTCTAATATTAGCATGAATTCCCATGATTTGTCATATGATCCCGTTAGTGAACCTAGAACAAATAATTTCAACTCTATTTCCCCTTTTGTTCATAATGATGAGGTACATACTCAAGTTGATGCTAATGGTGTGTTTCAATTTTCTTCATTATTTACCATGCCTTCTTGTGATGTAGTTCATTCCCTTAATAACGAATCTCATATGCTTGGTTGTGCCCCCTCTCCCCTATTTAATGAAAATGCTCATGATTTTAATGTGCATGGTCCTACCCTTGGTTGTGACTCTTCTTTTACTATTGATCAACTCTCTTTGCCTTTTCATTCTCCAAACTCTTGTGATGAGTCTCTAGTCCCCTATAGCCAAATTGATGAATCTTTGAGGGAGTTAGAGATGAATCCTAATCTTAGGCCCTTGGAGAGACAAATGATGGAAACTTTGAGGAACCAATTGGAAATGATTAGAGAGCGTGAGGGTATTTTTAATGAAGAATTGAAAAGAAAGGAAGAGTTGAAAAGTCAATTATCCTCCTTGATGCTTGTTTGTGAAAAATCCCTATCCAATGTGTGTGTTGAGGATGATGATGATGATTCGGAGCAACCAAGAGAGGGTGAGGATCCCTTTGGTGAGCATTTGAGTGATGGTGAAGGAGTTGAGAATGAAGAGAGTGTTGATTTTGAAAACACCAACCCTCCTTCCCATCTTGATGAGTCTCTTATGCATGAGTGTGACTCTTCTATCCATGAGTATTTGGACTTGTTTGAGGTTATGGCCAATAAGTTTTTTGTGAGTCAAAGGAAAACCCATAGCCTTTTGGATGAGTTCATTGAGAATGCTTCTTGGGAGAGAGATGATTTTGAAATGAATTTGCATCGATTCATGCATGGTTTCGAGATTTTGGGCTTTAAGGAAGTTGAGGGAGTTGTTGTTCATAGTTGTGATGGAGGGGATTATGTAGTTCCTCTTGGAAGTTGGATGTTTGAGGAAGATGGAGATCATGAGTGTTCTTCTTTTGAGGACTCTATGATTGATTTTCATGCTTTTATTGGTGATTTAAGGCATGGTGGTGAGAAAGAGTTCATTTGTGAGACCATAGCCCTTAGTCCCTTCTCTCATGTCCCTTTTTCAAGAAGATTTAACCATATCCCCTACACTCCTTTTTCCCTCCCTTCTTTTGTCAATAAGCCTATTGGGGACCCCCTTGTCTATGATGATTTATATGCGCCTCATTTGTATCTTATTGAGGAAAAGGGTGATGTTACCACCCAAAAATATTGTGAGGAGAGTTTGCCTTCTTCTTCTTCTTTTTCCTTTTCTTATTTTGTTAAATTTGCTTTTGATTTCTCTTCCTTTTCTTGGCATCTCTCTCCTCATGGGTGTACACTAAGCTTGTTGCATATCCTCTTCCCGTCAGTTACCTACCTTTTATCTTATGATTTGTGTAGTAGTGCATTTGACAAGATCTTGCGTTCGTTGCAATATTATTTTTTAGAGCGGTCAAGCTTGGACCTTAAGCAAGTCTTTCTCGGGAAGTAACCTGTGTTTTATTGCTTTCATTTTCTCTTGTTTTTAGAATAGGTTTTCTCTCATGGAAATGTTTGTGTGCCTTTTGCTAGGTAAGTGACTTGATATGCTTTGATGCATTGGTTTGAATCGAGATTCAAGGAATTATGACTCCACATTTGCTAGCATATGGAAAGCAAGATTCAATTCTAAAGGAAAGTGGTTTTTAAAGGTTTAATTAGGTCATTTGCGGGTAGTTACACCCACCTAAATCCGGTAATATCTTTCATTGCTCTTTCTCTAATGGTTGATGCTTTGTTGGACATGTGTTGGTATTGTTGGTTTGATTTCTTTCTTTTCCCTCCCATGGATTATTTGATTTATGATTTGAGTATGTTGTCTCATTCAAGCTTGGGGGAGGGGCTTCTATCATGTTTGGTGGGATTTTGATTCATATATGTCATGCACAATTGTATATGCATTTCCATGTTCTTTTATCTTGAAAAACTCCAAAAAGATTTTGTTTCTATCAAGGAAAATTTGCATTGTGTTTTGTTTTGTTCTTGCTTTGGACATAATACTTTTGGACTTGTATAGTTGAATGCTTTTCTTCTTAAATGGTAACGGCGTGCACGGTTTGAGAGTATCTTTGGTTGACTCTAAGATAGAACATACTAAGGTAGTCGTTTAGAACTATTGGGACCTTGAAGCTGGATTCTTTTGTTTTTGAAAATTTGCAATTTCTCCCTTTTGGTGAATTTGAAACTAATAGTGAGTTTTTGTTACAATAATGTGAGGTTTCATTGTTTTTCAAGCCTTCTACAATTACTTGCATGAGCGGCATGGATCCTTGACTTTTGCGGACCTAATCTTGAATCTTGACTCATAATTCTCAAACACGAGACCGAACCATCTAGGGAGGACAAAGGCATCTTTTCGGGGTGGTAATTTTTCTTTTCTAGGATAATCTTCTTTATTTTTAGTTCTTGGGTTTACATTTGCCTACTTGCTAACCATTTGAGCCTTTTCCCTTCTTTTTAAGCCACATCTTTAGAACTTTGAGCCTTTTGTTTCTTTTTGTTCCATTTTTGGTTTTTGTGAAGCAAATGATCATGTTCTTGGAGATTGTGGTATATGAGTTTGGATATTGGTTCTTATTTATAAGCAAGCTTGTGTTTTGTATATCTTGTGAATAATGGCAAGTGAATAAATGAAAAATCCGTCCAAAGTTAAAAAAAAGGCAAGGACATTCAAATGCAAAGTTGAAAATGCCGTCCACAGTTAAAAGAGGCGAGGACAATGAATAAAGTGAATAATGAAAATTTGAAAAAATGAGAAAAAGCAAAGCAAATTCAAAAAGCTTTGACAAAAATTGAAAAAAAAAAGTGAAAAATGAATAAGTTCAAAAACATTTTGATGTAAATGTTTCTCCCTATTTTAAGCATTGAGGACAATGCTTTGTTCAAGCTTGGGGGGAAGCGTTCTTACGCTTTTTGTATATATAATTGTGGTTATAGCTTTGAATAAGCTTGGGGGTGTTAGTTTGTTTTTGTTTGGTGATTACTTGGTTATGAGGAGAAGGTTTGATCACCCTTTTTGCTTCACTAATTAGGAATACCACCAAATTCTAAATTTTAAGCCTACCCTCACCCTTTTTCCCTTACGTTACAACCTTTGGGAAAGCCCTTTTGATCTAGAGGTTGAGTCACATATCGGGGGAGGGAATTATGAGTTAAAGCCTAAAGAGAGGGGATGCAAATTCAAGATGTCGAGAAACCTCAAATTTATTTCTTTTTCCGGTTCCTTCGAGGAACTATAGAGATGCTTGCTAAAAGTAGATTTGAAGCTAATTGGGAGAATGTGCTAAAAGTGTTTTGAGATGTAGGTGAATAGAGTCTTGATAGTTCTCTATACTTAGCATATCCTATGTTTCAATCAACCTTAGATATCTTACAACGTGCACTCCCTTAATTGTTTAAAAATATTTGTATTCATTTATGCTTGTACATTTGCAAAAGTCCATTCATGAACATTTGTGATCTTTTCTTTTCTTTTTGCTTCTTTTTCGTGCTTTGCCTTGTTTGTTTGGTTTGTGAGAGTTATGGGTCAATCTCTTAGGAAACCCTTACGAGAGCATCACTCGTCCTCTAGGGCGATCTAGGGGTTTAAATGGCTTGTCGATTGTTGCTAAAATTGACCGTGATTCCTACGAAAGTGAGTTAGTGTATATTCTTGTCTCCTCTCTTCTTCTGTTTTTTTAAATAAGCTCGTCATTCTCTTTCCCTTGTTTTTGTTTTGCTCGAGGACGAGCAAAAGTTTAGCTTGGGGGAATTTGATGCGTGCCATTTATGGCACTCTTAGGCTAGGTTTTCTTCTTATTTTTATGATCGTTTTTAGTCTTTTATGTCGTGTTTTTGCATAATAATGCTTGTTTTGTGTGTTTGTGTATAAGTTTAGAGAAATGTGTGCTTTTAATGATTTTCTTATTATTTTATTCATTTCTCGGCTATTTCTCTCGCTTCTCTGTTTCTTTGACTTGTTTGGCTAGGGATTTGGTGAAACTTGTATAATTGATTGATTGTGATTAATTTGGTAATTGTGTTGATTGATTGTTGAGATTAAAGTGATTAATGAAGGTTTGCATGTGTGTAATTCGATTAGGCCTTGAGAATTATGCTAGATTGCATTGTAATTGCTAATGACACGACCAATTGATTTAGGAATTGCAATTATTGATTGGTTTGAATTGTGATTCTCTTAGTTTGTTATTCATAGTGAACCCTAGCTTAACAATTAGGAGATAGTTCTTTGATTCCAATTGATAGCTCTTATCATTAATCTTCACAACCTTTAATTGGCATGATCTTCTCAAGTTGTTGCAATTGTCATGATTACTTGTTGATCTCATTCCTAGTGTTTTATTTGTTTGGTTGTTTGTTTTGTTAGTGTTACCTCTTACCTTTGATTTCGACCTAGCTTAAGCGCATAATTGAGAGTGCTTGAACATTACCGTTCCTTTGGGTTCGGCCCTTGACTTACCTCTATACTAGTATTTAGGTTTGTTAAGTGTTTATAAATTTTTTTGGCTCTAGGGAAGATTAGATAACGACCTACATTTTCCCTATGTCACAATGTATTAAAAAACAATATTTAACTCATATGACTAATTGTTTCAAAAATCACCTCCCATATAAAGAAAGCTACTTCAAATAAGAACTAATGACGATTAAAAGACTAGTTGTTCACAAAATTATCACCAAGAAAATAAAAATCACTTAGTTGCATCACGAGAGAGGGTGACTGTAAACGTAGGAGACAAGTGATGCCATTTCCTGCAATGCTTTTTGCGTAGCTAATTTTTCCTTCTTCTATGTAGCTTTTTCAATCTCATGATTTTCGATAAATTCCTTAGCATATTTTAAGCTCTCTGCCGCTATTTTTTAGCTTTCTTCTTTTATTCCGCCATCTTCTTTAATTCTTCAACTTGAGAGCTTAGTTAAGAAATCATGGAAGGAGTGGAAGATGATGCAGCAAGTTGAGAAGTAGGATCGCTCTTGTAGTACATTTGTGAAACAGTCCCTAAACCGTAGACTTTTCCTTTCTTTTGCCACCTACAACATCCAAATAGACTTTGTCGGGGTTTATCTTTATTCCTTTGTTACTTATATTCCTAGAGTATTTCTATATATTCTCCCTGCATTTAGTATGTATTGGTAACTATGATCTCAAATGTTAAACTTAAAAGACTAAAAACATTAAAAAAAAAAATTTAAATAAAAAATGCAACGCTTATAGTAAAATAATTTATGTAAGCAATTATTAGTAAAAATTTCGACAGAGTCTCCTTTGTAAATTGAAGAATTCCCTCCAATAGGGTATGACTTCAAAATAAACCTGTTTCAATTCACATCATGCCATACCACGTTAATCATTTGATTAACACGGACCAATTATTCTCATCCTCTAACTCAAATCACACAAACAAATAAACAATCTATAATATCTTGAGTATCAAATACCTGTAAGTTGTAACTATCCAATCCATATGCTACTAAGTTGATCATTCATATGCTTCCTATTATTGTAGCAAAGTGACACAGAAAGGTAAAGATATAATCTACTTTCTATATGTCTGAAAGACGGCTATGAAAGGCCAAAAAAAGTATCTATTTTCCTTTGCCCTCTCATCTGCAGCACCACCAACACTTATACCCTTGCGTGCTTGGAAGGCTACCAACTCCAGGCCTCCATCTTAAATATTAAGGTTGCACTACATTATACAAGAGCAGGTCGATGAAATTAACAAAAGGAGACAACAATTACAAACTTTAGAATGAAAATTCTTGATCCCCCAAACACAATCCCCTCTTTTTTTCTCAAAAAAACATCGTGAAGCATTGATTAAAATTAAATAACAAAACGGCTTAGCAGTTAGCAATATAATCACCTTCTAAAAAGGCAGTAAAGCTGAAAAGCCAGTGAACAATGACATACTCACATACCCAGGAGGAATATCTTGAGGTGAACCTGCACTTCCATATGCATACTTGGGCTTGCAAGTAATCTTAGCTATTTCACCAACCTGTTAAAAAACTGATTGTCAAATTTCAACAAGATGATACGAATAATTAGGTGGAAGAGCTTATGAATAAGCAAATCAGTGATATCACCTTCATAGTTGTGACAATGCCTTGATCATAGTGCCCTATCCTATCTCAAATGAAAAGATTGTATTGTCTTCATGTGTACTATCAAAGACTTCGTCTGTTTAAGCCAGAATGCCTTCATAATGAACTGCCACACCCAAAAATGAAAAAGACATCATAAAGTAACAACTATAGAATTTCATCGCTGTAACAAAATTTTAATAGCACATACATCATACGAGGAAAATTCTTAATTGCCATTACCCTCTTAATACAAACTACCCATCCTTCAATTTGTTCAAGTCAAAATTATAACTATAACACAGTTCTATGCTAAGAGTTTGAGTAACCCATATCAAGCTCCTCTATATCGCCATATCGGACAAAGGAATAAGAAAGAGGCTCTTAATACAAGTAAGAAAAACCAACAGATATACTTTCTAAAAGATAATGAAAAAAAGAGTAGTAAAACAAACACCTTGGTTGAAGAAAGAACGATGCATATGATAATTTTCCATATATAAAAAAAAATAAAAAAAAACAAAGAAGTCAAACTGAAAACTTCCATAATAATGATGTACAGTTATTATCAAGCTATTGCTGAATTTGACATCCTAAAAAACAAGTGTACGATTGTTCCATAATAGTGATGTGCATTTATTCTCAAGCTACTTGAATGGATTCATGAGACATTGATTGTTCCATAATAGTGATGTGCATTTATTCTCAAGCTACTTGAATGGATTCATGAGACATTTTTCTCCTCTATCCTCTCTAGGTATTTCTTGTAATGGTTTAATGACGGTATATACTTCCATTATAGGAGGGGAAAGGCAAAAGAGTAGGAGTCAAATATCATAATATCCAATTTTGTGTGTGTTCATGTCTATCACAAATAACAATACCATTAATTCACTGACAGCAGCAGAGTCATATATAATCAAAGAGAGGAGAGAGAGTATGCAGGCAGTTATTTGAGTTTTGATTAAAAAGTAGTAAGCTAAACTCATCACCCTAGCACAGTAGCACTTAATGGTTAATTTGGAAAAAGAAAACTAGGAAGTTGCTAACAGGGTAAGGGGAGGAGGGAGGAGGTAAGGCTAAAGAAATAATGTCATCCTAACAAAGGGTAGTGACTAGAGAATAGTTTATCGTAGTTCCTAATCTAAAAAATTTCATGTTAAGAAAATTCTCCTATCATTTCTCTTTATTACTTAACGTGTAAGCTAACTAATGCAAACAAGGTTCTTTAGATATCAAAGAAAAAGTGTTTACAAAAATACTAAGAAAAAGATAGTCGATTCAAGTGATAATTTTATTGCTACTTTTTTTTAAAAGGAAAGGGGGATAATATTAATTAAAATTAACCAAATACAGCTTGGTTCCAATGTTTGAGCAAGAAAAACCGAAAAGCGATACAGCAAGGCCTGGAAAAAATGATGCCTATACAGGGATCCGAAAGAAAGCATGGTTAACAGGCTACCCTAAACAAAAGAAAACATGGGTAACAAACTACCTTACCCAAAATGAAGTCTACCAAGTTTAAGTTAAAATATAGAACAAAACAGTCGGAAAATCTTCGCAAGGTAGAGGATAAACAGAGAGTAGTTTTAGTCTTCACTTCTAAATGTTTGCTACATCTGTATATGTATCATACACCTGTTAAGGAAAGCGTGTTCTAGATATCGTTTCATATTATTCATGTGCTAGTAATTCAGCATCAATATGCACATGCAAGAGCTCCTACCATGATATACCCAGTACAACTAATCTATGCTAAGCATCAACAACAAATACTGAAGTCTGCGTGCTAAATAAGCACTCCAATCAATCCATCCGTCCATTGATTATCCCGTTATAAATAGAACTACACTCTAATCAATAAACCCCATTTAGAGAAAAACCAAAGTTAGAATAATCAGACTTGGGATCTTTACATTGAAAATAATTAAGGCTTTTAGCATAATCAATCAATTTTGAGTGGTTTTACATGAATTGACTTCAATGATAACCCTAAAATTCGCAATTGGAGACTAATATCAATTAAAACAATTCACAATTGGCAATGGAAACCAGATTAAGATCAATTCAATCAATTCGCAATTCAATCAATTCAATCAATAATCAAATTAAACTCGATTAGCAATTCGCAATGGAAAACATATTAAAATAAAATTATTGGACAAAAAACACAATGATAACCCTAAAATGCGCAATTGGAAAATTGTAGTAAGAGAAAGATGGAATGGACGGTAGGAAGAGGAAGAATGCGTAACTAACCAGACTAATATCAATTAATACAATTCACAATTGGCAATGCAAATTTTTTAAAAAAATTGGTTTCAAAATTATTAACCCTAGCAACTACAATTTAATCGCAAAAAATTATAAGAGTGTCGCAAATTAGCGACTGCGTGGCAACTACTACAAAATCGTTGCAAAATTTGCAACTACTCATCTCTTTCAGTTGCAAAAAGTATTTTTACGACTGATAATTGTTGTATTCGCAAAAATTAGTTGCTAATTAGTGACTGCATAGCAATTACTGCAAAATCGGTTGCAAAATTTGCGATTACTCGTCTTTTTCAGTCGCAAAAATTATTTTTGCGACTAATTCTTATGGTAGTCGCAAAAATCAGTTGCTAATTCCCCTTTTTCTTGTAGTGTATTCCTCATTCACGAGACTTAGACACACCTAGCCAAGCTCGAAGTTGCCTTCACCCTAGACGTGAAAGGTTGATAATTTTCGAGGGTTTGGTCCCAAATCCCTATTATTTAAATTAATTGTTTGATTTAATATTTTCCTTGAAGTTACTAACGTGTGTATTGTTTTGATAGAAAGAGATACAGGGCAACAAAGTAAGTTGTTTAATTGCTTTATTCCCTTAGAAAGCATGCTTAAATTATATTAATTCCTAGTACCATGTTAGAATGTTATTTATTGCTTTCTAGTATCATGTTTAGGTTGCTTCCTATTTCTTCTATCATGTTAGTATCATGTTAGGGATAAAACTTTGATCTTTATTGTTTAGTGACATGCTAAGATTTGTTATTAACAATGTTAGTATCATGCCTAGGATCTTGCTAATATTATTATTATGCTTTGATGAGAATATTATTATGCTGATGATGATTGTTGTTATTATGTTGCTTGATATTTATTATTGTTATTGCTTGATCACGCCCTCTCTTGCAGGTTTAAAGAGAATTTGTACTTCTAATCACGCTTAATAAGATAATTAATAATTTTATTTAGGCTAATATGGTTTTAATTCAAGTGATCACCAATAATAGTTTTGTTTGTGCATTAATATTCAACTAACATAGATTAAACAGGTTTAGGATTAATATATTGATTGTATATTAGTCAGAAAGCGCACATGAATATGAGAAGAATAAAGTAGAGGCCTATTTTTAAGGCAGGTTCAATGTCTTTTAGGTTGGATTTGTACCTTCATCCCCGAATATCCAGTCATGGTTCCAGACCACTATGGAGTTAGCGATCTCATGGATCGTGAAGGGGTGTAACCTTCACCCTGTGAACGGTTTACAAGTTCCTAAAACTTGTTGGTGACTCTTTTGCTCTAGCTTCCTTCCCTTTGGACGCCACCATACTTTAGTGTATGATCACAATGGGGCTCAAGTGTGGGATGCTTGAAATATTCCCAACACAATGTATCATTTCCTTATAATACAACAAAAGAAACACTTGATTGGGGTGTCTTCTGTATGGTACATATGATGTGTTTAAATGGGGAATCATTTAATGGAGACTTGGGGTTAGCCAACAAAAGGAAGTTGTATCGTACAGAAATATGTGCTTCACTTGTTCTATTAGACATCAATTCAAATAGAGATGCCATTGTAGAAAAAGTTTCAAAGTTCAAAGTAAGCAAAGAACTTGATGTGGATGCTGAAGTTTCAAAGTTGAAGGAAATGATATATGTGTGAGATTTTGTGAAAAAAAAAAACAAGGACTGTGTGGAAAACATGAGCTTGTAGTTTAGCCAACTGATTGACTATGTAGTTATCAATGATAACAACTTGGTAAACAAAAGGTATGTAATCATTGCTAAATTTTTTTTCTTTTTTTTTCGCAAATAAATTATTCTAATGATAAATATGTTACAGTGAAGTTGTAAGTTGGTTGGGTGAATCAATTGAAATAACAAGAGAGGTTTGTAATACATTGCTGGATGAATGGAAAGTTACAAATATTTTGATCACTGCTTAGGATTTCCACCTCAATTGTTACGAAAAAGACAGAGAAAGGCCTGAAAATCAAATAGTCAGATTCTACTTTGAATTTGACCACATGGTAATAGATACAAAAATACAATAATAATTTGGATTTACCTTCATGTTTATTGACTTGTTAGGTTTTTTTTGTATTTACTTTTTGTATTATTCTATTTAATTTAAACTTAAATGCCTTTACTTAGATTTCATGCTTTTCTTTGGGAGTTTGATTTATAGTTATTTTGTTTTGAATATGTACTTTAATATGAACATTGCTCTTCTTAGGCTGCTGCTGCTGCTACTGCCCTGCCAGAGATGCTGCTGCAGTTGCTACCCTGCCAAGGATACTGCTGCTATAGTTGTTGCCCTGCCAAGGCTGCTGCTACTGTAGCTGCTTCCTTGGTAAGGTTGTTGTTGCAGCTGCTGCCATGCCATTGCTTGCTGCTGCTATGCTACTTCTGCTATGCTGCCTGCTGTTGCAATGCTACTTCTGCTTTGCATCCTACTACTGCTATGCTACTTTTGCGATGTGTTTGTTAAGCTTTAAGTAAAATTGCATGTAATATTGTTTAAGTGATAACCTTGTAGAGAATAGTATAATTAGTAGCTTGCTTTTAAGAATTAGAATTAGATATTGATAAACCGAAATTAACTTGGAAAAAATTTGCAGGAAGCTTTAACTGTTTTTTTGAAAGCAAATGGGAAAAAGGGAGTGACCCAACATCAAAAGATATCGGAAGAATGGAAAAAAAAAACTCAAGCATTGGACTTGGAAGCAGCTAAGTCTGTAAGTTAAAGGACTTTTTTTAAAGTAAATAAAACATTCTTTAAAGTTAAAGTAGATATCTTAAAAGTTAATAAATAATTCTTTAAATCTAAGTATTGAATAATTTGATTTGTAGGTATTTTTTCCTGTGAAGAAAGAAGATCATTATTTCCTTATTGTCATAAACTTCAGAAATGAAACAATTGATCAACTGGACAGCACAAAGTACGAGGATACCGAGGAATGGGAATCAACCAAGAGTTTTATTAAGGAGACAGTAAGCACAATAATATAAGTTAAATTTAGGCAGTATATTCTTTTTCAATGAAATCTAATAAAATTATATATGTTGCGGGTATTTAAAATTCAAAAATTCTTCAAGAAAAGAAAACATCCAAAGGAAGAAGAAAGGCTGAATTACAATGTCAGATTAATAGCACTTCCATTCCATAAAGTAAGCCAAGACAATTACTCTAAAGTTATCTATTGCTGCACATGAAAGCTTATGATGGTGTGAATGGTTTGGGACAGGGATCTATCAAACATGTGAGTTGACATTTCTATTTTTATAAATTTAAATATTCATATATGCATTGTCTTAAGTTTTTGAGCTGCTTATCTTTGGTTTATTTCCAGGAATTTAAAAGATTGAAACACCATCATATTACAACACTGCATCAAATACTTCTCAATGAAGAAAACCAAATGCAAATCAAACTACTTGCAAATGTTGAAGAATGGGAATTAACGAAAAAGAAAGTAAGAATCGTGTTATTTTTTTTCTTTCATATAAAATATAGGAATTTTTGTTTTCTTACAAACTACAACTAACTCTTTCAATTCATTAATATTTTAGGAGACAAAAGAAAACAAAGCTAAGAAAGGGAAGAACAAGGAATAGATAGAAATGGTGGTGGTGAAGAAAAAAAAGATTTGGACAGCATAGATGTATAGTTTAGATGTATATGAATGTTTTAGTCTATATGATGTTTATATTAAAGATTAGAATTTTTATGATATCTACAGGATATATATGATGTTTTTAGGAAGGATTTCTAAGGATTTTACATACATACATACATACATACATATATATATATATATATATGTGTGTGTGTGTGTGTGTGTGTGTGTATTTGCATATCCGTTAAAAAGTAAACAAAATGTTTTTTTTTTAAAATAAACAAAATATATAATAAAGTAAAAGGATTATCCATTAAAGTAATACATATTTTTATTTTATTTATTGAGTATTCTTATATTGCAAAAAATGTTTGTTAATATATTTGCATATAAAATAAAAGTAAACAAAACATTTGGAAAAATAAATGAAATATATGTTAAAGTAAAGGACTATCTTATGAGAATAATATTTATGTTGTGTGTCTATTTTTATTCACTCAATGTCATATGACATATATTTTTATTAAATAAAAATGTATACGTTTTAAAATATCTGTTACATGAAAAGTAAAAGAAATATCTTTAAAGTTTAAAAACAAATTGTTAAAAGTAAATAAAAATTATTTGCAATACGTGTAAAATAAATTTTACATAAATGAGGTGTTAAATAAATTATACATATAGTAGACTTGACAATTCTAACCCAGACCCGATGACACGACCCGAATGACTCGACCCATGACCCGAGATCAGCCTGAAAAAAGTGACCTGAAATTGACTTGAAACCCGACTCATTCCCGAACCGAAGTGGAATTGATCCGACCTTGACCCGAAACCCAAAATGACCCAACCTGAAACGACTCGACATGAAATGACCTGACACAAAACGACCCGACTCGAAGTTGACCAATACCCGAAGTGATTCAACTCGAAGTGACCCGACCTTAATTTAAGTTGAATTAATTAACACAAATAGACCAAAATCAATTTAACCGCAATAAAACTAACTTAATTTAACCACAATCAAACTAACTTATTTTTTTTAATTAATTTATAATGTGTAACAGTGTAAGTAATTTACATCTTTTGAGTATTAATTTTCTAGATTTCTTCAGCCTTTCTCTATTGAGTTATAAGTTATTAAAACTTCCTAAAAAGATTGAAAATTAAAGACTATTCACTTGAAATAAAAGTCACAACTCTCACAAGTCTAGAAAAAAAAAGTACAATAATAATTAAGGACAAATTAGAAATTCTATTACCCAATTCTATTGTATACAAAAGGAAAATTTGTCAATTACTACCAAAAAAAACACAATTTTGTAAATTACTACCCTTAAAAAAAGTTGTTAAGTACTACCCCTAAAACTAATTAATTCAAGTGATTGCTATGCTTTTCCCTAATCAGGCGATTAAAACTCTTAATGATATCATTATCCGGCTAATTTGTAACTAGTTGCTTTTAAACCTTAATTAACTAATTAAACCCTATAACCACTTCCACATCACCATTGCACCACCTTCGGCCACCCTCCACCCTCTACCGACCTTACCTCCTCCAATTAACTCCCCACCATGACAACACCCCTTTCTCGGTCCCCACCCTAAAACCACCATCCGCCCACCCTTAAACCACCTCCCTTTCACGACACCCCCCTCCCCACCCGCGACGGCCCTAACCCCCCTTCCCCTCGCCGGTTAACCTTGCTCGACCTTCCCTAATCTACCTCTACCCCCTTTCCCCCCTAATCACCACCTTAAATCCCTAAAATTGGGTTTCAATTTTAGTGCTTTAGGGTTTTAATTTTGGAACTTTAGGGTGGTGATTAAGGGGGGAAATGGGTAAAGGAGGCTTAGGGAGGGCCCAATAGGGTTCTCTGGCGAGGGGGAGGGGGTTAGGGTCGCCGGCGGGTTGGGAGGGGGATTTTTCGAGGGTAGTAGGGATATTTGGGGATTTAGAGGTGGTGTAATGGGTAGTTTAGAGGTGGGGTGGATGCTAGGGCGGGGGTAGGCTACTTACCATCTCGTCGGCAAGGGGATGATGGGGTAAGGGGGCTGTCAGAAATGGTGGGGATGGGTTTAGGGGGCTGTCAGAGGTGCTGTAATGGTGGTTGAGAGGTGGTGTTAGGGTTTATTTAATTAATCATGACTTAATTTAAAAACAACTAATTACAATTTTGCTAGACAATGATGTCATTAAGAGCTTAAATCACCTAATTAGGAGCTTATTAGGGAAAAGGGTAGAAATCACTTGAATTAATTAGTTTTAGGGGTAGTAATTAACAACTTTTATTTTTAGGGGTAGTAATTTACAAAACGCGTATTTTTGGGGTAGTAGTTGACAAATTTTTCTATAAAAAATAATATAAAAAGCTAAATGAATTGTATTAAAGTAAATGAAATGTATTACAAAGTTAAAAAGAAATTGCTTAAAGTAACTGTTGTGAAGAGTATTATAATAATAAATAAATAAAGTATTTCAAAAAACTAAATATTTTATGAACTTCAAGGCATATTTATTATTAACTACATCAATCCAATAATGAAGCCTACCTATCCCAGATGAACCTGATAAAACAATAAACAAAATGTACATAAGTTGTAATAAAGTAAACAAAGATCACATAAAATTAAATAAAAGAATGTTAAAAGTAACATACCAGAGAAACTACTTATTTGGACAGTTTCTACTGTCATGAGAAACACCTGATTGCCCACAAGCTCTGCAAGTTCTTCCTATTTTTCTTTTTTCTTCAACAGCTACCTCTTTGGCACTCTTCAAGCGCTTAGAACTTCTAGCGGACCCTTTATTGAGGCATTGATTTGGAGGCAAAATATCTACATCAACACATTAGATCCAACAAAGAGTTGAATATCAGCTTCGTTGCTTTCTTTAAAACTTACACCTGACATTCAAAAGGTATATAAGTTGTATTAAAGTAAATAAAATAAAAATAAAAGTAAATAAAACGAAGTTAAAAGTAACAAACCTTGACCATTGTTCTTTTTCATTAGTTTTTCCTCAAATGAAGACAAATACTTAACAAAATTAGAAAGATCATCCTCATAACCCTCTTGTCAAGAGAACATTTTTAACCACACTTCAGAGATTAGTTGCTTCTTTTTGTCAAAGTTAGAAGTCTCATCCACTGATGTAGATTTCTTCTTAATATCTTTTCTCCAACAATTCAAAACATAATGTTCAGGAATTTCAAATATTGATTTACCTTTCATAATGAATATTATATGTCTGCACAGAACACCTTGACTCTCAAAGATCTTGCAAGTGCAAGTACACTCTAGTGAAGATAAATCAAATGTAACATCAAAATTCCTTTGACGTTCATCATCTACAACAATGGAAAACTCAACTCCATCACCATAAGTAGAATTACAGCTTTCAACACCACAAGAAAAACAAGCAGCCTCGCATGCTTGTTGAAATTCATAAAAAATAGAACGCGTGTAACAGAGCAAGCATGCTTCTCTTACTTTAATGGAGTGATCAGTTTAGGCATTACCTTGTTCAGCCTATTTTGTTCATCTTGCTCATGCCTTTGTGCATCTAAGGTTGTTTCATACCGAAGGAGAAACTCAACAAATGACACATGGGGATTGATGAAATTACAAAAGAAGTTATTTTCACCCTCAGATTTAAAAGTATATCTTAACAAACCACCCATAAATAAATCCCTAAAGTAGGCAGGGATCTAGAGATGCTTGATCTTAAACATATAAGCAAACCATTCATGAGCTACCAAATCATATTTTTCCATCGCAGTATTCTAACCATCAACAAACTCATTAGGTTCAGTTTCCTTATCCCAAACAACATCGCAAAGTTCTTTTAAAAATTCAATTTCATTACAGATGGTTGTACCCACTTTCTTAGGCACTTTCCTCATGATGTGCCACATGCACAATCGATGTTTTATTTTGGTTAAAGTTTTTTGAATTGCAATACCCATTGTAGGGTCTTAGTCAATTATAAGGCAAGAAGGCTCATTTCCCATACATTTCAGAAAAGTCTGAAAAAGCCACACAAAAGACTCCACATCTTCTTTAGATAATAACGCTACACAAAATGTGACACATCGTTTACCATGGTCAACTCCAGTAAAAGGGCAAAACACAAAGGAGTATTTATTTGTATCATATGTGGTATCAAAAGAAATGGAATTCCCAAACAAGTAGTGAAAGTCCTTTATCCTTATGGGATCAGCCCAAAAAACCCATGTTAAACGCATATTTGCATCAACGCAGTGGTCCAAATAATAACAACCATTACTGTTTTTGACATTCTGTTGAAGATTCTCTATAAACATAGCCTCATCAGCTTTAGAAATATAAACTTTTAAGTCACAAGAAAAGTTTTTAAATTGATTTTTTAGTGCCACTCACATGTTTATAACCTCCACAATATTCTTTCATCATCCTGTAGGACATAACAACTCCAACGTTCAAATTTGAATCATCAAATATAAACTTCCTATGAACACAAGTTAAGCCAGTATCAGATGGTTTAGTGACCTATCTGGTAGTAGGAGTTGAGAAGGGATGATAATGGCTTTCATGAAAGAAATAAACCACATACGTACTTTCCACCATCATAATACTCAAACTTAATCATAGCAGGACACCCAATCCTCCTTACTATCCACTTCCTAAAAACAACACCTTCAACATCTTTTTCATCTTCCTTATTTTCATTGACAAAACCTTCTTTGTTACAAACCAAATACTTAATAGCTACAAGACCCTTTTTACCATCAATACTAGGCAACTTCTTTTCTACCTTGCTAGTACAATGACGAACTTTGAATCCACATTCACTAGCATACTTACAATAAAAATCAATTCCATCTTGAAGACAATTAAATTAAATTTCATTCCAAACATAGGCTTATTTTCCATCGAACAACCAGGAATAAACTCTTTACCACCTTTAGAATTATAAATTGTCCTAGGTAGTACAATAGGAGAAGGAGTTTTTAAAATGCTTACATTAACATCTCCTGCTTGAACATCAGAAGAAGAGAGCCTAACTGTTTCAGACATCATCTTGAAAAGTAAATGAATCCAAATTAAACGTAGATAAAATATCACTAAAAGTAAAAGCAAAACAATTTAAAAATGAGGAAATGAAATATTTAAAAAAATGTTTCAGACATCATCCTGAAAGTATATGAATCAAAATTAAATGTGGACAAAGCATCACTAAAAGTAAAAGGAAAAAAATTTAAAAATAAGGAAATCAACAGGTCAAGTAAAAATCTTACAAGCATCAATCTCTTATACTCTCATCTCCATATACTCTCTAATAGCATGAGCAAGTTTATGGGCAGCAAGCCAGCAATATTACCACATCTACTTACAAAAATGAAATAGATATGATTACAAAGACTACCAAGTTTAAGAATATAAAACCAGAAAATTCCTGCCTCCCTTGCTTCAAATATAACCATTATATATCATCCTCTATATTTTAAACCATAAGGGAAGCAGTAAGATAAAAATCAAATATAACCTTTATATATCATATATAAATCTCCTTACCTATTCCAAAATCAAAGGTATATTCTAAGATATTCTAGGAAAACAGACATAATCACAAATTTGCATGACAATAATCAAACAAGTCTTGACCCGAAGGAGTTTACAGTTTTCATCTAAATGAACATAAATGAACTGCTGCCATCAGATCCTAACAAAATTTCACAGTCATTTTAAATAATGAACTCAAAGCCCTTGCACAAATGTTCACATATCATCATTTGGCAGCTCAAATTGTGTTAAATACTTAAAAACTCTTAATAGCTTAGACTAAATCCAGGAGGAAGAGCAACACTCTTACAACTTACAATCCCAAATGGAATTCCATGACAAAGCAACCCTCTAATCAACACTAAATAATGAAAAATATAAAGTAAATAAAAACCATTAAAAAGTAAAAGAATACATCACTATATATCAAAAAAGAAAAATTGAACATAACATATTCAAATTTAAGTAAAACATTTAAAGAAATTGCATTACATAATCAAATGAAATCAAGAATAATCAAAATTACTTAGCAACGAAAGCAAAAATCAATAAATAAGAACAAAAACATACCAAAAACAAAAGCAAAAACCCTAATTATATGTAAAATCGAAAACGAAATTAAAATCGAACAAAATAACAATAGAAATCAAACCAAAAGCAATAATAATAGAAAACAACAACGAAATCGAACAAAAACAAAGCAAAAACCCTAATTATATGATGAATCAATAAAGAACATACACAAAACAAAAAAAAATCTAAAAATTGCCTCTCAAGAATCTTCGAATCACAACAAAAAAAGGAAAATCGCAGAAGAACAACGAAGAAGTTGCAAAATCAAAGAAGAAAATTGATGAAATTGAAGAGCAAAATCGAAAAGCTAAGTCAAACGCTGAAATCGCCTTTAGAGAAATCAAAGGTAGAGAGAGAAAGTAAGAACACAGATAGAGAAAGTGAGAAGAGGAGAGAGAGAGTTAGAACAGAGGTCATTCAACAGCGGAAATTACAAAAATACCCTTAATAAGGCGGGTGAAGTGTAGACAGTCAGATCTAACGCGATGGACGGCTGAGATCAATTCGTAGTTTGCATTATTCGAATGAGTTCGCACGAGATCAACGATGCAAATATACATGTAATGGGATCATGTGAGAACACATCCCTTATGTGAGAACACTCTAATATATGAGAAGAAATATACACCGTTAATTTGCTTATATCTAACCGTCCATTTTCGCTATGGTAAGTTTACTTATATTTCTCTCTCTCTTCTCAGTGTAAGTTTACACCGTTGATTTACTTATTTCTCTCTCTCTCTCTCTCTTTCTCTCTCTCTTCCCAGTGTATTTGGGCGGAATTTCATCATCAAAATATGGTAAGTTTATTAATTTTATCATCAAATTCTTCTACATTAATAGATTTTTTCAATGTATAATGTTCAATTTTTTTTTTTTCATATTTTACAGCTTAATTTTTTTTTTCAATTGTGTTCGATTTTCTTGGATTAATTTTTTCAATTTTGTTCGGTTTTTTTTTCCTTATTTTGTTCAATTTGTGTTCAATTTTTTCGGCTTAGTGTATCACTTTGTGTTCGATTTTTTTCAATTTCATCATCAAATTTTATGAATTTTATGTTTGTGTTCGATAATTTTGATGATATTTTTCTGATTTTGTGTTTTTGTGACATTTAAGTCCGATTTACTCAATTATTTCATGTAATTGTTTTTATTTTTTGACATGTAATGTTTCGATGTTTGCTAATTACTTGTTAAATAATGCAGTGTAAATGTTTTGTGTTTTTAGGTAGTTTTAATTGAGTTCTAATTAAGGGAATGTAATGTGCACACCAAGTGTTTGATAAAAGTCTCTGATATGATGTTACATATGTTTGAGTTCTAATTAACTGAATACCTATCATTTAGTATGAGGGGTAATCATAATTTGCATAAGTTGTTGTTCTTGATCTGAATTGCATATTGTAGCTACTGACATTGTTAGCGTTTGAAATTCTTAAGTGATTATTGGACTTTGGCTTGCTCGTATTTGTTGGACTTCCTAATGTGTAGCAAGGTTTGTCCTATTCTCTTTATACTATACTCAAAGAACAAATTACAAACCATGATATTGTCTTTAATTTGTGTGACACCTCATGTTTTGTTGATGTGTACACCAATTGTCTGATGAACCTCAATTGGTCTTTCGATTTAGCTTTTATTATTTCTTGAATTCTACTCTCATATGATATATTTGAGATTTCTTGATAAGTAGTATCAATTATAACGTCAAGGATTCTCACATTTTGTAATCTTAAGATTTTAGGAAGTCATACTTTGATTTTGTCATGGAATAAGTGAAAGAAAGCTATCATTACTACATGACTTACATGACGTTGACAATTTTAAAGGTCATACACTACATTTTACACAAATCAATATAATCATATTACAAATTACAATTATCTATCAAAATGATAAATTACAAGTACCCGAAAACCATATCTTAATAATCACTATTACTTCCACTACCCTTCACTCTCATTCATACATTTTCTCAAGCAACGCTCAAAAATTAAATTACAAGCTATCAATAAACATGTTGCTAGATATGAGACAGACTTTCCAATGATTTTACCTTAGTGTAATAACATGTGATGAATGATAATGTGAATGCTAGCTACAATTAGACCTCAATGATTTTGATGCATTCCTCTATCACCTCTTGTTATTGTTACATCAAATGCATTCCTTCTTGATCTGCCATATTCCAATATCCTTTTGACTTTTACCTTTACTGCCATGCATTTTCTAATTCCTACATTGGTGTGCTGTTGGTAAATTTTTAGCCTATTAGCTCAATTGGTCGAGCACTGTGTTCCTACATTGCACAGAAGATGTAGGTTCAAATACTACATAGGCTACTAGCTTAAAAAATTAATAATTGTACTCAATTGGATGAATAAAATAGGATATAATAGTTCGAATCATTTTTTTTACTTATGATTACTCTTTTTTAAAAATGAGTAAATAATATTGCTCTTATTAGCCAATTGACGCAAAAAAGCAAAACAATGTTGCTCAACAATGTTGCTCATTTCATAGATGAGAAAAAATATGTTTGCTCATTTCATAGATGAGCAAAAATATGTTTGCTCATTTTATGTTTGCTCATTTCACATATGAGTAGAGAAGACTTACAATACTTGAACTAAGATCCCCTTTATAATATTTAAAGGTATTATTTGTTAATTTTGCGCCGTAAGATGTATAAATGGTAAGCACCAGAGTAAAATGGAATCATAGTTGTATTAGTTTATATCTTTGATATGAAAGTAGTACTGATCAATCTAAATGGCTTGTACCTCCATATCTATTCAACAACATGTTTGTTCAGCATGTAAATTTCATTTTATTTGACTTAATATTATCTTTTCTTAAAATGAGTAAATAATATTGCTCTTATTAGCCAATTGACGCAAAAGAGCAAAACAATGTTTCTTATTTCATAGATGAGCAAAATACGTTTGCTCATTTCATATAATTTTTTATAAACATTTACCTACTAGCTCAACACATAGAGCGTTGTACAAATGCACAAAAGACGTGGGTTCAAATCTCATGTAGGTTCATTTGTGTAATGTGGAGACAAGCGTTTGTATAGGATTTTAGTTGTAACAAAGTTTTTATAGTTAAATCATTACATGACCATTTTTTGCACATAAAATTTAGTGCTAATTTGATTTTTTTTACTTTTTATTTAATTTTTTTAGTTATTTATAGAGATAACCTATGTAGGAATTGAACATAGATCTTCTATGCATTTGCATAGTGCTCTACCAATTGAGCTAATAGTTTTTATCATATGTTATAAATATTTTTTGCATAATTTCTAAAGTTAATTGAATATGTTTTGCGTAAGCTCTAAATATATGTTTTAAATTATTTTCCCACCCTGTGTTTCTCAATTGATAAATGAACAAAGAATAGTTGCTCATTAGATAAATGAGCAAAGATTTGTTTGCTCATTTATAAAGTAACAAAGAATTGTTTGATCATTTGATAAATGAGCAAAAAATTGTTTGCTCATTTGATAAATGAGCAAAAAATTATTTGCTCATTTGATAAATGAGCAAAGAATTGCTAGTCATTTGATAAATGTGCAAAAATTATTTAGGAAAGAATTATTGCTCAATTGATAAATGAGCAAAATATTGTTTGCTCATTTGATAAAGTAGCAAAGAATTATTTGATCATTTGATAAATGAGAAAAACATTGTTTGCTCATTTGATAAATAAGCAAAGAATATAGTTCATTTGATACATGAGCAAAGAATTATTTGCTCATTTGATAAATTAACAAATAATTGTTTGCTCATTTGACAAATGAGTAAAGAATTGTTGGCTCATTTGATAAATGAGCAAAGAATTGTTGCTAATTGTAGACACCTACTTTTGGCCTCCTCTCCCGATAGGAAGTGCGATGATGTTACAAAAATCCGTTCTTCATGCTAGATCAAAGTTGAAGTGTTTATGCTTTACAAAATGCATTATGAAGTAATTTAAAACCCATATTTGAGACCAAGTCATCTTAGACCCTTGTCCGATTACTAATTAGGTCTAAAATGTGCTCGTACATGTTTAAAATTGATTAATAACATACCCAAATGCGTTAAATGCAATGATTAGATCCAATCGATCTCACATTGTTAAAAACCGAGCCAATCGGATAAACCAACCATCAATATTCCGTAAAAGGTCAATATAGAGGGATAGCACTTTCAAAGTGTTTTCCCACGGTATATTATAAGCCCAATTCCGCGCTAAAACGAAGAAGTTTTCATCAAAATACTAAACCGGGCCCTAAAACCAACACCCTTGTACTCAAACTACCATATCTTTTGATCCATAACAGATTTTAACCTAATTCTAAAGGCTTTGGAATTTAGACATTCATAGATTTCCAATGATATCTCATTTTCCTTTACTTTGCAATCAAAAGTTATGGAAGTTTTAAAAACGCATTTTCGTATAAGGTCAACTGCACTGAGCGTAACTCTGTAAGTTGCGTGCGGCACTCAGCGTGACTCCAAGAGTTGTGCGCGCCACCTGAAACTACAAATCTAAAACCCTAAACCTAGATTCCTAAGTCTATAAATAGAGGTCTTTGTTTAGCCTTAATCACAACAGAAAAATCATAATTCTAAACCCTAAATTCTGAAATCCCTAATCTTTCAAAGCCTCTTACTATCATACTAATTTTCCCGTCTCTTTCCAACTACTCTTCGACCCTATTACATTCCATTGAAGTCCTTGGAGCCTTGGAGGTATGACGAAGGAGGAAAGTCCAAAAATGCATAAGATAGAGATCTAAGCATAAAAGAAGAACGGTTAGTTTCCTGAGCACTTAGATAATTCACTTTTCTTTCCTTGTTTAAATCTCTTTCCTGTCTATTGTAGCACGCTTTTTTTGTTTTAAAGAATCTTTAGAAAAGGGGTGAATGATATTCGCTTACTGAGTCATGGTTTTCTATAAACCATAGAAAGTGTCAGTGACCTTTGAGAGTCGTCCCTTATATAAAGGGCATTAGGCAAAGAAGTGGAGATATGCTTGAAGAGAGTTGGTTAGAGAATTTCTGAAAATAAGAAAATTCTCTAGAGAAAATCCTCACCTTAAGAGATAGATTGGTTCTCCATCTCTCTTAAATTAGAGAAAAACTCTATTTCTTGTCATGTCTGTTTAGACTTTCTATTTTAATTATGTAAGAAATGAGTGTTATAATCTTTTCAAGTTAAATAAAAAGTTTCGTTCAAGAAGGAAACGTTATCCCCTTGAACCATATATATCAAATGAGTTATCTTTCTGTTTAAGAAGTTCCATCATAAACAAATAAGCATTGTTTGATTAGAGATTACGGTCTAAGGTAGGAAACGAATTAGACTTGTGATGTGCTTTATCCAAGGAATACAGGGTTGGGGTTAGCTACCTTAGTAAAGTCGGAAGCTCAGAACGCCAGAGATCCCATTGTCGTCTAAGTTCAATTCAGGTATTAGTCAAAACTCTCTAAGTAAAATATTCTATATTGCGAAGCATGGTGGGCTATTAAATATAAACAGTAATTTGTTTAAGATATAAGTAGTAAAGTAGTGATAACTAGTACCAATAAGGTCATATAAGTGATTATCAAATCGAATTATAGTAATAATCAGTATATTATTAAAAACTGTTATTTTAAACTAAAGTCTGCTATTAATTTATCAAGTACTGTTATTGATTTATTAAGTACTGTTATTTACCTCAAAAAAAAAAAAAAAAAAAAAAAAAAAAAAAACTGACGTCACTTGGTATTGGGCGAGGTGACCTATACCGGGTAGCGGTCCATCATTCCCCGAGGATAGAGAGGACATTGGTTTGAATGAGAAGAGAAAAACCAAACCACACCATAGAGAAGAATAGAGAGTGTGTGAAATGATGAAGGGAGAGAGAGAGAGAGAGATTAATTAAGGGGTTAGAGGGAGTTGTTAAAAGAAGTAATTACGCGACAAGGTGGGGCTAAAAAATCTTAAATGAGAGGTTAAGAAGATTACATGGCTTTAAATGGAATTAAACAATCAATAAAATTAAAAAAAATATCCATTCTTCATATGTTTTATTTAAAGGACATGCAACATAATGAACTAAATGACCATAAACAAGCTAAGTATCAAGTGAGTCCATATCATTTGTAAAACTCCATAACCCAAAGGTTATAAACGCAACAAACAAAGTTGATAGTAGCAAAACCAGCAGCCTTAATGTTAGAATCCGCCTCTCTCTCCCTTCCTTTTTCTTGTTTTTCCCTTATGTTTTCCTTCTAAGTCTTTTCTTTTTACTTTCTAGACTCTAGGGAGAATTATTGTGTTACTGTAGTTTCAGTATTCACTTGTATTTCTCTATGCAATCAATATAAAGCTCTTTAACGAGTGCATGGTTAATGAATCATAGCTCCTTACCCCATTGCTATTGCTTTAAGACTTGTGTGTTGTTTTAAGCCTTTATAGATATTGTGGTTACCTTGTTTCAAAGCATCCCCCACCAAACCAAGAAACCTCAAAAGACGCTTTCACATCGTCGGTTTCACTTGTGCCTGCTTTGAAGTATCGGCCGTCACAAGCCCTAACTCCGCACCCGTTGTTGACGAGTGCTTCCTTGAGATACCCTTGGTCCGTGTCGCTGTGTGCTCACGAACCTCTCCCTCTCTAGGATTGTGTCCTTGTCGCCAATAGACAAGAGCGCACCGCACGATCCGATGTCAGAACACTCAGACCGTGACAGTTGGCATCAGAGTCGGCTCATTTTAAAGATGCCTAGCATGGTGATGCCTAACATGCTGATACGTGGGAAGAAAGAATTGCCTGGCTCGAATGCAAGTCGGAATTTTAGGTTGTACTCGAAGAAAGAGTACCCAATCTCGAAGATATAGTAATAAAGCAAGCTGAGCAAATATAAAGGCTCGAGTCAACGGTGGATGGGTTGACGGAGCAGCTTAATTTCGTTCAAGGAGTAGCGGACGAAGCTCAAGACAAATGTGCTATCTTGATGCGTGCCCAAAGAGGACTCGAGGGAAGTGGAAGTAAGATAAAACCTCCTAAACCTTGGACCTTTAATGGCACGAGAGACTCAAAGGAAGTCGATAACTTCATCTTCGATATGGAACAATACTTCCGCATATGTCAATTGGAAGATGATCTTAAGGTCGACACGGCCACAATGTACTTGGTGGACGATGCGAAACTCTAGTGGCGAACCAAGTATGCCGACATACAAGCAAAGAGGACGTCGGTAGATACTTAGGAGGATTTAAAAAAGGAATTCATAGCCCAATTTTATCCAGAGAACACGGAGTTTGTGGCCCGTACAAAGTTGGCAACCTTACAACATAAGAACTCTATTCGGGAGTATGTGAAAAAACATTCCACGTGCATGTTACAGATCCATGACATGTCCGAGAAGGACCGCTTGTTTGATTTTGTACGGGTTTTGAAGGATTGGGCCTAAAAAGAGATTTGGCGCCAGAAGATAGACACCTTGTCGGGGGCCATAGTCGCATCCGAAAGGTTGATGGACTACTTGTCGGATAAGGGATTGAACCAGAAGAAAGGAACTAGCGGGTCAGCATCTAGTACCCCAAAGAGCAGTACCGGGAACTCCCAAGTCATTTCGAACAGCATGGGGAGTAGGTACAAGAGTGGGGGAGACGACTCCCGAAAAAATGGAGCGTTCGCGTCGTCCAACAAAGGTGCGGCCTCCAGCTCCACCTCGTGGAATAAACCCCTCACTTGTATTCTTTGTCGTGGGCCTCACAAATGGTTCGAGTGTCGCCACAAATGGGAAATTGACAACCTTCAGAAGAAACTCTCCTCGATGTCATTCGAACATGAGAAAGTAGAAAGCAGGAAGGAAGTGGAGAACGACGAAGAGGAACCCTCAAAACTAAGTTCAATACGTTTCATGTACTCCCTGGGAGCAGATTTGTTGGAATATAGACATCCACCGAATGAACTGATGTACGTGGAAGTATTGATTAATGGGAAAAGGGTCCAACCTATGGTTGATATTGGAGCCACCCACAACTTTGTCACTAGGGAGATTGCTAGCCAGTTAGAGTTGGAAGTGGTACGAGGCGGGGACCGCATAAAGTCTGTTAACGCAGAAGCTCGCCCAATCCACGGTACCACAAATAACGTGAAAGCTAAGATTGGAAACTGGAGTGGTACACTCGACTTCACTATGGCAGCGATGGATGATTTTGAGATGGTTTTGGGAATGGATTTTCTCCGTGTTAGTAAAGTTGTTCCGATGCCCCACCTGGGCTCCTTACTTGTTGCCGGCAACCATCCTTGTCTCCTGCGAACGTGCTCGCCGGTTAAAGCTGGGAAGGTCATAAGGGATCACTCTTGTCAGCAATGCAATTCCAAAAGGGAATGAAGAGAAATGAGGCAGCATTCCTTGCTACTCTCTCGTTGAAGGAAGATAAGACGGCGACGGACCTCCCCTTTGCCATGAAAGGATTGCTTGAAGAGTTTGCTGACCTTCTTCCTAAGGAGCTTCCGAAAACACTCCCTCCTCGGAGAGCCATCGATCATACCATATTGTTGGTGCTCGGAGCTAGACCTCCCGCGCGGAGCCCCTACCGGATGGCACCTCCCGATTTAGCGGAATTACGCAGACAGCTTGATGAGTTACTCAAATCCGAGTTCATTCGACTCTCTAAGGCACCGTATGGTGCACCGGTTCTTTTCCAGAAGAAACAAGATGGGAGTTTGAGATTATGCACCGATTACCGGGCTTTAACAAGCTGACAGTGAGGAATCATTATCCTATACCCTTGGTGGCTAACTCATTCGACTAATTGGGTGATGCTATTTACTTCACCAAACTTGATTTTCGGTTGGGTTACCATCAAGTCCGAATTGCCCAAGGAGACAAACAGAAGACGGCATACGTCACCAGGCATGGAGCTTTTGAGTGGTTGGTTATGCCGTTTGGGCTGACAAACGCTCCTGCAACCTTCTGCACGTTGATGAACCAAGTCTTCCACGAGTACCTTGACAAATTTGTAGTGGTCTACTTGGACAACATTGTGATCTTTAGCCGCACCCTTGAAAAACCACCTGGAGCACTTGAGGAAAGTATTCTTGAAATTAAGAGAACATCATTTGTTCGTGAAGCGGGAGAAATGCGCTTTTGCTCAGAAAGAAGTGGTCTTCCTTGGACACTTTGTGGGCGGAGGTCGCATCAGAATGGATTCGAAGAAAATCAAAACTATCAGCGATTGGCAAGCACCAAAGAATGTTTCAGAATTAAGATCGTTCTTGGGGCTATCTAATTACTACCGTCATTTCATACAAGGATATTCAGCAATTGCAAGTCCCCTCACAGACTTGTTGAAGAAGGATAGAAAATGGAGTTAGGCAGACGAGCAGCAAGGAGTTTTTCTCAAGCTTAAGGAAGCATTGACGAAAGAGTCGGTCCTTGCTCCTCCGAATACCAACAAACCATTCGAAGTGAAGGCTGATGCATCAGATTTTGCGCTAGGTGGGGTCCTACTGTAGGAATGTCACATGGCCACATACGAGAGTAGGAAGTTGAGTGGAGCCGAGAAGAGATATGCTGCTCAAGAAAAAGATTTTCTTGCTATTGTCCACTGCTTGAGAGGATGGAGGCACTATATGTTAGGAGCCAAGTTCCTTGTTCGTACCGACAATACCACATCAAGCCACTTCCTCACCCAACCGAAGTTAACGGGGAAGCAAGCTCGATGGCAGGAAGTGCTCACTGATTTTGATGTGGAGTTCACGTATAAAACTGGTGCCAGTAATCGAGTAGCAGTTGCGTTGAGTTGACGTGCTTACCTGGCATCGATGCATAGATTGTCCCTTCTCGCCACCAGCAATGTTTCGACCTCAATCAAACATCAGGTTAAACAACACCTCCCCAAAGACCCCATGACGAGCACCATCAAGGGGTTAATCGAAGAAGGGAAGACAAGACAGTTCTGGATGGACATGGGTCTCATCTACACCAAAGGCAACAAACTATTCATACCAAAGTCGGGAGGCCTGCAGAGGATGCTCTTGAAAGAATGCCATGATACCCTATGGGTCGGACATCCCGGTTGGCAGAGGACCTTGAGCTTGCTCTCCATGAAGTATTATTGGCCAGCGATGAAGGAAGAACGTCATCAACAACACCCGAACTTGCTTGGTTTGTCAACAGGACAAAGTTGATCGTTAGAAACCCGGAGGTCTTTTAGACCCTCTACCCGTTCCGGCGCGTCCGTGGGAGAGTGTATCTATGGATTTTATTAGTGGTCTACCTAATGTGGATCAATATTCAATCGTAACGGTGGTGATCGATAGGTTTTCAAAGTATGCTACCTTCGTCCCCATACAGAAGGCTTGCGGTGTTGAGGAGACAACGGCGCTGTTCTTCAAACACAATGTGAAGTATTGGGGATTGCCTCAAAGCATCGTCAGCGACAGAGATACAGGATTCACGAGCATATTTTGGACGGAGTTGTTCAAGCTAATGGGGTCGAACTTAAACTTGTGTTCAAGTCACCACCCCCAATCCGATGGGCAAACAGAGAGATTCAACAGGCTCTTAGAGGAATACTTGAGGCATTTCGTCAGCGCCAATCAGAAGGACTGGGTGAAACTTCTTGATGTTGCTCAACTCTACTTCAACGCCCAAAAGAGCTCTGCATCCAATAGAAGTCCGTTTGAGTTGGTGACGGGCTTACAACCTCTTTTACCTCACACCATAACAACCTCAGGAGAAGGAAGAAGTCGTGAAGCCCGGGAGTTCAAGAAAGAGTGGCAACAAAACATGGAAGTTGCTCGCGCTTACCTGGAGCAGGCAGGAAGGAGAATGAAAAAGTGGGGCGACCAGAACAGAAGGCCACAAGAGTTTGATGTTGTGAACATGGTAATGGTGAAGGTCCTACCGGAGCAGTTGAAATTCCTCAGAGGGAGAGATCGCAGACTAATCAGAAAGTACGAAGGCCCCATTCGCATTACTAAACAATTGGGAAGACTGCATACAAGGTTGAACCCCCAGAGTGGATGAAGATACACCTTGTCTTCCACGTCAGTCGTCTCAAGCCCTATCATCCAGATCAAGAGGACAGTATCCGCAACACCAGCAACCGCGCCAACATCCGAACCAAGACGAGGACCACGCCAGCAACAGAAGATTAATCTTTTATGTTTTTGCTTCGTAAATCGACGAGATCGTCGACAGCTTAAGTGGGGGAGGATGTTAGAATCCGCCTCTCTCTCCCTTTCCTTTTCCTTGTTTTTCCCTTATGTTTTCCTTCTAATTTTTTTATTTTTACTTTCTAGACTCTAGGGAGAATTATTGTGTTACTGTAGTTTCAGTGTTCACTTGTATTTTTCTATGCAATCAATATAAAGCTCTTTAACGAGTGAATGGTTAATGAATCATAGCTCCTTACCCCGTTGCTATTGCTTTAAGACTTGTGTGTTGTTTTAAGCATTTATAGATATTGTGCTTACCTTGTTTTAAAGCATCCCCCACCAAACCAAGAAATCTCAAAAGACGCTTTCATCTCGTCGGTTCCGCTTGTGCCCACTTTGAAGTATCGGCCGTCACAAGCCCCGACTCTGCACCCGTTGTTGACGAGTGCTTCCTTGAGATACCCTTGGTCCGTGTCACTGTGTGCTCACGAACCTCTCCCGCTCTAGGCTTGCGTCGTTGTCGCCAATAGACAAGAGCGCGCCGCACGATCTAGTGTCAGAACACTCGGACCATGACACTTAGCCAAAGCCTCAAACTCATCCTTGCTCCGCTCCTTCCCTCCGGGGTTTTGTGTCATCATAAGCAAGTCTCTTTGACTTATGACTTTGGCGAAAACTATAGTATCTGGCTTGTCTACCATGATTCCTTCCACGGCGATGACCTTACCATTTTCCGGCAATGCCTTGAAGCAATTTTTTAACAACTTCAAGCAATGCTCATCACTCCAATCATGTAAAATCCACTATTTGGAAGGAAAGCAAGTGTTATTTGTGTGGTAAGTGCATATATATTTCACATTAATAGTTGTAAGGGTAAACTCACGTTCATGAATATGACATCTCCTTTGGGAATACTTTCAAACATATCTCCACATACATGTTCCACACCTATGTAAAAATTGAAAGAAAGGAAAAAAAAAGATACGGTAATTATTATCTTTTGGATTATTTTGGCATTGTTATTCAGTTGACCATTAAATAAATATAACATTATTTTCCAAATTGAGATATATTTGTAACACAACCTTTTCATACACATTTTATTAAATCAACAATGTTTGTGTGTGGCTGGGCACATCATGTGGCCATCTAACACACAAAAAACCCCTAGTCAGGAGTAACCTTAAAGATGACACTGGGCCGAGCCGGCCCAAAATCCGACATGATCCAACACGAAAAGTACGACACGATACGAGTAAGAAAAAAGCAAGGCACAGCACAGTACTGTGCTTGTGGGCTGTGGGCCTGCCTGAGCCGCCTTTATTTGGGAGAAGTGCGATAAGGCACGGCACGGCCAAGTCCAACACGACAAAGCTTGCTAAAACCAAGACAATTTTGCTTAAGCACGCAAGCCCGGCAAGTCCTGACACAATGGCACATGAGCCTGGGCCGTGCACGGGCCAACCTTTTGAAAATTTCAGCACGACACGAAACTCGTGGGACGGGCCTAACTAACCCCAAAGCACGTGGACCTGGCATGAGGCACGACCGGATAAGACCCAAAGCCATCTTTAAGTAACCCCTGATCGAGTGACCCTTAACCGATCGAGTAACCCTTAACCGATCGAGTAATCCCTGACCAAATAACTTTAATAGAAAACATAGTTTTATCCTTTTTTTTTCAAATTATTGTTAAATTAACATTGTAATTCATAATTAATTTTATTAAAATCGTGAGTTAGCACAAAACTTAAGCTAGATTAATTAATAAAAGCGGTCTTACCGGGGCATGGAAGGGCATTTTCGATGACGTGAGGCAAGTCAAAATTGATAGCCTTAATAGAGGAATATTGAGATATAATGACACGAAGAGTATGGCCAAGACCTCCACCAACATCAACTAGATTTTCTATGCCTTTAAAACCCTTGTACTTGTCAAGAATCTTCTTGATAATGAATGTTGTTGATTGATACATTGCCTTGTTGAAAACCTCATTGAATCTTGCGTCCAAACTTGGATACTCGAATGCATGCACTCCATGTCCCATGTTGAATGGTATCCCTCCTTCTACTACTGCCTCTTTAAGCTTGCTCCTTCACAATTTTCCAAATAATAAATAACTAAAAATTGAAAAATGATATGCATAGTCCTTCGGGAAGGGCTATGCCTTCGGGAAGAGCTATGTATAAGAAACTAAAAAAAGAAATAATGAAAAAAGATTAATATTAATTACACCGATCTGCGTGTGATTTTATCATGAATTCTCAACTTAATTCAATTTTAGGAAGTTTATTTAATGTTTATACATAACTCTAAGGGTTACATATATCATTATCCTTAAAAATTATAGTATCACCTACTCCTTTAATTTCACCAATTTCTTCCCACTTTTCATTTAGATTTAGTTGGCTATAACATGAAACCATTCTCACTTTTACTTTGACTAGATACTTTTAACATGTGTTTTTTTTTAAAAAAAAGTATATTTAGTTTAATATATATTGGGTAACTGGCTATTCAACCGTTTCCAAATCCAAAAAAATTGGGAATTGGAATTGGAACCAGTTACAACCGGTTCCTAAATTTATTACTCGGAATTGGAACCGCCAGGTCCAATTCCAGATCCGGACCCGCCGGTTCCTAACCGGTTCCAATTCCAATTCCAGGTACCCGAAATTTTTGCTCACCCCTACTCCTTACATCTTTTACACTCCTGTTTTTTCAATTATATTCAAAGCATTCTATATATCTTTTACTCTCTCCATTTTTGTGTACTATAATGCCTTGTTTAGTTGATTTGTCTTGATAAGTACTTTAAATGTACCAATAATTTACATTTCTTGGACTTGATTTTTTTTTCCCAGCCTCTTCACCAAATCTATATTAACTTTACTAAATAAATTTTCAAATATGGTACAATAACATAGCATCTAACATAATTATTGCCTAGATTCAAATAGTAATACTTTGTAATATAAAATGTCATGCAAATAGACAAAGGACATTCGGGCTAATTATAAAAGAATTCTTTTTAATGGACTACCCACAGCCATATTGTGCGCAATTAAAAAGTGTAAAAAAAATTAAGTTCACTCATCAAATATAAGTGTATCACTTTGACTTCCTCTATCATATACTTTGGCTATTTATTATTAATAGATCTATGTTCTAAATAATTCATACAATCAAATTTATCACACATGTCAATGCATGAGTTTGACCATTTTATAAATAATTAAACATTATTTTTGTAAAAAAAAAAGTTATAGTAAAAGTTTGGCGTGCAATAGTTGGGATTATTCATGTTAATTTTCCGAACAATTATACAAAAGTTAATACGTTCTCTATATTACAAAACTTCACACTAATATCTAAAAACATTATACTTATATGATAATGATTGCTATTTATACATTGTTAGAAAGTCATAGCTAGTCAATGCTAATACGGAGTATATAAGTAGTGAAAAATGTCTATATTTGACAATTTTTTAAGGAGTAATATATAAATGTAATTATTGTTTTGCAAAATGTTATTGGATTAGTCATAATGCATTTTCATAATATTAATTTTTTTTTCACTTTAAAAAAAGATGATGCTTTAAACATTGAAATAAACACAAATAATTAATCTATTTAGGGAATTCAAGAGACAATTTTAATCACACAATTATAACCTCTGAAACAAAATATATAGAGAGACTAAAAGATGCTTTAAATATTGATATAAACACAAATAATTAATCTACTTAGGGTATTCAAAAGATAATTTTCAGGTTTTTGAATTCAATGAGGACAAATATGTAAAAGAACATTTTTAGGGATATAATCATATAAATGTCCATGCACTATTCGTAAGAGATTTCTTAAACTTTTTATAAGGCAGGGATATAATCAAACTTAATACACATATCAATGCATTAATTTAACCTTTGATAAATTTTAGTAAAAAATTATACTGGTAATAAACACTGAAAACTTTATAAATTTTAGTAAAAAAATTTGCTTTCAATACACAATTAAAAAATTATGATCAAAATTAATATTTCCTTCGTTTTTTTTTAATATGATACACTTTTACACTATTTACACAACCTTCTTCGACCATTTTTTGTGATTTATCCGTAAGGAAGAATATAGTCACGTGGGATCTTGTTAGATTCATCTCAACATTTACTTTTCAAATTTAACATTTTATAATTTTTCTTAGGTATAATTAAAAATATTAATGATCAAAGTATTACATCGGCAAACATAAAATGACAAATGGTGCAATTAAGAAACGGGGGAAATACATGAATAATGAAAAAAAAAAAATCCAAACAATATAGGAGTAATTTTTTTTTCTTAGCTAATTAATACTTCGTACTTTGTTAGAATACACTCTCTTTCCTCGTAAAGTAATCACATATTATATACCCCCTTCGTGTTTTAAATAAGTAAAACGTTTTCCTTATCTAGCTGTGTTTAAATAAATGAAAGTTATGAAACGTGTTATTTTTTAAAAACTTGTCTCTATTTTTTTAATAATATTTTCTCTATTTTTAATAACATTCTACTAACTAATGGTCCCTACAAAACCCCTTACTCTATTCTCCCTCCTAAACTTACTCCACTACCTATTATTTTAATAAATAATTTAACTAACCTTTATAAAAATTTCGTGAAAGTCAAAACGCTTTATTTATTTAAACACGGAGGGAGTACCACATATTTCATACTCCCTCCGTCCCTAATTGATAATATTTTATGGCCAATTTTTAGTCCCAAAATGATAGTTTCATTTGTTTTTTTCAAGTATCATTAATATTACTCCCTTTGTTTTTCTTATTTGCATCAGTTTTACCGGTACATTTTCCGAGATACAATTTTGACCATTAATATCTTTAATTGTCTATTAGTAAAAATTATAATAAAAATTATATTATGAAACTAAATATTAGGATTAATCTAATGATATATTATATAATAAAATTTATTTATTTTATAGAGGTGAAAAAATTAAGTCAACCATGATAGGTAAATAGTGCAAAAATCAAAGTGATGCATTTAAAAAAAACGGAGGGAGTAATTTTTTATCAAAATTCTCTCCAATTTGCAATAATATTTATGCAAATTTAACTTTCTCATGTAAAATTTGTTTTTCAATGTACTCTTATTCATTTCTCTCTTTACTTTTTTGCATACTCAATTTAAATTTACCTTTTCAATGTGCTTTTACTACTCCCTCAATCCCCTAAATTTCGACCTATTTGACCTAATTTTAGTTCCAAAATAAATGACCCATTTATTTTTCCCAATATCTATTAAAATCATAAAATTACCAATATATCCTCAAATATTTTTATCATGTAGCTCCTTCTTCCTATTTTACCCTTATATTTTTTCAGATCTTTGTGCCAAGTACTCCCTAAATTTCTAGACTTTTTTTTCTCTCTCCTGCCATTATTTTGTCCCCCTCTTTCTCTCTCTTCATTTTTTCTCTGTGTTTGAGTATTTTCTCTTGAAAAACCCTTGTTCATCTTCTTTTCTCTCCTTAATTCATCCACTTCTAGTAACGATTTAGAGCAAAAAATTACAGATCGGTGCTCGCATAGTCCATGCGAATCAAAGCCCTAAAAAATTGCTCAAAAAGATCCGGTTTCTAGCACTTGGATAGCATATCTTACCCTCTACCCCTGATTTTTTTTTTTTTTTTTTTGTTTGTTTATGTTTTCTTTAATTAGCTTAGTTTCTTAATTGTGTATTCAATGATGATGATTTTCGTTTTGATATGATTATTTTCTGGGTTTGGGTATTGAATTTTAATTATAAGGGTTAAGGTTTTCGTTTTCGTTTTGGTTTTGGTTTTGGATGGAATTTGTTTGTTGAAAATAGAAATGAAGGCAACAACAGCAACATTCAGATACGGAGTAGAAGAATATGGCATGATGATGGTGGATTAATTTTTAAGCAGAATTTTTTTTTAGGGTGTTATCTCATGGATTAGTCCCTTGTCATTGCATTTTGATTGTAGAATAAATATTAAAAAACCCAAAGGTTTTCTCTTGGAAAACCGGTTAAGGACAAAAAAAAAAGGACTTTCTCTCTCTAGGTATTAATTGCAAATTAGTGTAACTTGAAACTTTCCCATACTTTTGTACTTGCAAATTAAGTTTCTTAATACCCGCAAAATCAGCCCAAAAAGATTGAAGTTTCGGAGACGGAAGGAGTGAGTAGTGATATACATACAATGGTTGTATGTGGACCAAGTATACAACACCACTTATAAATTGCCAACTCACCATAAGCAAAAAAAATGAGAGGGAAAATTGGGGGGAAAAGATTTTGGTGTTTGGCGCCATGTAGTACTAATAGGTGGGATTTCTTGTTGGCGAATTTTATTGGCGCCATACTATTACGTTACCAAAATATTATATTGCGTTACTAAAAAAAATATATTACGTTACAGTCGTTATCAAACAAATATACTACGTTACCAATAAATACAAATTTCTTACTAGATGTAATGACGTCCTAGTCAGCATCATTAATGAAGAGGGATAGTTTTTATAAAAATTGATTAATATTTCATTTGACAATATTTTATGAACTAATTTTCAAAAAATTATTATAATCAAACCAATAAAATTCTTTTTTTATGCTCTTTCTATAGACATCCTTATTGATATACTTTCAAAAGAATTATATAGTTGGACAATTTTAACCTTAATATAATTTGTGTTTTTTCTTTATATTATCTTCATGCTATAGCTAAAAAAAATATTAGAGGGTTAAAAAAAATAAAAATAAAAAATGGAGGGTTGTCATTTGTTGGACGGTCAAATTAGAAATATCGAGAGTTACAATGAAATGTTCGTTGTACGATTTTAAATCAAATGTTGGAGGGTTAGAATTAACTACTAGAGAGTTTAAATTAAATCAAGAAAGGTTAAAAATGACTATTATAACTTATTGCAAAAGTACTTTAATGTGTTCACAACTTATTTTCTTATTCAAAACTGTGTTACTATAAAATATTATTTTGCAAAATCATATTTGAATCATATATTCCATATTCAAAATCATGTTACTATAAAATATTATTTTGTAAAATTATATTTGAATCATATATTCCTTATTCAAAATCATGTTACTATAAGAGTGATATCTTATGAAATTGTATTTGTCTCATATATAACATATACATAGTTTCAGATTTTCAAATATTATAGCTTATCCTTCAATTCATTACCAAATTATATGGGAAAAAAAGTTCATACTAATGTAAGGGGAAAAAGGGGAAGGTGTTTGATGAACTATTTCGGAAGAGATTCTTTATGGAGTTTCGAGGTGGGATGGTTCAAGTGGGTTCCGGGCTTTCTGCGCGGGTTAGGATGGGTCGCGGGCGCTCAAGGAGGGGAACAAAGGGGTCAGGCACCCGGGGAGGCCGAAGGAGGAGGTGTTTGGTGAAGTATTTGATCACACAGCAAGGTGTTCGTTTATCGTTAATTGATTGTATCATCGTTTTGTGGTCAAATAAAAAAGTTTATGATATAATTTAACCATTATTGTTACTGAGAAAACCTCAAACTTACCAAAATGTTATTTGATTAAAGTTATTTCTATGATATCATACCTTTAATTGATCGTTTTAAAAAGTTGCACCACCTATTTATAATATCTATTCGTTTACTTTTTGATTTAATTTTCTCTTAATATCCAATTCCATGGTACATTTTAGGATAATTGCTTATGTGTATTTACGTCAATGAAATCGCTTATTTTATCCTTAGGTGGCATGATTTCATGTGTTTTCTACCACATCGATGGAATTCTAGTATATACATCTTGAACAACTGTTGTGCCTGCTTAAATGATCGTCTCAAAATGAAGTTATTTCAAACAAGTACACATAATCAAGACGGGTGTAAGTACTAACGATACTAGCCGTTACTATTATATGTGAAAAATTATAAAATGTCAAATTAAAGGATTACGGGAAAAGAAGTAGCAATTACTTAATCAATTATGGCTTGGGTTCGTAATTGTTAAAAAAGAATTTAGTAACTATTTATCAGTGCTCAGGCCAAGCTATTTGTATTTAGTACTAACAAATATTTATTGTTCACTGTGTCGTCGATTATTGATCTTCTTACTATTTTTCCAATTTTTGTTACTAATTAATTACGAAATTACAGCGTTCTACTTATCTTGTCATCGTCTTGCCTGAAAATCTACATTTCAGTAATTTTTAACGTTTGAATGTTACTTAAACATTCAAAATTTAATTATTAAAATAGATTATAATCTGACCCATTTTTGATGTTCTTATGTCCTTTGAACCAAGAATATAGAATATATTTTAATTCAGAATTTATCTTTCACCATTCATGAAAAAAAATCTCCATTGGAAAAAATCTCCATTGAACTTGAGTTTTAACTGATAGATAAAAATATCCACTTATTAGTTATTACTCACAATTGCACTCCATGTCACAAATTACACAAGATCTGGTCAATTGACTATTTTCTTACTAGTATTACATTTGTGAAAAAAATAGTAAATACTACCAACATTACTTTTTGCAAAATTTATTTATCGAAATCGATCAAGATGCTCACTGACCACTTACTAGTAATTTCAATTTCATTAATCAATGTTAACGATAATTGTTTATTCCTTAAAAAAAATTATAAAAGTTTATAACTATAGCGTTAATAACAATTTAGAGGAAACAAATTATCACACAAAATTTAATTTTAAGTGATAAATCTGGGTAAATTTTGTTGCAGACTAAATTGAATTAAGGAAAATTTAAAGAGTGAGAAATATAGAGAAGAATTCTAATGTGTTAGATTGGATAATTAATCCTTTGGTTGCTCTGTTATTTGAGTTTGCATTTGATGAATGATGATGACAACTCCAATTTTTTTCGTTACTCTATAATTCTTGGATTAAATCTCCTTGAATATTTTGCATAAAAATATATATTAAGAAATACAAAATTTTATGAATATTCATCCAGCTTTCACAGAGAATGTCAGAGAGGAAGACGAAAAATATAAATTAAGAAGGAAAAAAATTCACAATCAAACTTCGATGGGGGAATTCACAATTAAGTCGAAGAGGAATACGAAAAATATAAATTAAGATAAAAAAAAAATAAAAAAAAAATAATTACAGTCAAGCTTCCATGAGAACGCTGAAGGAGGAAGATGAATAATGCACTAATGAATTTTATTAATTTTTCTTTATTTTTTCTTCTAAAAATAAATTAAATATTAAATGTGTGTATTGGAAATGACATTTAATTTGAATTTTAAATATTAGGATTCAGAAATTTGATTGAAAATTCAAATGAAATTTTAATTTAAGTGGAATTTGGGGCCAATATATTGACTAATAAAACAAAGCCATGTCAAATTGTATGTAGACTCCACATACAATGGTTGTATGTGTAGCCTTTTTCCGGAAGGAGTACTTATTTATATTTATTAATTTTCGTGAAAAATGCTAATAAGAGATTATCAATAAGAGACAGATGGAGTATCTTTATTTACATTTTCCAAGTACACATATCCGGATATCCCAACTTCCAACTTCCATTAATTTAATTTGGTTCGGTACATAGTAAGTGAACATAATTTCATGGAATGGAAGGAGTGGTTCACAATAACTAAAGATAGATAAAACTAGTTTAATATACATGTAGATAAAAACAAGCTAAGTTTGTAAATTCTTTTATAGATCTTTGAGCTCACTATTTGTCCTCCTTTACCCTTTAATTAAACTTTGTTCATATAAAATGAAATAATCAGAAAACTAACCAGCTCTCAATGAAGACCTTATCAACAAATAGGTTCAAAAGAGGACCTAATGACACCCCATCATTATCAGGCACCAAAAACTTAGTTACCCTCGAGGGACTATACCGCCTTTCAACACCATCAGCCGTGTCTACCGCGATGCACCCAACAACGTCGTAGGTGGCTAGAAGACGGAGCATCCGGTCTAGCATGGCAGGTGCATTTGGGTTCAGTATCTGAACCCTGGTTGCTATCTTTGCTGGTGAAAGCCCGTCGAGGCCAGCCTGATCATTGATCAACTGCAGCACCCCCGTCTCAATGGTTACCTTCATAACCATGGGAAGAACACAAGAATTGATCAACTGATAAGTATATAAATAGTCTAGTTCTTCCTCATTCATTTGATCTGTAATATGACTGGTTGAAGATGTGGCCATACTTTTAAGATTCTTGTATAAATGTGTGGGTTTTTTCTTTCAAAAAAGAAAAAGGTATTTATTCAATTATTCTTGTGTGGTAACACTTTTGTAAGGAGGGATAAGTGTAAGGGGATTCTATTTATAATGTATAGCTGGTGATATTAAGTGTATCCATCTAATCTAGTGCTAATGAAAAAAAAAAAAAAAAAAAACACTGAGCAATGCAACTATAGATATAAAATAAAAGTTAAGATATTCTACGTGTAATATTTAAGAACTTATCCGGATAGATGAGTACTTTCTTTGTTCCCTATTAATTGAATAATTGCTACATCTTTCCAATATCATCATGGTTTTTCAATCTAGTATTTGTAAAACAAATACATAGGGCCTTAGGGGCGAGGGGTAAGGTGAGAAAGAGGTGAAACAACAGCTGGTGACTTGGTATTACATCTATTTGGTTAATTGCATTGTTTTCGGTCATCAAACTAAAATTTTGATACTTCGTACAACATTTTTCTTTGAAAAAATATATATATAAATTTTTTTTTATTTAATTTTTTTTTTTTTAGAGAGTTACAAAGGCGAGTGATGAGAATCAATTCTAAGATTTCTCATAACCGAATAATAACTTGTTTTCTATAATTTTATTTTATTTTTATTTTAATAGTAAAGGAGAGCGTAAAAAAATCCCTACCCCCAAGTAGGGGTGGCTATTCGGGTTAACAAGTCGAATTCAGGTTAAATTTCGGGTTATGCTTAGAAACTATCAAAAGTAGTTTAAAACTTAATATTATTATGAAATATAAAATGTGGTCAAATCGGGTCGAATTCAGGTTGTTCGGGTTATCGGATCGGGTAAGGGATTGCCAACCCTACCCGCAAATACCCTTATTTGGTAGGATTCGAACTCCAAACCTGAGTTAAAAACCTAACCATGTGAGCCAACGCTTTGTTGGTAACTTGTTTTCTATAAATATAGAATCTAGATATATTAGCAATTAACACACGCAATATTTATAAGAATACATTTATACGTCCAATTTCTGGAATTGAATTCTAACGCTTTAACGCTCCATTGCTCTTTATAGTTATTAGGAAATCTAATAAATAAATAAATTATAAAATAAAAAAACATGAATGTAGATCTAGTGATCTACGATTTGACAACAATTATATATTGACCGACAACGAACTTCTTGACACTGAACCAGACATTTGTTTGCCAATTAATATATAAAAATTAATAATTTAACATATTTTGATTGAGAACTAAAGTTAGGCACAAACCAAACACAGTCTCGATCCCTTCAAATAAACTTCACATTTTTCATGGTTGATGTTGAACTACTCAAGTCACAATGAAATACAGTACATAAAATTAGTTGTCTTGCAATTAAATTTTTATTTCTCATTTTAAATGTGTCCACGTTATATAGGGAAAAAAGATATTAACCTGTGTAGATAAAAGCTAAATGACCTATGAGAGAGTAAGAATTCATTCAATTAAGTCGTCCTGAATAAAAGATACAACAACAATCCAAACCTTAATCCCAAAGATGGGGTCGGCTCCAACAACCAAGTACTTGCTAACCATGTTCTCTCCTTCCATTCCCTTACGTCCCCCCATGTCAAATGCTCCTGCACACCCAATTTTTTCATGTCTTTCTATAATCCTTCCTTCCAAGTAATTTATGGTCTGCTTTAGCCTCTTCAAAGATCCCACCGATGGGATCTTAACTTTATGCATTTCCCAAATCAACACAATTGATTCTCCCTTATTTTATCTTTGACATCTGAATTCTAACTTTCCTTCTAACATTTACATCTCTAATTCTATCCTTTAAGGAGTTCTCACGCATATGCATCACTAGTACTCTCATCGTTCTAATATGATCCATCCTAAGTGCCAACATTCTAACCCATATAACATCAGACCTTCCGGTAGAATTCTCTTTATCTTGGAAGGTATGCTATGATTACACAATATCCCATTTGTTGCTCGGTCACAACTTGGTTGATTTCTTCACTATATTGAAAATCAAGCCAAGGTATTTAAAACACTCGAACAATAATTTTGGGTGCTTCCTTACCATCCAATGTTACTATATTCCCACTAAACTTCCTCTTAGTGCTAAAAACTATATTTAAGCTTTGTCTCCATTGCTTCAATTTGGCATTAACCCCAACTCCAGTCTCCCGAACCACCAATACATTCATTTGCAAACAACATACACCACAATGTCTCACCTTAGATAGCTCTTATTAATTCATCCAATTGCAAAGAAGAACTCAATGCCATAACTAGAGTAATCCAATCATAATAGGGAAATCCTTCATTACTACCCCTCAAGACAATTATTTAATGTCTTAATCTATATAACTACGTCAATATACTTCCAAGGTTAGGCATTTATTTAAGGTAAAAGTTTGGCACAAGATCAAAATGACAAGAAAGCTTTAATACATCAGCAAAAACTTAGCGTTTAATCTCTTAAATTAAGCTACGTCGCAAAAAAAAAAAAATAGTAGTAATTTTTACACTGTTTGATCAAGTCTGTACATCTTGGAAGCCTGGAGTTAAACCCAAGTAGGCAAAGTACAACTTACTAAGTTTAGAGCGACCCTGAAGACCAAATTCAAGCCGCCCGAAAAATACCCTGAAATGAAAAGTCACTAGTGTAACCTCCTATATTGCATCTACACATAAGCCTACGTATAGATTGGAAGGATCTGATGCGAAATGAGATAGATATGTTCACTATTGTTACCTCTAAACTTATTATTACTGGTTTTGTGCAATTGAACAGGATTCTTTATTTGAAGCTTGAGGCACATGATTTTTCATCATGTCAATTTCTTGTTGCACTATTCCTACAATTCAAAAATGAACCTGCAGATGATAAATAATTATTAACCTGCGATTTGGATAATGAACCCAAGGCATTGCCAATAATGTACTAACAAATCAAAATTTATGTACCTGCTCTTCAAATCCTCTCACTTGTGTTTGAGCTGAGTGTAGAGGGTGGCACAAATACAGGTAACCACGTAGGCCCTAGATAAAGAAAAATGGAGCAGTCAGATAGCAATCAAACAATATCCCACATAGCATAGTTTTTATCTACTTCCTCTGGTTTCCTTTATGTGCAACATTTTTATAAAAAGGAAATGTCATAATAGTTACAACACTTCTTACAAAATTACCATACTACACTTAATTAAACAACATTTGAAACATACAAGTGATACAACCCCACTAATTATCCAAGCCCGTGATTTTAACTTCAACCACACTCTCTCCTTAACCACTCCCTCCTTTAACCATTAGCCATCACCAACCAAGCCCACTACCACAATGCCACTATCACCACCGCCTCTCCAGCGACATCATCACCAGCACTGCCACCACACTCACTGCTCCCCTAAAAACCACACCCATCACCATCTTCTCCTCACCACCACCCACCCTAACCACCTTCCCCGAAAACACTATCCACCCTCACCACTGTTAGAAAATAGCTATGAAGAATGAAGAATTAGGGACGTGTTTACACTGTCCTTAAAGCAATTATAACCCCCACTATGATTGCTATGGGTTAGCGGTTAATATGCTTCTAGGATTTCCCTAAATTTTGAGATCAATTAAAGCAATGTAATTGAACTCTCTAAGAACACTTTAAGAACAATTAAGAATAAATGAGGAAGAAGTTAAAAGTAAGTTATGATTGGAGCCCATGAATATATATAATATACAACTTTTTTTAATCCAAGAGTCACTACTTTCCAAACAATAAAAGATAATCCGACTTTTAATGAAAAGTCACTATTATCATAAGCAATTATCACACTCGCCCCAATCGAGCAAATAAGAAAAGAAGTTTGCTTTTGCGCCCGACCGGGCCAACTTAGCCCGATACCATTAATTTTCTAAGTACATGTTTGTGCCAGATCGGGCCCGTGGTCATAATCCTTGATTCACATTAAAATTTGTTATGCTCCAAATATTAAACTTATACACTAGCTCCAAGCTAAACTTTTCCTTTTAACCAATGTAAGGGTTTCTTCACAACATCAAGTTAAATGGAATAGAGTAGCTAATATCCTCTATTGAACTTTCTTCCCAACAACAAGCTAAACAGAATTAAACAAGCTAACTTCTTCTATTCTACCAATGTGGGACTTCCATCCCAACATTAAGCTATATACACTAACCTATATAACAAACTTATATTATACCAATGGGACTAATTTCCCATCATTCACAACACCTATTGTGAAGACTAATCTAACAATCCCCCACTTAGTCTTCAAAATTGGTGTATGTTCTTAAATCTTAACCAACAAAATTATGCATCAATGAAGGTATATTATCGATTTTAACCTCCACTTAGTGCAAACTTTCGAAGTAACAACAAAATTAATGATAACATGTAGCTTTGTACCATAATCTTAAATATCATTACCGGAAATTCTACACACAAGATTGTTAAACCAAATGTTCTTAGACCTGGTAGCACTATTATGGCCACGTGCTCATCCGGGTATTTATGAACATCTCCAAAAGTAAAACACACTTTTGCTAGGAACAACATTCTTATATGTTCATATAGGTGAAGTAAAAAAATAACCTTTGAAACTTCATTGAGAGTCTAAAACTCACCCTTACATATATATATACAATTATACTCAACAATAATCAATATATCATCGACAAACAACTTGTTTTTACCACATTGAACCTTTAATATAGGTGTAGTACTATGGGAAAAGGTGGGTTTCCATTGTTCTTGATTAAATAATTGGTTTCAAACCAATTTCCTTGGGCATAGTTTGCGCCATGTCCCTTGGTAATCCTTTTGTAAATGGATCCGCCAAATTATTGCAAGATCGTCCATGCACAACAGTTACATACATATGCATGTCTTAAAACTAATATGCCAAAGATTTTCCACTATAAATCTTATTATACGCTCTAACATCGGTTGTGGCCACAACTCTACATCTAATAACATGTTCCTCGACCGTTCTGCTTCCTTCCCTACTGCTGCTAAAACTAAAAATTCAGCCTCCATGGTGGAATGAATAATACAAGTCTGTTTCTTTGAAGCCAAAGAAACAGCACCTCCACCGGGCATAAAAACCCACCCGCCACTAGTGGATTTATCATCACCAGTTTTAGTAATCCAACTAGCATCTGAAAACCCTCAAGAACAAAGAAAATCTATTATAAAGCAAACTAAGATTTTTGGTTCTCTTTAAGAAACCAAGATTTTTGGTTCTCTTTAAGAAACCAAAAACTCTACCAATAGCTTTTAATGTTCAACACTAGGATTGCTAGTAAATCTAGAAAGTTTGCAAACTACAAATGCAATATCGGGCCTAGTACAATGTGATGCATACATTACTACTTATTGCACTTGCATACTGAAGTTGAGTAACTACTCTACCATTATTCTTCTCAAGTTTACATGACTAATTATGAGGGAATTGCCTTCTTTGATATTCAAATGCTTGCCTCATGTACACTTCCTCATCTAAATCACCATTTAGAAAACCTACTTTTACATCCATTTGATGATCAAGCAAACCATAAGCACTCTAATGGATGTAATTCTAGCAATGGGTGCATAAATATCAAAATAATCCACCCCTTTCTTTTGAGTAAACCCTTCTACCACCAACCTAGCCTTAAAAGAGATTATCTTCCCATTTGTGTCCTTTTTAATTCTAAACACCTATCTACATCCAACATCTTTGAAAACGGGTAGCAAATCTGTGAGATACCAAGTATTATTTGAAGTCAAGGAATCCATCTCATCATTTATTGCCTCCTTCCAAAAAGTTGTGTTTCTAGAAACCATTGCTTCTTTAAACGTTTTTGGACCATCCTCTACATTAATGTCAGCATCAAGTAGAATGAGTATTCTATTAGTAACCTCACATCTATCACTTTCTACAAGAAAAAGAATAACTTGTGAATCAATAAAATTTGGACCCAAATTTTTCTCCTTCCTTGCCCTTACACTTCTTCTAGGTTCACTAAAGAAATCAAACAAGTTTCTAGCATTACTTGAGCTAGAAATGTCATTAGGAGAAACTAGTCTCACATTGCTAAAATAGAAGATGGTTATATAGGTTAGTGTATATAGCTTAATGTTGGGATGAAAGTCCCACATTAGTAATAGAAAAAGTTAGCTTATTCAGCTCTATTTAGCTTGTTGAGAAGAAAGTTTCACATTGGATGAATAGAGGAAATTAGTTACTCTATTTTATTTAACTTGATGAATAGAGGAATAAACTCTCACATTGATTAAATATAAAAAGTTTAGCTTGGAGCTAGTGTAAAAGTTTAATATTTGGAGCACAACAAATTTTAACATGAGGCCAGGATTATGATCATGAGCCTAATTGAGCCTGATCGCGCAGGCTTTGCCAATCGGGCACGAACGTATACTTAGAAAATTTACGATTGCTAGCCCAATAGGGCTAAGTTAGCCCGGTCGGACGCGAAAGCAAATTTATTTTCTTATTTGCCTGATTGGGCGGGATTATCGATCAAACAAGTATAAGCAGTTACTTTCCTACGGATAATTAATTATCATAATAGTGACTATTCATTAAAAATTAGATTATTATAATTAATTATTGTTTGGAAAATAGTGACTCTTGGATTAAAAAAAGTTGTATATTATATATATTTATGGGCTCCAATTATAGCTTACTTTTAACTTCTTCTTCCTTATCTATTCTAATTGTTCTTAATGTGTTCTTAGGGAGTTTAATTACATTGCTTTAATTGATCTTGAAATTTAGGGAAATCCTGGAAGCATATTAGCTTGTAACCCATAGCAATCATAGTGAGGGTTATAATTGCTTTAAGGACAATGTAAACACGTCCCTAATTCTTCATCTTAGTTTTAAAAGGAGCACCGAGGCGCAAAGGGTCCCTAGATCCTACGTGCAAGGTGCAGGCGCGCGCCTTTCGTATATGAGGTGCAAAATTTTTAATTTTTATATATATTTTACTGCTTTCTTGGTATTAATTATGTGAAAATAATTTTAAATAAAAAATTAAAACTGGTTAAAAAAAAAAAAAAAAAAAAAAAAAAAAAAAAAAAAAAAAAAAAAAAAAAAAAAAACCTTTTTAAAAACAAAATAAGTCTTAACTTATAAAATTGATTTTTTAAAAACAAAACAAAAATACAAAATACAGAAATGAGGTGAGTATAAAGTTGTATCCTCTTTAAGGGGAAAAAAGGAAAAAGGTGGACAGAAGCGTTAGAAAAGGGGTGAAGGCTGAAGAGAGATAATGATAGAAAGAGGATCGAAGAAAGAGAAAAAAGAAAAAATTCGAAGAAAGAGAAAAAAAATCTAAGGAAGACCAACCAAGCAGAGCTTGACGACGACAATGCGATAATTCTGGTGCTGGAATCCACCAGGAAAAGCTCACCCACAACTTTTATTGTGGCATCACATCTAATTTCCCCAATTATTTCAGAATTCACAAATTAGGGTTTCTTATATTTAGGGCTTTCGATTTGGGAGTAAAATTGAAGCTAATTCATGCAATGAATTGAGGGTTTTTATTCAAAATTGCAAAAAAAGACTGTAATGTATTAATTTACAAAAATTTTGGTCTTTTTCTGTAGATTTAACAAAAATCTTCATCCTCTCTCGCGTTTGACTGTTAAGCGACCTAGGCGCAGCGCCCTGGCAAAGGCAGAGGCGCACCAAGGCACACGCTTTTGGTAGGAGCTTGCGCCTGAAATGGTTAAAGCTCACTGACTTGAACCTTTGTGAGCCTTGCGCCTAGGCGCGCTTTTTAAAACTAAGTTCTTCATTCCCATAGTTATTTTCTAACAACCACCATCTTCCAAGGAAACACTACCCATCTACCCTACTTTGACTGAAACAACAACCCAACCAAGACACTAACCCTCACCACATCCAGTAATGAAATTCACATAACTCGAAACCATGGTGGTTGGAATTTGCCACGGGTTCCAAATATGATAATTCTATGGTTAAATTCAACCACCATGATCTCAAATTTTGAGGGGAAAAAACGAAGGTGCTGGTGGTGAGATTCGGCCAAATGAAGGGGTTTGGTTGTGGTGGTTGGCCGTGTAGGGGTGTAGTATTTTTCTTGATACTTTCTTTCTCCTCTTGATTTGAGCAGCCATTTTGCAGTGATGATGGTGGCATTGGAGTAGCAGCGGTGGTGATGGTGGCATTGGAGTAGCAGCGGTGGTGATGGTGGCATTGGAGTAGCAGCGGTGGTGATGGTGGCATTGGGATGGTTTGAAAGAATGGCGGGAATAAGGTTAACGTTAAGGGGTGGGGCAACTGGACAAGTAATTAGATGGCTGAATATTGCCTTTTACTTTCTCCCCCTCAATATGTATGAAAGGGGTACATAAAAGAAAACAGAGAAAAGTGAATTTTTATAGTTAAATTTTTTAAAAGTTGGCTAAGTCAAAACGTAAAGAATAAAACGTGATGGAGGGAGTAAAACTGCTATTTTTAACAAGTTGAAAATTGCGTTGAATGGATGAAAACTTCCCCAAACATGCTCTAAAAAACCTGAACTTTCACCGTAAATATAGCAAAAGGGTTTACTGTTCTTTTAGGAGAGATTATGGGGGAGTGATATTCCACGTCAACAGGGCACTAACTCTAGGCATATTTGTCAATTTGTGATTCATCAGTCAATACATGAAAATGTTCTCCAGTAAATAACACAAATAAGAAATTTGTTAGCCAATTATTAAATAAGGAAAAAAAAAAAAAAAAAAAAACATTGTCTCCATATCATCTAGTAGTTCCACCAAAGTGTCAACAACAAATCTGACCAGGGTATTCACCTGTAAACACATACTACATCTACAAATTCATAGCACACGAAACCGATTTGGAATTTGTGAATTGTGAACAAATTCATATGAGCAAAGGAAGACATATATAGACTTAATTTTGACTAGCTGGATTGATGGAATGATTTTAAAAGTAGTTTACAACTAGCTATATTTGTTAATGAAAGATAAAATTCGGTCTGTTTGGACACCAAGCATCTATAAATATAAAAAATTCAAGCAGTTTTATGCCGTTAATTATATGAACATTTGACATTTATACATGAAGGATGATCCAAATTATTTCACATGACAACATATGTTTTTTATTTATTGGTAAATAATGTAGTCAAATTAAGTATATGAATTATGAATAGTTTAAAAGTCAAACTACCGCAACTATTATGAAATGGAGGTAGTATTTGCGTAGTAGAGATGGTGAAAGTATTATTTGTGTAGTAAAGATGGTGAAGGGATAGTAGTGGCTAAGGAAAACAGGTAAGGTGGGTGTGCTTAAATAGCCATAAATAATGCGAGTTCTAGTTTAGGAAGAAAAGGCCAAAGTTTTTTTTTCTTTTTTAAACAATTATATCCCTATTTTCTTACCGAGATTTAAGGTTCTTACAATGATTTTGCAAAATAAGGTCACAGAATTCAGTTAAAGCATGACTTTTGGTCAAACTACGGCATAGGAAACCATAAAAAATTATAATACTCCCTCCGTCCCTAATACAGTGCCCCATTTGTAATATTTCACGGGAATTACGAAATGGGAGGAGAGAATACATGAAGTAAATGAAAATGAGAGAAAAGTACAAGAAATGTGAGTTAGGGGCTTATGTAATAAGTACAAGAAAAAGAGGAAAGTACATGAAAATGAGTGGGGCACAAATATAAGAAGAAATAGGAGGGTAATCTCGATAGTGTAGTGAGTAAAGACAAATAATGGGAGTACTTGAGATATTTCATAGTGTCTAATAAAGGATATATGAACGACATTGTGGGACATTTAAAAGGGAAAACAGAGACTATATCATGGATGGAGGGAGTATTTAGTTCGGAATAGAAAAAGGTATCAAGTTCAGAAACGGCCAACATGTGCATGCCTTGAAATTCACATTGCAAACAAAATTATTGTCCAATATCACACACACATCAATTGAATTAGGAATCTTCTAAGTTGTTAGTTCCCATTAATATGCAGTAGTTCTAATGGGGTATTAAGCTGTTAGATTTAGAATATTGGTTGTGCACAAAGAGAAGTAAATGCCCTTTCTTTTTCAATTGCTTCTAGAGGAATTATAATTGGGAAAAAAAAAATTGTAATCCAAGGGTTACAAGATTTTGACAATTGACACAGCAAAAATTATACGAGGTAATGCTTCACCAGCGAATTTTATTGTGGATTTAAGAAATTATAGTACCATTAAACTATGCTTCCACATTTATTGGGTGCACAAAAGATGGGCTAGTGGAAGCATTAATAATATCTAGCACACCATATTCCTTAAAAAAAAAAAAAAAAAAAAAAAAAAAAAAAAAAAAAAAAAAAATCTTGCACACCATAAAATCTAAGATTACAAACACATCTGCTATGTTTATGATATTTGAGATATATGTTCATCTTGTCTGTTAAATAAACTAAAAAGAAATGTTTATAATTTTGAGCTATATGATTATTTTCATTGTGGAGTTAAATATAATTTACAAAAATTAAATTAAATAAATAAAAAACACTTTATGTTTGTAATCTCCAATCTATATGTTCATCATATATGGACTAAATGAAACAAAAGTTCATAATTGTGAACCATTTGTACATCTGAGACAATGAGACCAAGTTGTATGTTATCAATGGATGATATTGTGTTGGTAGACAAGATTTATAATTGGAGTTAGTTTAATTTGGAGCAATAGTTTGACCATTCGTACATCTGAAACCAAGGTATATTTAATTAAAATAATTTAAGTCTGTAACAATATTTCAAATCAGTAAAAAATAAATTATGGCAACTGGCAAGTAACTTTGAACAGCAAATATAATAGAGAATCAATAAAATAAAAATATTAAAGTCGGTAAAATTAATTTAATTTCAGCAAACATAAGGTGAAGAGGATAAGGCTTTGCTCGGAGAAAAACTAATAACATGGAATGCCATCTTAGAACTAAGAGGGAGTCAAAGCCAAGAGAGGGTGTAATAACAATAGATGGAAATGATTTGCTCAAGAGTAAGTGCTTCACATGATTGTGTGACCGCACTATACTTAAAGATTCATCAATGTTATATACTTATATGAACTGAGTTAGGTATCCAGAGAGGATTATGCTAGAAAGATGGGAATAGCAAAGCTGCATGTAATTATGGATGTGTTAAAATACCTAAAAGGATAAAATTAGGAATGAAAATAAAGCAAAAACTTTAAGCAGCGCCCACTCACAACAAATGCTTACCATTTTCTGGCTAAACCAGCCAAGACCAACTCAACTCAGAATATACCCCACTAATTCACCAGAGCCTTACTTCCAAAACAAGTCAAACCAATAGCTAAGAATTGCTAGAAGATTCAACAGAATAATATTGATCCAAATGGCTAATATCTAGAGCAGCCAAGATAACACAAAAGAACTAGCTATAAGGGTTAAGACTCTAGATTCAGACTTATATTACGCTTAACTATAATCATTGTTTGTGTTTAAGAGTGTTAGTTCTCAAGAATAGAAATCCAAGAATTACTAGATATTATATGGGAAGCATCTCCACAATTTATTTGAATAAGTTACAATATATAATTTTTTGAGCAAAAATAATACTAAAGTAAAAGCCGGCAAAAATAAGTTAAGCAAACCTTGTTCAGCAAAATTGTTCTGAAAAAATCAGTAGAGGAGAAGATTGTCTTAATTAAGAAATAGTAGAAGCTAAAAGAATATCATTTAACGGGGAATCTGGTACAATCTATAGGCTTTTGAGAGGCTTAGTCCCTTCTAAAATCAAACTATAAGTGTCTCAATGATATTCTTCATGATTCTCTCAGTCCACTCTCCTCTATTAATTTCTAATTTTCTTCTCTCTTTCTTTTCCAACTAAATCTCTATCTTCCTACATAAAATTCAAAAGACTCACAAAACTGTGTTATGATATGCTTCTGATTGTACCTCTCTCTCTGGTCAGCTTTTTGCATTTAATCCTAGATTGCTTAAGAGAACTTTAGTAAGTGGTTTATATTAGAACACAGACAACTTAAAGTCCTTTAAGATACAGCAAATGAGCTATTTAAGAAAGACAGTACCAATCTAAATTTAAATACGTTCATAATTATGTCAACAGCAACTTAGCAATTAGAGCACTGCTCAAACTTCATACTGTATAAAATTAACATTAACACAGAAGATACTTACCTAAAGCTTGCACAAGCTGACAAATTTGTTTTCCATAAAAGCATCTTCCACTGATTAACGATTTGACCATTCAGAAGATGGCTTCCAACTTTCACAAAAGAAATTTCTTTGACATCAATAACTCTTCCACTGACTCCCTTTGATATATATGAGCTTGATATTTTCGAGCAACACATGAAGTTTATTTTTACTGTTTCCTCAATCTTCTGTTGTAGATCAATTGCAATCACAGTTATAAAAACACAAGACCAAAAAAATTGCCAATATTCTACTATTTATCCATCTGAAATAATAGATGCAATATTTTAAGGCACTAGATTTTCCTCATATACAGATACCAAAAATAGAAGCCAACAGAACTTTAATATTCCAAAAATAATCCATCTAAACTAATAGAAGCAAAATTTTAAATCAATATATTGCCCTCAATTGATATTATATGTGACATGAAGGGAGACCTCCAGGAAACCAAAAACATATTAGTTCATAAAATTGACTCAAGAAGGCATCTCCTTCGAAGCATGTCCATTAACCTTGACGGACTCTGTGAACTTAAATAGGGTGTACAATGAAACTGAAATGCAAGAAAATTATATATAAATAGCTTTCTTTAGTACTTCTTTATCTTGTTTCCTTTGGCAACTTAATATTTTATTTCTTAGGTTAGTGAAAGGAGAAAGCAGGGACGTTTGGTTATACATGATTCAAAAGACTTCAACTTCATACAAATTTCAAAGACTATAACTTCAAAATGCAAGCAATAATTATATAAATAATAAGCTTGTCAGCCTAGTTGAGAAAACCTTAATTATTGTAGAAATCATATTTCAAAACGGCCTTTATAAGGCATGAAATTTTACAAGATGTCACAAGAGTAATATTGAGTGGGTGTTTAGACTACCCCAGGAGAAAAACTCAGATGTTCATACCTTTCAAGCATGACTTCTTCCTTTACACTCAAAGTTCAAAAAGCTCAGACACCAAGGTACCTCACATGTGTGCCATGTCAATTCTCTCTTCATTTTCTTCTTCATCTTCACTTCTTTCAACACAGTCCTCATTACTCAACTCCAACTGAGACTGATCATAACTTTCAATGTTCTTGCTACCACCATTTATTAACGAGAGTTGATCCGATACAATAGCATTTCTTTTATAGTTCCAAACGAGCATAGAAATATAATCTTGTGGTGAAATTAGGCCTTCCTCTTTGATGCAGTTCCTCTGATCCTCCAAGGTCTTAGGATCATCAAGGCTCAGGAACTCTAACAATGCCTTTTCATGTTCAGGCCTCCAGCTATTAGGAAAAGGGGTGTAATCTGTCTCAGGCACAAGAGACATCCTTGTATACTTCAGCCCTTCAATAGACTCTGCAAGACCCATCCTCAGCATGTTCTGATACTCAGGCGAAAGCCCCTTTTTCTCCTTTAAAGGACGACTAAGGGTTCTATCACTAATCTTGTACACTTTTGCACGTGAACGAAGCTTATATTTCGCAGCATACAGCTTTGCAAGTGATCCTCTGATAATATAAGAGCAAAAATTAACAATTTTCTTCCTATTATCAGCATATCTGTACCACTCAACCATAGTGCATAGCAGCTTGTTCATCTGAGCATTAGTGTGAGCTTGAGTAGCATGAAACATTCTGAAACAAGGCTGTGGGTCAGGTTCTCGATCCCCTTTCAGAAGGTTCAACTTCCTGAATTGCTTAATACATTGCTTCAGACTTGCTGTCACGGATAACAGAGTTCCAACACCCTTCTCACTGATAATTTTTCCACCGCTAGCTGTGTAGCGTAGTGTGGGATAAACAACTCTTCGGCATAACACGTGATCAAGAAACATAATTCCCTTAGTTATGTGCTCAATAGGCAGGCTATCATTGTCAAGCTTCAGAAGATATTTCTGATCACAGAACTCAATCAACTGCTTTCTTAATATTGCTGCATCAGCTCTGGGTCCTCGAATCCCAATCAAAATGTGACCTCCATACCTGATAAAGTCCATTTTTCGTGTTTTATCTGGTCCACTAGTGGGGACAAACTCAGGCCATGAAGTATTTCCCTGCTCTGCTTCGCCTTCTGGCGTATTCCAAATGACATCACTTTTTGAAGGATGATAAAACTCCTTAATCTTACCCTCCATCCAATGATCCAATTCATCTAGGATTATATTCGCCAACAGTGGGCTCAAAATTCCACAATGACCCCAGGAAGGAACCTTCTCTGCTTCCTCTGGAGCAAACCCAAAAAATGAATCCAACCAATATGGATCAGGTTTTGGTTCATCATCTGCCAAAACCTTCTTCTTCTGATATTTTCGTTTCTTCTTCTTTTTATCACCATCATCAATCTTTGTCGCAATCACTGGAATCACAAGAGCTGATCGTATCAAATCAACCACCTTCTTATCCCTCACGTCTCTCATTAAAGCATTTATAACTAACCCAACCTTCACACCATCAAGAATGGTACTCAAATCTCCTTTTATATACCACAAATACCCAGCAAATGACCTCCTAATAACCCTCAAAACAGTATGAGCAGTCCTACCAGGTCTAAATGCATACGACTTCTGCGAAAACCGAGCCTCATAAATGGGCTCTAAAATCATAAACAAAACCTCCTGCACAATCCTATCTTGATACGGAGCCGGTTGCGTGGTGGTTAATATCGTCTTAATCTTCCTTTTCGATAAAGAATCATACTCAGTCTTATCCCTAGGTGACTTGATATAAAAGTTCAACCTAGCACCCCATTTAAACCTATCATCAAGAACTGCATTCCTAAGAGCCAACAAATCCTCCAAGGCCGACCTTTGTATCGAATGTCGAGGCAAATAAGAACCAGTTTCATCAGCATACACCTTCTGATATGCCAATATCCACAACTCAAATTTCCTAAGATATGAAGTCAAATTGCTAACACTCTTTTCGGATTCGCGAAAATTCTCAATCCACATATGTGAGCAAACTGCAACCCCATCTTCCTTCATTAAGCTTAAAGGGTCATCTGGGTCAGGTTTTCTCCTATTGTCATGAAACCCAGAAAATGCCCGAAATAATGAAAACCCAATTGACCTATGATTGCGCTCAATGAAATTGTTGCATAAAATTGAGGGTTTTAAGGTTTGATTAATTGACCCAGCTAAAACCCTATATCCTGTTATTGTAAGATTTCGACGCATTTCGAAAATTTGACAAAATTATAATATGTAACTGTAGCACAGTATGAATATGAAAACAAACCTCAATGAAATGAAGAGAGTGAAACAGAACTACCCCATGAAATTTTCCAAAAAAAAGCTTCCTCCACTATCAATGGCCAGCTTTAATGACGGAAACAGGAAATGGGTCATTCGTGTTCGATGGATAAAATGATGGGTTTCCTTGGGTTGCTCAGGTTGGTGGTATTCGTTGAAACCTTGAATTTGAATAATTGTTGAAACCTAAAATGCTAGTACAAGGAAACGGCGGTGCTTCTACTCGGTTGACGTCCTTGACGAGGAAATGATACTGTTAATTTTAATTATTATTATTATTATTATCTATATTAGAAATCAAATAAACAAGATTTACTTTCTTACCATCTTAGCCAATAACAATTGATGTTATCTATACATATAAATATAATTATAAATGACATGCATCAATTAAAATAGAAATACGAGATAAGTAGTTTGGAAAAAAAAAAAAAACATAAGAGGAATAAAATCAACATTTCACAAACAATAGAGTGTTAAAAAATATCTTTTTATACTCTTTATCAATTAGTAACATAATTTTTAACATTTAAGCATAACATACATAATCGATGATAATATATTTCATTTTGTCAAAGAAGATGATAATATATTTCATAAAGAAACAATTTAATCAAAGTGGTAACCCAGTGCAACGCTCGGGCCGCACATTTGTTTTTAATTAAAAGAGGTACAAGCCTTAGAAAGGAAAGAAAAAAGAAAAATTTAGGGTTTGTTCTCATTGACTGAATTGAGCTGAACTGAACTAAACTAAACTAAACTTATTAGAGCTGAACTGAACTAAACTTATTAGAGCTAAACTGAACTGAACTAAAGTGATTAGAGCTGAATTGAACTGAAGTGAGCTGAACTGAAAATAATCTGATGAGAACAGGGCCTTACACTTTGGTGTCCCAATGTTCAAGTAATTCCACTTTGTCGACCCATGATTTTAATATTTCCACTTTAGTGTCCTGTCATTAGATAATTACTCAATATTAGTGCCTAATAGTTAACGGTGTTACATTCTCTGTTAAAAAAAAAAAAAAAAAAAAAAAAAAAAAAAAAAAAAAAAACTGAAGTATAATTATGTTAGGGTCCTAAATTTTCCACCAAAACCCATTTCCCTCATCTCTCTCAGAATTTTCCTCTAGCTTCTACGGTTCTACACTTCTACCCATTTCCATAATTCATCACTGTAGGCGTTGTTTAAAGTGCGCCTACGTTAAAGCATGTTTGAATATTCTTGGCACTCTTAAGAAGTGAGAATTGACATATATGATTAAGGACAAGGAACGTAGGGACCGCCAACAAGTTTTTAAGGAACTTGTAAACCGTTCACGGATCATTTTAGGCAACCACGATAAGGGACAATGAAAGGCAACAACGATTGACTCGTGAAGGTTACACCCCATTCATAATCCATGAGATTACTAACTCCATATGGTTCAGAACCACGAAAGGAGGATCGGGGATGATGGTACAAAGTGAGTCATGGAGTCACATTCACCCGTATTGGCCTCTACTCGATTCTTATAGTGAAAAGTATTCCTCCAATCTCAAAGACATGCAAACAAAGATTCAATTTGCTCTAAACTATAATTATGCTAAATTGGTTGAATATTAACACACACATAGTTCTAAAATATTTGTGATCACTTAATTAAATAACAAGATTAAAAAGGAACCTAAATCGGTTGTCCAAATTATCTTATAAGTCGTGATTTTCAATTACATATTCCCTTTAAACATGCAATATAGTGATCATAAAAAATATAATAAAATTAACATTAATATTGGAAGCAATTTAACAATAATAATGTTAGTCAAATCAAATAATAATAAACCTAATCATGATACTAGCAATAAAGAATAAAATAAATAATTAAATTAATTAATTACTCACATTCCGCGAGTTCCTTTAAATTGCTACATCATGAATAAATTGTTAGTAACTTCAATAAAAAATATAAATCTACCTTTCACGCCTTGATTTAAGGACGGAACCTCGGGTGTCGTATGGACTCCTTAGAGTGTTTAAGGAAGGAATGATGTACTTAGGGATATAAGTTTAAGGCTTAGAGTACGAGAGAGAGAGAGAGAGAGAGAGAGAGAGAAGAGAATGACTTTTGGTGTAGAAGAGAGGAAGAGAAAGTGAAGTGGTGCCTCGAAACTGAGGAAATCAGGTTTGTATTTATAGAGGAGACGAGCACGGGGATGCACGGAACCCTAGAAGAGATAAGAGCTGTTGAAAAAACCCTAATTGGGCACCGTGTCATGGCATTGTCCACCGTGGCGCGGCATAGAGCGCAGTGTCGCGGTGCACAATTCGGCCCAAAAAATGTCCAAATTCATAAAGCGCGTAAAGAAAACATGGAGAAGACACATGAAAGCACCGTGTCACGGTATGTGTACCATGACACTGCACTAGTCCACCGTGGCACGGTATAACACATCGTGTCACGGTGTACAGTTTGCCTAAGAATGCATCCAGTTGAATAGACACAGGAAAAGCACCGTGTCACGGTATGTTTACCACGACACGGTGTAGAATATCGTGTCACGGTACCAGGCACCGTGACACGTCAGCAATTGCCGTGATGCGGCAATTTAGTTGTTGCGCGGTAATTCCAGTTTATTTACGCGTTTTTAAAACTATGATAACTTTTGATCCGTAACTCGGAATAAGGCATATAATATATCATTGAAAATCTTATCAAGTCTAATTTCCAACCCAATTAAAATCAGGTCAAAATCATTTGTAGATTTTAAGATATGGTCGTTTTAGTGAAAGGGTGTCGGTTTTGGGCCGAGTTTAGTATTTTGCTCATATCTTCTTCGTTTGAAATCCGAATTGGGCTTATGATAGATCGGGGAAAGCTTATTTCAAGGTCTATATAACTAAATAATAATTGGATCAAAATTAAAGGGCCACAAAATCAGTTTCTCTCGGTTTTGTGACGTGGACAAGAAAAGTGAAAAATAAGTTATGGTTTAGGGAAATGGGCTAGGAATTGGGTTGGTTATGAAATGTATTGAGATTGAATATGGATTTAAGCACTCGAAGATTAAAATCAACCCGACCAATAATGGCGGTGAAAGGTTGTTCCTCATTGGGTTTGATTTTGGGGAGACATTTTTAGGTGTCTACAATCACAAACTAAGTATCTCCTCTAATCAAATAAATTTGTCTCATTCATTGGTGAAGATAATGCCACAATCGTAAAACTCAATCCAACCAAACAAGCAATTTGACAATTGCGGTGCAATTGCGATGCAAATGAAGGTAATATTTGTTAAATTATTAAATAAAGTAGATTTAAGGTTGGTATCTTTTAGTGGAATTTGTCATAATTTATCAATTACGCAAGTGTTGATATCATGAATTTGTATGGGAACTTCAATTTGTGAGTTTAAAAATATATTTATATGTGTATAGCAAACAAATTTGATAGTTTGAAGTGATCGATATTATTGGCAAAATTAAAGTAAAATGTAATCTATGGTATTAATCAATGTCATCAGTTGATGTTTAATTTGTTTATGCATGATAGCATGTTTGATTATTGGATATGATTGTATATTGTCTAGGATCATATCTTGTTTATTTAATACTTTGCTTTGTATATTGCAACAACATAAACTTTTGTGTCGATATTACGAGAACTGTTTTATCATACAAGGAGTGGATCCCGATAAATATTCAGTTATGGATTTGCTTATTGATGTTTGGATACAAGCAGCTAGCCAAATCAGGAAAGATCCTAAGTCTCCAAAAATTATTTTTAAACAAGGGACTGACAATTATGTGACAATAGATTGTGATGAAAATTCGATGATGGTGTTTAGCTTGTGTGAAAATAAAGAAGAAATTTGACCAGATTATAGAGGAGAGTGAGTCATCTTCATTATATTATGAAGGAGCAAGAAGGGCTTATGAGGAATGGAAGAAAAATCAGGATAATGAGAAGCAACCCCGTTCCTGATATATTATGGGCCCTAGGCATAATGTTAGAAACCCCCTCACATAACTAATCTTTTTCTTTAAATATAGTTAAACAAAAAATGGACAAAAAAAAACTTATTTGATTTAAATTATACTTCATGATACACAATAATAATCTCCACTTCAAGCAATTTGTGGCGCACGTCTTTATAATAACTCAAGGTTGATTTTCTAGCATATCTTTCTCAATTGACCAGCGTTGCCAAACCATAAACATTAACATTGGAAGCAATTTAACCACAATAACGTTAGTCAAATCAAATAATAATAAACCTAATCATGATACTAGCAATATAAAATAATAATAAGAGTACTTAAATGAATTAATTACTCACCCTCCGCGCTTCTTTAAGTCACTACATCATGAATAAATTGTTAGTAACTTCAATAAAGTATGAACTCCTTGGAGTGCTTCAAGAAGGAATGATGTAATTCGGAATATAGGTTTAAGGCTTAGAATAAGAGATCAAGAGAGTGATTTTTGGTGTATAAGAGAGGAATAGAGAATGATTTTTGGTGCCCCGAAACTGTGAAAATCAGCTTCGTATTTATAGAGAAAATACAAAGGGTGAAACACGGAACCCTAGAAACAAAATGTCGCGAAGAAATAAGCCCTTTATAATTCCGTGTCATGGCGCAAATGCCGTCACACGGTAGAATTTGCCATGACACGGTGAAATGTGACGTGGCGCGGCAAATTCCAGTTTTTATGCGTTTTTAAAATTATGATAACTTTTGATCCGTAACTCAAAATAAGGCATATAATATATCATTTGAAAGCTTATCAAGTCTAATTTTTATCCAAATTAAAATCAGGTCAAAATATTTTGTATGTTTTACTATATAGTTGTTTTAGTGAAAGGGTGTCTGTTTTGGGCCAAGTTTAGTATTTTGCTCATATCTTCTTCGTTTTAAATCGGAATTGGGCTTATGATATACCGTTGGAAAGCTTATTTCAAGACCTATCCAACCAAATAATATTTGTATCAAAATTAAAGGTCCACTTAATCAGTTTAGCTCGGTTTTGTTATGTGGACACGAAAAGTGGAAAATAAGTTATGGTTTGGGCAAATGGGCTAAGAATTGGGTTGATTTGTGAAATGTATTGGATTGAATATTGTTGAGATAATATGGTTTTGATGATCATAAAAAAATGATGCTTATCAACTAACTTGTGTGTTGATGTGCATATTAAACAAGTCATGGAGATTGATCATTGTATATCATTATCGAAGTTGGTTAGAGCAACAATCAGTGAAGTTCCCATGAGGGTACTTCTAAAGAGAAGTTCCTAATAAATATGGAACAAGTATTTAAAGTTTTATTATTACTATATTTATTATTATTTAATTATGTTAGCTTAAGAACTTCATTTATATACTTCACTTAGGTTTGATGAAAGTGTGTTAAGTGTACAGGTTTTTAGGCACGTTCTTGAGAAAGGAACAAGTTCCAGAGTTAAATATGGTTCTTTTTTTATTTTTTAGGTTTTTTATTTTATTTTTTTTATTTTTAAAAGTTTTTTCCTTTTTTTTTAATAAATTAAATTATTAAATAATTAGATAATGGGCCCCACTAACGGAAAACTTAACGGAACATGGATGAAGGTATTAAAACCTATAATTTTACACTTTGATGGGTACCAAAATAAAAAAAAAGTTTTAAACGGGTGCGAAAATTCTATTAGGGTCATTTTCGAGGTACCAAAATTCAAAATTTCCTATGAGAATCACTAGAAGTTCCATAAAAGGAACAAATCAATATGCGGAGTAGCATGGAGCATGAAGACAGAAGATATGAGTTTATTTTCTAGAATTCATGTACGTATCTAGAAACTTGAAAGGTATTGGAACTCACAGTATTAAAAGGAACTTAAAGAAAGTACAAAATTGATCTTCTCTAAATAAGCATTCAATTATATTGAATTCTTATTTAGATATTTTTCCTAAAGAAAATGCTTTATAAAAAAAAGTAAATCTATTTTGGAAGAAAAGATTTTATTTCGTTTTTGGAAAATAAACCTAGGATATTATTTTACAAAAACTTATCTTTTCATAAAATTATCTTTTATTAATCATGTTGTTTTGACTGGCTATTTTCAAGGAAAATCGGTTGAGATATTTTAGTACTGACTATCCAAAGGAACTTATAAAAGTTTATAATTGGATCAAGTCTTCTTATTACGTTTAAGTTGGAAATTATTTTACTGGAAATTATTTTTGTGATTAAATTGATTAAAGAAATGTTTTAGAAAATAAATATCTTGGATACCTTATTTTACAAAACGTTTTCTTTTTCTCCAAGGATAGATTGATTTAACCACTCCCTATAATTTCTCTCCAAGAAAACAGTTTTCAGATGCTTACCATATATCACGTTCATCACTTCCTTCCCACGTTCTCCACTATACTGATGATGTTGGTTGTTCCTAAAGTTTAGGAACACCATCTGTTAGTTGTAAAGAATATGGAGGAAGTGGGTACACTTGGGTACGTTATAAATAAGAGGCTTTGTTTTCACTTTCAATTTGTCTGACTTTAGAGAGTCTTTCCAAAACGGTCTAGCTTTAGTGAGTTATTCCAAATAGGTCTAACAAGTGGAAATGTTTTCATAAAATATATTTTGATTTCACGTAATTAAGTTAGTACCACAAGTTCCAAGTTTCAAAGAGTTCTTAGTTCCTAATTGTTCCGGAGTTTCTACGTACTAGAGTTTAATATATTATTAAGTTGTGTCATTTCATAAAAAGGTTGAGTTATCTTTTGTGGAGACTTAGGAATGAGTATGAGTTTTCAAGCTTCGGGGTTGAAGGCGGTGCAAAGAGCATTTGGGGTAGATTTAGGTTCTAATGGAACTTAAATTCTTATCGAGTTCCAATAGGTTGTAATAGTATTGCCTATACAGTGAAGTCAATTTAGAAAATCCCAAGTGGTCGTGGTTTTTCTTCTTGTTGGGCACAAGAAGTTTCCACGTAAAAATCTCTCTTGCACTTTTATTTGTTCCATAGCATTAAACGTTTTTAATTTCCGCAAAACTTTGGAACACAAGTGTAATACCCCGTATTTATATACGTATTTTATTTTAAATAAGTATTTTGTGAGGTATTTAAATAATTTGAAATAAATTATTTATGGCATTTTAATTATTTATTTTAAATTAGTTTGGAAATATTTTATAAAAGGAAAGTTTTATTTAATTAATTATTTTATTAAGTTGTGATTTCATTTAGGAAAGTTTTATTTTAGTAAAGTTTTATTAGGAAAGGGATTAGGAAAGATTAAAAAAGGAAAGTTTAGGTAAGAAGGGTTTCTAGAGAAAGGGGTATAAATATTCAACAGTTAGGCAAATTAAACTTTGCCCGGAATGGAGAATACCCAAGGTAAACCTTCTCTCCCTTCTCCTTTATTTCTATTTCTTTTTCTTTCTTTTCCCCTTCCCTTTTTTGCACAGCCGGGCACCACCTCACACCACCGGCCGCCACCACAGCCACTGGCTCAACGGCCAGCAGCCGCGGCGACACCGGTAGGGCGCGGTAGCAGCCAGTCGTGCCGTGGTGGCTGCTGCTGTTCGGCCTCCCTTTCGAAAAAAAAATATTCTTTTTATTTTTCTTTTGTTTAATCATAGATCTAATTATAAATTATGAGTTCTGTGATGGTTTTATGATGATTGATTTTAAGTATGATGTGAATTAATTTTCAGATTTTATATTTAATTAAAAAGCCCCAATTTTGAAAGCCTAGATCTATAAATAATTGATTATTGAAGGAATATGATTTAGGGTGGTTTAAATCTTTAATTTGAGGGTTTTTTTTCATGAATAAATATTGCTGGAATTTTTGTTAGTATGCTAAAAATTAAGTTTCTTGAAGGAATTTTGACTACCCATTAATTGAGATTAAAGTATGAGGTTTTAAATTTATTTTTAGCTTGTTTTAGTTAAATTATGAGTGGTTTAATAAGAGTATATATTGCTGGAAATTTGTGTGGAGTAGATTTTAATGCCATATTATGATTTTGGATTGTAGGACACTTTGAAGTAAGTGATTTCTATAAGTCGTGGTGATTTTAAGATCGTATTCAAGGTACGTTCGCATTCTTGGCATATTTTTGATGATGTAATAACATGTTAGGCTTGATTATTTAATCCCAAGTAGTATCATGCTAGATTATGATTGGAAATTGTGTTTTGGTTGTTATTGGTGATTGAATTATGAAGCATGATTTATTTGTGATGGATTAATGATTGGAAAATAATCGGTTGGCATGTTGAATATGAACCACACTTTTATTTATAGCATGATAGAAAACATGTTTAATTAAACTACATGTTTAATTTGGTTTGGAATATTAAAAAGGAATTTTATTATGGTTCATATAATTTTTATTGATGCTATAAGCATGAGAAAAAGTAGCTATGTAAGTGTCTATGTACACGAGTAATAAATTCAATATTGGTGCTTTAGTGTACTTAAGGTGTTTCTAACACCGAGGGATAGGAATTGTGGCGCATTACGCGTTTAAGGTGTCTTTGACACCGACACCGAGGTAGATTTAAAAAGGGTTCAACATTAAATATTATGTGGTCACTAATTATTCAAGAATTAAATTGGCATGTTTGATTGTTTGAATAATTATTATGATTGAATGATTATGGTTTGAGAGTCATCACCAAATCTAATAATATGTAAATAACGTAAAGTGAAAGAGATTACGCACCAAAACTCTTGGAACGTATATACCTTGAGTATGAACATATGGGGGGAGTTATGCGACTTTATATTTGACCATAACTTCTACTGGGATTGCAAGACGCTGTATTATCCTTTCATTATTATGCGCAGGAATTTCGTCACTTACGAGTGGTTCTTTTATACCGGCACGATTAGCTCCCGTGTTAGTACCCCTTTATTGGGGTAGGTTAGGGGGAAACCCGTTCGATGCGTAATCAATACTAAATAAACTATTTAGTTACTTAGTTGAGAAGTCTTATTGTATGTTGTGTGCTTGTAAACAGGTGCAACGAGGTAAGTTGTGTGTTGATAGGTGAAAGCATGTTAGTGTGTTTAACTACGCTTATGTACTTAGCTTTGCTGATTGTGTGTTTGTGTGTGTTTGTTGGCTTTGTCTTTACCTTGGCCCTATGATGACCCATTTTTAATGGAGAGTAGTGGAAAAAAGTAGAGAGAAGTTTTTCAGGTGATGAAGCACATTCATGATGGGCATGAGTGAGAAGAGCGAATCATGCTAGTTTCCATAAGTTTACGATATGTTTATTGTTTTCATTATTTTATTATATTATGTTGTGAGACTAACGCAAAGTTTTTGAATTGGTACGGTTTTGTTAAGGGCCTACAATGGTTCTAAGTTGTAGGTTGACTTTGTTTTACTTTGGTTTGACTTTACTTTCGTTGGTTGACCTTTAAATTGAGTCGTTTGAATGTTTTTAAAGATAGTCTTCCACTGTGTGTCTTTGATAGTTTCCTTAGCCCTTTTCACGGTGGCGGTAATGTCTTAGATTTTCCTATTTTGAGTTTTAAACAGAGCAAACAGGTATTATAAAAGAAAGAATTTCTATGGTGTTATAACTAGTTCCTACACAATTCACCCCCTCTTGTGTGCTCCATCCAATTAACAAATATGGATTTAATCACTCAAAAGATTAAATACTTAACCCAACCAATAATGGCGGTGAAAGGTTGTTCATCATCGGGTTTGGTTTTGGGGAGACATATTTAGGTGTCTACACTTATGCATTTTTCCAATTATCATTGTTTCCATTTCATATCCTAAAAGATGGTGATTCATTCAAGAGGTATAACCAACAATCAAACCATGTATAATCAATCTCAAACTCGATCGCGGTTGATCAACTTGTATTTGGTTTCCAAATGAGGAAGTGCCTTGGGGAGTACGGTTATGGAACACACAAAGGTAGAAAAGTTAGTAAATGCATATAAAATAATTGGAAATCACAAATGAAAAGAATGAGAATAATACCTTTGGTTTTGAGTAGATATTTTGAGAATTTGAAAAATAAAGAGTTAAGCATGGCTAATGTAAGGTGATTGAGCCAAGAAGCTCTTCTACTAGGTTTTTTTTTCCTTACTTTGAAATAATTTTTTTTACATCTATATAAAGACAATAACAATACTTGAATAATTTGCACTTCCTTAAGAGATGGTTTTTTTTTTTTTTTTTTTTTTTTTTTTTTTTTTTTTTTTCCCCAAAAGTTCTCCCTTTTCTTTGTGAAGGGTGAGTTGTATTAATAGGAGTAAACGAAGCTAAAATACAAATTACAAAAAATAATTGCTTATACAAAATAAATACGGATGAATGCTAGACTTTGGTAAATTAATACTGTAATAAAATTTGTCTTATTCGATAATTTGATAAATAAAATTCAAATTGATAAAAAATTTGGATTGGTTTATCCTAAACAAAGATCATGAGTTTGTCTGTCCCATTTATTTATATGACGTGTTCATATAGTAAATTAAGATAAACAACAAAAACTAAACTACAATGGTTAATCAGATTAAACATGTTAAAAAGGTCACGAGTTTTTAGTACCGCATGATTTTTTATACCTATTTTGTCAACAAGGACTAACAATCATTCATAATTAAACTAAATATATAACGAAATAAACTATATGTCTTAAAAATGCTAATAGTCAAATTAAGAGAAATCCCTACCTTATAAAAAGTAGAAGATAACTCTTATGAATAGTATACTACAAACTAGACCCTAAAAAATATGTACAAAAATGTGTATTTACTTTGTTGCCCTCACTTATATATTTCTCTCATTAATATATATAATGTTTTTTTTTCATTAAACATATATATCATCAATTAATTCAAAGTTTTTTTTTTTTTTTAACAAAAAGCTTGTAATGCCTTCTTTTTTTCCATAAAAAAATAAATTATACTTCATATGTTATTATTATTATTTCAAAAGAAAAAAAAAATTGTATGTACGAAGAGTCTGTTTATTACCAAGAGACTATTTTTACTCTTTCGTGGTTGTTTTTCTTATTTATAATTATTTCAAAAGAAAAAAAAATTGTATGTACGAAGAGTCTGTTTATTACCAAGAGGCTATTTTTACTCTTTCGTGGTTGTTTTTCTTATTTATAATCTTGTCGTCCTTTAATTGCAACTATTGTTAGGGTTTATTAGCTTTTGAATTGTACATTGTCTGATGGCACATACACAATGTTATAGAATTTGAATGGGATTCATATTAAATAGTGATATTTGAGCAGATGTTATCAAGAGGTATAAAGAACTTAAATATCTTAAAATCAAGGGAAATAAATAAATAAAAAAAACCTGGTATTAATCGTGGAGAGAATTTAAGAGGATAAATATAACTAAGTGGTTAAAATTACCGGATATTAGATGGTCGTAGAACATTAAAGAACGTGCATTATTAAGTTTTTAGCTACAACGAACATTTCACATATTATTATTCCGTAGACCAAAGCTCACAAAAAATTCATTTGAAGAATTACACGCTAGGTATTATTGAATCATGAAAATCAATTAAGAGTTCTAAACTAACAATAGCTTAAGATATAAAGGGATGCAAACCAATTAAATATTATTTAATAATGATTTTAAAAAAAAACTGTCAAACTTTTAAGGATTTTAAAAAATAATTGTCATAAGAGATTTTGGTGACTTTCTTATACTTTTTACAAAACCACCACATAGGCACATAAACCAAATAGTACGTATTAAAACTAACAAGTTTACCACCCAAACCAAAGGTGTAAATACACGCAAATACAACTTCTCTACAAGATCGAGCTTGGCCCTTCGCGCGCATTGCACGTGTAGGCCACCCTAGTAAATTAAAATGTTAAGATTAAACCCTCCATCACCCATCCATCTTAATTAATGAGAAGAAAAATAAATTTAGCTCACTACTACTAGTTGCGGATCCATAAATTTTTTCTTATGGGTTTGGACTGTTTGGAGTTGCTAAACACATATTTTGCATATTAATGAAATCAAATAATATAATTCAAAATACACTACAATTGATAATTCGGATATGCACATTTGTTAAATGTAATACAAAAAAATAAAAAATAAAAAAATACAGTTTAACTGATGAAACAATCTATTGCATCATTCAATATCTTTGGCAGTGATTATAGAAAGATAATCTTTCTATATATATACAACAAAGATTATATCTCTACGTATAATCTTAACTAGAAAAAATAAAAACTTGCTCAATGTGATTAAACTTTCATGGTTAAGTATTCTAGTTTAGACGATGGGTAATTGGGATACTAAGAGTCTAAGTATGTAAAAGCCAAAAAAAATAAAGAAAGAAAAAATCCAAACAAAACGAAGTAAGAAAGAAAATCCTACGTTTATCCCACGACCTTAGTTTCAAATTAATGGGCTCCTACCACCGGGCCGCATGGGAAGTTCAACATGTAATGTTGCATTGTATTTCATTTATCTGAATTTTATAGCAAAGAAATCTATTCGGAAATTTTTGGAGTCAGTATGAACCCACTGATCCCATACTGGATTCGCCACTAAATTGACTGAATTATTAATGACTAAAATTAAGGTGACTAACTTAATACTTACAAATACTAATATAACTTTAACACAATTATTTGAAGAGTGTATTATCTCATACCTACCTTTCGTATTTTAATTCTCCATAGCCAAATTCGACAACACGGAAACCCATTTATCAGAAAATAATAAAGAGAAAAATGTTGATGTCCATTGATTATGGGTAGTCATATCATCTTACTATATGGGAAGATAAACATAACTCAAGGATATAATGTATTATCATATCACACCATTTTTTGATTTAAGTTGCTAAATTACAGTCAAAGCTTACCATTTTCTTCTTTTGCATGGATTTGACATATCATATGAGTGGTAATGGCAAGGATATCTTCGTTTAGAGCCGCTCTTTTACTGCCTCATATTGTCTTCATTGTATTAATCGGGAAGAAATTAACATGCATACCTTACACTTGTTATTGCTAAGTGAATAAATTCATGAAAGTAAATTGGTATGAAGCCCATGAAAATCTGAGTAAATAGGTGAAAGGATGAAGATGAAGTTGAAGAAGATTAGAATAACGTTAATAACAAAGTTTTTATTTTTTTATTTTTTATTTTTTTTTGAAATAACAAAGTTGATTATAACAAAATCATAAAAAAAAGAAAAAAAGAAATATCTGATGCAAACTTGTCGTGACTTTCAATTTTTAGTATCAAAATGCATTCATAGTTTTGTATAACTAAGGTGAACATGCATGCATTTGTTAATAAGTGGTAATAAAATTAGAAACATTTAAAAATTGACCCAGAACTAATAAGTGGTAATAAAATATACCACGAGTTTTGATTTAATAACCGTGCGGATTTAGAGGATCAATATTTAATACTTTCGACTATGACATATGAGGACCTATGCATCCCCGATTATTTAACATTTAAAATAGAATAATTGTTATATACATTAGCGATCACAACATTTTTTTTATTTATTATTTTTAAAAGATAAACTTATTACTATTATTACATTGGGCTATTATATGAATGAGATATGATAAAAATTACAGACTAATCAATGTAAAACTCTCAATTAAAAATTGAATTTGAACAATTAAATTAACAACATAAACTTTAAAGCAATTAACATAAGGAAATAACTCAATAAGGAATTGCTTAGCAAGAACACCCATTATTCATAAAAATGCACAAATTCAAAATTTAAAATTAGTGATTTAGGGTTGGTAAATTACATGAGTTTTGTATAGATGGGTAGTCGATGGAGCTGTGGAACCAATCTTGAAGCCACCCGACAATGGGTGTGACCAAAATAATGAAAACGTCATGAATTAACGCTTGAAATCATAAAAGATTTTTTTTTAATTTTATTTTGTAAAGGGAGAATTATCATAAAGAAGAAAAAAAATTAGGAAAGAGATTGAAAAACTATTAGATTTAAGTCTGACAAAGTCACAAAGATTCCTTCTTTCAATTTTTTTTATTAATTAGATTTTTATGGTTTCACGTGAAACTACTTAGGACTTAGGGCTTTGGGACTTTAGGAATAAGCTAAGAGTAGTAGTCTGACTATGTCTATTCACATGTTAAATTTTAATTTTTTTTTTATAAAAATAATACTATGTCACGGGACCCACCATGACTAGAGGTGGGTTTGCCCCTAAGTCACATTATTATTATTATTATTATTATTATTATTATTATTATTATTATTATTATTATTATTATTATTATTATATTGATGCTAAACTTTTCTAAGTTAACAATTTGTTTGACAATTATTATTACTTTATTAAAATAAATTTCATATTCTAACATTTAACAAATGTCACAAAATAATACTAACACAAATTACTTATTGAAGCTGCTCAATTGAGTGAGATTTTCGACTGCAGAGCACAAGACGATAGTCAAATTTAGTACAGCTCTATGTTCATAATCTCGAGGCTGCTTGAAAGGAGCATGTCTTTCAAAAGAGCGGAGAAATTCCATGAATAATCCTTTAATTTGATATCTCTCTTTATCCCATCAGTTAGCTCTAAATCAAAAAAATAAAAAAAATTTTCTTTAAAATTAAAAATAAATGCATGTGGCCCAAATTTAGATACTTATATATTTGTTTCATTTATTTACAAAAAAGTATAGTTATCAAATTGGTGCAGAATTCTTAAGTAATTTATTGTAGCGTGAGTTCCATTGCTCTTGTCAGCAGTTGTTATTTTTTATATTACTTGACATCTTACTTGAAAGCAAAAAAAAAAAAAAAAAAAAAAAAAAAAAAAAAAAAAACCCTTATTTTCAACTGTTTATGTTTTTCTTTCCTCCAATTTCTAAATTTTCCAAATTCTTAGCTTCCTTAGATTTCTTAGTTTTCCATTTTATTCCCAAAATCTTCTTTCTTCCTAAATTAATTTTTCTGTCACAAGCAAAAAAAATCCTTGTTTTCACCTCTTTATCTTTAATTATTATAATGATGTAAATAAAAGGCCTTAATTAAGAAATTGCACAACATTATAATAAGCTAAATATACTAGTATGATTTGTTTATATCTCAACTCCTATACTAGGAATGCAAGAAATACCTTCATAAGAACGCAGACACATTGCTGGAAGATAATTATCTTCTTTCAGAAAGGCTATTTCGAGAGTCACCCAAGTGTTGTTGTTGGACATGTTTTTTAAACATATCCGTATCAACTCGTCTACCCACCTCTCTAACTTGCTTATTCACCCCTAATGACGGACCTTCTATAGGGGCCATTAGGGGCCTGACCCATAGTATAAGCCCAAAAATTCTTATTACTATTACATAAGCTACTACCCATCTCCTTCTCTATTATTTCTAGCTAAATCAACTAGGTACTCCATAATAGGTAACAAGGTACTTGTAGGGAATATTTCAAGCACCCCACACTTGAGCCCCACTGTGATCATACACTTAAGCATGGTGACATCCAAAGGGAAGGAAGCTAGAGTAAAAGAGTCGCCAACAAGTTTAAGGAACTTGTAAACCATTCACAGGGTGAAGGTTACACCCCTTCATGATCCATGAGATCGCTAACTCCATAGGTCTGGAACCTTGACTGGGTATTCGGGGATGAAGGTACAAATCCAACCTAAAAGAGATTGAACCTGCCCTAAAAATAGGCCTCTACTTTATTCTTCTCATATTCATGTACGTTTTCTGACTAACATACAATCACTAGATTAACCCTAAACCTGTTTAATCTATGTTGGTTGAATATTAATGCACAAATAAATCTATTATTGGTGATCACTCGAATTATAATCATATTAGCCTAAACAAGATTATTAATTATCTTATTAAGCGTGATTACAAGTACAAATTCCCTTTAAACCTGCAAGAGAGGGCGTGATCAAGCAATAAAAATAATAATGTAAAGCAACAATAATAACAATCATCAATCATAATATTCTCAATCTCATGAAAGCATAATAACAATAGCAAGATGCTAGGCATGATACTAACAAGATCAATAACAAACCCTAGCATGTCACTAAGCATTAAAGATCAAAACTTTATCCCTAACATGATACTAGAAATAATAGGAAGCATCATAGAAACATGCATGATATTAGAAATATTAGTTATTATATCCTAAACATGATACTAGGAAGCAATAAAGGCATCCTAACATGATACTAGGAATCGAAATAATCAAAGCATGATTTCTGTATCAAAATAATAATAATTGAATTACTTACTTGGATGCCTCGTATCTCTTTCTAATAACAAAATACACGCGTTAGTAACTTCAAGAAAAATAATAAACAAACAATCAAATAATTGAAATAGGATTTGGGACCAAACCCTCAGAAATTATAAAATTTTCACGTCTAGGGCGAAGGCAACTTCGAACTTGGCTAGGTGTGTCTAGAACTAATGTATGTGGAATTTTGTATGAGGGAAGGTTTAGAAAAAGAAGAGAGAGAAAGCTTCTAACTTGAGAGAGGAAATAGAGATGATTGTCGTGAATTGTTGATGATGAAAACAGGGATATACGACCCTTATTTATAGAAAAATAGTCCGGAAACAAATCAAGTCCCATTCGGAATAAAACTGGCATATGTCGCCAGGCGACAGACATCAGCGCCAAGCGACAGGATTAGCGCCAGGCAACAGATGTTAGCGCCAGGCGACAGACTATGTCGTTTGGCGCTAATTAAAAGATAAAACGCGCTTTGGTACGCGGAATCCTCTTCTTAATATGATTAAGCAGCAAATTCCGTTTTTATCAAATTAAAATCAGGTTTATCATAAAATACTTATTTTATTCCAAATAAACTCTTTAAAATATAATTATCAATCCTAATTCCATTAGAATTTAAAAGTACCTTCTAGATTATTCTAGAAGATTAAAATCAATCTTAATAACTTTAGGAATAATAATTAATAGGCCCTCCTCTAGATAATTGGGCCGTATATAAAATTCGTTTCGGGCCTAATTTAATTTAATCCATAACTTCCTCATTATTCATCGGAATCGGGCTTATAATATATCGTTGGAAAGCTCTTTTCGAGCCCAATCCAACTACACTATTATTGGACCCTTATCATGGACCAAACTAAATTGGACTTGCTATTTTCATAAATAGAGCACATTTGCAAAAACAGAAAGAGAGATATTTTAATAAAAACATCCACATCACTAGACTTTTCACACTTTCACTTCGTTCAATAATCAAGTGACGTCAAAGGTATTCATCACTGGGTTTGGTTTTGGGGAGACACATTTGGGTGTCTAAAGAAGCCCCCACTTTGACTGAGTTTGGAGAAACGCAAGTTTCGAAAACGAAAGTCAAAGTAGGGATAGGGACGGAGAATGATCCGGAACGTTCTACGATCCTAAATCATTCTTGTAACACCGATACTTGTAAACTAGCGTTAGTTAAACAGATAAAAGAGTTAAGAAACGCGTATCTTGCACCGTCGAGCACATGTCTCTGGGGTAACCGATTTATTGCTGCATTTTTGTTGTGACGACCTCCACATTGCCTCGTGAACACCATCGTCGAAGATCGCTGCTTGTAATTATCCTCAATTGTTTGTGACAATCCTCCACAGTACCTCGGGAACATCGTCAAAGGTGACTGCTTGTAGCCATCTTCAGTGCTTTGCTTGAATATTTGTTGTGTTGATGCCTTGGGGGTGATGACAATCCTCTCTTCTTTAGGAATAGTTGCCAACACAACTCTTGAATGATGTACGACAAACTAATTTAGGGAAAGTTGTCAATGCCACGTAACAATCCATCCTAGGAAATGTTGCCACGATGAAGCGACAATCCGTATTTCAGAAATTTTGCCAAAATCCAAATTTGGGAAAAGTTGCCAATGCTTCGTAACAATCTGTCATAAGAACCTTGCTACGGTTGAAAATCCACGTCTTGGAATATAACTCTTGAAAGCAATCCACCTTGGAAATTTGCCAATATTATGCGACAATCCTTTTGGGAAAATATTACCACAATTGACAATCCGCGTCTTGGAACATTAGCAAAAAAGAGTCGATCGGCAATCCCTTTCGGGAAAATTTGCCACTACCGAAACGAATGACAATCCACGTTGGGGAACCTTTGCCGAAATGCTAAGATGAATAGAGACCTACAACAATCCTTTGAGAATTTTGCCATAGGGAACTGGGTGTATGACAATCCAATCTCGGAAATATTGTCAATGATTTAATGAATTTATGACAATCCGAACTTGGAAAAACTTGCCAAATAGAGAAGGAGCACGACAATCCATGCTTGGAAACATTGCCAGTTTGAGACGACAATCCAATCTTGGAAAATTTGTCGTAGAAGAATGATGCTCGGCAATTCACTCTTGGAAATATTGTCAGTTTGAGATGACAATCCAATCTTAGAAAATTATCGTCTTGGTGATGTGCTTCTTTGTGAACCATTACTTCGGTGCTTGCGATGAGCCAATACTTAGGCGCTTTAAGCTAAGTGAGACGATCATTTGTCAGGTCGATCACTTACTGCGATTGTAATCGAGCCGATTACTTAATCATGTCAAATTGCTTATATGGGCTAACTGGCGTACTAAGGAACCCAAAATCGCTACATAAGGTCCGCATAATCATTTATGGGGGCCACGCATCTTGTCGCCGCGCCAGCGCATGCTGCTATGTTCTGTCGCCAGGATTTTGCTCCGTCGCTAGGCGACAGAGACCAGCGCCTGGCGACAATCTTGCCGTTTGGCGACAGAGTCGGGTTTTTGAAATAAAAACCCCTTTCTTTTCTATTTCCGCCGCTGCTGCTGTTCGTTGCTCGGTTTCGCTCCGAACCTTCAACTTGGTCGTTTCCTTTCAACCAAATCTGCTCAAATCCTTTGCAAGTTTGATAACTTGTTATTTGATACGATTTTAGAGTGATTTCGAACCTTGTTTACTTGGTATATTGGCATTTTGGTTCACTTTTACTCTATTTTTGTTCAACTTTTGTGTATCCCTTGCTTCACGGGTTGTTAGTGTTTTTGTTGGGTTTTTAGGTTCAAAGACGACCATTTGAGGCATTTGGATGATAAACCGAGGTTAGAAGCCGAAACAATGGAGCAAAACCGAAGAAAAGTGAAGATAAAGGCCTTAGAGAGTCTGCACGGACGTGCAAAGTATGGCACGTCCGTGCAGAAGTGTTCCAGCACGACCAGAAGCTACTGCCTACTGCTTTCAAGGTCTGCACGTCCGTGCAGGATATTCAGCACGTCTGTGCCTGATCCTGCACGTCCGTGCAGGTTACTCAGCCCAAATCAGTTTCAAAACTAATTCTACTGAACAAGGCCTGCACGTCCGTGCCATATTTGGCACGTCCGTGCCATATTTGGCACGTCCGTGCAGGATGCCCTGACTAAAACGGTACCTTCTGCTTCCTAGATGCACGCCCGTGCCAACCTTAGCACGTCCGTGCTGACCTGTAGCCGTGCCCGACTCTTGTTTTCTCCGTCCTTTTTATTTGGGGGTCTTTATAAATAACCAAGGGAGCTCATTTGTACGGCAGCCAAGTTTTTAGTGCTTCCTCTTAGTTTGCAATTGTAGAAACACAAATATTCTCAATCATTAGTTAGATTATAATTATTAGCTAGGAAATTTCATTCTCAATCATTGTAGAAGACAAGTTCCACCATTGATATTCAAGTTGAAGCTTCTAGTAACATTTTCTCACTCTTCTCTTCCATTTTAATTGCTTTGATTGTTAATTATCTTGCTTAATTCTTGTATGCTTAGATTGTTATTTAGCTTAATCTTTAGTTAATTCTTGTTCATGAGTTACTTGAAATCCTTAATTGCTTTAATCTCCATGGATTGTGAGTAGTCTAATTTTCTAGGGTTTGGGTAAAACCCTCAATGTAGTCACTAATTACTTGTTGCATGTGTTCATTTGGTAATTGTTGGGTGTTAATTAGTTGAGCTTAAGTGGTTTAATTGCTTAGTTCTTGTATATGGCCATTGGTAGAACTATTATCTAAGCTTTCTCAACGAAGGATCGAGAGATGAACTTGAGTTAGCTCCCTTATGCTTAATTGACTTGAAATGCCATGAGAATAGGAATTTCCAGTCAAGGGAATGTTTTTGTCATTGTGATTATGCTTTAATACTTGTTTTATGCTTTGTAACCATGAGAGTAGGTTGTATTCATATTTCGAGTAATCCCTCTAGCTTGAGAGAGTAGTTGGGTGCTTTAGATGACTTCCCCTATATTATCCCCTCAAATTACCATTGTTTGCTACTTGCTAATTGTGATTTGTGACGAAATTGAGTGGTATATCCCAAGCCCTAGAACTCTCTAAATATTGTTAATCTCCCCCTAGCTTTAGTTGACTTGAACTAGCACTTGTTACATAAAACCAAACCAATCTCGACTTCATTTAGCTTATTTATGTGGTAGTATCTCGGTGGTTGATTCAACGCCTCTCTTGGGTTCGACCCTTTCTTACCCTTGCTATTAGCTAGTGAGACCAAGATAGGACTTTATCTTTGGTAGGCTCAACGACGGCCTATCAAAGTTAAAGCTCTTCATCTTTAATTTACCGATCCATGTAAGTTTTGCTCAAACTCCTCTTATCTTGGAAGAATTTCATGCGTTTATATTCGCAGTTTTTTGAAAAATCCGGGAACATTCTTGCTCGCTTGCTCTTTGGAAGTGATAGCTTCCCATGCCTTGAATCTCTGTCGAAAACCCTATCCTTCAAGATTTTACCGAGTCCAAGTTAATTTCTGTAGAGATCTTTCATCTTGGGAAATTCGCAATTATGACCAATTACTATTCCAAACGAGGTGCTTGATCAAAATTCGGAAGTGCTCAATCAATCAGGCTGATCATCAATCTAACTGCGATCAGGCCGACTCTAGTTGATTTGTGTCCTTTTGCTTCAAATCTTTTGTAAAGGTTGCTCGTACCTGTATTTATATTTTGGACTATAGGACTTTGCTCATCTTTTTTTTTTTTTTTTTTTTTTTTTTTTTTTTTTTTTTTTAGGGTTAACCTAAGGCTTAGTGTTGCTTGATTCATTGCATAATACACATATGACTTGTCATGACTCGACTCAAAGCGTTTTGACATACACGACTCGACATGACTCAAGGTATAAACTTGACTTAATGATGACTCATTTCGTGTGACTCGTGTGTGCAAAGTGTCGACTTATGAGACTCGATGTGTACATGACTTATGTGTGCATTCGACTCGAAAATGCAGAAAAACAAAAATTTCCGTCACTTTTGTGGAGGGTACCTACTTTATCACGAAAAAGAAAGACGCGAAAAGAGAGGAGTAAAGTGTTACGATGCATGTCGAATGAGCTTTAACAAATGTATATGTCGATGTCGTATCTTAGGGTGTGTAACATCCTAGGCTATCTCCATGGTTGATTTTGGATGAAAGTATTTAGGCAACTTAGGCACGGAGGCTAAGCACTTCATACTTCGTGATGCAATGATGACAAGGTATGCTTCCACGTTATGTTAAGATTTCGTGACAAAAGGTTCCTAAGGAAAGTATCATTTGGGCATGTATCTGTGACGTGTGTGAAAGTGATACTAAAGTTAGGCTGCAAAGGCTAACGGTATGGAAAAATATTATTTCGAGAAGAGTCAAATGATGATGACTCTCAGGCCGGGTAAGCTAATGATGTAGGGATCAAGCCCCCAAGTTTAGCTCTAAGTGGATAGGGATGAGCATAGGAGATCTCTTGATATGATCAATTATGAATGTAAATATGAATGCATTTTTATTACGGCCGCACTTCGCACAAGTGTGTGTATACCTCAAAGAGGTCTTTTAAGGGTTGTAACGTGGTTAGGCTAAAGGTTGAAGAAGAAAGGGATAAAAGCTTAAGACCCTAGATTAGCCCCCAAGGTGTGCAACCTTGCTTTTGAAATCTTTGTACTTTTATGCTTGAGGTTTCCTCACTTTTTTTTTCTTTTGTTTATTTTTTTGCTCTTTTTTTTTTGCTTTTTATAAGTGTGGGCAATCCCGATCACGTGGTCTATCACTCACTTGGCATTCATGTTTCTCAGGCACGGTACCGAACACTCGATAAGAGACGCAATCTGAGACGTGTTCTTATCAAAGACATGTTCATATCAATGACATTGGAACACTTGCCCTTTTGCACACTTTTATTGTTATTGCATTTTTTTTTAATTTTTTGAAATTACTCAAGCTTTTGTTCTTTGAAAATTGCATAAGTTGCACACCATCCCATCCCAAGGTTAGGTAGATGTGGGTCGAAGAAAGAAAGGTCTATCATTAGATGAGGCTCAAAGTGGTTTTCCAAGAAAGGATTTATATTTTTAAAGGGTGAAAGATAATATGATATGGCTACAAGGGGTGCCTCGAATTATTGGTATACCTCGTGCTTAGTTCGACATGCATTTTTTTTAATGCAATGATCATATGCAAAATAAATGCTCATTTATTTATAAAGTGAAGGGTAAAAATTCTACAGAATAAAATCTAAGGAAAATAAAAGGTACCTATGCTAGACTTATCGGGGAAAGAAAGAATAAAAGAAAATAGAAAAAAGAGGTCACGAAATCTTGTCGTTGAAGCTCGCCTTGTGTCTTCTGCTTGATCCTCACCTGGTCTTCTTGCTAGCTAGAGGCAATGGGATCTCATTTGCTTCTATGAGATCTTGAATGAGATTTTGAAATCTGTAACATTCATCCGTGGTATGACCATTTCCTTGATGGTACTTGCAATAAGAGTTGGGATTCCATCTTGAAGATCGCCTTTCTGGTGTTGGATCTTCAGTAGGGCCAATAGGTTTGATTAATCCTCGATCATGGAGACGATCGAAAGCAGCATCATAAGTCATTCCAATGGGTGTGAACTCTCTTTTGGGTTTCCTTTTAGATCCTTGATTGTCCATGGCTAAGACACCGTTATGGTCAAAGGTACTAACATTGTTACTAGAGTAGGTGTTTTCGGAAAAAGAAGGATTGTTGTTCTTCTTTCCTTTCCAGCCACTGTTGTTACTACTGTTAATATCTTTCTGTTTTGCAAGGTCATCTTCGATTTCAATACCTATGTCGTAGACGGCCTTGAAAGTATTCAAATTATGTTGATATTTCAAATGTTTCGAATACTTGTCTTGAAGGTTCTTGATGAACATCCTTACAGACTCCTTTTCAGTAGGAACTTCAATCATATTAGCAGAAGTTTCCCTCCACTTGTTGAAGAATGAAGTCAACCCTTCGTTTTCCTTTTGCTTTAGCATCTCGAGTTGTCTATGGTTAGTTTCAACTTGAATGTTACATTTGTATCTATCAATGAAAGCGTTTACTATTCCGTCCCAAGTAGAGGTTTTTTCTTTGTCGAGGGAAAAGAACCATTGTTGACAAACGGTTTCAAGAGATAAAGAAAACAAAGAATGAAAGACTTTCCTATCAATCCCTTTAATATTCATTATGGTTTCAAAAGCCCTTAAGTGAAAATAAGAATTGTCTGTTGGCCTGAACTTAGGAATATCGTTGGCATTGAAGTTCTGCGGAAGAAGCTCCCTGTCCACCGAGACCCCTTGTGAGCTAATGCCCTGGAACCTATAGTCATTGGAGAGCTTGCTCAAGCTTTCTTGCATGAGCTACATTTGTTGTTGCTTCACAGGGTCATTGATTTGAAGAGCCATAATCTTCATCAATTCAGTTAAGTTGGCCACGTCCTTCCTAAGTTCGTTAACTTCTTCCTGAGACGCCATTATCTTCTTAGCTTTTCTTTTCCGACTAATTGGTTTGTCAACAAGTTGTATTTGAACAAAGGTGTTGCCCTTGATTAATCTCCCTTCTCTCCCTTGATTATCCTCATGTCTTCCTCGAAGGAGAAGACTGCCTGATCTTCCTGGTTGTCTTGAAACATGGTGGCCGAAATTAGTGGTGGTTTTGTTTGGTTTTTCGAGTAAGGAGGGAGATAGAAGAAGATAAGAAATAAGTGGTGAATGGAGATTTGGATAAGGGTAATCTTCTTTTTGTAGTAAAAAGTGGGTATTTTATACCATATTTTTTTTGTGTATGTATAACAATCGTATAGTATAAAAGTACGATATTTTTTATCTCGTCAGGGGAATATGTTATTTTCGTTATAAATAAGTATTGTTTAACCCTTTAAAGTATAGTAAGTATATTGGTATGTTCATTTAGAGTGTTAGAGTACCTTTTTATTTTATCTAGTGATTTTTACGATTTGCGCAATACTCTATTATTTGGCCATCTTACCTATAAAGTCCATTATCTACTTCAAAGATTCATTCCCAACCAAGGTAGGGAAATGACAAATATTTCCTTTCCTGAAACAAAGTTTACCACACCTAAAAAGGTACTACACGCCATAGCACTAAAGGGACCTCCTTGAATGTACATTTTTTTTTAGTACTATAAGCCATGAACTAAGATACTACTACCTTTTTTTTTTTTTTTTTTTATATATATATTTCCTCAATTTTATTGGATCCAATGAATTTCAATTCGGGCCAATTGTACCAGTAACTTTCTAACATAATAGATATATGGACGTGAGCGATTTGCGGGGTAGTGGAAACTTGATAATTAGAATGTAGGAATGTTTTGCATACATTACAATAATACTATCTGTATTTCAGTAAATATAGTGGAGCAATTATTTCGCTTTTGGTTATGTTTTACTGTATGCGGCGGCGTACATTTCGGATCTTGCGCCTGCACCTGATCATTTAGATTTCGTTGTCTTTGGTGGAAAGAAGTTATGGTTCTGACATTCTTTTAATTCTTTTTTTGTTGTTTCGTTTTTTTCCTTTTGTTTTTTTTTTTCATTTTACTTTTCTTTTTTATCTTATTTATTTTTTTGTGACTTGCTTATTTCGGTCTAGTTTTTGTATCCTTTCGTTAATTTTGATGAACAATTATCAATAGTGAAATAATGCTACCTTTTTTCCCCCACGTTAAACATTGGATCCGATAAATTTCAATTTGGACCAATTGTATCAATATTTATCTGACGGTAATTGAAATAGTTGGATTTCATACGCATCACATATTGCATACTACTATTTAAACACTATTTGACACTATTTAAAACACTATTCACCATTATGATTAGTTATGTCGCCGACATGAACTTAGATACCTATTTTATTCGATATTCTATTGTTTTGATCTAATTTTGTATCTCTTGTCATCGTCAATATTGAAATAATACCACCGTAATAAATATAAATTTGTGTTTTAGGGTAAGATAGTTTAAAGGTTTATACCCTTTTAAGGTTGCCCGATTAAGGGAATGATTTTTACTCTTAACCATGTCAACTTTGTGTTGTATGGTTTCACATAGTTTTTTTTTTTTTTTTTTTTTTGTTTTTTTACTTTGACCATGTCAATTCATGACTTTATATAATTTACCTCACTTTATACTCTTTTAGTAAGGGTCATTGTTTGTAATGCTCGTGCGTATAAGATTTCGTAGTATAGTAAGATGTTCTTTGGTAAATTTATGTGTATTGTCTAATAACAGCAAACGTTAATTTTTGTTTTTATATATAAGCTCTGAAGATATTTTGTCTGACCCTACAAGTATTGTAACCTTATGTCTTTGAGTAACTTTCAGAGCTGACATCTTAGGGAGTTATTTATTTTATAAGTGTTGTTTTAGTACCTTGGTGAGTATAATAATCACTTAGTAGGTTTAGGTACTCTGTCATACGTATACCACGTGAGTATTTTTGAGTTTTGACGTGACTTAGTTATGTACATTTTTATTTTTGTAATGCCGTGGCATTTTAGAACCTATTTTTTTTTTACATATCATTATTAGAGTATGATTTAGTTGCGGTTTTCTTTATTTTATCAGTTTAAGTGTTGTAAAACTAATTAATTAGTTTGTTACATAAAAAACAAAAGAATTTAATATCAAGATCTTCATTATTTCCAAAATCTTGATATTTACCATTTAAATCCTTGAGTTACCTTTTATTTATTTTATTTTATTTACAAATTAACCCCTTTATTTTCCTATAAATACCCCCTAATTTTCTCATTTTAACACACCAAAATTTCTTACTAATTCTCTCTCTAAAAATTCTCTCTAAGAAATTCTCCTCTAATCTTTTGCTTTAGTTAAAATATCTCTAATTTAGCTTTATTTTTAAGTTATTAGCTTATAAATAGCATCATCTAATTAAGTCGTCATTTTTATTTTAGTATTGTTATTATCTTTAATTTCTATAAAAAAACCACAAAAAAATATTTTAAGTTCAAGTATTATTTTTCTTTATTATCCTTGTTAAAAAAAATTTAGTTTAATTGCTTAAGTGTTCCTAGTGTATATTAAAACCGAAAAAAGTTTATCTCTCAGGATTTAGTTTTATTTTTCAAGTTTATGACCTTAATAAAAAAAAAAGATTCATTAGCTTTATTTTGCACTAATTTCTTTTAATATCTCAAAAACTCCAAAAAATATCATTTAGTCTCTCTTATTTCACTTTAATTAAGGAGTTATCATCTTTTAATCCTTGATAAGAAAAAGGGGTTATCCAAAAAATAGCTACATCTAGCTCAAGGTACTATCCTTATTCCTTTCTTAATTTCCTTAATTATTATTATTATGAAAACTAATGTGTATGTTCCCATGTGATGTTACCAATAGGATTAATGACGATATTAGGTACTAAATTAGCCCTAAATATTTCATTACTCCATATTAGAAAGCCAAACCTACTTGTGAGGTGATAGGTTATAAAAAAGGGGGATTAATTGCATTTTGCATTTCATTTATTTATGCATTTAAAGTATAAAGTGTTAATTCATTAAGGTGTTTATCTAAGAAAAATATTAAGAATAATTTTCTTTTTAAGTGAATCTAAAAACCTAAAGAAGTAAGAGTTTATGTAAAGGATGTTCAAGGATAAAGTGTAACGTACCACGTCCTAAAGATGGTATATGAAATAGCCCTTACGCCCAGAAATAGTTCCATTTCTTTATCTCAAGTGATAGAATTTTTCAAGATCTTTCCAACCATACACTACAAAAAAAATTACTTATAGAAGCAAGTAAAAAATGCCTCTAATAATAATGATGTTGCCTCTAATAACTTTTAGAGATAATTAATCAAGTGCCTCTAAAAATTCTGTCGCTAATTGATGGTTGCCTCTAAGCCTCTTTTAGAGGCAATACAATGCATTGCTTCTAAAAACCCGTATATTTAGAGGCAACTATATAATCCTGCCCCTAAATATATTTGGAGGCAATCGTATAATCTTGTCCCTAAATATATTTAGAGGCATTATGAAAATTTGCTTCTAAATACCATATATATTTAGAGGCAACCTTATAATTTTGCCTCAAAATATATTCAGAGGCATTATATCTATTTGCTTCTAAATACCATATACATTTAGAAGCAATCATATAGTTTTGTCTCAAAATATAATTAGATGCAATTTTGTATATTAATGCTAATGATATTTAGATACAAATTAGAAATTTGACATAAAAGGTTTTTAGAGGCAAAAAACATTATATATGCCTCTAATATATTAATTCGAAATGTATAGAAATTTATATTACAAGAATTTCTTATGTCATGATATTATTTTTGTTGTACATTTATAGGCAAAATCATTTTAAAAGATTTATCATCATGTCAATATAACATATGTAAAGCAAGTTGACTTCATTAAATCAAACAAAAATGACATTATTATTAATAATTTAATAGTCATTACATTATTGATCCAAAAATATTTATTTAAGTTACTAAACTACTTAACTTCAAAATAATTTTAAAAAAAATTGGATAATGTGAATACAAAAGAGTTTTCAATCTAAAACTATAAGCTTGAAAACAACATTATTTTCTTCAATTTCTTCCAATTCCATCTCTAGCCATCTTCATTATATAGTTTCCTGTCATTGAAAAGTATGAAATTAAATATTTGTTACAATGATGAAAAATTAGATTTAAATAAGTATAGATGACTAATTCATAAAATAAAAAAAAAATTAGAACAAAGCTATAAATGATCATAATTAAATGTTATCACATCCAAAGAAAGATTAAAAAATTTAGTTCACTAGAACTTACAATGAATGAAAATAAATGTTACTACTAAACTTCATCTACTTGAATTTCATCATCCTCTTCATCGTCATTCTCATTATCTTCCTCATCGTCATCCTCGTTATCATTAACCTATATTTTCATAATTAGTATGCAATGACAAACAAAAACTATTTTTTAAATTTAATCCAATAATCATATAATAGTATTAAATAATGAAATTTACCTCATCCATATTTATTTCAGACAAATCATAGACTAGATGGTTCAAAATATTCCCCATGAAATCTTTCATGACCTCCATTTCATTCTGAAGGCCTCTCATCTTCTTAGTTAGGGCTTTATTTTTCACATTAGCTTCTTTTGCCTCTTGTTTAGCCTCTATTGCCTCATTCTTTGCTTCATCGGCTTCTTTGCGTAACTTTTCTCCTTCACCAAATGTCCCATATAATGATGTAATAGAAGGACTGACTCCCTTGCCACGATAACGACCACGTTTACCAATGGGCTTAACTTTTGCATAGATTTCTTCATCGGTCATGTCTATTTCTCCTGCCTCACGTTGCATAAGGAGATCTTTAATTTTTGACTGTATAAAAAAAAAATTTGATGTAAGATTATACAAAAAGGGGAAAAACTAAAAACGCTAATAATTACAAATGAAATCAATTAATTATATACTAGATTGATCCTATAGAGAAAATAAAGGCCACAAGTCTTTTTAACTAATAACAAATAAAATGTATCTTTACTTCTACATAAATTTGGACAGCATTTCCCTTATAATATGACTGAAAACCAACTTTAGTATAATCATTTCAACCTGCTGTCACACAATAAACATAAAACAACTCCAACATCATTTTAATCACAACACATATACCACCTCCACAATTAACTTTCAGAATACCTTTAATAATATAGGAATAAAAAATGAAAATACGATGAATTAAGTTATTGATAAGATTTGTTCATTAGCTTTTGTAATACATTATAGATATAGTATTATTTTTCAATATTACTCTTACTACTACGTAAATTCTTACCATGGTTTCTTTTGCCACTTCAGTGATAGGTGCTTTATCACTTTTAGAATGAGTTTCCTCGTATAAATCCAACATGCTTGGCACTACTTTGTCACGATTGAACTGATATCATAAAAAGTTACATCATAAAATTACTTTTTTTTGCAAAAAAAAAAAAAAAAAAAAGGGAAAGAGTTTACCATGTCTTCGGCTTTTTGAGCAAAACTCTTTGTCCCAGCAGTGTGTCCAGCATCTTGGTAAGATCGATTGTCAGCATTTCTTTTACTTATGGCCTTTAAAATATGAAAAGTAATATATAATTAATGTCGAGAACTAAAAAAGAAAAAAACAAATATATGATAACATTATACTATACCTTAAATTCTGTTGACCCAAAATATTCAACAAGCCATTTCCAGTCATTTTCATCAACATTTGGAGGCATATTTTCCTCTTTAAGTCGATCTTCATCTGTACCAACTGTATCATAATAAGTATTCTTCAATCTTCCGCGATAATTCCTATACTTCTTATTCAAAGATTCCATGATAAACTTTTTTCTTTCTTTTAACTTCTTTTCACGTCCCTCTTCATCCTCGTCATCCTCAAGTCCTATATCAAAATTTTCCTTTACAATACATAGAAATGTAGTTATTAGTGACTAAAAAAAAAATTGCAAGAAAAACATAATCTATTTGTATCAAGGTATAAAATAAAATAAAAAATACCAAAACAAGTTGCCACATCTTCTCCTTATTTTCTTTCGAAATATGTGAAAATACTTTCACCTCAAAAAGTGGAGCGTTAAGAGGATCTCGTACAAGAGCACCACAATAATTTGCCAAACAAGCCCTATTCACACCAATCGGCTGACCTTTTATGTTAAAATCCACTTTTTTTTTCTCACCGGGTCTCATTTTTGCCATTTGAAGATTTCTTGTAGGGCCTCTAGGATTGTTAGTCTTATAAGTTTTTCTCTTTTTTTTAGTTCCTATAATATAAAAACATTATGAAATGTATTAATTCGTGCATTGTAAATAAAAACCATGAATAAATAACAAATAATACCATTGTTGTCTTCTCCTTCATTTATAGGTATTTCATCATCATAACTTCTAATCATGTCTGCATTGTTGAAATCTTCTTGTCCATTTAAAGTAATGTCATCTCTTGTTTGATCTAAACTGTTATCACCTTCTCGACCTTGCAAATCATTATCATTATTGTTTTCAGAGTGTTGCGCTTCATCTCGTCCTATATTAAGTACATTTTGGGGCAAGTTAGTAGAATATGCCAAAATTGAGAAGTCGCATGAATATTTTAAAATGGATGATTGTATAGTGAAAATAATAACATAAACAATAAATTTACCTTGAGATTGACAACTACTTTCATTATCATTTCTTCTTACAAATCCCAGCAAGTATTAAAATTTAAAAATTCATGAAATATTAATGCATATCCTGATCGTATACGAAATTATAAATGTAAGTGTATAAAAAGAAACCTTGTATACCTCTTCCGGTTTTATCTGCGTTTTTATTTCCTTGTCTTGCCTGTCTTTTTTTATTTGATCTTAATAACCTAGCAATTGACATTGGTGGAATGAGATTGCTCCTTCGATCCCTTTCTTTGTTCTCATTAATTTTAACCTGAATTTTTATTTTAATAAAGAGTAGGTAACCAAATATAATATAATGCATGATTTTTAGATAGTATCCAAGAAAAACTTTACGAAAAATAAGTCAATACCTTCTTATTTGAAGTCACATTGTGAGTTTCCTTCTCATACTCAACTTCGTCATTCTCATCTGGTACATAATCACTATCTTTCTCAAGAGATGCATTACACTGTTGTTTACTTTTCTTAACTTTTGAGCTATCTACTAAACTTGTCAAAGAAGCGGCAATGCGCTTAATGCCCAAAGTCTTCATCCTCGTCTTGTTCTCTTCAATTGTCTTGAGTCTTTGTATTTCGTACTCATTTTGAGCTATGTAGTTTTCTTTTGAATGAGCCTTTCCTCCTGATCTTGACATATTGGAGCTAAAGAAGAAAAACTATTAGAAATCAAAGTTATAAACTACGGTAAGTATGTGCATGAATAAAATCATTACAATAAATCAAAACCTTGTAAAATTATTTAAACCAAATAATATTTTAAAACCTGGATTAATTTGTCGATTTGACACATTAAGAAACCTTAAATGTCATAAAATTGTCTTTTATGTATTTGAACCTACATATAAAATTAGTTTGTCAACTATTCAACCAAACAAACAAAATTTCATACCTTAATCAAAGTTAATAGCCAAACAGTCTCTCAAAAAAAAAAAAAAAAAATAGCCAAACAGAGTATCTACATTGAACTTACGCTTCCCACCCAAAATAGCATCACCCTGACTAAACACTCACCCTTTTCTTTCTTTTCTCTCTACTCCCACAATCTTTCTGTTTTCTTTAATTATCACTCGAATACACATACTTGTTTGAATAATTATTAGTGTTTTAATTATACATAAAATAAAAATGATGGGTAATATGAGAAATAGGGACTCTCAATCATAGTCGAAAGGGCGGTTCGGTAATCCGGTATGGGTATGGTCTTACGACAAATCTCACAAAAATCATTAATCTACACATATTTGCACCAAAATTCAACCAATAATCAAAACATTCGTTATAGTATAATAGTAGACCGCAAACTTCAAAGTTGATACATTTTATCATTCAATTAAAATTCACATTCAAAGTAGTTTAATTTAAAAACTATAAATCACAATAAATTCGTAGTTCAATCTAAAAATTTAGAATACTATCATATTCAAAATAATTAAAAATATCATATTCAAAATAATTAAAAAACAACAAAAAAAATTACTTCTATTGATGAATTAAACATATTAATTACCTTGGACGGTGATAAGTACTCCAACAAATCAAATTCGACTGCTTCCAATCGCTATTTTCTTCGTCTGATTTCTCTGAGTTCGAGTAGTAAGATTTATTTTAAATCTAAATTTTGAGATTGCTTAGTGTAAATTTATAGGAGAAAAATTTAATAAAAAAGGATAGACAAGGGGATTATTTACCACATACTTGTATTTTAATTGTGAAAATTTTAGGAGGGAATAACAGATGAAAATAAAAAAAAATTCCTTCTCAATTTTTGGGGTTAATTCAATTTCGAAAATTTCACATTGGATCGTAATTCCGCCAAGATGATCAAGAATTTTATTATTTTCCATTTTTTTCTGAGTTTTTGAAATTGAAGATAAGTTAGGAAGATTTGGTGGGTTGTTCTTTTTGGGGAAATAATGGCGGAACATACGAAGGGCTTTGTTTAAGGTGTTGGGGTTTCTTTTTTTTTTTTTTTTTTTTTTTTTTTTTTTTTTGCCTTATTATATTTGTTTGCTTTCCTCCGTTCTTTTGTATGGGATGGGAAAAGATTGAGATCTAGAGTACAATATACATTAACATTATACAACATACTTTCTTACATTATACAAAATGAGTTGACTTTCATTGCACTGTTTGTTTACTTAATTTAACTAAAGGTTTTTATCAATACATAAAAAAAATGTGTTGCTATGTAAAATACCTTTGCATTTGTCTTACGTAAATTATCATTGTATCAAATTGTTATACTAAGGGCCTGCTCACATTTACTTAATTTCAGTTCAGTTCAGTTCAGTTCAGTTCAGCTCCAATCAGTTCAGTTCAGTTCCAATAAGTTCAGTTCAGTTTAGTTCAGCTCTTAATTTCCCTCTCACATAAAATATTCATTTCAGCTCAATTCAGTTCAGTTCAGTTCCAATCAGTTCAGTTCAGTTCAGCTCCAATCAGTTCAGTTCAGTTCAGTTCAGCTCAGTTTAGTAAATATGAACAAGCCCTAAATATACAAACATTTCTTCGCACAAATATCAGTCAAATTGTTCCGATTATTATGAAATAGAGAAGGGTATTACAAGTGTACAACATAAACTCTTGTCTTATGTGTCGTATAAAACATAAACTTTTAGATAGCTTGAAGTTACATTAGTTTTCCAACGATTTCATATGTAATTATAATAATTTACTACTCAATTTTATTTATTGTGCAACTATCACACCCAAATTTCATTATAACAAATTGGTTATATTCACATTACATAATCTAAGTTAATATCAACTTAACTTCAGCTTAATTTTAGTTCAGTTCAGCTCCAATCAGCTCCAATCAGTTTAGTAAATATCGAAACAGGCCCTTAGTGTCTGTATGTAGTGTCATAGTTTAGTCAATATATGGAAATCTGTTAATTTTATACTCTCATTCATCTACACATAAGCTAGTTTCGCCTTATAGCTTGTTCAATTCAGCTTAATTTCAATTCAATTCAGTTTAGCTCCAATCAGTTCAGTTCAGCTCCTAATTTCCTTCTCTCATAAAATATTCATTACAGCTCAGTTCAATTCAATTCAGTTCAGCTCCTAATTTCCTTCTCTCATAAAATATTCATTACAGCTCAGTTCAATTCAATTCAGTTCAGCTCCAATTAGTTCCGTTCAGTACAGCTCCGCTCCAATCAGTTCAATTCAACTCCAATATATTAAGTTCAGTTCAGTTCCAATCATTTCAGTTCAGTGCAATTCAGTTCTGCTCAGTTCAATAAATGTGAACAAACCCTCAAAGTCTATAAAAACTCACACGTGTTAATCATTTAAAGTGTTATATTCCTTCCATTTCATATTAATTGCAACACTTCTATATTAGGAAATAATCCATCATTATTTTATAATTTCTCTCTCACACTAACCCACTTAACAAGTATTATATTATTTTTCTTTCCTACCAACCACATTAATTTTTTTTTTGTTATTTTTTTCTCTTACTAACAATACTTTATATTATAAGCCTATAAGCTTAGTCTACAATAAATATATATAGTATGTTTGTTGTATTGGACTTATTACATAAATTTAAAGAAATAAATACCAATTTTAAAAATAAAATAGAAGGACATCCCTAATGTTGTATACTCGTATTATAGATTTATAGACCTTACAAGTATTAAAAAAAAAAAGTGAATAACCCCTACAATGTTGGCCTTAGTATCTTCCACCGCCACTATTTCCCCATAAACCAAAACATCCCACCAAATCTTCCCATATCTTCAATTTCAACAGCACTAGCCCCGAAAATTTATAGAAAATTTATAGAAAGTGAAATAACCTCTATCTTAGCACGTACTCAAGATCCGGCGACCGGCGACGGCTGGTCATCTCCTTTGTGCTTTGTTGAAGTTCATCTTCTCAAGTTCTCTACTCCTCAATTTCCCTGCTCAGCCACGAGTTAACAGAGTCACCGAGACAGAGTTCTTCTCTAGTTCTTCTCGGCGGCAAGTCGGCGACCTGAGGGAGTGACGGTGTTCAGGGGGTGCTCATTGTTCAGTGTTCTCGGGTTCCAACTCCTCCAAGGCTCCAATTAAGGTTCTCTTCTTGAGTTCTTTCCTTTCTCTTTTGTTTCAATTGGTTTCTGTTTTTTGTTGGTTAAATGGTTAGAATTTGAGATTTTGAGTATGAATTCAATTATAAATTGAATAATTGAATTGAATTGTAGATTTCAAGTAGTGAAGTAGGTTGATTGTTGAATTGATTCTGCCAATTGCCTACTGCCTAGTTGAAGTTCTATTTTTTTTTAATTCAATTGAAGTTGTAATGATGATTGAACTTGCAACTATGAAATAAATTAATAATGATATGTTCTGATACAAACTTAATAACCCCTTTTTTTTTTGAAACACAAGCTTAATCACTTAATAATGCTACATTGCTACAGATTTCAAAAATCTAATTTAATGAAGAGATCCCAAGAAAGAAGTATTTCTAGTTTTTTTCAAAAAGAACACAAAGAGAACCACCTGATTTGTTACTTATTTGGAGAAAGATTTGTTCTTGAAAGTACTCTTTTCATTGTTTTTGTGTTGTGTATAATTGATTATGTAATTGTCATTTATGTGCTATAAATAGTATATTTTCCTGAATTTTGTTCGCTTCATTTTGTGATTATTTATTTGCAGTTATGTTACAACATCTTTAATGTAATTAATTTGTTTATACATGCTTGCCTCAAAATTTTTTTTTATTTTTTTTTAAAAAAAAAAGAAAAAAAAAACTAATAAAAAACATTTTAATATGATAATTATATAGGAGATCATGGTGTCAAAGAATCGCGAGTGGATGCAATATAAAAAAAGTGACCCTAGGTACAAGATTGGTGTAAAAGAGTTTCTAGAATTTGCTTTTTCACAAAAGAATGCCAAAGCTGTAGTGCCTTGCCCATGTGTTAAATGCAACAATGAAAGAAGAAAATGTAGAGACGAAATAGAGTTAGATTTGCTTAAATTTGGGATTGTTAAGAGTTATATACGTTGGTTGCGACATGGAGAACGGGTTGATGATTTAACAATTCTTGATAATATTATAGATGAGTCATATGAATACCAATTGCACGAGCATGATGTCATGTCTGATATGCTACATGATGCCTTTGGAGTACAATCTGACAATGTCGTGGGGGACGAGACAATTGGTGTGAGTGAAAGCAAAGATCCTCCGGAAGCAACAAAAAACTTTTACAAACTAATGGGTGATCTTGAGTTAAAGTTGTATCCTGGTTGTAAGCAATTCTCAAAACTTTCTTTCTTGCTTAAGTTATTCCACATAAAATGCTTAGGTGGAATAAGTGATAAAAGCTTGTCTATGATTCTTGATCTATTTAAGGAAGCATTACCTGAAGGTAACACTCTGCCAAAATCTTTTTATGATGCTCAAAAGATGATAAAGAGCCTTTCCCTTGAGTATATCAAAATTGATGCTTGTCCTAATAATTGTATGCTATTCTGGAAGGATCATGCTAATGCTGATGAATGTGTTAAGTGTCATGCTTCTAGATGGAAAATTGATGAACGTAATAATGAATCTTCAACATCACAATGTAAGCCTAGAAGGACTCCTAGAAAGACAATGCGTTATTTTCCTTTGATTCCCAGGCTTCAAAGAATGTATATGTCATCCAAAACTGCAGCAAGTATGAGATGGCATAGTGATGAGCGTGTTGATGATCCTGATGGTATAATGAGGCATCCAGCAGACTCTAAAGCGTGGAAATTTTTTGATGAAAAATATCCTTCATTTGCCTCCGAACCTCGAAATGTTCGCCTTAGGTTAGCAAGTGACGGGTTTAGTCCCTTTAGAAATGGTCATATTGCTCATAGTACATGGCCGGTAGTTCTTATACCATATAATTTACCTCCATGGCTTTGTATGAAGCAGCATTCTTTCATTCTTTCAATGCTTATACCAGGTCCTAAGGGGCCGAAAGATAAGATTGATGTTTATTTGCAACCTTTAATAGAGGAGCTAAAATTACTTTGGGAAGTTGGTGTTGAAACATATGATGCTTCAAAGAAAGAGAACTTTAAAATGCATGCATCTTTGTTATGGACTATAAGTGATTATCCTGCCTATGGTGATTTATCAGGTTGGAAAACGGGAGGAGCTGTTGGTTGTCCGTCTTGTAATAGCGATACTAGTTCTGAGTGGTTACCAAATGGAAATAAACATTGTTATATGTGTCATCGTAGATTCTTACCTTTAGATCATAAATGGAGATATGATGGAAGAACCTTTTATGGGAAACAAGAGCTGAGACCTGCGCCTAGACCATTATCCGGTGAGGAAGTGTTACAGCAAATTGATGCTGAACAAGCTGAATGTAATAAGAAAAAGAGAAAGCGTGATAAGAAAAAGACAAAACAAAAGAAATTATGGCGAAAGAAGAGCATTTTTTTTGAATTGCCATATTGGAGTAGTCTTTTGATACGTCATAATTTGGATGTAATGCATATAGAAAAAAATGTGTGTGAAACTTTACTTGGTACACTATTGGATATTGAAGGAAAAACTAAGGACAATTTGAGTGCACGTCTTGATCTAGTGGAAATGAAAATTAGAAAGTCATTGCACCCTATAACACATCCCGATAAATCAAAAGAGCTACCTCCGGCTCCTCATACATTATCTTTGGAGCAAAAGAGAGATTTGTGTAATTTTTTGACTAGTGTGAAGTTTCCAGATGGCTATGCTTCAAATATTTCAAAAAATTCCCTCCTTAAAGAACGTAAACTCTCTGGATTAAAAAGCCATGATTATCATGTTATTATGGAGCATCTATTGCCTCTTGCTATACGTGGTTGGCCTAAATCATTGTCTTCTCCACTTATTCAGTTGAGCACCTTTTTCAAAGAGTTATGTTCTAAGGCTTTAAAGATTGATGAGTTAGAGAAACTCGAAAAACAAATTGGGGTTACCCTATGTGAGCTAGAAAGAATTTTTCCTCCTTTTTTTGTTATCATGCTACACTTACCCATTCACCTTGCAAGTGAAGCTTTGATTGCGGGACCAGTTCATTATCGTTGGATGTACCCCATTGAAAGGTAGAAAGTTTTCATTTTATTTTTATTTTTTTATAGTAATAATAATAAATAAATATGTAATGTTTAATTTTTTTATAGGTATCTTGGAAAATTAAAAGGGTATGTACGCAATAAAGGTCACCCAGAAGGATCCATTGCAGAAGGTTATCTTTTAGAGGAATGCTTGACATTTTGTGCAAGATATATGGAGGATATAGAGACAAGATTTAACAAACAAGATAGAATTTATGATGATCGTGAAATTTTTCCATCTGATATCCTACCTATATTTGATACAAGAGGTAGAACATTTGGGAAGGAATGTCCTCGTTTACTTACTACAAAGGAATGGGAAGAAGTTCACTTTTATGTGCTGAATAATTGTGACGAAGTACAACCATTTATTGAGTAAGTTTTATATATTTTAGCAAGTATAAAGTTTACTTTTATAGAAAATATTTAACTTTGCTAATTATCTATCACAGTGAGTACACTCGTAATGCTACAAGTAACAAGAGGATGATTTCTTATCATAAAAGAGATTTCATAAAATGGTTTAGAGATCAAGTAAGTGTTTATTTATTTCTTACATTTTTCCTATTTTGAAAATATATCTTTTCTTAGTTCATAAAATGGTGTAGAGATCACAATGGTTGATCTAGTTGTTGAAAAGTAGTGGTAGTTTATGTTCCCGTCATTTTTGCTTATTTATCATTAGGTCATCTGTCTCTCTTTTTTAGTGCTAATGCGATACTCTTTTTAAAATTGAAATGAAATTTAGTTGTGAAGCCCATAGAAATAAAGCTACTTGTACAGGTCTTTATAATACAACTTTGTCCTAGATGTATAACCTCATAAGTTCACGAGTCTAAAGGGAAACCCACTGTCTATTGTAATTTATACCTCATTAATTACTTATCAGCTAGTTTTAGAGCTAAGCTACCAATAGTTCATTCCTAGCTAGTGTAAAAGTTCATTTTACATAGAAATAAAGGCACTTGTGCAGGCCTTTATAATAATGTTTGAAAATTATTTGGACCTGGGATTGCTTTAGTGAATAATTAAAAGCTTTTTAGTCATATATTCGTATTAATTTTAACTTAGATTTTTTTATTTTCTGCAACAAGTCTCTATTATAAAATATACCCTTTGTGGTGATAAACTGAAAACTCCCACCTCGAATTAAGTGTAAATTGTTTGATGATTAACTGCTCATGATAAAGTTTTTTATATATGCATTACCGACTTACTGCTCTATTATCTTAGTAGGCATGCATCAGATTCAGAGGAAATGCATGATTAACGATTATTCAATTCCCTTGCATCTTAGTAGCTAAAATAGACCATGATATTGTGTTTTTTGTGTGGACTTTGTGGAGTGTATATTGTTTAGCCATATGCTTATATAGGACTCCTATTCTAATTCATTGTTCTTGTTGGAGATAGCTTCACATATCTGACTTGTATTAGTTACTACTGATTATCTTTCATCTTTTTTTTGTTTGCTATTGTATATTTGTCTCCCTATTTTTTTCTTGATATTTTGTTACTTTTTTTGGTGCAAGTTAAAACACGAGTACATTCATTGAATTAGTGCACACTACAGCGAAAAGATTGCCATGATTATTAAATAAAAAAAATTGATAGTTGATTTAAATAAAGTTTCATGCAAACATAATTGACAAGTAACTAATACATTATGGTTAAATATTTTTTTAACATCATTTTTTGATAATCTTCTAAGTTCTATATTTTATCAATCTTATAGGTGACAAATTTGTCAAAGGATAACCATCCAAGTGCTACTACTAACTTAAGAGCATTAGCACAAGGTCCAGATCGTGCAGTGATTTCTGTAAATGGCTACATGGTTAATGGATTTATGTTTCGTACAAAGGATAGTGAAAGGGGAAGAGAAACACAAAATAGTGGGATCGTTGTGAACGGAGAAAGTGGATCATCAACTCTTGATTATTACGGCCTCTTACAAGAAATCATATAAGTTCAATACCTTGGAGGTAATCGTGTCACTTTGTTTAAGTGTGACTGGTGGGATGTGCATAGTCATGGTCGAGGGATCAATAGCGGTTGTTTTGACTTCATAAGCGTTAATACATCAAAGTTGTTACCTAATGATCCTTACATTTTAGCTACACAAGCTCACCAAGTATTTTATGTCAATGATGTTTTGAAGCCAAATTGGAAGGTTATAGTTAAGACCACACCAAGAAACTCCTATGATGTTCCGGAGATCAATGATCATGATGAAACTAATTGTATGGATACTATATATCCATAACCCTTTATTATTGTCTTTTTTAATATAATTGTAAAACTATTGCCGTTTAAATATAGGTTCCTAGTTACTTTATATGTGATGTTATTTTTTAATATTATGATTTGAGAGGAGTACATCAATTATTCCAAGTAATTACATAATGGAATTGGCCATAAGGGATTGTCTCAAAAAAATTAATCTTTTCAAGAGTATTCTGAAAGATCATTGAAATATTATTATTGACGTAATAAGAATTTTATATGAGTATGAGTAGTAATTTATAGAACTTTCGCTGCTTTCTTATTGTATGTGCTAGTAGCTATGGAGTAGTTGATAGTCTTGCCTTATTTTTCTACTCGTAATATTTATTTAGATACATTTTAAATTCATTATAAAAATACCAAAAGTATATTGTAAATACATTGAAAAAATAAAACATAGTGGCAGATATAGATACAGGGGTATAGTTTTGGGGACACGGATGACATTAGAAGTAGTGTCTGACTTGGTGTACCTCCTTTATTCACATATAGTTTACTATTTATTTGCACAAAAAAAAAATAATAAATAAAATAAAAATAAAAAATACTTGAACAATTGTTACACGAAAAGTGTGATATGAAGAAGAGCGTAATAATTGACTCTAACTCAACAACCTTCGAACTCATTGAATTGATTTAAACATCCAGATTCTTCTTCAATTCCTTGATGATCATAGCTTATTGAATTATCAAGCCGATTAATTAGAATAAAAATAATAACTAAAAATTCTGAAATTAAATAAGTTTACTTGAATTATAGTATAATTATCCGATATAATTCTAAAATTTTTGCACATGAATTCTGTGATATCTATAGTCTATACATACAAATTTACTCCGAAAAATTGAAAATTAGTAAGCTACTTTAATCTGAGCTATGGAGGGTGATATAGAGAGAAAACTAACCAAAAGATAATATCTATAGAGAGAAAAATAATCAAGTAATTATTGCAAATTGGAATTAAAAAGCTTAAAAGGTTGCCAAATGAAAAGTTCTTGTACAAGGCTTGCACAAGAAGAATAGCCATTTAATTATTTCTCTCAGTGCATCACTATACATACAATTTCCGGTTTTTTTAAAGGCCACTTAAAAACTTTTAGAGGCAACCATAATTTCTCTATTGCTATATAAAAAAAAAAAAAAAACTTTTAGAGGCAACATAAAATTCACTATTGCTATAAATAACTTTTAGAGGCAGCCAAAGTTTCACTAATGCTAAAAAATGAACTTTCAGAGGCAATTATAAATTCAGTAATGCTAAAACTAACTTTTAGAGGCAACTATAACTTCATTGATGCTAAAAAGAACATTTAGAGGCATCATATAATCCACTGTTGCAAAAACTAACATTTAGAGACAATCATAGTTTAATTGATGCTAAATATATCTTTTAGAGGCTATGAAAAATTATTTGCCTCAAAGCTTTGCCTCTATAGATAAATTTTCTTGTAGTGATATGTCATAATAATTTTTTTGATTTTTCTATGATTTTTAATGATTTTTTTTTCGTTCAATATATCTAAAACGAGAAAAAGGCACATTTTTCTTAATTACCTTCTTTTAAAAAAAATTGAATTAATTTGTTTTTTAAGAAACTAATGGTATGAAACCTATATTACACTATTACATGTAATTTTAACTTATGGAACTTTAATTATTTTTATATTATTATTATGATGTCTTAATTTAATCTAAAGATGACTTTTGAAATAAAAGAGTTTTAAGGAACTTTAATCTAGAGATGACTTTAGAAATAAGAGTTTTAATAAACTTTAGTTTTTGTTCTTTAATGATTGTTTTTGAGAAAACTTAATCTTATATTAAGATGACATCGGAAATAAATGATATTTTAAGAAACTTTGACTTTATTTTAAGACAACTTCAAAAATAAAGGTTTTTTTATAATTTTGTGAACCTCTTATTTCAAACCCTTTTGTAACACGAGAATGAATCATAACTTTGCATATTTATTTTTAATAATTAAACGATAGTTAATATAAGGTTATGGCCTCATTTCCAAACATGATGCTAAGATTAATTATTTAGTCGTATAAGGTTGTAACAATTATCCATCTCCATAAAAATAAGCCCGGATCCCATTATAATTGCCCGATGGATTAATTGACAATCGGATATGATTAAATAGTTTATTGTTCTCTTTTATTTGAAAGTAAGGCCTTGACAGGTATCGTGTATTATTTGGCCAATTCCATTAAGTCCTAAACACATAACACTTAAAACCTTACAAGAACTACTCTTGAGTGATTTTAAACTTGAAGTGAGATTACATAGTGAATCCTTACAGTTTCACTCTAAAAATACCTTGACCCACTAAAAGGTTGTCAATTGGGACACATTTGTTGAATTGTCTTGTTCAAAAGACATTTTTGGTAATCACTAATCGGGGTGATTTTCCTCAACCAAGGTGGTTCATTTTACTTTTATGAGTGAATCTGTCAAAGATCACTAAAATCCCACTTACAAAAATGACGTTTATGTCAACTGCCCAAATTAAAAACCCAATGGAATTGGTTATTTAAAACACGGCATTTGTCCGAACTACGAAGGTTTTGATCCGTGAGTGGATTCAAATCCTGCTATGATCGGTACGTAGTGCAATTTTGGTGCTCAAACCTACCTTATATTAAGTATTATATCATTTTTAGAGACTAATAAGATGCCTTAAAACTTGACTTTAAACAACGCACTAGTAAGAGCCCGTTCTTTAGAACGGAAGAGAAGACGAGTTCCAGACGTTCGATTCTCTTAATCTAAATCCCGAACCCAAGACTATGCCTTAAAATTTTCTTTTTATGGAGTTAGCAGTTAGTTTTTTTAGTATTATTTCTTAAAAATTAACTATTTTACAATCCGTCCTTATTCGGGTAAAAATAAGGCGGCGAATCTACGTTATTAATTAAAAGTCTTATCAGACACTTAAGTGGAACCTCTTAAGACTAATTTGTCCACTAAAAACCAGGTACCACAGTCTGGCGACTCCACTGGAATTTTTTTTTTTAAAGTGTTTAGAGATTTAAACCTGAAATTATGTTGTTAAATGGTTTAAGTGTTCTTATAAGCATGTTGTGTGTGTGTGGTTATCCATCAATTGTCACGAGCATGAGCATTCTCTTTTTTTTTTTCTTTTTTAGGTCGACACCTCTGCCTATTGGTAAAGTCGGATTTAGACAACCAAATTAATGAATTAAGGGCGTAAACCTACATCCGTGCACTATTGCAATCGGCTCTTGTAACACCCCCAAATCTCCCTCTACGGAAATACTAATATAATACGTATAATTATGCTGTAGAGATAGACTTAGGCGTATTACCGCCGCGTGATTACGCAAGGCTACTCAAACTTACTAAACAAAACCAATACTTTGCAGGGGAAACTTCAAAACTCTTCTTTATTTAATAATAGACTAAAAATAGTAACCATTGTCATGAGTACTCAAAAATAAACAAAAGACCAACATTTCCTAATGTAGGTGAAACCATTCCCGGGACTCCATATGCTCAATTATTGACTCCACCTGAAATTAGTCAACACTGCTTACCATTAAGGTAAACAGGGCGAACCAAAACAAAACAAGAAATACGGATTAGCAAAATATGCTAAGTACGATAAGTGCAAGATAATTAAACTCAATTTATTAGCAAACATGCTTTTGAAATCAATTCCATCCTTTCCAATAATTTAACCAATAATTCCAACTCAAAATTCCAAAACCAATTTCAATAATCAATATCAATGGTCAATTTAGTAAACCAATTCCTCTTTAAAACCAATTCCTTTTAATCCAATTCCTTTAAAACCAATTCCTCACCCAAGCCTGCACACCCCCAAGCTAGTCTCCTTATATTACAAGGCTATTCTTGAGGAAATACCCGGTCATATAAAGTCCAAGGCCTTATCAATAAACCAAATCCGCATAGTGGGATTACCAACATGCTTGTAAAGCATTAATGATGATAATTCAATAAATCCTCTTTAAATCCAATAATTCCAACTTTTAATAATAATAATTCAAACTCCCTTTTTATTTAAATCCACATGCTTTCAAAATCAAAGCTTTTAAACATGAATAACAATTTTAATCATTTAAAACATGTTATAAAATCAACACTCCAATTTATTTATCAAAACCAATTTATTTAAACATACTTTTATTTCATAAATCATAATTCAATTCAATTTAATTCAATCATCATAAAATCATTCAAACATGCTTATTCAAACCAATCACTTTCAAGGTATCTAGCCACCTAACATACCTTGATCCTTGCTTAGCAAAATCACACACAAAGAACCTCAAGAATCTTGATCGAACACACCCTACAAATAAATATAACCTTAATCAATATAAGGTTAACAAATAATCACAATAATTAAATTAAAAACCCCCAACTATATGTACATGAACCTTTTTAATTAATTTTCAGAAACATCATTAAAAAAAAAATCTGATTTTATATAATTAAAACTACTCATAATAATTTTTTTTTTATAAATCCCCCATAATAATAATAATAATAATAATTGAATAAGAGAAGAAAAGATAAGAAACCAAGGAAAAGAGAAGAATTGGATTTTCGTTGGAAAGAATAGGCAAAACTTGCAGAGGCTATAACTCCTTCGATATAACTCGGAATTGGGTGATTCTTGAGCCTAACCTCCAGGATTTTTTGAGAGGGACAATCTTCTGTGAAATAGCAATACCCCAAAAACTGACCAGAAGTATACGAAAATTGGCTTCAAAGATAAACGGGATGATTTGTGTAAAAAGAGGAGAAGAAAAGAAGAGAATTAGTGTGAAGAATGTGAGAGGTATGGAGGGGTATTTATAGGCTAGCTCATGCAAGAATTATGGCAAGAGAATTTGGGAAGAATTATGGTAAGTAGGGTTTAAGGGATTACTTGGAGAAGTGAGTAAAAGAATTAAGGAAAGTTTGGATATTAAGGTGATTGTGTATACTTGAATATGGAAGGTATGTATGTCATGAAAAATAATAAGGAAATTGGAATTACTTGGGGAATAATTAAGAAGAATGAATGGCAAGAAAATATGATGATTAGATATTAAAAAGATGGAGAAATAGAATTAAGGAAAATAAGAGATTTTGGGAGATAATTAAAAATATAATTTTACCAATTAAATTCCCCCAAAATAATTCAATAGGGCCGAAAATATTGAGCTTACCATAGCTCAAATTTTCGGACTCCTATAAATATATTTAGGAAGATTTTGCTCGGTTTTTAAGGAATAAAATAATTGTATAAATAATATAAAATAAATAATTAATTAATTAATTAAATACCAATTATTTACCAATAAATAATCAAGAAAAATCAGATTTTCCATACATGGAAAATCTCGAAAATCCTAGCTAATTATTGGAAAATTTCGGCCATAATAAAATAATTAATAAAATATTATTTTGCTTTAATTAAAATATTTGAAATATGTAAATAATCCGGTTTTTAAAATAGGATAAATGGATAATAAATCTTATCCAAAATAATGATTAGTTTTCAAAATACTTTTGGTGCCAAAATTCAAATATTATTTTGACTCCAAATGGTTAATTTACTAAAATACCCTTTTTATAAAATAATTCCTAATTAATTAATTAGAAAATACGTATGAAAATACGGGGTATTGCAGTCTACCCCCCTTAAAATAAGTTTCGACCCGAAACTTAGCCAAAAGAAACGAAAATCATTTTGAAATTATTGGTTCATGCACATCCTAACTTGACTCAAGACTCCAACCAAACTCAAGTAAGACTCGAAATCACTCAGAAATGACTCGAAAAGTAGACGCACGAAACTCTATCGCCCTCTACCCCCCTTAAAAAGAGTTACGCCCCCGTAACTCGACCACTAACCTTAGGCAAACAACTCTGGGTAACGTTTCCTCATATCAGCCTCATCTTCCCATGTAGCCTCCTCAGTTTTCTGATTTGACCACAACACTTTCACAATACTCACAAGAATATTTATTGGTCTTTCCTCGTAAGTCAAATTCTCATCCATCTCAATGATTTCTGGTTGCAATACATGAGTCACATCCGGAATATACTTTTGAATTTGGCTCACATGGAACACATTGTGAACCCTTTCTAGCTCGTTAGGAAGATCCAACTTATAAGCCACTTTTCCCACTTTCTAGATGATCTCATAAAGCCCTATGTACTTTGGGCTCAATTTCCCCTTCTTTTCGAACCTCATCACACCTTTCATGGGTGAAATCTTCAACAAAACCTTCTCTCCAACTTCATATTCTTTCTCCCTCCTTTTCAAATCAGCATAGCTTTTCTATCGATCTTGGGCTGCTTTAATCTTTTCCTGGATCAACCTGACATGCTTCACCATATCTTCAATCATTTCTGGCCCAAGAACCATAGTCTCACTTATATCATTCCAACAAACTGGGCTTCTACACTTCCGACCATACAATGCTTCAAACGGTGCCATTCCAATGCTTGCATGGTAACTGTTGTTGTAAGAGAACTCTATCAAATCCAGGTGGTCTTCCCAATACCCTTGATACTCCATCACACAAGCTCTCAACATGTCCTCCAATGTCTGAATCGTTCTTTCTGTTTGACCATCTGTCGCTGGGTGAAACGCTGTGCTCATTAACAACTTAGTTCCCATCACCTTTTGCAAACTTTGCCAAAAGTTAGACAAAAATCTTGAATCTCTATCCGAAATGATATCCGTGGGTACCCCGTGGTACTTCACCACAAACTTCACATGTGCTCTCCCCAACTGATCCATGGTCCAAGTACTTCTCATGGGTATGAACGCTGCTGACTTCGTCAACCTGTCCATTATTACCCAAATAGTGTCATTCCCTGCCTTGGTCTTTGGCAAGGCTCCCACAAAATCACTAAGTGTTACATATTATCGGCTGAAGTTGCAGGGTTTCCTCAAGTCAAAGCATAATAACTACACTATGCCGTCTCTTGGGGATGACATGGGGAAATATTGCAACTATTGTCATGACTATGGGCACAATACAAACGTTTGTAATGATCTAAGACATGCTGTCCAACAATTGATTGATGATGGGAAAATTCCAATTCCAAGATTGTGGACTCCACCTACTTTGAGGTTTACAAATGCAGATTTTCCTAATGATTACAGTAATGATCGACCTTTGTCCATTACTTTGGTATCGGATTGCTACAAAATCTCAGGAATTGTGGTAGACAGTGAGTTTGCATTCAACATTTGTAGCAAAACCATTCTCGAGAAATTAGGATGTGAAGACGCTCCTTTAAGACCCTCAAAGAAGATGGTTAGAACAGGCAATCGCACTCTTATGCAGGCAATTGGAGAAATCACCTAGCCATTAGGATATCATGATTGGGTTTGTAATGCCGAGTTTTAAGTAATTGATGATCCGGAAAACCTCACCTTTACCTTGGGAAAATCATGGTTACAATATATAGGGGCAATTGCCTCTGCACTTCATCAAAAGGTTAGGTTTTCAACCCTGAGCGATATGATAACAATTCATGGGGATACGGTTTTACCGAACATGACAACCACGGTGTGCAATATGGTGAGTTTTGGGGAAGATTCGACTTCAAGACCGAAGAAGGAGAATTATGAAAGATCATTATGGGACTTGCTATCAAATTCCTCAATGTATCGTGAGGCTTTTAGAGATTATCTCAAAAGAACAATCATAAATGCCTCAACCCCTTTTAGAGATTTGAGGGAAATCTTCAAACTTAAACCTCACCAGGTCAAAGACGATTTGATTAGAAAAGGGTTTTATAAATGACTCACTAGATCATGCAATGATATGTCATAACATCAAGTATCATCACATTCACATAGATGAAGAGTCTTCCATTAATATGTGCCCGTACCATACATTTGTTGAGTGGGAATTCGAGGAGGAAGAACTTAGACCTGTAACAATAGATGATTTTTGTAACAACGATGTATATGAAAATGTATGTGGTAAAATTGATGCTATTGTTAAATACAAAGGTGTAAGTTTCACCACAGGTTTCATAATTTGTGATATACCAGTTCCCTATGATATCAAACTTGGCCAGCCTTAGATTTACCAATTTCATCCTCTCGTGTTAGTTCAATCCCAAAAGATGCCAGCACAGCTTCATGAATCTTTAACCTTCCATGATGGCTCTAAAATTTTAACCTTACGGCCTGAATCTCCAAATGATAAAAACCCGCACCCAAAGGTTTCCACAATTGAACAATCCAAGGCCTCTCGCCAAGAAAACACTGTTCCCCATTCTCGTCAAACTGGCCCCGAATTACTATATGATGTTCCTTCCATGAATCAATGTATTCTCAAAATGTATTCAAAACCTTAGACGCTTTTCACTCTTCCTCACATAAAGGTAAAAACATCAAACATCACAGGACTCACCTTTACAGATAGTGATTTACCCCCAAATCACTATCCTAATGAACCACTGCATATCACTCTCCAACACGGTTCAAGTTATATTAATCACATATTGGTTGACACCAGATCTGATGTTAATCTTTGTTTCCGAGAATACTTGTACAAGCTGGGGTACAATGAATTACATATCACTTACTGCTCCATTTTTCTCAGAGGTTTTGACCAATTACCAAGGGAAGTGACGTGGTCTATAGTCTTACCTTTGGTACATGAGAATGTTCAGTTCAACATATAATTTATGGTAGTGGATTTTTGACTCTCATGCAACTTGTTACTAGGAAGACCCTGACTGCACAGGTGTAAAGCAATCTCATCTACCTTACACCAGAAGCTAAAGATGAGAGCATCTTGGGGCATCATTACTATACGTGGTGACTATAGTATGGAAGCCTATGGAGGTGAAAGTTCATCTCAATATGGCGGTTGGATAAACACCATAAAAACGACAGATCATTGTATAGAAAATGATGAGGTGGTTGTAATAAGGCGCCCACCATTTGCAAAAAGAACAATATATTTTCCTATTCCGAAAAATGAACGGGACAAGCTGAACACCGAATAAGGCAAAGGCTGATGATATTCGAAGGAGGTTTAATTGGATTTATGACGAAGACATAGCAGTTCCTTGTGAAGGGGTTGAAACATCTGCAAACAAAGTGGCATCTCTATGAGAAATCATGGAACCTTACATCTTCCTCGACAACATTGATCCTTTTACAACAGAGTCATGCATGGTAGTGTGTAAAGCATGGGCATCATGGATTTTGGATAAAGAAGATAATCCCCTATATGTTGCCAAACGGAAAGCTGCATGGGAGAAGCGACTTTTGACTAGGGAAGTAGATGCATGGTAGTAGTAGTCGTTACATTTTCAGTGAAGTTTGTTGTAATTTTTTTATGTGAACTACGAGCGACTTGATCCCTGAAAAAAATGGAAAAATGAAAAATTAAAAAATTCTTGTAACAGGGTACGTAGGCAGCTCACTTTGAGTGCAGTTGCAAAAATAAAAATTATCTTGTTTTTATGTCGAACTACGATTGGCCTGATTTCCTGAATCACGTTACACTCGGCACATTTTCACACTCACGAATACGTAGGCAGCCTTTGGGCTCGGCCACTAACAGTTTGTTATATTGTTGCAGGCTTTATTTTATTTTTTTTTACTTTTCACATTCCTTCATGAGGTGGAAAATAGATGGAAAAGAACATTAATTCATACTTATATAGTGATATAACCATAATAATAAACTAAAAAAAACATAATACAAAGGTAAAAAATGCCCTAACTGAATCTCAGCAGATGGTGGAGCTTCAAACATCTCTATTTGACCCTAAGTAAACCCTTGACGATGGTCGACAATGAGTCGGGCTCCTCGAAGCAAGTCTTGAGGGGAGTGTCGAATACTAGCTTCCCAACCACGAGAGCGCATTAGGAGTAAAATGTCACATAACTTTTGCTCAACGTTTGCTGGGTAGATATCTAGTACAATCAGGGATGAGATGAAGCGATTGACGTCCAACATTACTTCTAACTGTTTCACTTCTAGAGAGCGAGCCTTTTACAACCCATTTTGCAATAAACATAGCGAGAAAAAGGGAAAACTAGGCTCTCTAAGCCTTGAACCAAAATCGAACTTCCAAAAATCCCCTGGTTCTAGCAATGTATAACCACCCCTACATCCATCTGAGCCGTCTAATAAAGCAACTAAAGATAGAGTATGAGGATTTTCACGTAACCAAGAAGTAGTTGACAATGCCCTAGTTAATCTGTCTATTATTATAAAAAGACTCCTTTGACCTATTGTCCATAAAGTCTTGGGGAGATGAGATATATAATGGCCTTGTTTGGTAAAGAGCTTTTTGGAAAGCTTTTAGCTTATTGATCACTATTAGTGGTTTGACCATTTTAAAAAGCTAATTTGTGTGTTTGGTAAATAGCTTATTCAAAAGAGCTTCTTGGGTCCAAAAAGCTCTTTTAAAATAGTTCATTTCAAGAGCTTTTCGCAAATAGCTTATTAAAAAAAATTAGCTTTTAGGGTATTTAATACATTGAAACAGCTAATAATAAACAATTATTTACCAAACACTTTTACATAATCAACTATTTACAACTAGATAGTCAAATAAGCTAATATAACCAACTAGTCAAACCAGTTAATAAAATTAGCTATATCAATCAGCTAAAAGCTAATTACCAAACAGGGCCAATATCTTTTACGTGGTAGAAGTTTTTGAATGATACTCTCCTTAGACTCTCGATAGTTGGAAGGACCACCCATCATCATTGTTAAATGATTATAGGTTATAAAATCTGACATACCTAGCCAAGGTTAATTGACGGAGCTTTGAGATGGACCTTTCCCCTGGTGTGAAGAAGTTCCAGAATAAACACTACGAGGAGTATTATAAACCGATATGGATATTGACCCCTCAGTCAACCGAGTGGGTGAAAAGAAACATGAATCATTCCATAAGAATAGTGTTGATGGGAGAGAATTATGTCCAGAAAGAGTACAAGACATTGTCATGCTTAGACTTTCTGAGACTTCCTTCCCGATTGACGAAGCAGAGATGAGCAAGAAAAAACAGGTAGGGAGATAAGTTTAAGTAAAATGGAGATGTTACTTAGTATTTGACTTATACAGCACCCACGAGCATCCCAAAACAATAACCTAAGAGATAAGTACGTGGGGAGGTTAAAAGGGAAATGTGAGGATAGGTTTGGACACTCTACAAGTTCGCTAGCAAAAGGGAGGTTTTGTTGACTTATAGTAGCTATATTAGGGTAAACCAAGTTTACAGGAAAGCGTAGAGACAGAGACATGGCTAGTACCATTGTATCTTCCACAAATAAGAAGAGTGGCTCTGGGGAGCTACTTACCTCAAATACTTGAGGTGGACCGGTCACTAATGTCTGTTTCACTAAAGGAACTGAAGGGGGGATAGCTAGAGAATTTTGATCATACGGGAGAGAAAGGTTCTCTCTAGAAAATTAAGATGGATGATCTTCTGGTCATGTTGAACCAAGAATCTCGTTACGTTCCCTTTCTCTTAATTCCCGGAGAGTAGAGCGTGAAGTGTTAGAGAAGAAGTGAATCAAATCTCTAACGCGTGGGGCATTAGGATCCATAATTTGAGCAAAGTAAGAAAAATCTCAGAAGATAACACTTGAGATTTTAGAAAGAGGAGAAGTTTGAGTGAAGGGTCTTATTTCAGGCTTTAGGTTTTTATAAGACAAGAACCAATAGCGTGTCCAACACACAAGGAATCTTTGTAGTAGGGTCCAAGTCATTTTTTTTAATTTTTTTTTAGAAAAAAAGGGGTGTTCATTCCCTTTAAAACTTTTTATTTACTTTTCTTTTTTAGCTTGTCGAAGAAGTTTTTGTTCGTCTACAGTAATATTCCCTTTTTACCTCAGGAAATCTACCTTGACCCACACAGGATCTAGGCTTGTCCGTCAAAATTCTTCTCCCAGTTTACAATCTAATTTGGTAGCATTCTGCCCGGGTCATTTGACACCAAGGGAAGTTCATTCACCACCACCAAGCGAAATGTCTGAGATTCCTGGTCATGAATGTTCGCTAAACCCTGATCCATCTAATGATCTTCGAGGAATGATGCGAGCTATCCTTGATCGTCAAGATACTATGGAACAAACAATACAAAGCTTGTTAAGACAGAGTGCAAGTGCTCCTCCTCCTCTTCATGATTCAGAGGAAGCTTCACCATTGCAGCTAGATGAGAGAAACGGTGATAGAGAAGCTCATACCAAGATCGAGGAAGATATTCTTAAGCTCAAGGAAGTACAGAAGGGCATGACCAAAGCGGAACCTTGGTTAGATATTCATGGTCTCACCTTATTTCCAAAAGCACGGCTGCCATCTGGGTTTAAGATGCTAAATCTCACGAGATTCGATGGTACAGGAAGTCCTACCAACTTTTTGAAATTGTACGTAGGGGCCATGAGTCCTTGGGGTGTCGACAAACCTTTAATGGCACAACTATTTCAATAATATTTAGATGGGGCTGCTGCTCATTGGTTTCTTAATCTGGAAAACTCAAAGAAATCTTCATGGGTTGATATTGTGCGAGAATTTTCTAGCCAATACAAATATAATGAAGACATCGATGTAACAAGGAGGGATTTGGAGACAACTGCGCAAAACCATAATGAGACATTTTCTGCCTTCATCGCTAGGTGGAGAAATAAGGCTGCAAAGATGGTAAATAGGCCAAACGAAGAAGAACAATTACAGATGATAGTAAAGAACCTTCTTCCCGTTTATCAAGGACGAATGGCTTTCCAATATTTTCCGTCACTCAAGGCTCTCATATCAACAGGAGCCTTGGTGGAGGATGCCATAAAAAAGGGAGATATCAAGAAAGATGAAGGGAGCAGTAGTAATACCTCTTACAATCCTAAGTTTGGGGGCAACAGGAAAACCAACAACAATGACTCAATACCCTCAAAACCAACAAACTTGATACACAAAATTGGCGCCACTCCAGCATTTCAGCTCAGGCCACAAAGAAATTTGACCCCTTTGAACATGACTTATGCTCAAGCTTTCTCCAAAATAAAAAGGGCCAACCTTGTTCAACCTTTGAACCCAAGGCCACCCCCAAGAAATCCTCCTCCCAGTTACAACCCAAACCAACACTATGAATTCCATCAAGGGCCTGGGCATGACATTGAAAATTACACAGCATTTGTAGACACCCATTTGTGTCTCCCCAAAACCAAACCAAGTGATGAATGCCTTTCACGTTGTGTTATTATCGAATTAGGTGAAAGCGGTTTGAAAGTCAAGTGTTGCGGTTTAGTTTTAATTAAAATTCTTTTCTCTCTGTTTTTGAAAATGACTTTATTTGAAAATAGCCGAACCAATTTACGTTTGGTCCATGATAAAGGTCCAATAATAGTGTAGTTGGATGGGGCTTGAAAAGATCTTTCCAACGATATATTATAAGATCGATTCCGATGAATATTGAGGAAGTAAAATACTAAACTGGGCCTGGTTAATTATTTTAAATGCGGCCCAATGATCTAGAGGAGGGCCCAATGTTAATTATTATTCCTAAAATTATTAGGATTAATTATAGTTTTCTAGAAGTTTCTAGAAGGTTCCTTTTAATTCTAATATTGTTAGATTTAATAATTAATTATTTTTAATAGATTTTTATTTGGAATAAAATATCGTTTTGTTATCTTAAAAATATATATTTTATCTTCTGTACGGATTCCGTAGATCAAGTTGATTAAAGATTGGATTCCGCGTGAAGAAAAACGCGCTAATACAGGTTGTCGCCAAACGACAAGTCTGTCACCGCACGACAGACCCTGTCGCCTCGCGACAGACATTGTCGCGTCGCGACAGAGTTAATTCCTGGCGACAGCGTGGAGTTTTATTCCTTATCAAATTCTATGTTTTTCCGGATTATTTTCATTATAAATAGCGTCCGAATCCCTTTTTTCAAAGATCATTCAGGATCATCGATTCACAATTATCAATTCACATTCAATTATTCCTTAATTCTTATTCTTTTTCTTTCTCTTTCTAAACCACCCTTTTTACAAACAATATTCCGCATTCACAAGACTTAGAGTTTCTTAGCCAAGTTCGAAGTTGCCTTCGCCCTAGACGTGAAAGGTTGATAATTTATGAGGGTTTGGTCCAAAACTAGTCAAAACTTTATTTAATTTGATTTTGAGTTTAATTCTTTAATTATTTAATTATTGTTTATTGTTTCCATTGAAGTTACTAACTTGTGTATTTTGTTATTAGAAAGAGGTACGAGGCTTCAAAGTATGTAATCTTATTACTCTCTTTCAATGTAGAAAGCATGTTTAGATTGTTTAATATTCCTAGTATCATGTTAGGATGTTATTTTATGCTTTCTAGTATCATGTTTAGGTTGCTTCTTATTATTTCTAATATTATAATATCATGTTAGTACCATGTTAGGTTAAAGCTTTGATCTTTATTGTTTAGTGACATGCTAGGATTTGTTATTAATCTTGTTAGTATCATGCCTAGGATCTTGCTATTATCAAGCTTTATTATGCCTTATCATGCTATTATCATCATTATTGTTATTTTGTTTATTATTATTGATTTATTGTTGCTTGTTTTATTATTTTGTTATTGCTTGATCACGCCTTTTATGCAGGTTTAAAGGGAATTGGTACTTGAAATCACGCTTAATAAGATAATTATTAATTTGGTTTAGGCTAATGTGATTTTAACTCAAGTGATCGCCAATAATAGTATTATTTGTGCATTAATATTCAACCAACATAGATAAACAGGGTAGGTTTAATATAATGTTTGTATGTTATTCGAAAAGCGCGCATGAATACGAGTAGAACAAAGTAGAGGCCTATTTTATAGGGCGGGTCCTTTCTTTTGTAGATTGGATTCGTACCCTCATCCCCAGACCCTGTTTGGTTCAAGACCTTATGGAGTATTTGATGGTCCTTTTGGATTGTCTTTTGGGTTTACAAGTTCCTAAAACTTGTTGGCGACTCTTTTTGCTCTTTTTCTTTCCCTTTGGAACGCCACCGTACTTTAGTATATGATCATAGTGGGGTTCAAGTTTGGGATCATAATGCTTGAAATATTCCCTACAGTTTTTGGCGACTCCACTGGGGAGGATTTCTATTTATATTCCTGAAATTTATTTAATTTTGGCAATTATTTAGAATGAGCGGATGAGACTTGAAAAATTCTAAGTATTTCATGTGCGTGATTTGATTAACATTATTGTCATATGCATTAAAAGGTCCTCATGGGAGTACCCCATGAGTCAATCCATAGGAATTTTACACGTAGGATATTTGAGAAATATCTTTCATGACTAGAATCGAAAAGATGATGCGAAATCTGGAAAATTCGAAGAACACAGAAACTTTCCAAGGCATGTAGGAACTAGCGTCTAGAAAACAGGGCTTGTCTCCCGTAAAAAGTTTCTGTCGCCTGGCGACAGAAGCTTTTTTGCGGCGACAGTCCCTGTAGTCTGGCGCCAAGTTCTTCCAATACCGAGCCAGGGGTCTGCCTTCTTGCTTTGACCATTTCTAGTGTTGTTGGCTCGATTTTGCTTATTGATTGAGTCATTTTCTCACTTTTCTGAACCCATATGTGTTCTACATATGGAAATAACCCTCTGGGGGTTCCTGCTTCACCTGCCCAATGGAATATTCCACTATCATGTGCAAAGTTCAGATTTGGGTACGTGTAATGTTTGTGAATCCACCAAACCATGGAGTCGAGTTCGATTTCATCACGAACTCGCGGAATCCTGTCCATTCGCTCCAACCCTCCCGGTAGGCTTGTGTGCAATGCATATGGATTCTTAACCATGGACCTTTTTGACTTAACCCATATCCCTGAACTTTAGAGAACTAGAGCCATGGTTAGGTTGCAAACTCATCTTGTGACTATGTGAACTACTTGTGCACCCTTGCTTGCATTTATTATATATGTGTTAACCGTTTGTTTAACTTGTGTTAAAGACTAAATAAATTGACTAATGACTAAAAGGACTTTGTCTAATTAATTAATTTTGAATTAATTAAAGGTTAATAAGTTAATTAATTCGACTTAGTACGACTTTAGGCATGTCCATTTAGAGTAAAATTACTAGAAACAGTCCAGATTAATGTTCCAGCAATGGCGCAGGAATTTGGACTGTGGCGCTGCAGTTTAGTGTCTGTCGCCTGGCGACAATTTTGTCGTCTGGCGACAGGCCCCAAACCGTGGCGACAGTCCTGTTGTTTTAGCGACAGTCCAGTTCTTTTGCTCGAGTCATCACGACGAGTCTAATTAACAGTCTACTAATCGGATTAATCAGTTTGTTAATGGTTCAAACCATGTTTAAATCTTTAATTGAGTTTAGGCACTTAAAGTCCCATGGTCATACACTAGTAGTCAAAGCATGTCACTCACATACACATAAAGCACACACATAACATGTTTGTCACATTATGACCATGTCTAGAGAGTCTTGAATGCGTGTTTTCCGTCATTTTTTTTAGGGGGGTAAGTCGGATATTAATCCTTCAATTTTTAAATTCCCTTAAAATATATACCCCATTTTTTCACTTTTTCTTTTAAATCTTTTGAACATAAAGTCAAGTCAATTAGAGTCGAGTATTAAAACAAATATGGTTTAAATTACAGCGCGTGGTCAAGAAAGGAAGGGCGTTTAATCAAGGACAACACTTTTGTTCAAGTCTTACTTTTTGACAAACCAATCGGTAGGAAAAGGAAAGCTAAGAAGGCAATGGCTAGTCAAGAAGAACTTAATGAAGTCAAGGGACAGGTAGCCAACTTGGCTGAAATGTTGCAAAACCTATCGCTGCAAATAAGTAATCCTGAAAAACAAAAACAAATGGACCTAATCCAGGAAAGCTTGGGCAAACTGTCCAACGACTTTAGATTTCAAGAGATTAGCTCCCAAGGGGTCTCGGTGGATAAGGACCTTCTCCCACAAAAGTTCAATCCCAATGACATCCCTAAGTTCAAGGCTATGGACAATCCTTATTTTCATTTAAGAGCTTTTGAAACTGTAATGAGTATTAAGGGGATAGATAGAAAAGCATTTCATTCTGTATTTTCATTATCCTTAGAAGTTGTATGTCAACAGTGGTACTTTTCACTTGATAAAGAAAAGACCTCTAGTTGGGAATCCATTGTGAGCGCTTTCATTGAAAGGTATAAATGCAATATACAAGTTGAAACCGATCATAGAGAATTAGAAATGCTAAAACAAAAAGAAAATGAAGGTTTCACCTCCTTCTTTAATAAATGGAGGGAAACTAATGCAAAAATGGTTGAAGTGCCTAGTGAAAAAGAATCCGTTAGGATGTTCATTAAGAACCTCCAAGAAAAATACTCTAAGCACCTTAAGTACCAAAGCAACTTAAACACTTTCAAAGCTGTATATGATATTGGAATTAATATTGAAGATGACCTTGCTAAACAAAAAGTTGCTAATAACAACTCAAGTAGTGGCTGGAAAAATAAGAAGAACGACAATCCTTCTTCATCCAAATCTACCCACTCAAATAATGTTAGCACTTTTCCTCTAAATGAAGTTTTGGCAATGAATAATAATCAAGGACAAAAGAGACCATTTAGGAAGAATTATACTCCTATTGGTATGAGTTATGACACCGCATTTGATCGCTTACATGCAAAAGGTCTTATAACTCCTATTGAACCATTTGGGGACCCACCAGTCGAAAGGAGAACGACTAGCTGGAACCCAAATGCACATTGCAAATATCACCAAGGTAGAGGTCATCCTACAGAAAATTGTTGGAGACTAAAGGAAGCCATTCAAGACTTGATCGATAGTAACAAGCTCCCATTGCCTCCTGCAAGTAAGAAACCAAGTATCAATACCGCACCGGTGTCGGATTCCTTAGCTATTTCCAATGAAGAAAACCAAGAGGATCCATCTAGCCTCATAGAGCCTATCAAGACCATTGAAGAAGAAATCTTCGAAGATGCTCTCGAATTCCATGGCCAGGAATCTGCAACCAAGCAAGAAGTAGTGGCATTGACATTAATATTGACAGAATTGAAAAAGTTGATCTCACAAACCTTTGAGGCTATAAAAGAGAAAAATGAGTTACTTAAAAATAGACCCCCACCTAAACAAAAGAAACCTTTTTCTCTCCAAGTAATTGACACTCCCAAAAAGAATAATAGAAAATATACTCCAATTGGGACGTCATACACAAACATGTTCAAAATGCTCTTCGAGAATGGAAAAGTTCAACCTCTTGAACCAAGACCATTTGAATCACTGAAAAGAATAGACAAATATTATTGTTCATATCATCAATCAGGGGGACATACAATAGAATAATGCTTCAAGTTTAAGGACTTGGTTCAACGTTTGATTGATGAGAAGAAATTAGTTCAACTTCCACAAGATGCCATGATTAATGGAGTATGGGACAGTGACGATGAAGATGTTTACCTTAAAGACATTGAAGAAACTCCTTTATCAACAATATACCCAGTAAGTGACATTTGGGACGAGGAGGATTCACCCATAGATGTCCTCACTAGGTCCGGGAGAATACAACCTCCCATTCCAACACAACCTATACCTTCTATTCAGCAAATTCCCGTGCCTATTATAGAAGACAACGATGTTGTAAAACAGTTAAAAAAGACTAAAGTGGAAATGAATGTATGGAAACTTTTAGCCACATCTCGGGAACATAGAGTTGCAGTCATGGATGCGTTGGCTAAAGTAGGCATAGATTCGGACACTACTCCTGAGGGACTCGCTAACTTCCTCACGAGTGACCTTCCAAGTCCAACCAATTTAGTCACTTTTTCGGATAAAGATCTACCACCGGAAGGTGACAAACACAATAAAGCTTTAAACCTCACAGTCATATGCAAAAGAATGAATGTCCCCATGACTCTTGTGGATAACGGTTCAGCAATTAATGTGTGCCCACTCAGAACCGCAAGAATGTTGGGAATAAGAGATGAGGATTTATCCCCATCAACCCAGGTTATAAGAGCTTATGATAACTCACGTCGTCAAGCACTAGGGACAATTACCATGAATGTAACGGCAGGTGCAATTGAGCATGCCACTACATTTCAAGTATTAGATATCAAGGCATCTTTTAACTTGCTATTGGGACGCCCTTGGCTTCATGATTTAAAGGCCGTCCCTTCATCTCTTCATCAACAAGTAAAGGCCATAGTTGGAGGCATTCCAATTACCATTGATGCTTCATCTATGAGAATCAAAATAGTAGAAAATCCACTAATTAATGTGGAACATGATGAAAATGATGAAGATTTGTGGGGCTTTAGCGAAGAGGTCTCCTTAATAGAGGAAGATGAAAGGACCCCTCTTCATTACGACCTCCACTCAAACATGACAACGAATGCTATCCTAAGAAAGCAAGGACATTTTCCTGGAATGACTCTAGGAAAGAAGAAAGGAATAGCTAAACACATGGGCTTACCTGGCCTCCCTAAATTGGATACTTTTGGACTTGGTTTTGAACCAACTCGCGAAGACCTTAAGCGGGCCCAGGACAAATCAAGAGCACGAAGAAATGCCCGCACGCAAAAAAGGGAGATACCCATGGATCAATATCCTCTCACTTTAAATGGACAATTTATAAGAGAAGGAGAAGACTATCCTTGTCATGAATTCCCCGAACCTTTTGTTGTAAATGGTATAAGACAACCTGGGTTCGAAATCTTTTTGGATTGTTGCTTCCTAGACGAGATCCCAGCTCCAATTTATAAGGAGAAAGCACCTCCTTGTTTCGACTTTAATGTCATGGGACTCCTCTTTGGAAGAGAAAAGAATGAATCAAGATACACGGAGGATGATTCTTCACTTATCCAAGCGGTTCTCCAAAGTGAAAGTTTTGACCCCTCTGAATTTATCACTCCAATAAAAGATCAAGAGCGTGGATGGCGCAAGACGGTGAAGGTAACCACTACAAATGGAAAGAAGATTTCAATGACTACAGGACAAGGACCAATGTTCGAAGAATCGTCTGAGTCAGAGTCTGAGTTAGAGTCTTCCCCTATCGAGTCTTCTAAGTCTTTAGTTGTAGCACCCTTATCTTCTATTTCTACTCCTAGGATAGTTAGCAATCAAGTCCCGACGGACATTTCTTTATCTGATGTAATGATTTCTGAATTTAATAATATGTCTTCTTCCCCGTATTATTCTTGTTCTTCTTTATCTAAAGATGACGAGCATTGCTTAACTAATGATGAAAATGATAAAGAAATAATTAAAGCAATGGAAACACTTGAAAATAAGACACCGATAATTGAGGATACAGAAACGGTTGATATCTCAAAAGATCCAACCATTAAAAGAGAAGTTAAAATCGGACTAACACTAAACAAAGAAGAAAGAATTGATTTAGTTAATCTACTTAAAGAATTTATCGATGTATTCGCTTGGTCATACGAAGATATGCCAGGCATTAATAGAGAAATAGCTCAACACACAATACCATTAATTCCAGTAATGAAACCTGTAAAACAAAAGTTACGTCGAATGAAACCCGACGTGGCTCTTAAAATAAAAGAAGAAGTACAAAAACAAATAACTGCAGGTTTTATCAGGGTATCCAAATACCCCGAATGGGTCGCCAATGTTGTCCCGGTTCCGAAAAAAGATGGTAGAGTTCGAATGTGTGTCGACTATCGAGATTTAAATAAGGCAAGTCCAAAGGACGATTTCCCTTTACCACACATCGATATTTTGGTAGATAACACAGCAAATCATGTACTTCTCTCATTTATGGATGGGTACGCAGGGTACAATCAAATCCTCATGGCCGAAGAAGATATGGAAAAGACAACATTCATAACACCTTGGGGTACTTATTGCTACACAGTAATGCCATTCGGGTTAAAAAACGCGGGTGCTACTTACCAACGAGCAGCAACTGCCCTACTCCATGATATAATGCATAAAGAAGTGGAGGTCTATGTGGATGACATGATTGTAAAATCAAAAGACCGCCAAGGACACCCAATAGCCTTAAAAAAGTTCTTTGAAAGACTAAGAAAATACAACATGAGATTAAACCCCTCCAAATGTGCTTTTGGAGTTACCTCAGGGAAACTCTTGGGATATGTCATAAGCTCTAGAGGAATAGAGATAGATCCCACCAAAATTAAAGCAATCATGTCCATGCCACCGCCCAAAACCGAAAAGCAAATTCGAGGATTTATTGGCCGGTTGCAATACATAAGTAGGTTCATATCCAAGTTAACCACGATATGCGAATCAATATTCAAGAAGCTTAAGAAAAATGTACCAATCATATGGGACGATGAGTGTCAAAAAGCCTTTGAAAAGATCAAATCCTATCTCTCGAATCCTCCCGTATTAGCTCCAGCACTCCCTGGAATACCCTTAAGACTATACTTAACCGTCACAAAGGAAACAATGGGAGCTATGCTTGCACAAGAGGTAGAAAGCAAAGAAAATGCTATTTATTACCTAAGTAAGAAGATGCTCGAGTATGAAACACGCTACACACCATTGGAAAAGCTGTGCCTCGCGCTGGTGTGGGCCACAACTAAATTAAGACATTACATGCTCGTGCATACCGTTTACGTAGTCTCACGAATGGACCCCCTTAAATACCTATTCGAAAGATCTACACTTAACGGGCGAATCTCAAGATGGATAGTAAATTTGGCCCAGTTCGATATAAGGTTCATGCCTCAAAAGGCGATTAAAGGATCAGTGGTCTCGGATTTTCTAGCAGATTTCCCAATAGAAGATTCGGCACCCTTAGAAGAGAATGAATTCCCAGATGAAAATTTAATGATGACAGAGGATGATACATGGACTCTATATTTTGATGGAGCCTCAAACCAAAAGGGATGCGGCGTAGGAGTCTTGTTAGTATCACCTAAAGAAGAACATGTCCCTATATCCATTAAATTGGATTTCGACGTCACCAACAACGCAGCCGAATATGAAGCGTGTGTGGTAGGCCTCGAAACCGCTTTAGCCTTAGGCGTGAAGAAACTCCGGATATTTGGAGATTCCTCCCTAATTATTAATCAAATCTCCAAAAGATGGAAGGTTAGGAGTGAAAGCTTAGCTCCTTACCAAACGTATTTGGAAACTCTCACCGATCAATTGGAAAAAGTGGAATACACTTACCTACCTAGAGAGGAAAACCAATTCGCCGATGCCTTGGCAAGACTAGCCTCAATGGTCAGAATACCTAAGGAAATTGAGCAAATGCCTTTAACCATAGAAAAAAGGCATAAACCAGCATATATTCAAGCTATAGAAGATGATGAAGTGATTCAAGAAGAAGAACCTGAAGAAGAACCATGGTTCATAGATATATTAAATTATGTCACCAAAGGAGAATATCCTCTGCATGCTGACAAAAGAGCGAAAAGAGCATTAAGACTTTTAGCTTCCCAGTTTGTACTCATAGGAAATGAACTACACAAAAGGGTACCTAAGGGTCGAGCTCTATTATGTATAGACAAAAAGGATGCCCGAAGAGCTATGAGAGTAATCCATGAAGGTATATGTGGAACACATGTTAATGGAAAAATGCTAGTCCAAAAGATAATGCGAGAAGGATATTACTGGACTACCATGAATAGAGATTGTCATCAATATGTAAAAAGATGCCCAAAATGTCAAATTTACGCAAATTTGCAACATATCCCACCTTCTCTTCTCTACACCTACACTTCACCATGACCTTTCTCTACATGGGGAATAGACATAATTGGAAAGATTACACCTCCCGGAACAGGAGGTCACGAATACATCTTAGTTGCAATAGATTACTCCCGGAACTCACTTTCAAGCCGAATGTGAAGAATTGCTACAAAAATATGGAATTCAACATCACCATTCTTCACCTTATAGACCTCAAGCAAATGGAGCAGTTGAGGCCGCTAATAAAAATTTGAAAACAATCATCGAAAAAATGACTGAAAATTATAAGGATTGGCCTGATAAACTTCACTTCGCACTATGGGGTTATCGCACGTCAATCCGAACATCAACAGGAAATACGCCATTCAACTTAGTATATGGAATAGATGTCGTACAACCTATAGAGTTAGAAATACCATTGCTACGCATTGCGTTAGAAAGTAAACTCGATGAAGTCGAATGGACTAGAGCACGATATGAAGAGCTAATCCTACTCGATGAAAAGCGACTAGAAGCTCTACATCATACTCAATGTTATCAAACCCGCATGGCTAGACATTTCAATAAAAAGGTCAAGACTAGAAATATCAAGGTTGGGGACTTGGTATTAAAAGCATTAAGAAAAAATGTTTTAGATCCAAGAGGCAAATTCAGGCCTAATTGGTCCGGACCATATATTGTCAAAACAATCCTGTCAGGAGGCGCGGCTAAATTAACTGACATGGATGGTAATGAATTTTCAAACATGACAAACCTTGACCAACTTAAGAAATACTACCCATAAGTACTTGAGTAAAATACTCAAGAGAGCTACGTTTGGCCTAATTCCTTAAGCAAAGGATACGTAGGCAACCCAGACAGGGTGCGGCCGCTTTAATCTTTTCAGATTCTGTATCCCCGAAGTAAAAAACGCATGTCTGCAAAATTTCAAAACTGGCGCCAGACGATAGCCTCTGTCGCCAGACGACAATTTTGTCGCCAGGCGACAGAGCCCAATGGTCAGCGACAGTGAATCAGATAGCAGTGCCAACTTTCTGTGAGTGTCTAGACCAGTTTCGCATGTTCTGGAAATTTATTCGACTTCCGTACTCGAATTAATTCTCCGAAAAATAAATATTGTAATTGTTTTCATTGCTTTAATTGAAAGTTAATTAAAATAAAAGCTGGAATTTTATTAATTAATAAAAGCTGAAAAATTAACTAAAACAAATTAACTTTGTCTAATAAATCAAAGGAAAAGCAATGCTCTAATCTTTTTTCTCTTTCTTGATTCTCTTCCAATTTGTGTCTTCATTTTCTTCCTCTTGATCCATAACCTTTGCTAGGAGACAACCATTAGAAGATCTACACTCTATTTTAGTATAGATGGTTTCTCCCTCCGCTAGAACTCCATGTTTCTTTTCTACCCAAATTTCCTTCTTTGTAGAGTCAACTTTTTCTTTTTCCTTGATTTTTCTTAGCACTTTTCTTTCCTGGCATAATAGGAGTTTTGAATTCAATCCTTTCCCCTAGACGTTCTTTAGCAGGGACCTTTTTGTCGCCTAGACGATCCTTCACATTGGTCTTCTCAATTTTGACTTGAGATTTTTGGAATCTTCCATCAAGCCATTGTTTCACTTTATTTGACAAACAAGGTGGCTCCTTGTGGGTAATCACCTCCCATAAGGGCCTACCCCTCCAGTATCCGTCAAAACGCTCAATCTCTTGTGACACAGGAAATTCATAAGGACGACGGAGATCTCCTATAGGGATAGTTTGTGCAAGACCATATTGTCTCATAACTCTACAAGGAAAATAAAAGGTTAATCTTGACAAGCTCGGGAGACGACAATATGTTTGGTTACTGCAACCAACCATTGCCTCAATCCTCCACCAAGGAACAATCCAGCTTATGGTAAAGTCACCGGCAGCAAACACCTTGCTCCACTCACGGCGACCTATTTTCAAAAATCGTTTCTTTCGCCGGACTATGCAATTTGGAACATATGTGTGTATATCGTCAGGTGGATTAATAAGCTTTAACCTCTCCATGAGCCATATCTTTAAAATATGTATTTAATTAGTATTACAGTGAAAAATAATATTCTTTAATTCTTGGAAAATTAAAAATAGCATTATTTTATACCTGTAATAAAATTGGAGAACCTCGAAAAGGTGCTCTCGGATTCTTTCTTAATGCATCTAACCATAGCATAGTCTCTCCAACAATTAGCGGCATTGGATTTCTCCCAGATTCAACTTGTTCTATAACAGATATAATCATTGATTGGCCTTCATTATCATTACCACTAACTAAGAGCAATTGGTTAAACAAGCAATAAAGAAAAGCCCTTCTCTTATAGACACGGAAATCGGGATTAGGATTATCATAAAAATAATGTGCAAATTCCGTCAAATCAACTATATTCCCATGCACTATATGTTTTAAAGCCGTACCCCTCAAATCAAAAAAGCATTCAAAATCTTTATAATAATATTCATTGATTCTAGGCATTACCGCAAGACCTGTGGAATAATAACCTATAATGGCTCCAAATTCTTCCGGTAAAGGACATATTTCATCATGGAAAAATCTAAAACAATGAGTATCAATATCCCAATAGTCTATGGCAGAATAAATAAAATCAATGTCAAGACTCATCCCCTTGATTCCAAACATACCCCCCATATGACAAATATCTAATGCTTTTTTATCTTTAGCAGTTAAATGACGACACCATTCATCCATGTATCCACAAAAAGTTCTTTTAGCTAAAGGCATGATTTCTAGTTAATTAGCTAATTAATAAACTTGTTAAATTATGCAGTAAACGGATGATTCGGGGGCTATTTATAACTTTTTTTTCTTGGCAGACTTCAAATCCTGTAGGAAACAAGAAAGCGCGTTTGTCGCCAGGCGACAAAATTGTCGCGTGGCGACAACGGTTGTCGCGTGGCGACAGGATGAATTACGCGGCACCAGTCTATTTCTTTGCAGCGACACCTATTACGCGTAGGAAACCGTGTTTTTACGTACTTGATTTCGACTTTGACTTGACTTACTGTTCTATTCCTATTCATACACCCTTATTATCATTATTATTATTATTATCACTATTATTATTATTATTACTATTATTATTATTATCATATATCATATTAAGCTTAATTAATTTTAGGCTTATCATATTTTCTTCCTTCATTTTTCTTTTTTATTTCTTTTTTGGGGGAGAGAGTCGGTACCCTCCACTAATATTAAAAATGACGGAAATTTCGCGCAAAAATTACACTTTCTCACACACTTACATGCACAACACACTTGTTACATAATAATAAATCTGGCAAATAAAATGTTAATAAATAATAAAGTGCATATATATACAAGTGTCTAATACATGAGTCATATGAATAAGATAGACAAAGTCCTACAAAAGTCAAATATAAATAAACACAGGTACAGCTATGGCGCCGGAGGTCGCAAGTCGCGAGGGATGCCGAATGTATCGAAAAATGTCCTACTCCGTGGAGTATGTCCATCATCGTCCCCTGAACCACCAGGCGGCGCGAACTGCAACTCAGGGCCAGGCCACCTAACCTCACCCTGAAACCCAACGGAAAGAGGCTGAGGCTGCAAAGGCTGCTGCGACGACGAGCCAAACTCAAACATCCCACCACCCATCCCACCTCGAACGGTCGGCCCGGTCGGAACCTCCTCAGGTGATGACGTCGAGTCCTCTACCGCTGCGGCCTCAGAACGACCACCCCGACCACCTGAAGTAGTCCGGCGACGCCTCGAGTCGGACCTAGTAGTCTCTCTCCTAGGCTCGGGTCTCGACCGAGTGCGTGGAGAAGGAATAGGCTGCCCCTGCAAAGGTAAATCAAAGTTAGCAAGAGCAAATGAAAAAATAAAGTCAAAAATGATGAAAGTAAAAAGCAATACCTCCTCAACATCGTTGCTACGACAGGTAGCCCGGTTCCGCAACCTCACAAGCTGGCTGCGAAAGGCGTTTATGCACCTAGCCATAGCCGTCACCACCTCGCGAGAAAACTGTCAAAATGACTAAGTCAATAACAATCACGAAGCAAATATAAAGATGATATATGAGAAACTACTTACTCAAGTTTGGTGACGAGGAATAGACCGCTCCACGAACTGCTCTCCCTCTGGAGCTGGCGGAATAAGCTCCTCGATCGGCCCATACGTGCCCTGGTAGCGTATGGACATCCTCGGAGGGATGAACTCCCTAGGGCCAGCCTGTTAAGAATGAAAAGATTAGAAAGATACTTGGGGGCTACCTAAAGAAAGATAAACTAAATAAATGAAAGCATACCGCTGCCTCCTCTGAAAGGACGGGAGCCGGCGCTAGCAACGGCAGTAGGTCCTCCTCGTAGCTCTGCTCAAGGAGAACGTAAGACCTCCAAGGAGTACCCCGGGTAGGCCCGCCAGCACGATCCCGCTGCGAGGCATCGTGGAACATATGCCGAGGTGGAGAAGCAGGAACAACAAAAGTATCTGAGGAGTGCTGGATGGCTACCCTCTCCCCTAGGTAGACCACCGCGTCGTACGTCCCCAGAAAGTAACGACGTTCAGCTGTATACTGCGCCGCCAGCGCAGAGATAGGGAAAGCAGCCCAAGGTCGATAGACCGGGCTAGGCTCCTGAAAACATTACTAAGTAAGATACTAACACCAAAAGATGATAAAAGAAAAAGTATGAATTGAAGAAACCAACCGTGAGAATCATCTCTCGAAGGCACAGCACCTCCGGCGGACCTCTGCGGCCTCCCCAACTGGCAGCGATAGGGAGCACGCGAGGAGAAGGTCTCGTAGGTGCAAGAGAAGGAAAGTACTCGTAGAACCAAATCTATACAAATGAAAATTAGTAAAGATTGTGCTTCTAAATTTAGAGTTAAAACCTCAAAAAGGAAAGGAAATGTACCTCTACGACCCTCCAGAAACTGGAAAGGGCTATCTCTCCAGACAAGGTCTTGTGACGACAGGAGCGCCGCAAGCCCAGTAGAAAATCCGCATAGGCCATGCTGGCCCAGTCATATGTCCCGACCAACTGGAGGTCGCGAACAGCAGACATGTAGTATAGTAGTACTCTACTACCTCGATCAGGGGAAAACGTCCCTGATAGCAAGATCAGTACGAAGATGCGCACCCGCTGCTCTCGGGTGGTAGCAGCATCCTCAAAAGCTGCAGCCAGCGTGCAGCGACGAATGCATCGGGAACTCAGCTGTCCCGACTGAGCCTCAGCCTGGGCCCGAATAACGATCGGCCCCAATAACTCCTGAACCTCCGGCGAATAGACAGTGACACCGGCATCGAAAGGCAGAGGAGTAGACTGAAACTCTAGCCCCGTAATGAGGCTGAAGTCAGCTGGAGTGACTATCATCTCACCCCAGGGAAAGTGAAAAGTGTTGGTGGTGTCCCAAAAGAACTCCACCAAAGCTCGGACGACGAGGTTACCCCCACCGTATGAAAACATGGCCCGGGTGGCCTGCAGCAGGGAGGTCAATCCACATGACTCCCAAAGACGACGAAGACCCTCATCGCGACTGATGTAGTTGTCGTACAGAGAAATGATGGTAAAATTACCCGAGCCATGGCTACGGGTCCTCCCACTCGCAAGACCTCGTCGGATCCGCTCCGACAAATGATGAACCGGCGCATGAAACAGGGTGCGCTCGTCCCAATATAGCATGAGACCCAGCCTGGAAGTAGAAGGCACGTCCTCGCCCTCGCTGGTGGGCTCGTCCTCTCGACGCGTGTCCCTCGACCGAGAACCGGAACCACGTCGTCTAGCCATGCTAAAGTATGTAAAAGTAATTAAGTTTAAGGCTCTACAGTATCTAAAGTTTGCCTAGGCCGCATGATACTATGTTCGCAAAAAAAAAACAAAAGAAAAAAAACAGAGTACGTAGTACTAAAACAGAGCAAAATTTCAAATAAGCATGGAAATGTTCTTTCAGCAAATAAACAATTTCTTGCAAATATATGATGAATATTGTGACAAATTGTACAAGTAAAAGCAGTAAAAATGCAAAGAACGACTCACATTGTTATTCACGACCTCAAGAGGTCCAACAATGGTGAATCCTTCGTTTCTTCACCAAATTGAGTCAAACAAGTCTCAAAATACTCCCAAGGTAATGTACAAGCATAATTAAACAAATTCAAGGCATAAAATTCAACAAACAAAGCAAATTAAGCAAGAACATTTTTCGAATTTTTCGAAAATTCAAGAACAAGAATGCATAATTCGTCAAAAACCTAGTAGAGTTTGAGCAAAACTTACATGGATCGGGAAAATAGATGAGAAAAGCTTCGATTTGAAACAAGTTTGAGCGAATTTGGTTGAGAAATGAGCGAGAACGAGTGAAGTGAAGATTTCGTGAATTTGTGAGAAGCAGAGGCAACGAAATAGAAATGAAGAAGAAGACGGGTTTAAAACCCCGATTCTGTCGCCAAACGACAGAATTGTCGCGAGGTGACAGACTCTGTCGCGCGGCGACAGATGCAAAAGCTCGCGACAGGCATCTCTGGCCAGCGCTGGAGCGGCGACAGAGTGCTGGGCCCCTCCTTATGGTTTTGTGGGTTTAGTTTAGTAATTTGGGTTCCTTGGTACGCCAGTTAGCCCCTTTAAGCAAATTGACATGATTTAGTCAGCTTGATTGCAATGCACTGAGTGATCGACTTAATGAAAGATCGTCTCACTTAGCTTAAAGCGCCTAAGTATTGGCTCATAATAAGGCACCGAAATATTGGTTCAACAAATAAGGCACCGAAATATTGGTTCAACAAATAAGGCACCGAAATATTGGTTCAATAAAAGCACCAAAGTACTGGCACAAATATACAAAAGCAATAATAATAACAATATATTAAGGGTCAATAAGCAGAATGATTCTTTGGCGATGTCCCAACATAGAGAGGAGTTGTCTGGTGGCGAAGCACGGCCGTGGCGAGGTAGTGTCACAAATAGTGGAGATGGCGAAGCAAGGTCAACTTCGACGGTTCCTCAAGGTAAAGAAGAGATTGTCTATAGCGGCGACGTACTGCCGTGGCGACGTACGGCCACACCTTGGAAATGACGACGTACAGTTATTTTCGACAATGTTCCCGAAATACTGTGGAGGATTGTCACCAAGAATATTGAAGACGACGACATATGGTTATCTTCAATGATGGCATTCACGAGGCACTGTGGAGGTTGTCACAAACAACAAATGAAGCAACAACAAACGGTTACTTTCAGAGACGTGTGCTCGACGGTGCAAAATACGCGTTTCTTAACACTTTTATCTGTTTAACTAATGATTAGTTTGCAGGTATCGGTGTTATAAGAATGATTTGGAATCGCAGAACATTTTGAATCATTCTCCGTCCCTATCGATACTTTGACTTTCGTTTTTCGAAACATAAGTTTCTTCAAACTCAGTCAAAGTGGGGCTTCTGTAGACACCCATTTGTGTCTCCCCAAAACCAAACCCAGTGATGAATGCCTTTCACGTTGTGTTATTATGGAATTAGGTGAAAGCGGTTTGAAAGTCAAGTGTTGCGGTTTAGTTTTAATTAAAATTCTTTTCTCTCTGTTTTTGAAAATGACTTTATTTGAAAATAGCCGAACCAGTTTACGTTTGGTCCATGATAAAGGTCCAATAATAGTGTAGTTGGATGGGGCTTGAAAAGATCTTTCCAACGATATATTATAAGATCGATTCCGATGAATATTGAGGAAGTTATGGCCAAAATACTAAACTGGGCCTGGTTAATTATTTTAAATGCGGCCCAATGATCTAGAGGAGGGCCCAATGTTAATTATTATTCCTAAAATTATTAGGATTAATTATAGTTTTCTAGAAGTTTCTAGAAGGTTCCTTTTAATTCTAATATTGTTAGATTTAATAATTAATTATTTTTAATAGATTTTTATTTGGAATAAAATATCGTTTTGTTATCTTAAAAATATATATTTTATCTTCTGTATGGATTCCGTAGATCAAGTTGATTAAAGATCGGATTCCGCGTGAAGAAAAACGCGCTAATACAGGTTGTCGCCAAACGACAAGTCTGTCGCCGCGCGACAGACCCTGTCGCCTCGCGACAGACATTGTCGCGTCGCGACAGAGTTAATTCCTGGCGACGGCGTGGAGTTTTATTCCTTATCAAATTCTATGTTTTTCCGGATTATTTTCATTATAAATAGCGTCCGAATCCCTGTTTTCAAAGATCATTCAGGATCATCGATTCACAATTATCAATTCACATTCAATTATTCCTTAATTCTTATTCTTTTTCTTTCTCTTTCTAAACCACCCTTTTTACAAACAATATTCCGCATTCACAAGACTTAGAGTCTCTTAGCCAAGTTCGAAGTTGCCTTCGCCCTAGACGTGAAAGGTTGATAATTTCTGAGGGTTTGGTCCAAAACTAGTCAAAACTTTATTTAATTTGATTTTGAGTTTAATTCTTTAATTATTTAATTATTGTTTATTGTTTCCATTGAAGTTACTAACTTGTGTATTTTGTTATTAGAAAGAGGTACGAGGCTTCAAAGTATGTAATCTTATTACTCTCTTTCAATGTAGAAAGCATGTTTAGATTGTTTAATATTCCTAGTATCATGTTAGGATGTTATTTTATGCTTTCTAGTATCATATTTAGGTTGCTTCTTATTATTTCTAATATTATAATATCATGTTAGTACCATGTTAGGTTAAAGCTTTGATCTTTATTGTTTAGTGACATGCTAGGATTTGTTATTAATCTTGTTAGTATCATGCCTAGGATCTTGCTATTATCAAGCTTTATTATGCCTTATCATGCTATTATCATCATTATTGTTATTTTGTTTATTATTATTGATTTATTGTTGCTTGTTTTATTATTTTGTTATTGCTTGATCACGCCTTTTATGCAGGTTTAAAGGGAATTGGTACTTGAAATCACGCTTAATAAGATAATTATTAATTTGGTTTAGGCTAATGTGATTTTAACTCAAGTGATCGCCAATAATAGTATTATTTGTGCATTAATATTCAACCAACATAGATAAACAGGGTAGGTTTAATATAATGTTTGTATGTTATTCGAAAAGCGCGCATGAATACGAGTAGAACAAAGTAGAGACCTATTTTATAGGGCGGGTCCTTTCTTTTGTAGATTGGATTCGTACCCTCATCCCCGGACCCTGTTTGGTTCAAGACCTTATGGAGTAGTTGATGGTCCTTTTGGATTGTCTTTTGGGTTTACAAGTTCCTAAAACTTGTTGGCGACTCTTTTTGCTCTTTTTCTTTCCCTTTGGAACGCCACCGTACTTTAGTGTATGATCACAGTGGGGTTCAAGTTTGGGATCATAATGCTTGAAATATTCCCTACAGCATTCAAGCACCGTATTCAAGACCTAGTAGATGGAGGAAGGCTATCAGTTGGGGGAATCCTCTAATAAATTTAAAAACACACAACCAAGCATCACTAACAATCCTCTTCCCAATCATAAGCTTCCCGTCTCTATAAACACCATCTCCACTTCCAGTAACTAAATTGATCCTATGCTATTAATGGTTCGAAATGCCCCTCGAATGTATGAGATGCCATTGTCCAAAAATTATTTATGTGTTGTGTATGATCACTCCACTCAGCAAAGGGTCAAGCTTGTGCCATGCAAGGGTTCTGATGTTGTCCTTAACAAAGATCCGTTCTCTGATGTATGTGCCACTGACGAGGGGAAAAACTAGGTCGTTGACTAATCCTCCCTCGGTCAAACTAAGTTTATAAACACTTAACAAACCTAAATATAAGTATAGAGGCAAGTTAAGGGTCGAACCCAAAGGAACGGTAATGTTCAAGAACTTTCAATTTGGACGCCTAAGCTAGGTCGAAGCCAAAGATAAAAAGAGAACACTAACTACTAACAAACCAAACAACCAAACAAATAAAACACTAGGAATGGGGATCAACAAGTAATCATGACAATTGCAACAACTCAAGAACAACATGCAAATCAATGGTTGCGAAGACTAATGGTAAGAGTAATCAAAAGAGCTCGACAAGTTATCTCCTAGAGGTCTAGCTAGCGCCAACTACGAGAGACTCTTACTAGGAACGTCACAAACCAAGCTCAATCGACAATTTCAAGTTACAAATCAATGGTCTATATCAATGTAGACTCATAATGCAATCTAGCATAACTCTCAAGGCATAATCGAATTACACGCATGCACAATTTCCATTAATCACTTTAATATTAAAAATTAATCAACATAATCCCTAAATTAAGCACAATCAATCAATCATACAAGTTTCACCCAATCCCTAGCCAAACAACAACTCTAACATCATCATCTAATCAACTAATAACTAAGGAAATCAAGAACCAACAAAATATTAAGAACAACTACACTAATCAAGCATCAAACATCAAAATCTATCCAAACAAACTTGAATATTAAACAAAGCAATAAAATGAGATAGAGTTAGATATGCTCATTGATAATAGAGAAGATCTTCAACACAATTTTCACCATTGAATCTTCAATCTCTTAATCACCATTGAAATTCCTCACTTTCTCTCTCTAAATTTACTCCTAAACTAACCCTAAAACTAGAGAGAAAATCTCCTAACTAAGCTAAGAATATGATCAAAGATTATCTCTAATTGCTTCTCCCTTCTCAAAATCGAGTTACAAGGTATAAATAGGAGGCGCGAAACAAAGCCGATCAAAATAGGGACCCGGAGCGGCGCGCCCGCGCTGGCTGGTGGCGCGCCCGCGCCCAAGGATTGCACTCCCACGCTCCTTTGGGTTCCTTCAGTTCTTCTCGAGGCTTCATGCGCTCACTAAGGGACTTTGAGTGGGCGCACCAAGGATGGCAGATCCAAAGGATCTTAATGGTGGGTTCAACACCACTCCTTCATGAGAGCGCGGCTTGAGAGTGCAAGAGCTAGAACTTGGAGAATCCACTTCCTTACACCTAGAGCTTTCCCAATGCTATAAGCTTGCTCCAAATGCATCTTCTACCTTAGAAAACCATCAACATCAAGACTCAAACCTCGTACAATACCTACAACCACGAAAAGAGAGCAAATAAAGGAGAAAAGACTAGAGAAACCATAGAAATGCACAAAACCACAAAATAAGAGAGAAAAGGTAAAACAAAGAGCAAAAGCATGAAACTAAGCATTTATTAAGAAGAAATGCTATGAAAAGAAGGTGAAAAAAACCTAAATACTCATCAAATGGGTGCCATTTATGACACCCATCAGCCACCACGGGTTATGATGGAGCATTTTGCCTAATAGATGACGATAATGATGCTTATTCGTTGTTGTCTATTGTTGAGAAAAACACTGGGGCACAACAAACTACTCCTAGTAATCTTCGATGTTCGATTTACCTTGACGATCTTAGTCATGACGAAGATTTACATGTGGCTCATTTGACTCGTGCTGGTCGTTACTTTAAACCTTCATACCTCGGGGATGAGAATTCTGTGGAAGCCTTAAGAAGGAGACAAAAGGATAAAGAATTAGCAGAGGAGAATAAGGAAGAAGATGACATTATTAAGCACATGAAGGAGGTTAATGCAAATGTTTCTATATGGAAGTTGTTGACCCATTCACAACCCCATCGGGCTGCTGTTCTGAGACATCTCAATGAGCTTTCGATCGACCCATCCATAACACCAGATCAAATGGTAGGACTTATTCATGGGGTTGACCGTACTTTAATATTCACCGACAATGATCTCCCAGAGAGTGTCAACCATAATAACTCTTTGCACACAACTGTAAAATGTCATTGTAATACCCTGTATATTTATACGTATTTTATTTTAAATAAGTATTTTGTGAGGTATTTAAATAATTTGAAATGAATTATTTATGGAATTTTAATTATTTATTTTAAATAAGTTTGGAAATATTTTATAAAAGGAAAGTTTTATTTTATTAAGTTGGGATTTAATTTAGAAAAGTTTTGTTTTAGTAAAGTTTTATTAGAAAAAGGATTAGGAAAGATTAAAAAGGAAAGTTTAAGTATGAAGATTTTCTAGAGAAAGAGGTATAAATATTCAACACTTGGGAAAATTTAACTTTGCCCAGAGTGGAGAATACCCAAGGTAAATTTTCTCTCCCTTCTCCTTTATTTCTTTTTATTTTTCTATCTTTTCCCCTTGCCCTTTTTGCACGGCCGACCACCACTACCACACCACCGGTCACCACCACAGCCACCAGCGCAATGGCCAGCAGGCGCAGCGGCAGCCCAGCCGTGCCGTGGTGGTAGTGCTGCTGTTCGACCTCCCTTTCAAAAAAAAAAATTATTCTTTTTATTTTTCTTTTGTTTAATCCTAGATCTAATTATAAATTATGAGTTTTGTGATGATTTTATGATGATTGATTTTAAGTATGATGTAAATTAATTTTCAGATTTTAATTTCAATTAAAAAGCCCCAATTTTGAAAACCTAGATTTGTAAATAATTGTTATTGAAGGAATATGATTTAGGGTGGTTTAACCTTTAATTTGAGGTTTTAAAGCATAATTACAGCAAGTTTTCATGAATTAATATTGGTGGAATTTTTGTTAGTATGCTAAAAATTAAGTTTCTTGAAGGAATTTTGACTACCCAATTGGAATTAAAGTATGAGGTTTTAAATTAATTTTCAGCTTGTTTTAATTAAATTATGAGTGGTTTAATAAGAGTATATATTGCTGGAAATTTGTGTGGAGTGGATTTTAATGTCATATTATGATTTTGGATTGTAGGAGACTTTGAAATGAGTGATTTCTATTAGTCGTGCAATTTTAAGATCGTTTTCAAGGTACGTTCTCGTACTTAGCATACTTTTGATGATGTAGTAACATGCTAGGCTTGATTAATTAATCCCAAGTAGTATCATGCTAGATTATGATTGGAAATTGTGATTTTTTGATATTGGTGATTGAATTATGAAGCATGGTTTATTTGTGATGGATTAATGATGGGAAAATAATCGTTTGGCATGTTGTATATGAACCACACTTTTATTTATGGCATGATAGAAAGCATGTTTAATTAAACTACATGTTTAATTGAGTTTGGAATATTTAGAAGGAATTTTTTTATGGTTCATATAATTTTTATTGATCCTTTAAGCATGAGGAAAGAGTTATTTAAGTGTCTTTGAACACGAGAAAGGGATAGGATTTGTGGCGCATTATGCGTTTAAGGTGTCTTTGACACCGAGGTAGATTTAAAAAAGGTTCAACCAATGTTATTAAAATCGTGATTCGGATCGTAGAATCGTACGATTCTACGATCCTAATCCACCTAAACGATGTATATCGCTGGTAGAATCGTTATGCTATAGAATCGCTCATAGAATCGGTAGAATCGATTAGAATCGGTGGAATCGGTACCGATTCTACGATTCTATACCGATTCTACCGATTCTACTCCTGCAAAAAATCTGATTTTTCGAAACCCATAACTTTTGATTCCGAAGTCGGAATTAGGCTTATAATATGTAAAAGAACACGGAGGGAGTAGTAGGTTTAGGTACTCTGTCATACATATACCACATGAGTATTTTTGAGTTTTAACGTAACTTAATTATATACATTTTTCTTTTTGTAATGCCGTGGCATTTTAGAACCTTTTATATATATATATATATATCATTATTAGAGTATGATTTAGCTACGGTTTTCTTTATTTTATCAGTTTAAGTGTTGTAAAACCGATTAATTAGTTTGTTACATAGAAAACAAAAGAATTTAATATCAAGATCTTTATTATTACCAAAATCTTGATATTTACCATTTAAATCCTTGAGTTACCTTTTATTTTCCTATAAATACCCCCTAATTTTCTCATTTTAACACACCAAAATTTCTTACTAATTCTCTCTCTAAAAATTCTCTCTAAGAAATTCTCCTCTAATCTTTTGCTTTAGTTAAAATATCTCTAATTTAGCTTTATTTTTAAGTTATTAGCTTATAAAAAGCATCATCTAGTATTGTTATATCTTTAATTCCTATAAAAAAAAAACCACAAAAAAAAATATTTCAAGTTCAAATATTATCTTTCTTTATTATCCTTGTTAAAAAAATTTAGTTTAATTGCTTAAGTGTTCCTAGTTTATATTAAAACCAAAAAAAGTTTATCTCTCAAGATTTAGTTTTATTTTCCTTAATGAAAAAATCAAAAAAAAAAAAAAAAAAAAAAAAAAAAAAAGGTTCATTAGCTTTATTTTGCACTAATCTCTTTCAATATCTCAAAAACTCCAAAAAAAATCACTTAGTCTCTCTTATTTTACTTTAATTAAGGAGTTATCATCTTTTAATCCTTGATAAGAAAAAGGGGTCATCAAAAAAATAGCTACATCTAGCTCAAGATACTATCCTTATTCCTTTCTTAATTTCCTTAATTATTATTATTATTATTATTATTATTATGCTAACTAATGTGTTTGTTCCCATGTGATGTTACCAATAGGAGTAATGACGATATTAGGTGCTAAATTAGCCCTAAATCTTTCATTACTCCATATTAGAAAGCCAAGCCTACTGGTGAGGTGATAGGTTATAAAAAAGGGGGGTTAATTGCATTTTGCATTTCATTGTTTTATGCATTTAAAGTACAAAGTGTTAATGCATTCATGTGTTTGTCTAAGATATATATTAAGAATAATTTTCTTTTTAACTGAGTCTAAAAACCTAAGGAAGTAAGAGTTTATGTAAAGGATGTTCAAGGATAAAGTGTAACTTACCACGTCCTAAAGATGGTATATGAAATAGCCCTTACGCCCAGAAACAGTTCCATTTCTTTATCTCAAGTGATAGAATTTTTCAAGATCTTTCCAATTATATCTCACAATAATTTTTTCAATTTTTCTATGATTTTTAATGATTTTTTTTCGTTCAATATATCTAAAACGAGAAAAAAGCACGTTTTTCTTAATTACCTTCTTTAAAAAAAATGAATTAATTTGTTTTTTAAGAAACTAATGGTATGAAACCTATATTACACTATTACATGTAGTTTTAACTTATGAAACTTTAATTATTTTTTTTAGTATTATTATGATGTCTTAATTTAATCTAAAGATGACTTTCGAAATAAAAGAGTTTTAAGGAACTTTAATCTAGAGATGACTTTAGAAATAAGAGTTTTAATAAACTTTAATTTTTGTTCTTAAATGATTGTTTTTGAGAAAACTTAATCTTATATTAATATGACATCAGAAATAAATGATATTTTAAGAAACTTTGACGTACTTTATTTTAAGACGACTTCAAAAATAAATTTTTTTTTTATAATTTTGTGAACCTTCTTATTTCAAACCCTTTTGTAACACAAGAATGAATCATAACTTTGCATATTTATTTATAATAATTAAACGATAGTTAATATAAGGTTATGGCCTCATTTCCAAACATGAGGCTAAGATTAATTATTTAGTCGTATAAGGTTGTAACAATTATCCATCTCCATAAAAATAAGCCCGGACCCCATTATAATTGCCAATAGATTAATTGACAATCGGATATGATTAAATAGTTTATTGTTCCCTTTTATTTGGAAGTAAGGCCTTGACAGGTGTCGTGTTTTATTTGGCCAATTCCATTAGGACCTAAACACATAACCCTTAAAAACTACCCATGAGTGATTTTAAACTTGAAGTGAGATTACATAGTGAACCCTTACAGTTTCACTCCAAAAAATACCTTGACCCACTAAAAGGTCGTCAATTGGGATGCATTTGTTGAATTTTCTTGTTCAAAAGACATTTTTGGTAATCATTAATCGGGGTGATTTTCCTCAACCAAGGTGATTCATTTTACTTTTATGAGTGAATCCATCAAAGATCACTAAAATCTCACTTACAAAAATGACGTTTATGTCAATTGTCCAAATTAAAAACCTTATGGAATTGGTTATTTAAAACACGGCATTTGTCCGAACTACGATGGTTTTAATCCGTGAGTGGATTCAAATCCCGCTATGATTGGTACGTAGTGCAACTTTGGTGCTCAAACCTACCTTACTTATATTAAGTATTATATCATTTTATGAGACTATCATGCCTTAAAACTTGACTTTAAACAACGCATTAGTAAGAGCCCGTTCTTTAGAACGGAAGAGAAGACGAGTTCCAGACATTCAATTCTCTTAACCTAAATCCCGAACCCAAGACTATGCCTTAAAATTTTCTTTTTATGAAGTTATTAGCAGTTAGTTATTTTTAGTATTATTTCTTAAAAATTGACTATTTTACAATCCGTCCTTAATTATTCGGGTAAAAATAAGGTGGCACTCTACGTTTTTAATTTAAAGTCTTATCAGACATTTAAGTGGAACCTCTTAAGACTAATTTGTCCACTAAAAACCAGGTACCACACTTCCCAAAATCATCACGTTCATCTCATGGTTCGATTCTTCTTAGGTAGAATTTTCATCCATAACAAAAGGGTAATCCACACGATATATATCGCGATGACGAGGTTTTTTGGATCTCGAGCAAGAAAAGGGTTTGTTTTCCATTTGATATGTGGATGGTAGGCAAAGAGTAGAGTTAGTTTAACTTAGCTTAGTGAGAAAACGAACTAATAAGTCTAAAATGTTTGCAAGGTGCATGAAAAGAAGGAAAATGGGAGGTGATTGGAAGTTTAGAACTTTTTATTATATCGATCATTCAGCCTTATTAATAGACATACAAAATTTTTCAAAGAAAATAAAATAATAACGCATGCAAAAGATAAACAAATATAATTGAAATACACAATTTTCATCAGACAGATAAAATGGTTCATAGTCTTTAGTGTCTAGTCATTTTCTTTTCCGTTCTAAAAAAACAAATTAATTTTTAACCCAATAGGTAATATATGAGTGATGTCTTTTCTACAAATTGGTCAGCAAATGTCTTAGAAAATGCCTGAATCCGAGAGTAGTTTTCTACCATCCAATTCAATTCAATCATTTATTGATGAACACTTCATTTAACCTATCAGTAATACGGAGTACTTGCTATGAATACTATATAAATAGTATACTATTTATCATATTCAGTTTATAAGTATTATCAACATTTATTTTAATAAATATAGTCAATATTTAATTGCTATTATATCTAACTATCATATATGTTCAGTGGCGGACCCAGCCTTGGTCATGCTGGGTCACGTGACATAGGGAAAAAAAAGAATAATTAGCTTCTAAATAAAAAATACAGTAAAAAAAAACCTACACTCAGTGTCTCTTTTTTTCTCTCGCGCTCTTTTTTTTCTCTCCCTTCCCCTTTTTTTCATGCTCTTCCTCTCTTTTCGTTTCTTTCTCCTCTCTTTTTCTGTGCTTACATTTGTTTTCTCTCTCCTCTCTTTTTTTTTCTTTCTCCTCTCTTTTTATTTCTTTCTTTTGTACTTCCTCCATTTTTTTTTATTATTGCACCACTTGCCTTTTAAGGAAGTATCACAAATATTGCACCAATTCTATTTTAGGAAAAGAAATATTTGTGCTCACACTACAAATACCAAATATACCCTTACTTTTCGACACTTGATTTTTTAGTTTATGTATACCATCACATGGGCAATCTTGTATTTTTACCTTTCTCTCTCATCATTTTTTCCACTACCAAAAATTTTGTGCTCAACTCCTATGGTACAATAAAAAAAATAACTGAGGAAGTATATGAATTATAAATCAATTTTTTTTTAGTTTAGTTTTTTATTTTTAATGGTTATGTGATTTATTTCATGTAATTATTTGAATTTTGTTTTCTTATTTCTTTCAATTCACTATAGCAGCTTTGTGCTTTCCCCCCCCCCCCCCTTTAAATGGTTATGATCTTATTATTTTTATATGATTATCATGTGATTAATTTGATTATTCTTCAATGTTGTCATGATGTTATGTTTTGTGTTGTTTTAAGACATTACATTAAGTGCCTTTTCCTTTAAATTGTGTTGTATGGATTTTTTAAGTTTATGTTTGTATAATGAAATTGGATATTTTATTTTTGAAAAAAAAAATTAACTTGGATATTTTTTACAATAATGAATTTTTTAATCTAATTGAAATTGTCACTTAATTTTCATAATGAAAAGGAAAAAAAAAAAGTGTGATCTATGGTCGATAAGTGACGGCGACCCAACACTCCTAAAAACCAAGATCCGCCATTGTATATATTCACTTTATGTTTTATGATTCGCTTATTATAGGAAGACTATTCAATACATAAAAATAGTGATCTAGACCCTTCGTTTTAAGGAGAAGATCTTATCCATTCATTTATTTGACCATGATTTTTTTTTTTACCTAATGTTAATATAAACTGCTTTTTTAGCATTAAAAAAAATACTTCTACATTGATAATGTACAGTATAACTGCTTCGTTCTCCATTGACTTATAATAATACCAATATTTACAGCCTCATCGCCTTCACAACCTCATAGGTGGTTTTGTAGGAATTTAATTTCTATACACATAATAATTCGTATATGACGCTGGAGTGGTTTGATTAAATCAGTTATAATCAAATAGCATATGATAAGTTCATTGTAGCATTAAATCACAAAAAAAGAAGCAGAGGAGATGACGATTGATAGAATTTTGGCAGATAAAGAATTAATTTTGGACTATCATGAGGATTAGAGTCTTTAAAGAGAGGAAGGGGATATAGCAATTGATGATCAGGGTCGTAGCAAGGATAGGACAGGTGGGGCGACCGCTCTAGGCCCCCGGACCAAAAGCCCAACCACAGTTTAATAAAAGGCCCCAAAATAATTATTTGTAAAAAAAATAACAAAAAATAAAAGAAAAAATAGTTATATGGACTAATGAAAAGACTAAAGAAAAAATAACTATTGAAGGGTGATTTTTAACAGACATTGGTTGCAAATACTTTATTACTCGGTTAACAAATCAAGAGGATTATCATCATGTCTTGACTCAGGGTCCATGGCTTATTGATGATAGTTATCTAACAATTCGTATATGGGTACCCAATTTTATCCCGGAAGAGGCCTCCATAAATGTCCTTACTGATTGGGCTAGGATTCCAAATCTAGTTGTTGAATATTTTGACAAAGAGTACTTGAAGAAATTTCGTACAAAAATTTACGAGACTTATTAGTGTTGAAATTGACTTATCAAAGCCATTGCTATCTAAGTTCTTTCTTAAAGGGAAAAATTTGAGAATTCAATACAAAGGGATAAAGATGGTGTGTTATAATTGTGGGAAATTAGGACATGTGATTAGTGTGCATCTAATATTCACTCGGATGGCATGGTAGTTGATCAAGTTAACCAGCAACTTGACACTGTTAACTAAGTGGATAAAGGACCAAGCTAAGACTTGAAGAGGAAAATGATTATGGTTCCTGGATGCTAGACAAGAAACTAGTCATAAAATGTGCTCCAAAACTAGGGGTCCAAGCACCAACTACTGAGAAAGGAAACAATGCAACAGGGGTTCAACCACCCCTGTAGCCAGTGAAGCTAACAGGGAGTAGAATGTTTCGCAAAAAACAAGGGTGTCAAGATATTTTTCAAAACGGTGATTTAGACGACATATCCCTATTATTTATTGTGAGCATAAACAATGGGATTTATCTTTTAAAACCTTTAATATTTTTGCTAATTATCAATTTGGGAGAAAATTCACAAGATCAATACTTTTAAAGAAAAATATAATTTTTCCTTTAAATAGGGTAGCAAGAATAAAAAGCGAAAGGAATATTCAAAATCGACGTTTATGCAGAAAAATATTGAAAAAATATCTTCCCAAAAATCCATCCCAGCAAATCCCCCTTCAATGTCAACTACCAATGTTATATCGGGAGTGATTGAAATTTCCCAAAAGCATCTTACTCAGCCTCGGAAAGAAAATAAACAAAGATACTCACAAGAAAATCCCAATGAAGTAGAAAAACCACTCAAAGGAGATTTTGACAGAGTAATTCTAGAAGTGGTAACAAAAGGCCTGAACAATGAGAAAATAGGATTTGTACAACAGTGCAATAATACTGAAGGTTCCCCCTAAGAAGATTATTTGCATGGGGAAGCCAATGGAGAAGTCATACATTGTCATTACAGACCCTTTGACACACATATTAGAAGTTTGAATGGAGACTTGATTAGGTGAAACCGATGCCAGAACCACCAGAGTTTATAGTGACAACGTGATAAGTGACTTTTACGTCACTTTTAGGGGTGTTTTTAGAGTCGTTTTTCGGCTTATTTTCCAATAAATTTCCTCGTTTCAATCCTTTATTTCTATTATTTTCTTATTCTCGTCTTTTGTCTCTTAATTTGTGTATTTTAGTAGTTTTTAATAGTTTTTAGTTTATTTTCGTAATTTATTTTATAATTCTTAGTTTATAATGTTCTTAGTCTAGGTTCTTGTTAATATTTTTCTTCTCGTTTTCCTCCTTTTATTTTCTTTTATTTTCAAGTTTGTTTTCTTTATTTTATTTAATTTCATTTGATTTTATTATTTCTTTTAGTTTTAATATTTTATTTTACTTTAATTTTATCTTTATTTTATTTTTATTTTGTTCTCGATCCTACCCTCGTGTTTCGCTTTGTTTGTAGGAACGTTCGAGTCGAGGCTTGGTTATAATCAAAGTCATATTCGAAAGTCCAAGGTCAAATGTTCTAACAAGCAAAGTCGAACTCCCTCACTCCCTTGCCATATGCCAAGCTGCTGCCAATTTTCTATCTCCTTAACCTCCACCACACCATTCCTTAACCTCCACCGCACACTAAACTCACAACACATCTCCCCTGCTCCACAACTCACACTTCCCCTGCTCCCTCACTTGCTATCACCAACCTCCATCTCCACCTCACAATACCACCATCACCCACCTCCAGAATCACCACCGCAACAACCAATAACAACAGTGACATTACCACCGTCGTCCACCCATCTGCTCTACCTCACACAACCACCCAAACCGCCAGCCGCCACACAGCAGCAACACCAACCCAAAATCACCAACAGCTACAACAACCCCACCAATTGGCACCAATAGTAGCAGCAGCACCGAACACCGCAGCGCAGCCACCATTTTCCCCATGCAACTCCCTGCCACCACACACAGTAGCTCCGCAGCCACCGTTTCGCCACCAATTCGAGCCCCAAAAACCCGTCACACCAGCTCACAACCATCGGTCAGCCACGCACCAACAACCCCACAAACAGCAGCAAGGAGGAGCCCATGCCACTACAGGTGCGGCCACTTCTGCCGCGGGCGCGGGCTGCGGTGAACTCCCAACCTTCCAATTTTCGGTAGATGGCTGGGAGATGCCTAGCCGCGGGCGCTCCGATTTCTCGCTAATTTATGTACGGATTAATGAAATTGGACGATTGAGATGCATTGAGTCGAATTAGTGGTTGTGATTTGATGATGATTGAACTTTGAGCCGTTTGATGGTGATGATGTGAATTGGATGATGATGAAGAAAGCAGCCACAAATTGAGGAGTTAGGGGGTCTGATTTTTCTTGGGGCTTTCTATTTCTTTTTTTTTTTATTTCCCTTTTTTATTTTCTTTTATCTTTTTATTTTCCTTCTTTTTTTAGTTTTGTTATTTAATTATTTTGGTTAGTTTTATTTCTTTTTTATTTTTTTTAACTTGTAATATAAATACCCCTTTGGGGTTTAATACTCTCTTAACTTGAAATTAGATGAGATTAGTTGAGTCTCTCTAATTTTCTCTCTCTTAGGATTAGATTAGGATTTTCTCCATTGTTGCACCTTGATCTTTTTCAAGATTTGTCAATTCAAATCTTCCATTAGTAATCCCTTCTTCTCTATCTCTTTACTTTAGTTTATTGCTTTCATTTTGTTTACTTATTGTTTTGTTGATTCATTACTTTCTTAATTGTTCTTTCTAGTTTGATTTTCATGTTCAACCTTGTTAATTATGCTTTCTTTCATTGTTTAGTTTTCATGGTTAGTTTTTCTTCCCTAGGCTAAGTTTATAGCTTGGGGAAGGGGGTGAAAAACATGTATTAATATTGATGATTGATGATGATTTGATTGAGCTCATGCTATAAATTGATGAATGTATGATTTTTGATGGCTTGAGATTATTAGTAGCACATTGTTTGATGTTCCCTAATTTAGATGCACGAGAGTGATTTGAATTAGATTAAGATCACCTTTACTTTAATGATTGCATGAAAATGAATTGTTTAAGTAGAGTTTTATGTATTGTGTGCTCTTAATCTCTCGCTCTGATTAGTGTCTAATTGGATGCATGAAAGTGATCTCGATTAGGCCAAGACCTAATTCATTGATTTACTTAGACAATTGCATGAGAGTGAGGTTATTTAGGTAGAATTTAGTATTCTATGGCATGTACTTCATGATAATCATCGTTGTCCATCTTTGTTTGATCGTGTTTGACACCCCCGCACCCTCTAGCGTTGTTTCCCTTTGGTTTAATCCTTCTTATCTTTCTTTCTTTATTGTTTAGTGTCTTTAATCAAAGAAACCAACAAAAATATACTCTCCTTTGACTCTTGCATTAGTGAATTTGGTGTTTAAACTCATGTGCTTCCTTTTGGGTTCGACCCTTTACTTTCCACTAACTAGTCTAGTGTAAGTTTAGGTTTATAAATATCTAATTTGATTAGGGTAGTAAACCAACAACCTACTTTACCGTGATCACAATGCTCATTCCTAATGAGATTAATAGGCTTCTTAAAATGATCTCTCAAGCTTATTTAAATTCCCTTGAAAACATACCAATTTTAATGGATGATTGTAATCCAAATTGCAAGCTCCAAATTCTCTCCGTATTTCATGTAAGGTTTGGAAAGTGCAAAGGGCGGGGAGTCATGCAGTTATGTCTACGTTGAAGGAAGTGGTATGTGTTCAAAAACCAGACGTTATCTCTCTTGTGGAGATGCATATGGGGGGGGGAGCAAATCATATTGCTACAGTCCTCGGATATCCGTGGCATACAAGAGTTGATGCAAATTGATTTAGTGGTGAAATATGAATTTTTTGGAAGCCGGATTTAGTGATTGTTGAGCTAATTTGGAAGCATGAACAATATATCACCTTGGGTATTAAAAGGGTGGGGTGTAAACCTTGGTACTCGACTGCAGTGTACGCCAGTCTAGACCCAACAAGAAGCCTTCAATGAAGGATTTTGATTCTCATTATAATAAACTTTGGCTCTTAGCTAGAGACTTCAATGATACTCATTTTTCTTGGGAAAGAAGTTCTAGATGTACTGAAAATTTTAGACGTAAGTATAGATTTAACGAATTGGTGGAGGATATGGGACTTCTAGAGGTCGAGTTTAGCGGTGCTTTTCTTATATGGTCTCGAGGAACAAATGTGAATACTTACACAAGTGCAAGGTTGGATTGTACTCTGTGTAATGGTGAATGGAGCTTACGTTTCCCAAATGCCAGGTGTAAAACACCTTCTTGTAGTACTATCGGACCATTGTTTGCTTTGAATTTCCCTCGATGCGTTCACTTTGATTGAAAGCATTAATAGGCCCTTCCTCTTTCAAGGAGCCTGGATTACTCATGAGTCATTTACAAATTTTGTGAAATAAAAAAGTAGGATTCGAATTCCCCCTCTAATTCCTCATCTGAACAAGCTGACAGCTGATTTACAAGACTGGAACATGAGCACTTTTCACAATTTTTTTTTTTTTTTTTGAAAAGGAAATTTGTTAGCTCCAATTAGTGGAATCTAGCGCAACCTTGCTATCCAATAAACCAAAAATCTGATCAAACTTTAGTCAAACTTAAGAATTGAGCTAGATGATGTGTTGGCTCAGAATAAATTGTTATGGTACCTGAGTGGAGTGGATAAAAGATGGGGATCGAAATACAACCTCTGTCCAGCTTAATACTACATCTAGGAGATGGAGAAACAAAATTTCAACTATTTAAGTGTCACCTAATGGAGAATGGCTCGTGGAAAAAGATGATGTTTAGCGCCATATTATGGAGTATTTTCAAAATTGTTTCACAGATTGTGTGGAGCATGCTGATGTTAGCCTTCCTAGTGATATTTAACCTAAGTTCACATCAAGAGATTGGGAAAGAATATCTATCCCCTTTGCTACGTGTGAGATTGATAAAGATATAAATGAGATGTGCTCTAAAAACCCTGGATCCAGATGGTTTTCAAGCACTTTTTTTCCAGAATAATGGAAATTGTGGAATGCGCATAAAGTAGTATCGGATTAGAGATGGCAGCGGATTTGGACCCGACCCGGATCCGTGGATCCAGATCCATTTTCCACGGATATGGGTCTTCAAATTTTGGACCCGAAGGATCCGGGTCGGATCCGGGTCCTGTTGAAAAAAACGGATCCGGGTCCAACCCCCAGACTCGGACCCAGATCCGTTTACCCGTTTTATAATTTTCCTATTAAAAAAAACTAAAATTATTTGTTTCTTTATTAAACATGTTTATGATGTTAGTGATGAAGATTAGCCCTTTTAAAAGATGGATTTTTGATGCTCACATCGGATACATTATCGTTGTTTTTTTGCTTGCTCATTTGTAGCATCGTATTTTTTCATTGTTTATAATTTTTGTTTCAAAAGACAAGTGTATAAGTTGGTTGCTTTGTATTTTTAGATTAGTTGTATAACTTTAATTTAGGTTGAACTTAATAAACATCCGGTAGAAGATTTTTGACCCAAACACTACATTTATTGTAAAAAATTAGGCAAAACGTATTGGACCCATTTTAGACCCGGATCCGGACTCGGACCCGTCGGATCTGGATCCGGGTCTTCATTTTTCAGACCCGTCGGATCTGGGACGGATCTGGATCCAAGCTTGAAAAACGGATCTGGATCCGGGTCCATCCAAACCCAATCCAGATCCGACCCGTTGCAATCCCTATGCCGGATGCACTTCCCGAAAGGGGATTGCCAACTTCATTGAATGACATGTTTATTGTACTTTTACCAAAGGTGGGTATATAATACTCCCTCCGTTTTTAAATACTTGCTCCATTTCACCATGCGCGGAGTTTTAAGAGAAATTTTAGAAAGTAATAAAATATGGAGGTAGTGGGGTTGGTGGAAGAATAAAAAATTGTAAAAAAACCAAAAGGAGTGGAGAGAATTAAAGGAGAGAGAATATGAAATTAATATTGTTGGGTCCATTTGGTGAGAGAAATTAATTAAATATTGTAAAAGCTTTCCAAATAAGGAAATGGAGCAAGTATTTAAAAACGGCCGAAAAAGGAAAGTGGAGCAAGTGTTTAAAAACAGAGGGAGTACGGAGTTAGCCTCTCAATTCCGGCCAACTAGCTTATGTAATGTGATTTACAAAACTATTACAAAAGCTATAGTGAACTGAACCAAGCCTCTTATGCCTCAACTCACCTCACCTCTTGCACCTAAACGAGCTTCGTTCCGGGAAGGAAAATTACAGATAATATTGTAATTGTACAAGAAGTTATCCACACCATGAAGACAAAGCAAGGAAAGTAGGGTTTTATAGCAATCAAAATAGATTTTGAGAAAGCCTATGATAGATTGAGATGGCTTTTATTTGTGACATGCTCCTTGAATCAGATTGCCATGCCTTCTTGTCGAAATAATAATGGAATGTGTGACATCGTCATCGATAAGAGTTCTTTGGAATGGATAACCTGCTACTTCTTTTTCTTCTAGTAGAGGAATCCGTCAAGGTGATCAATTATATTGCCACCTTATCTTTTCATTCTATGCATGGAAAGGCTGAATCAAATTATTGAAGAATTGATTATTGAGAATCATTGGAAGCCGATTAAAAGCTAGCAATGATGGGCCAAGGCTTTCAAATTTATGCTTTGTGGATGATATTATTCTTTTTACGGAAGCAAGCTTTGGTCAAGTGCATATAAATTGTCTTGTTTAAAGCGTTTCTATGATGCTTCAGGGAAGCGTATTTATGGAAAGTCCACAGTCTACTTTTCCCATAATATGGACCAAAATAGCAAACAGGATAGATATAAGTGCAACCCTAGAGATCTCTCTAACTGATCATATAAGCACCTATATATTTAGGCATGTAACCAAGGAAACTTCTGGCTATTTGTGTGAAAAAATCAATCGACGTTTGTCGGGATGGAAAGCAATGCAAAATACCTATCCCCAGCGGATAGAATTACTCTTGTAAAGTCCACTATCTCAACCATGGCTTCGTATGTAATGCAAAAGGCGAAGATCCCCCTAACCATTTGTAATGACGTCATAGATAAGTGAACTCGTTTGGGAGGTGATGAAGAAAAGCGGAGGGTCTATCTTCTATCTTGGGAGGGTCTATCTTCTATCTTGGGAGGGTCTATCTTCTATCTTGGGAGTGTCAGGACCTAGGGGGCTTGGGGATTCGATCTTCAAGACAAGCCAATGCCGCTTTTTTAACTAAGCTAGGGTGGAGAGTTTTAACTGAGCCTATTGCGCTTTGGTCAAGGTTTTTGCGGAAAAAGTATTGTAGAGGCCGATGTGACATTGACAAGTTTGAACCTGAATCAAATATGTCAAATGTATGGCAAGGAATTATGGATCAGAGAATGCGAGTATTCTTTGTGAGGGGGCGACGAGAGTGGTTGTGAGCAAAGGTGATACCACTAGTGGACAAATAGCTATCCGTAACGGGCAAAAATAGCCTATCCGTAACGGGCAGGGGGCGTTACGTATGCGGCCGTTACGAATAGGCTATGTTATTTGTAACGGGCAATGTCTGTTACAACTAACCTATTATTCGTAACGGGCATTACAACTATCCGTTACAAATAACTCGTTATTCGTAATGGGCATTACAACTGCTCGTTAAAAATAACCAACGGGCATTAAAACTGCCCGTTACAAATAACCCGTTATTTGTAACGGACATTTTAACAGTCCGTTACAAATAACAGTTATTTGTAACAGGCATGTTATTTGTCTGTCTCAAATAGTATCTTACCCAATTAAAAAAAAAATCTAGCACATGCTGCCATGCTGGACTATTAGTACAATTATTATATTAAATAATGAAAAAAAATGTATTTTTTTATTATAAAAAATTGTGTATTATACAAGTATAAATCAACTTCATAATTTCACATACAATTAGCAAAAGCCAATATTCATTATCCTCTAATTAACTAAAGCTAAAAAATAAAAAAATAATAATAAAAAAGCATAAGCAAATCTTAATGGTTTATAGCTTCCACCATTTTTCCGAGTTGCTGCAACTTTGATCTCAATTCCGAGCCTTAGGAACCTGCAACACCCACCTCACACTTTAGTACATATGAGCACTCAATTGTTTAAAATATTTGATATCATGCATGTCATAGAGTAATAATATCACAATTCTGTAAAATCAAAGAAAATATTAGTGACAATTGTAAACCATGCATAAAGCCCATAATGCAAAGCTACTTGTAATTATGCCGAGAATAAAACCTCCTAATAAAAATTGCAAGCCAAAATGAGAAGAAAGAAAAGGGAACATTTGTTCAAAACATCATATCTGTAAACATTAAACTGAGAGGACGAAAAATCAGAGCAAGCCAGATACTTTGAACAGCTAAGTTCAGACAATGGGATATAGCAATTCAAATAGATACCAAAGCCAGTTTCCAATATAATAGCCAGAACTGAACTTTACCTTTAATTAGTACTTCATAGAGATGGCATAGAGATCCAAGAGGCGAAAAGAAAATAACTTCATGTCTAGCAAAGTTGTCTATTTTCAATACTTTAAATTACCATCACTTAAACAAATCTCAGAATTTAACAGCAAAGTTGTCTATGGAGGGCAAAATGAAAGGATACCTATTCTAGAATCTGTGTCAAAGTCATGTCTAGCAAAGAAGACTAGATAAAAACCCATTTGACAACTTGACATTTACAGATTTAGTTGTTATACAAGTAAGCCACAATTTTAAAAATACAAGTAAGCCAAAATTTTAAAAATACAACAAACTTGAAAAAAAAAATTCAATGAAATTCATGTTAACAAGGATGAAAAATCAGTCACTTAGGCATAAATATTATTATAGTAGCCATTACTATAATTAGAGGACCAAGTACATAAACATGCCCGATTAACACATAAATACATCAGTTAGATCCATTACCATATAAAGTAATTAAGATGATACGACATGAAAGTTACTAGATCTCAGAGCAATCTATTAGGTCAATTGATTCTCAAAGAAATTATTTAGTGAATTACAGTAATGAACACCACAAAACAACATAATCGCAGAAACATGTCATTGAAAATTTATAGCAGCAAGTTCTACAGCTTATTTTTCCCCAATTCCGAATTTCTGGCAACAAAAAGACCCAATTAATTTTTTAACAGTAAGATTTCATAGAATACTCAACACAAAAAGTGGACAGAAACTATCAATAACATATATTATTAATAAATAAACAACAATTCAAATATAGAAGAGAAATAATAGGAGTAATTTAATTTTTTTAATGAAGTAAAAAAATGAAAAATCAATTAACCTCTTTCGCATTAAGACTGATTCAAGAACTAAATCTGGCCCATGTAGAAGATTCAACAGCTAATCTGCATCTAAACTCGTGCGGCGCCGGCGAGAAGAACATCGTTTTGTTGGCTAACAATAAAAAACGACATGCGCATTCCACCATATCGACACTTTCACATTCAGCACACCGCCTTAGAATTATTGATAACGACACAAACAACATCGACGGGTGGTGATGAAATTAAAGAGAGAGATCGGATGAAAAAGAGAGATAGGGATGGAGGAAGAGAGAGAGAGGGGGGGGGGGGGGGGGGGAAGAGAAAGAGAGAGAGATAAAAGAGAAAGAAAGGAGAGACATCATATGAAAGAGAAATATTGGGAGGGAGAAATAGAGAGAGAGGAGAGAAAGAGATGAAAGCGGCGGAAGAAAAAGAAGGGATTGAAAACCTAATTGTGATTTAATTGTAACGGGTATTGTTTGCACGACATTAATTAGTGACTAGCCGTAACGGTCATAACATTGCCCAATACAAAAAATTTACCAGTCATAACGGTCGTAGCATTGCTCGTTACAAGAGTTGATTATTTGTATCGGGCATAAGTTTTTCCTGTTATAATTGCATTTTTTGTAACGGATTTCATACTGCCCGTTATGAATGGTGTTTTTTCCACTAGTGTACTACTCTCTTCTAGAAACATAATTGAGCCACTTTAAAAGACCCCTAAGAGAGTTTACCATTCAAGATGTTCCTAAGAGTATTGAAGGGGGCCATAGTTGAAGATATGTGAAAAAGTGAAACGTTATCTTGGAGGTGGGATGTCTTTGCAAATTTCTTTCCTTAACCAGCCATATATTACAAAATTTGAAGCTCATAAATTGCAACCTGACAAGAGATATTTAAGGTCATTGAAACTAAAACACTCCTAATCAAACACAAAATTTATAAACCTAAACCTAAGCACCAAACACAAGTCTAGTGGTAAGTCAAGGGTCGAACCTAGGGAGAAGCTAAGCACCACTTTTAATACTAACAATCAAGCTATCTCGAAAAAGGAGGAATGAAGTTATCTAAGATATTAAAACTAAGAGTGATGTGAACTAGAATCAATGAAATGAAAACACTAAGGGAAATGGGTAGATGTAGGTAGGGGTGAAACAAACTCGGTTTAAAACCGAACCAAACCGAAAACCAAATATGGTTTGGTTTTTTTTTTTTAAAGTGGTTCGGTTTTGGTTTTGAAAAAAAAAAATTCGGTTCAGTTTCGGTTTGAGAAAGTGAAAAACCAAAAAAACTGAACCAAACCGAAATTTAGGCCCAAACCCAAAAAATACCCTAACCAAACAAATTTAACCCTAAGTATATAAAGCAAAAAAACCCTAATCTTGTGCCCTCCTTTCCTCTTCTCAGATTTCACCACTCTCTCCTCTAATCCTCTTCTCTGCCCTCTCTCTCCTCTTCTCCATTCTCAGATTTCACTCTCTCTCCTTTCCTCTTCTCTAATTGCTCTCTTTCTCTTTCCTCTTTGATCTCTTCTCCACCTTCACTCTCATCTCCTCTTTTCCCCACCCGCACCATCGACGAACTTTTGAGGTTTTTCGAACTCCATCAAGGGCATCAACTAAAGGGTTTTCATGTCAAATTCAACCATGAAACCACTAGATCTAGAGTTTTCATGGTCGAATTTGACCTTTAAAACCCAAATTCGAGGTTTTTCGGTGGATTGTGAGGTATTTCTTTTTCTTTCTTTTAATTTGGTTTGAGTTTTTTTTTTCTACTTTGTTTTATGGTGGTGTGTGATTGAATTGCGAGAGTTGGTTTTGGCTAGTGTTGGTGCAATTACAAGCGTTTCAATCTTGTACAAAAACTGTCTTTTCTTTTGCTGATAATGCTCAAGGACCTGCTATTTTCTAAGGTTTGTTTTAAAAAGTATGATTTTAAGTGATACAAGTGTTGTATTATTGATGGGCTAAAAAAATTCAGAGATAAGTAAATTCTGGGGATTTTGTTTGGACACTTGTCTTTCTCTCCTTTTAGAATAAATTTAAATGGGAGGATCTAAGTCAGTGTTCCATTTCAAGGAATACATGTAAAAAATTCTATTGATTGTATTTGTGTTTGTTAGTCTTACTTTTTTGTCTTCCAATTCTTATCAAATAACAAGGTCTTCAACATCTGCTACTGGTAATAAGTTACAGATCTGTATACTTTGTTTTGGTTTGGTTATGTTTGTATGGATTGGTTCGGTTTGTTTTTGTTTGGTTCGATTTTGATTGGTGTGGTTTGGTTCGGTTTTTTTTTTTTGCGAAATTTGATGTTTATGATGCTTGATAGGAAAATTCGGTGCGGTTTGTTTTTTTTTTTTTTAGAAAATCGAAATTTAGGTGGTTTGGTTTGGTTCAGTTCGGTTTTTAAATGAAAGTGGTGCGGTGTGGTTTGCAAAATCAAGAAACCGAAATATGGTGGTTCGGTTTTGGTTTGGACAAAAAACCAAACCGAAAACTGAACTTTCACCCCCTATATGTAGGCTTCATTTGAACACACATAAACATGGAAACAAATTGATCATTAACTAAACATGCTTGAATATCGATTTAAGGTCCAATCTAGCCACCTATCGAGGTTAATTGGCTTCTCCTAACATAGCCTTTATGTTATCACATTAGAACTATATATTAGGAGGTGCAATCAAATAACAATCGATACAAACGAATCTAGCTAATTCAACTATTGCATCACTTAGCATAAATTCACCCTCAATCAACTAATAACGTGCACTTTACAAGAAGATCGAAGAACATTAAGCAAGTAAAGGCTTTAATCACAATCAAATTAAATTCCAAGCCAAAAGCATGAACAAATTCCAACTACATCATCCCCACACCCTTAGCTAAAGAACTACTCACTATCCATGGCAATTAACAAGTCAATCATGAAATCAACAAGCAAAGGCATGATTAATGAGTAATCAACAACACAAAAGCAATCTATGGCAAAATCAAACAGCAAGATAAAGAGAAAAGAGTAAGAAAATGCTCATTCATTGAAGTTAAAAGTCTATAAAGAGGTTGATTAAGCTTCTCAAAATCCAAGACAATAATGGAGAAATCCACACTTTCTCTCTCTAAAAAGCTAAAACTGATAGTGTTTCTCTCTCTAGATTAAGCTAAAAACCAGAAAATTAAGCTAAGCTAATCTAATTACATCAAAAAGGGGAGTACAGACTATGTATATGAGTGTTGGAAAAGAAGAGGTCGAGAATAGTGCGTCCTCCGTGCGCCCGCAACAAAGCGAAGGAAAAACTAGAACCTAGCGATGCACGCTCGTGCAGCATACCTGCGCGCCCGCGCAGAGCTCATGCGCACCCTCTCTAAAATCCGTGCGCCCGCAAATTCCTGGGTACGGGGAATAAAACCCAAAAAGACGCGCCCGCATAGCACCAATGCGCACCCTCTCCAGGGTTGCGCAGCAGGCGCGCAAAACTCTCTGACTTTGTTCTGCCTCCTGTTCTTCCAGCTGCGCAGGTTCTCACAGAGCTGTGCGCCCTCTCAAGTATCGTGCAATGTTCGCGCAAAACAGTTTGCCTTGAACCCCTTGAAATCTCGATTTGCGCTCCTTCTCATAGAGCTGCGCCCCCGCACACTACTCATGTGCGCTCTCTCACGGGGTCGTGCTGCGCATCCCTTAGCCAAAATCTTCTTGTTTTCAACACCACGATTCCTACAAACACACAAACAAGGAAACCAAGAGAGAGAAATAGACAAAGGAGGTAAAAACTAGAAAAGAAGACGAGCAAGAGAAAAGAGAACTAAAGATAGGAATGAGGGTACAAAAAGCTACAAGTATGGGGAAAAACTGTTAAAATAAGCCCTTAATCTTGGCATAAATGCCACTCATCACACCTTGATGTAACAGTAGGTGATCTCCTCTATAGGGGCGGTGCACCAAAAGGTAAATTCACCACCAAATCTGCTCTCAATATCATTCGAAAAGATGATCAGAGCGCTAATGATGGTAGTTGGGACTTAGTTTGGAGCTTACGAGTTCAATAACGTATGAAGGTCTTTATTGGCTTGTAATGCATGAATGCATTATGTGCAATTTGAACCGGTTCAAGAGAAATTTGGTGAATGATTCAAAATGTAACCAATGTCATAATTTAGAGGAATCAGTGTGTGCTTCACAACCTAAGGGACTATAAAGCAGATCGCGAGGTTTTGAGGTAAGTGGGAGGACCTACTAACTCAAGATTATTTTTCTTGGGAACTGTTCAGCTATGGGTGGTAAGAAATATTAAATTTCAGGCACATAATGAACTCTTCCATGACATTTGGCTTACATATATTGCTTTGGTTTTGTGGCGGATTTGGAGGTAGCGAAATTTTGTTGCGTTTAATAAATCTCATGAGATACCAATTGATGTTAGGAAGTTTTGCTTGAACGTTTTGAGGAAGTTTGGCGATTCTTAGGCACTGATGATCATTAGTTAGGTTAGGAACCTTTGCAAGGGCAGAGTAGAAGAAGAGAGGTGCATGTCAGGTGGTCTGCTTGACTGCTCCTCCTTGTGGTTGGCTCACGCTGAATTATGATAGGGTTGCTAAAGGGAAGCAAGGTCCAACAGGTAGGGGTGGTATGATTTGTGTTGTGAAGTTAAAATGAGGTATGCATACTCTCTTAATTTTGGTGTTTGTAATGCTTTCAAGGTTGAAGTAAAGGCAATTGGATATGATATTGATCTAGCAAAGAGAATGAGAGTTCCTAGGCTGCAAATCCAACTAGATAACAAAGCCGTTGTGCTGGCCTTAAAAAGGGAGGGTGAAGAGAGCATAGGAGAGTGTGTTCATATGATATCTCATTGCAAACAGATGATTGAAGATGGTGATTGGCAAGTGGAGATTATACATCATACATGTTTATAGGGAAGCAATTAGAGATGCGGATTGGCTTGGGAATCAAGGCATATCCCAAAGCAATCGGATTGAACTAATTCAAGTCCCCTCTTAGCTTTAGGTCGCATTTTACATGATGATGTATGTAGTAGGCGTAACTTTACCTGGTTTTGTTCCTCGATTGTTTCGTTATTTAGTTTTCTTTTCTTGGGGCTTTGTTCTTTGTGTGATCCAAAAAAAAAAAATCTAATATTTTATAAATAAAGTAGGCAATTTTTTTGGTAATACTCGGTCCGCCACATAAGCAAAGACGTTATATTATTTTAACCAATTAAGATTTGTATTTTATTTTAGAATTAAAAAAATTCACTCGCCACCTAAGCGAAAGTGATGAATGAGATTTAAGAATTTTTCCACGTAAATAAAAACAAAATAAATTTATGTATCAACAAACATGTATATCAAAGTATTCATAATATGAGAGAGTGAAACTGGTTACCTGTTTTCTATCTTATTTTAAGCAAATGCATGTAAAAGGTCATTTTATTCCGGAATAATCTAAAGGTCGTTGTGTTTTTGGAAGATCGGTGAAATGTCGCATTATTCTTGATAATTTTGTCCATTCCTTTATAGTTATTACTCCATTTTCCATATCTTTTAATAATAGGACAATACATCATAATAAATATTAATGTGTATGACATATGTTTACTACATCATATTCTATTCCTTCAAATGATAATATTTTCTAAATAATCTAATTTTGTAAAATGATTTAAAATGATGACTCTATAAAAAATATATTCGTCCTGTACAAATTATTGTTATTATTAACAAGAATTTTGATTTTTTTTAATATGTTAATTGGTTTCTTACACAACTCTAATACTAATAACATAACAAAATGAAGGGAGTTTAACAACATAGTGCAACATTATAAACACTTTATCTTTGCATGTAATTTCATGTTAGAAAATTTGATTAATTAAAATTTCATCCTTTTTTATTTATATCTCCAATACTTTCATATATTATCATATTTTAGGAAAAAAATTGACCACATATCATTAAATCGGGGTTATTATTTCTGCCCAATAGGTGTAATGAAAATTGATACTAATTTATCATTGAATTTTTCAAACACCATGTAGTTTTAATATATTCATTTGTCTAACAAACTCTTTTGTTATATTTCATGTTTCATTTCATTGTATACACAAAATAAGAAGATACCCCTCCATTTTTAAATACTTGCTCCATTTTTCTATGCGCGGAATTTTAGAAGAAATTGAAGAAAGTAATAAAATTTGGAGGTAGTGGGGTAGGTGGAAGAATTAAAAATTGTTAAAAGTAGTGGAGAGAATTGGAGGAGAGAGAATATGAAATTAATAAAATATAATTTATGTTGGGTCCGCTACTTGAGAGAAATGAATTAAATATTATAAAAACTTTCCAAATAAGGAAATGAAGCAAGTATTTAAAAACGACTGCAAATAAAAAATAAAGCAAATATTTAAAAATAGAGGGAGCGATAATTATGTTGTTTTCGTATATTATATCTGTGTTATTTTTAATACATTTCTTTAAAAAATTTTATTGGTTGAATATAGTGAAGTTACGGTGCATGATACGAAGCAGCACACACACGATAGTTTGGTTCGCTTCAAGCCTTTAACTAAGAACCCAGACGCACAAGACAACAACAACCAATTCCTTCACTTCTCTTAGAAGTGGCAAAACGCAATGCAGGCACTTCACCTCAACTGCTTAATCCAACACCCAATTCCTTCGTTCTATCCCCAACTATTTCCATCAATTTCAAATTCAAATTCTTTCTCAAATTCTTCTCATCAAATTCTCCTCAAACACAAGCAATATCTACTCCCAATTAATCGTTTCTCTCACCCCAAACGCCGAGCATTTGGGGTAATTAGAGCAGCCTCAAAAGCTGATTATTACACTACTTTAAATGTTGGTAGAAATGCTACTTTGGATGAAATTAAGAGCTCTTATCGGATGCTTGCTCGCAAGGTTTCCTTTTTCTCTTAATTTTGCTTTCAATTTCTTTGTCGAATTAATTTTTTAACTAGTTTTTTTGGTGCATGCAATTGGGGTTTTGATTATCTTTGATAATGCTGTATTTTGTATTTGGTTTATGATAATTATAGTACTCATAATACTCATTTTATTGACACCTTATTTTGAAAGTTTTTTTGAGGGTTCTTTTTGGTATTTTGTGGAATTGAATGCCATATTTAAAGGGTTTAATCTTATATAAACACAGAATATACTAATACTAATACTTCTTATATTGCGGAACTCAAATTCGAACTCGAATTCAGAATGTGAAACTTGTCTTGCTGGATGAAACTAATAGTTGACTGTTGTTAAGACGGAAAGAAATGATAAGCTTTTTGGGATTATTGATATTCAGTCCATTGGATGAACCACATTCTTATACTTGTATAAAGCACTTTTAATTTTCAAGTACTAAGGGCCTGTTCTCTTCGGCTTATTTTCAGTTCAGCTCAGCTCCAATCACTTCAGTTCCTAATTTCCTTTTCTCATTAATATTCAATTCAGCTCAGCTCCAATCATTTCAAGTTCAGCTCACTTTAGTAAATCAGAACATCCCTAATTTCATTGGATTTATTGTCTACCCTTGCAACAATGTTTGTGCTCTGATAAACTAGTCAAGTGTCTATGCTAAAATAAACAACTTCACTATCCCAAAACACGTAAACGCGCACATCATTAGAAATTATTTTTTGTTGGTGCTGATGACTATTGAGCTTATGCTCCAAAAGGTAGTACATTCCTTTATTCAGGATATTTGAATATGAAAAGTGATTGGTAAATTGGTAAGGAACAAAAATTTAGGATCCCTAGCATGTGTGTAATTGCCCATCACCTAGTTAAAAGGACCCTCTCTAAATGGATTTATATACTGACAATATCATCACTCGCTTGTCACTTATTTAAAGGTTGCTACGGGGTAGGGTGCAATAGAGAGAATGATAATGTGAATTTATTATTTTCACCCAAATCTTATTTTGGAAAATTGGCTTTTGAATTGCTCAATTTAATGAACAAAAAAACTAAATGATGCAATTTAGTAATGGAGTTGAGAAATTACCTTTGAGGTTCATTAAGGGCCTATATGAGTGGAAGAAGCAGTGCTTTTCTACTGGTGGGAGAATACTGTTCATCCAATCTTGTTGCCTATTCATCCTATTTATCATCTCTGCCTGTTCAGAATTTTCTATGGGATATGCAACTTTGCAAGTAAGATTTAGAGGTTCATGTTGGAAAATTGTGGTTTGCGTATTGGGGGACTAATGCCTATATGAATAGTGAAATTTATTTTATGACACAAAGTTTCTCAAACTGCATCAATAATAGCCCTTGTGCGTTTTCAGAAAAATATATTTGTTGATTTTGCAGTGTGAAGGACTTACCAAAGTTGTTAATATAGGTGTTAAAATTATAAAGAATTAAGGAAGTATGTTCTATCTAGAGGTGGAAACACGTTGTATCTTCTTGTGCTCGTGCTTGAAGGTAAACAGGTCGGGAAACCTTAACACTAACCCAGCCCAATTAATAAACGAGTCATGTGGTGTTGATCCATTTATTTAAATGTGTAAGAAACTCTTTGTGGTGCTATATGAAAAAGTGTAAGCCTGTTCAACATATATATTATAAAATCCATTAAATATTGTTTTTTTTTTAATTATTTTTTTTTATTTTTTTCACTTTGGCGGGTTGAATAGTGTTAATTCATGCTGGGAATCTCAACACTAACTCAATTTGTTTAATTAATCATGTCGTGTCGTGTTGGCCCGTTTAATAAAACTTGTGATGAACACTTGACACTAACCTTTTTTTCTTTTTTTTTTGTGTTCGGTTTGTATTGTGTCAACTTTTGCCAGCTCTATTTCTATCCATAATGTAACCTTTTTGATCTAAAAATGCATTTAAACAAAAAAGAAGCATAGAATAATGTAATTTTAGTTGTGTTTGATAACTATCATACATAAAGGGTGGGACTGTTCTAGTGTTCTTAGTTGGCTTTACAGTCAATCATGTTTTGATGTGCAAAGATATTCCGTTAAAGTTAAAAAGTAAGTCAGAAGAGTTATGAGGGGACCAAAATCCTACCAAACTCAATGTTCAAAAAATAGAAATTTCACACTTCAATCACACATTAGATTAGAAAGGGAAACAATAGGGAAAGCCCCGTGACTATGAGCCCAAAGAAAATCCAACTATTTGTGTAAGATATGATAAGCCCCGTGACTGAAGACATCAACTTTTTGTGTAAGGAAGCCAAGGAAGGCTACCAGAAACAATAAATATGATCATACTCCTCAAATCAAAGTGCCCACTTAACAACAAAAAGCATAGCTCATCACAAAATTTTCCCCAATTCCTGGTCTCCCAGATCTCATATTCTGTATTTGCTGATGGTGTAAAACAATTAGAAGAGTAATCCAATAAACCCAGACAAACTATGAGAGCCTTTGGCAAAGAAAATCCACTGTATCACTGCAAGAATAAGTGTTTCCTTGTCTCTCCACAGGCTAAACAAAAAGGTAAACATGTAAGGAGATAATGGCTTGTTCAGCCTAACCTATATATTTTCACAACTATCATGTTATAGTTTTACCAAAGTTCTCTGTTGGCCCAAATAGATCACAGTGTGTAAGTAAGATAGGTCAATATATAAATGATAGCTAGACCCTTTCTTTAGCAATCAGACTGTACTATATGCGGCTGGGCCCTTTTAAAAAGGAAATTATTAACTTGACTTGAAACATTTTTCACTATGTCTGAGTTACCTCTATCTAGTCCTTTTGTGTTATCAGTACCATCATGGTAGCATATTAGACTCCTCTTGTCAAATATGTTTTCTGAGTGTCAAGTGGTGCTGCAGCATTTTTCTCTAATCTGCTTTTTCTGTTTCTAAACAGTACCATCCAGACAAAACTCCAGGTTCGGAGGACAAATTTAAAGAAATAAGTGCTGCATATGAGGTACTTTTCTGCTTGTTACTTTCCTAGTGTTTTTTTTACCTATCTTGGTAATATAATTCATTTTGTGTCTTGGGCTCTTTGTTGCTTTGCTTTCCCAATTCTTTCTCTCTGTTGAAAATGTTCATTGTTGCTTTGGGGTAAAAATTTTTACAGAGCGCTTTTGTAAGTGAAGAAAGTTGAAGGTAACTTAAGAGTCTAATACAAGTACTTGTTTGGCTTGTGCAAAACTACCTAGAAAATCACTTTTGATTTAATTTTAGTTTTAGCAAGTGCAAGGAAGTAATTATACTAGCCGGGAAAAAAGAGAACATATATACTCCTTGTGTCATATAATACTTGGCTCATTTAATTATTTTTTGTGAGAGCTTTTTGATCAAATGAGGCAAGTACTATGGCTTTTAGTTTCCATAACATATAATATAAAATGACGTACTATCTTCATTTTATTATTTTTTTTCATTGTTTATTTACTTAGTTACCATATATACATAAGAATTTTGAAAAAGTGTAGTGGGTGTAAGAAAAAATTAAATAAAGTAAGAAAGAGAAAGTAAATAGGTAGGTGGATGTAAGAAAAAAGTTTATAATGTAGTAGTGAGTGTGTGAAAAGGTGTAATCATTGCCGGGTAAGAGGGGTAAAATAATAAAGGAGGTTTGCTAAAATGGAATAAGATAAAGTGAGTAGTAAATAGAAATGGGCATAGTATTTTGGGACCATTTTAGTTCGAGAACAAAAGTTTCAACGTATATTCAAAAATCAAAAATATTAGTCACTCCCTCTGTTTCTAACAACTTGTTCAAAGTTTCAATGCAACATTGTAATTAAAAAATTTCAAGCTATGTGTTACCGAAAAAGAAACACATATTAGGAAATTAAAAATTGAGATGAATCCAGCAAAAGATCCCAAATGACTATGTTTTGAAGTACAGAAAATTGTTACCTATTAGATTCCATTTTCCATAGAAACTCTCAAGATTCCAAAGGGGACAAGTATTTAGAAACGGAATTGTTTTAATTAAAGGATGCGTTCCTAAATATTCAAGTTGATTAAATAATACTTCCTCCGTTTTTGGCACACATTAAGGAGAAATGAGAAAGAAAGGTTAAAGACAAAAATACCCTTACCCACCCTTACCAGCTAGTCAGCTACTGTACTGATCGAGCCTAAATCTACCGCAAGTATACGGGTCAAGTACTGTAAATATAGGATGAGCAAGGTATCGTATCCACATGGAGGTCTATTCAATTACCAAGTTAAGAAACTAAAATATTATTTAGACGACGGAAAATATGAGAAAAATACTACTAAAGCTATAAACGATTAAAGTTCTAGGTTTCGGGTTTCACCAATTACTCTCTATAATGAAATTAATCTAATTGCAGGGTTGAACAAATATGACATAGCAATGATCGAATTTCCAATAGTATGTAATCTCCTCTCCCAAGGTAGAAAACGTATATCTAAATCAATCTCATTTCTACTATCGTGATCACAACAATTGAAATAAACTCATTAAGAATAGGAATTCAATAAAGACCACCACAGTATATAACTATTCCTGAAATTATACTACTTGATGTTTGATAATCCCACAAACTAGTATTGAAGGTTCACTCCCGCTAATAATCCAATACCTTAAACATACAATCAAATGGCCAGATTAATCATACGAAATAAAGCAAGATTATCAAATTGCAATCATATATCTCAAACCTAAAAAAAATAATTCAATTCATTGATAGATAATAAGAGACTACATCCCAACCTAGAACAAAGAAATTTAGCTAGACATCACAATTAAGAAAACACAATCAATAATAATTAACATTGTCAATTGCATAAACTTAAATAGAGAAGAGTAAACTCGAATTTTAGAAGTTGGACGCTGCTTATGGCTCGGTCCAATCACAGCTCTTCGTCCTCCCTCTACGCGTTCCTCCTCCGTCTTCTCGTGTGCCTCCCCCCCTTCCCTGCCTGCTTGCTTTTCTTTACATAAGTAGGCCCTTTTCATTGAGGGTTTGTGCTAGGGGTGAAAGTTCGGTTTTCGGTTTGGTTTTTTGCCCAAACCGAAACCGAACCACCATATTTCGGTTTCTTGATTTTGCAAACCACACCGCACCACTTTAGCTTTGAAACCGAACCAAACCAAACCACCTAAATTTCGGTTTTCTTAAAAAAAACCAAACCGCACCGAAATTTCCTATCAAGCAACCTAAACATCAAATTTGGCAAAAAAAACCGAACCAAACCACACCAAACAAACCCGAACCAAACAAAACAGAACCAAACCAATCCATACAACAATAATTAAACAAGTTCTATCCTTATTTCACCACCCCTAACCCAGATCTGCACCCACCACAATCCACCTTTTTCACCACCCTTCATCCATTCCACCTAAATCCTAACCCTTTAATTATTACCAGAAAACCGTTTCTGCCCAGTGCTGCAATTATGCTATTTCAGCCACAAAAACTTACAGTTCCCTTTTTACAAAAAATAATTTTAATCTAAGTCAAAAAGAGGAAAACAAAAGATGACAGAAATAGAGAAACTTACTACTCCAAGCTCTTTAGTTGGCGAATTAGAGATTAATATTGGTCAAGCTCTACAGTTAGCCAAAACTACCAAATTAAAAGAAAGAAAAAGAGTACATACCTCTCGTTCTCATATACCACCGAAAAAACATCGGATTTGGGTTTTAAAGGTCGAATTCGACCATGAAAACTCTAGATCTAGGGTTTTCACGGTCAAATTGGACTTGAAAAACCTTTATTTGATGGTGTTCGAAATCAAAACCTCGAATTTGACGTTCGTTAATGGTGAAGCGGGCTAGTGGCGGGGAGAAAGACAAGAAACAAGAAAAGAGGAGAGTAGTGAAACGAAGAAAGGATCGACGAGGAGAGAGAAAGGGCAAAGAAGAGAAGAGGAAAGGAGAGAAACGACTGTAAGGGAGGAGGAGAGAGAAAAAGGCTGAGATAGTGAGAGGTGATTAGGGTTTTTTTGGCTTTATATATGTAGAGTTGGGCAGTTGGGCTAGGGTTTTTTTGGGTTGGGCTTAAAATTCGGTTTGGTTTCGGTTTTTCGGTTTTTCATTTTCCAAAACCGAAACCGAACCATATAATTTCGGTTTTTTGATTTTGCAAACCGAAACCAAACCACTTAAGAAAAAAACCAAACCATATTCTTAATTCGGTTCGGATTTCGGTTTGGTTCGGTTTTAAACCAAATTTGTTTCACCCTAGTTTGTGCGGCTGCCAATTTGCTCTTCTTGTACGTGGCTGCTCTTAAAAGTTAGTGGGTTTTCAACCTACTTCCATTTTCTTTGGTGAAGTGTAGCACGTGAGAGTATATAGTGGGCTTTTCTTTATTTCCTTATTATACTTGCAACAACCTGTAAACAATATTAAAGAGCATAATTTAAATTTACTAGATATTATTATTTGAACTAGGCAAAATAAAATATCCAATTAAGATATAAAATTCATTTAAACTATATATTAGATTATACTCTAAAATATCATCTAAATGATATAATAAAGTATATAAAATATGAACTTATCATGTACCACTAACGAGTACCTTTCTCTCTCATCATCACCATTCACCATCATTCTCTTTCCTCCTCTACTCACGCTTTGCAGCTCCATTCTAGATCATCTCACCTCTAAATTTTTTTCTTTCCTCCTTTTAGCAATTAAAACAAAAAAGCACAAACTAGCTAGTTGATATCGTCAAATTTATATATACGTTCAAAGGTTTTATCCTCTATAGCATAAATGGTTTTCGGCAGCGGTGGTTTTGGGAGGTGGCGTCGTCGGCAGCGAGGTTCTGGTGGCAGGGCTAGTGGTGTCGCGGCGTGGTTGGGTGGAGTTACAGGAAGCAAGGAGAAGCTTTGGGGATTTTAATTTAATGGGGTTTTATTTGAAAAATTGGGTATGTTACTAGGAAGAGAAGAGAGAGAAGTGGTGGTGGTGGTTGCTGGGATGGTGATGGTGATGTTGAAGGTCTCATGTGATGAATTTGATGATGGAAGTGGTGGAGTGGGGAAGGTAAGGGAGGAGTGAGAAATCAGATTATTTGCTAAAGGGAGGAGAGAGAAGACATTTTAACATATAAAACTTACCTAAAATAGAAACGTGTCAACTAAAAAGAAATTTCCCAAAAAGGAATGCGTGTCAACTAATAAAAAACGGAGGTAGTAACATGTAAAGTAAATATGACAAAAGGCAAAGATATAGCTTGTAATTAATTACTATTTACTATTTACTATTTACTAATTACTATTATTGTTATTTTTATTATAACCCCTGTATGTGTTGATCATATAGAAACCGAATCAAAGTATTTGACCATGCCCAACTCTATGTGATAAGACAAAATCCTACTTTTTAGGGATGATTATATTTTTATATTACATCAGGTACAGTAATTGTGTTGGGTTCGTTGAACTCATGTCTATGCGAATGTTGATAACCACTTAGGGCCCGCCTGGATTGCCAGTAAAAGGAGGGTAAAAGCTATGGGAGAAAAAATTCAGTTGCAAGAGTAATATGTTAGGAGGGTAATATATTCCCCTAAAAATGGGGGTAAAAATTACCCATGCCCTCCCTAGCATAATTTTTTTCCCTGAACAACTACTCCTCTCTCTTCCATCTCTCTCCTCTTTTTTTTCCATCTCCTACCCGTAGCATTTACCACCAGCCCATCCTCAACCTTCCACCGCCACTGCCAAGGCTTCTTACCGGCTACTGCCACCATCTCCCTTCTACCGCCGTCACTTCTTTTCACCATCATCTTTACTCCATTTTTTTATGAACAAGGTGCGCTATATTCAATTAATTTGTGGTCGAAATTGTCCAATAATTTCAGATCGACAACCTTCATACTCAAATTTCACCACAAAGGAGTTGAGTTACCTTCATTGAGTATTTTTGATGAATTATTTCTTTCTTTCGCCTCTCCTCTTCTTCAGATCTGCTGTTTTATTTTTGATAAGCAGGGCACTAATGGTAGTTTGCAAGGTAGGATTGGGTTTATAAGGTGGTTGATGTGGTGGTCCGTTCAATGGTGTACTGGTGTAGCTGTATTTCAAGCTTGGCTTGCCATTGAGGATGAGGCGCATGAAAGTTTTATTGCTTTTACCCAGTAAAGATGCCAAACTCTTGAAAAAGTAAATATCACCCAATAACAAATCCTTCTGTAACTTTTGCCCCATTGATTTTTACTCCCTTAATTACTTCTTAGAATCCAGGCGGGCCCTTAAAAAGGAGCTTGTTATAATGATAGATAAGTTTAAAGGCCATAATTTAATGAATATTCACACAATGTCTTCATTCATCAATTTTATGCTAACCGAACATGTAACAAAGAAGGAACATCAAGAAGTATCTATTGTATTGCAACTAAAACCATTAATATGTCAGACCAAAACCTTAGGGATTTTCATATTTACATTTAAGTTTAAAATTAAAATGCTCGTTGAAGGGTTGAACTAATTAACATGACATATTATTTTAATGGGTATGTCATGGCATTCTTCTTGTTGTATAATTTAATAATTATGTGGTTGAATGTGTTAATTGATTAATTAAATATTTAAAATGAAGTAGTTTTTTAGAATGCAATCAAATCTAAATTATCTGCACCATGTAGTTCTAGCTACTTGCATTATGTTCTTATTTTGCATTGCCATTTACTAGCCTAGTATTGGGTGTTTTTGTTCTACCTTTGATTTGATAAGAGAACCCTTTTTTTTTTTTTTTTTTCCTTATAAGTCTTTTTGATATTCCTTCTATCCTAAATTAAGTCATTTGAGGCTTAGAGATGTGGCTAGCACCATGATTTTGGAGTAGGCAGTAATATAGGACGTGATTTGTGAACAAACTGCCATCTTGCTTCGGATTGGCTGTGGTCTTTTTGTCCCACCGAGGCTAGAAGATCTCTGTTGTGGCTTGTGTGATAATGGGAAAGCATGGACTCTAGATTGACTTTGATCATCAAGAGTTTTGGTTTTTGTGAGTGAATTATTGATGTTTGAAGAATGTAACATTTATCTTGGACTTGTTGTGGCTGATATGAATAGTATGCTATATGTAACTTTGTGCCATGCTTAACAAATTTACATTTAGTGTTGTCGTGATTGACTTTGTCTTTTAGAAACAACCTCTTTGTATCTTAGACTAGTTACAGGTATGATTGAGTACATTTGGACCTCTCATGATCCCGTTTTTCAGTCATTGGTATGAACAGTTTGCTGTTGTATAAGTTACATTTTCTACATTGCCATGTTTGTGCTGTAGCTTATGAAAACTCTATCACAACAAGAAGATTGTGACACATGGACATTTTGTCTCCTAGGTTTACCACCTATTGTTAAGGAACCACTTAGAATACTTATTTTGTCATGATGATACTAAGTATCGTCCCAAGATAAACTTTTAGTGAATAGAATACACTTTTAATGATATTGAATTGATGAGTCCTTCGCTTGTGTGTTTATTAAAGTGGAAACATAGGGTGGTATGAAGAAAACATGTGAAGTTCCTATTAGATCTAATACTTTATGGCTCTTTATATCCATTTATCTGATTTTTGATATGTGTTTCATGGAAAAAATGGTAGATATTGGATTAAACACTTACAAATACTCATCTTTAATCCCGTGGCAAAATTATTTTTTGCAGATACTCTCAAATAAAGAGAAGAGAGCATTGTACGATCGTTTTGGTGAAGCATGTTTGCAAGGAGAGTCGATGGGCCCAAGCTTTAATGCCCAAGAAGTAAGATTTAGTTGTAATATAATTTTGCTTATGTATTCTACACTTTTTTTTTTTTTTGATGTGCTCACTTATTTTAAGGGGATATTGGATGTGTGAGCGTAATACACTAGCTAGCTAGATGTTGTACACATATTGTGGTTTGATATTGTAGACATGTACATTTTCTTTCAATTTATACTTGGTAGTCATTACTTGAAGTGTATAAATCAACCATTTGATGATAGTAATTTTTTCTTAAAAGCATCTGTCACTACAACAGGCTGTTTAGGAACCCACACTTTTTTGTGTTATAGTTTCATGAAGATATCTTTATTAACCCTTAGTTCTTTGCACAAATTAGGATGCCCAGTCAGTTACCTATGTATCCACTCACTTCTAGGTTCACCCCCTACATGTAGCCAAGTTGGGGCTTTCATTCTATATGGATAAGCAATCTCTTTGACTCATGCAAGGCAATATGCATCATGCAATTATGATGCTATGCTTCAATCTACAGGCTAAAATCTATGTTAAACCTTTATCTCTCTGATAAAAAAAAAGGAAAAAAAAAAAGAAAAGGAATGTTTGAGCAAACAATATGTGGTTCTTTATACCTGCCATTGAAATTCACAATGAAAACACATCCATATAAAAAATCAATTACCAAAAATAAACTTGTTCCATAACCAATACAAAAAAATTACAGGCCCAAACTTAAAAGTAGCATAATTTAAGCATCTTAGACATCAATTATATACTAATAGAATAATCATCTCCCAAGTTATCATCGAAGGTCATCCTATAATTGTCATTTGGAATTTGTTTATTTTTCTTCAGCTAGAGTATTTTAAAATCATTGTCAGCTTTTAGTATCTGTGATTTTATTATCTTCGGTTTAACGTTTAAGCTCTTCATCAGAACCCCCATAACCTTCCTTAGAGTATTCTTGAACAAACATCATTGTCTTTAGTTTTGCACTTGGTTCCCCGATGAGTGGGATTATTATGATTGGAGACCAAAATTTGTTGCCCCTTGCATACGTCTTATTATGGAGACCAAAATCAATATGGGTAAACTGTGTGAGTATTGGTAATTAGATATTATAGGTAATTTTTTGTAGGCTCCATCTAAAAAAAAAAAAAAATCAAAACCAGGATTTAAAGGCATTATGGACTTGTTTGTCAGGTAAACTGTTGTGGATTGTTGAAACTACTTCTGTCAAATTCTGGAATATATAGTATAAGAAAGAAAAATAGCATTGAAATCATGAAGTGATCTAACATCAGAGGAAACTCGTAATGTAAATTCTCATATTCTTTTTTTTTTTTTTAATTTTTTCTAATCAATATGTGTTACTTGTTTCATGTACTTTTACTTGTTCCTTAATTAGGTGGACCCTTTTCAAGTCTTTGATTCAATATTTGGTGAAGCAGATGGATTTTTTGGAGGTCATGGCATGGGTAGAAGCAAAAGCAGGCTTAATCTTGATATCTGGTAATTGTTGCAAATTACTGCATGGCTATTTCCTTTTAAGCACCAATTAGTAGATGCTTTTGAATTTGGGAATAATGTTGTGTTCAGCCTTTAGCTCTATAAATGTCATGGTAGGACCAGTGAGTATTATTGCTAGTGCTTGCTTTAATTGATTCCCCATGGTTGTAAACATAATTTTTTTTTTTTATTTTTTTTTTAAATGTTACAGTTATCTGCAATTTGTCTCCTCAACTACTACTGCAATATTTTTTAATTTTATTTATTTATTTATATATGTATTTATTTTTTGATTTATAAGTCTTGATGTCAGGCACTCAGGCGTCCTAAAATTATAATAAAAAATACTTTGAATTTGATATGAAAACTACAACACTAGCTGAGGTATTGCTTAGTTAGAAGGAACAACTTGTCGTGGTCAACTTTGTTCAATTTTGTTTCCTTTGTTTTCTCCTATCATATTGCTCAAATTTGACGGACTAACTGCAATTTGGTTTATGTTGTAGACTGATTTATCTCCTATCTTATTGTTCAAATTAGCCTTAAGGGTAATCCTTTGTCAGGATTTATTTTTGGAATATCAACATATTGATCTTTATATTAAGTTAGTGTTATAGATGGTTGTATATCATTTCTACAATAGAATATCCTCTATGAAATCTTTGAACATCATGGAGAACAATGGGGAACCTTCATTTTTCCAATTTTCCAGAACGCTGTGATTAATCTAGCAGCACACTGTCTGCAGTCTGTTTCTAACAACATGATGCTCTTAGCTGCTGGAGTTGGGAACCATCATTTTTTGAAGAAATTTTGCCACTTGGGAAACACTTAAATTGATTTATGAAAGGAAAACTGCTACAAAACAGCCACCTTGATGTGAAATGCTGGCATTATATGACACAAAATGACAGCACCTGGGAGTCTCGTTATCCCTTTCTGACATATTCTGCTGATTGTTGAGCTCACCATCTATAGGATAGTCACTAGACAGTTGGATTAGTGAGTCAGAAAATAGGGTTTATAGTAATTGGGAGCTAATCAGATTAGAACCCTGGAAGATCTTGGTATACTGATTTTTATGGGGAAACTGAGAACCAAAATAAGTTGAGATTTAGGAAAGTAGTCACTTTTTGTTGGGTTTAGTCATGACCTAATAAGTTAATGCAATATATTTTACATGTGAGCCCAGTTTTTGGACCGTGGAAATGGAGGAGAAAAAGATGCCACTGACATGCATGACATTGTCTTTGACTCTTTGGTTGTGGTGATGGTTTCTTGGCTTGCATCATTGGCTATTGATATCAGGGTCTGTTATGAATTTTGACTTTTTTTTGTATAACCTTAATATTTGACCATCGATTGATTCAGATATCGGTGCATTTAAAAGACTTTATCCACCTATTTTTTGGGCTGTCTTTTTCCTTCTATCTGAGTCTCTGCTGTTTACTACCCTACGATTTTTTTTTTCTTCTATAGGTCTGATCTTAATTTGACCTTCGAAGAATCAGTGTTTGGAGGAAAAAAAGAAATTGAAGTTCCCTGTTTGGAGACATGTGGTGTATGTGGTGGTACAGGAGCTAAATCGACTAACTGCATCAAATCATGTACCAAATGTGGAGGCAGAGGAAGGATTATGAAAAGTCAGAGAACACCATTTGGTGTAGTTTCTCAGGTAACACTACAACTTTGTGGTAACTTATTAGCTAGTTCAGATCTGTGTTTTGTAAATACAACTTTACAACTACCTAATATATTCTGTAACTTGATGGTGATTTATTTTGCACCTACAGGTAACAGTTATTTCCATTATGCATTTGACATCATGCTCTCTTTTGTCTGTTGATTGCTTCTTTGGGCTTTTTTTTTTTTTGAAGTAGAGGGGCTGAGCTGCCGAGATCTGGGTTAAAAGTTTTTAAGAAGGGACACATATTTAGGTTTTTTTTTTTTTTTTTTTTTTTTTTTTTTTTTTGAGGTGATTTTCTGCATTAATGGACCACATAAGATCTGGTTTGTCTTTCGTCATTCATTTGCTCTGGTCTGTGGACTACTACAAGCAGTTCATGACTTCATGTTATGCAATTTGTAAACAAGGGACTGTTAAAATCAGCCTGTCTAGAGTTAAGGTTATATTATGTGCATCCCTAGAATTCACTTGAAGCAGCAGCCATGTGCACTAGATTTGTTTCCCTACCTTATAAAAAGTAGAAGATAACTCTTAGGAATAGTGTGCTACCAACTATACCCTAAAAATAATGTACAAAAATATGCACATGTGTATTTACTTTTTTACCCTCATTAATATATTTTATGTTTTTTTTTCATTAAACATATCATCAGTTAATTCAAAGTTTTTTTTTTGACAAAAAACTTATAATGCCTTTTTTTTAATAAAAAAAAAATTATATTTCATATGTTATTATTATTATTATTTAAAAAGAAAAAAAATTGTCTGTACGAAGAGGATGTGTATTATCAAGAGACTGTTTATTTTTACTCCTTTGTGGTCGCTCTTCTTATTTACAATCTTGTCGTTCTTTAATTGCAACTATTGTTAAGGTTTATTAGCTTCTTAATTGTACATTATTTGATGGCACATAAACACCGTTATGGAATTTGAATGGGATTCATATTAAATAGTGATATTTGAGCAGATGTTATCAAGAGATATGAAGAACTTAAAAATCCTAAAATCAAGGGAAATCGATGATAGAAAAAAAAAATACTAGTATTAATTAGGGAGAGAATTTAAGAGGAGAAATATAACTAAGTGGTTATTGCTTTAGTATTAGATAGATATAGATACAGATATTAGATGGTCGTAGAACATTAAATAACTTACATTATTAAATTTTTAGCTACAGCGAACATTTCACAAATTATTAATCTATATTACCAAAGCTCACAAAAAACTCAGTTGAAGAAAAATACGCTAGCTAGGCATTATTGAATCATACAAATCAATTAAGAGTTCTAAACTAACAATAACTTAAGATATTAAACGATGCAAATCAATTAAATATTATTTAATAATATTTTTGAAATAACAATGTCAAACTTTTGAGGGTTTTAAAAAATAATTGTCAAGATTTTGGTAGTTTTCTTATACTTATACAAAACCACCACATAGGCACATAAATCAAATAGTACGTATTAAAATTATCAGGTCTACCTTCCAAACCAAAGGTATAAATATACGACAATACAAATTCTCTGCAAGAGCTAGCTCCTTTGTGCACATCGCACACGTAGGCCACCCTAGTATTTAGAATATAATAAAATAATATATTTGTCGATGTGATGATGCTAAATTGCAAAACCATGCTTTAATGGCTGGTAATGTCTGCTACAAATGTCAATTGTGACTTCCAAATATTGGAGTTGAAGAAGGGTCTCAAATGTAGGAATTTCCCTCCAATCATTTTATTATTGGGAAATTAACCTTGGTAACTTTGTACTGTAGGCCATCCTTCAAAATGACCCTCACAACATTCCCGAGAATGACCTTGAATTTAATAATACATTCTAACAAATTGTCTAGTAACTTTGATAATAATTTTTCCTGTAAAGCTTGGTCATATTGAAAAATGACTTGAAAGTAACTGTGCTATCATATTTCCCATTTTCTTGAATAATATTCAGACTTAAATGTATTTCATTGAATTCAAAACAAGATGACCAAAATAAATTAACCTTTTTCTTCTTGGTTAGGAATATCGAATATGTATCGTACTTGGTGGCAGCTGAATGGCTTGTGTAAAAATCATATTTGGGGGTCTATGGATTTCTTATTATTAATGCAAGTTTACATGCTGTAAATGGTTTGAGATTGCTGTCCAGATGGCATAGGCTATATTATAGTGTAATGAGTATTTTTTATGCCTCTGTGGCTCTGCTTCACTGAGTCCTGTAGCCAGGGGTTTAAAGGGCTTATGCATCTACATTGTTTGCATCTTAATTTATTTGTTTGGTATTAGTTTTGTAGACATAAGTGCACAAAAAGCTTATGCTGTATTGTCAGTTCTTGGCTTCTTGCATCATTAGATGTTGGTTAATGTTGTAATGTGCGTGTGTATAGTTAAAAGCATTTGATATGTTTTTGGTAAGCTGTAGCTCATCCAAATCTGAGATTATGGTCTTGTTCCCTAGAAGTTGCATGTTATGTTCATTTTGTAGGTGTCTACATGTCTAAGTTGTGCAGGAGATGGCAAGGTTGTGACTGATAATTGCGCAAAGTGTGGTGGTCGGGGAAGCATAAGATCCAAGCGGACTTTTGATGTAGATATACCACCAGGTGTTGATGATGGGGCTACAATGCAATTACGAGGAGAGGGTAACTTAGATAGAAACAGGTCCACCTTTACCTTTCTGTATTAAATTATTCCTAAATTATATTCAGTTTTATTTTCTCCCTGTCTAGTCTTGATATAATTACAGGTGAGTGGTGAACCTAGTAAATAATGTTACTTGCCTAAGATAATATAGAAAGGGAACCATATTCTGTCACCAGTTTATATGTGGAAAAAATAATTTAGGAACAAGTATTCCCAGTTTGTGATGAATCTTTTGGTATCATCTCTTTTGATTCAAAACTTTTGATTTTAACTGAAAAACAGCTAGTTAATATTGAATTTTTTTTTGGTGAAATAAAATATATGGCTTGGTGGTTTCTTGTTCATGTGCTCTGCTGTTTTATAGTTTTGATAATGTGGTCTTGCATTCCTGATGTTCAGGGAACTGGGAAGTTTAGGATGGGAGTGGATTGGCATATTGATGCCAATGCTGAAAGAGAGTGCTGGGTTGACATTAAGGTTTTGGTGTTCTTTTAATGCAGGGGTATTCGTGGAGATCTGTACTTGGTACTCCATATTAAAAAAAAACATGGAATTTGGAGAGAAGGTCTCAATCTTTTCTCTAGAGTCAAGATAAGTTATACTGAGGCGATATTGGGGACTGTGGTCAAGGTACGTACATTTTTTTTCCCTATCTGTGTTGGCTGTGTATGTTGACTAAGTTATCTGATTAGGGGAAATTAATGTGTAATTGATTTTTCGATTTTTCTATGTATGTAGAATGATTATTTCATATCTGTTTGATGAATTACCTCTATTAAAAATAATTGTATAAAAAAGCTCAAGGCGCACTAGAACAAGAGTGGTTATATTGCACCTTGGTGCACCTCGTTGAAGTGAGGTGCAGTGGTGCACTGTACAAACGTATAAGAATTTTTACTGTAGTGCCCTTCAGATGTGCCTCATGTACGCCTTGGGTGCGCCTCTTTGAATGTGCCTCGCCTAGAGCAAAAATGATGCTCTGCCCTAATCTCTTAGCGCCTCAATGCCTAAGGCGCTCTTTTTTGTACACTGCTAGATAAAATGCTTAAATCTGTGAGTGTCTAATCTGATTTCAGCTTTCTGATTGAGTTGTTTGGTCTGGAAGCAAACTATGTGGCATAGAAACTGAAAGCAACTACTAGAGCCTTAATCCCAATTTGATGGGATCAGCTACATGAAACAGGAGTTTATCTCCAATTTTCAATGCATTTCTTTCCTTCCATTCCCTTGTATCGAATATTGTATGCTCACGTAGACCCAATTTTTTTATATCATCATACCTCCCTCCACCCAAGTCATCGTTGGCCTCACTCGGCTTCTTTTAAAATCCCCCTTTCCGATTCCCTACTTGCTTTACTAGTGAATCTTATGTCTTACCGTACACAACTTTTTATGTCATTCTTATCTCCTTCCATCAAAGCAATGTCCTATGATTCCAGATTTTCTCTGCTTCTTATTATAGTCATGTTTAAATTTCTAGACTTAGAAGGATGTAAATATTTGCATTAGGCATGTAAAGATGTTAATTGTTCACTACACTGCTAACATTTTGACCAACATCAGGTGGAAACTGTTGAGGGTTTGAAGGAACTTTACATTCCCTCTGGAATTCAGCCTGGAGATGTTGTAAAATTACAATCCTTGGGAGTTCCAAAACCTAATGAGCGCTCTGGAAGGGGTGATCATGTGTTTATTGTCGACATTCAAATCCCCAAAAGAATCAGGTTTGGTGCCGGTGTAATCCATGCTTTCCTTTCTTCCCCCAACCCTTGAAATTTTGGTTCTAATTGTTCAACAGTATAAGGGGAAAATATGACCTAAAGAATTAGGGAACAATTTCACTGAAAGTCTGAGATGTTGAATTTATAATTCGAGTAGAGCCCATGTGAGAACAGGTCCCTATGTGAGAACCCATACTTTTATGAAAATAGATCTAAATTTAGAACATGTGGGTAAAAATTTAGATCATACGAGTTCACATTTAGAATGTATGATGATAAATTTAGAACACATGATTCAAAATTTAGAATACATGTTTTCAAAAAAAAAAAAAATTTAGAATACATGAATAAAAATTTAGAATATCCGCATGAGTAATGATTTAGAAGTTAGAGCATCTGATTTGAGAATTAGAACATGTGAGTAAAAATTTAGAAAAACCCGATTTAAAACTTAGAACACATGAGTAAAATTTAGATCATTTATTACTCCCTTCATTTCGTAATAATCGCAGTAGTAGTAGGTGTGACACATAGTTTTAGGAAAATTATAGGGTGGGGGGCCTAAAGGGAAATTTGATAATATAATGTGTAGTTAGTAGGGATGTATGTAATTATTAATAGGAGAGAGAAATAATAAAAAAGTAGTGTGACGTTGGTAGGAGAGAGAAATAATAAAATACTCCACCCCTTATTTTGGTGCCTAATTTTTTTTCCTTTCCCTAAATTGTAAGTATTTATGTACAAGTGGGTGGGGTGCCGGGGGGGGGGGGGTGGATTTTAAATTATCTGGATGGATTCTTTAGTAAAATTTCAACTATGACAAGTCCACTCAAGGTTTTAAAGATAGACAACATACTAGCATTGATCAACAATATATTGTGCTCCCTTTGTTCTTTTTTACTTCCACTATTTGGAGTTTTACATTTATCAATGCACTATTTGGATTTTAAAATATCTGGATGGGCTCTTTAGTAATATTTCAACTATGACAAGTCCACTTAAGGTTTTAAAGATAGACATCATACTAGCATTGACCAACAATGTATTGTACTCCCTTGTGTTCTTTTTTACTTGCACTATTTGGAGTTTTACGTTTATCAATGCATAGCATTGACTGTAAGTATCTTAAATTATCTTTTGGTAAATATTATTAAAATGAAAAATCTTTTGAAGGTATATATCAAGACAGTCTTAACACTTTGAGCTGTACTGTAATCCTAGATGCTCCCCTCTCAATATTTCTGTTGTTATGAATGTTGAAGACTTGAAGTCTTTAGTGCTGTACTGGTAAAACCATAGGTTTAAAAATGTATCTTATAGCAATTATTGATGGCAGTGACAGAGAAAGGGAACTGGTTGAAGAGTTGGCTTCTCTCCAGGCATCCTCTGAAGAATACTCTATTGATGGTAAAAGCTCAGTTGTAAATGTTGTACTACATGTTGGTGTTTATTTCTTTCTGTCTTAAATAATTGTATGCTTAAATTATTCAACTTGTTATAGATAAAAGCAGACAGACTGTACACAAATTAAACCAGAGAGGGATACCTGGGAGATCTTTATTGAAGTCAGTAGGACAGTTGTTTCGGTAAGTTGGCTGTAGTTCTTTGATTTTGTCCCTTTCCATTTAGTTGCTTAGTTTTATATATGTTGCTAGTGACACATTTGCTTGGTTGCTTTGCGTATGCTATTAGTTATATCACATTAAAATTCCTTGATCCCAAAAAATTGCTTCGGTTCCCTTTTTTTTTTTCAAGTTAATGCAGTTCATGCATGATGCTTAGTGGCAGACCTGTAGCTTGTTGGTTATCGCAGATGCTTAATGATATAAAGTCTAATTTTCTAGTATTAAGACAGAAATCTGGATCTCTGTTTGATGAAAAAAAAAATAAAAATTTAAGCATTAAACCAATCATGATGTCGACTCTGTAGTGCATCAGTTTCAGTTTATCAAAAGAAGTTCCCTGTATTTCTTCTTATGATATTCATTTTCTATTTTGGTTACCTATATTAAGCATTTGTTATGTAATGCCTATAACAGCATAAGCGCATAAGAGTTTGTTATATGCCTTCAACATTTTGCTATCTTAGTTTTCCGAATTTCAAAGGAATGCATTGTGACAGTATTAAGTCTATTTGAGCATCTCTTCCATGGCAATTTGAGTGCTCATTTTAATATGTCCAATTTTTCCCTCTGTTTTCTGTACAAAGCTTTGTGGTATGATATTATTTTCAACAGATAAGAAATCTTGTGAAGAAAATACCATTTAATAGCAGTAGTTTGTCTTGTTTATTTATTTATTTATGATTGTTATTTTTAGAAATTGTGTGGCTTCAAATTTTGTCATTGTAATTGTGTAAAACAAGGGTGGAGAACCACGTGCTGGAAGAGCCTGCGACCAAAAACGAAGAAAATATGTAAAATTCTTGATACTGGTGTTCTGTAAAACATTAAACTTAGTATTAATGCATATCTGTAAACGAGAAATTATTTGACAGCAATGTAAATTTGCTGATATACTCCATTAGTCCCAGAATAATCTTAGCATATATTTAAGAGATCTGGCTTGTGGGCTATCAGTTGTGTTATTTTAGTGTCTAAGTAGGTGTGATAATGAGCTACTCCCTTCGTCACCCTTTGTTTGCCCCAGTGAGGTTGGTTGGATGGAATTGATGCGAGACTAATTGCTGGGGCCAGATGTGCTGAATGTTTGAGTAAAGTGTTGATCCCTTGTGGCCGCTTTTAGTGTGAACAATGCTCTGAGGACGCCCACAAAAAGAAAATGGGGCAAAACAAAAGGAAATGGAGGTAGTTGAGTATTGCTATTTCAATTGGAAAATAAATGTAAAAGGATATATTGGTTTCAAAATGGAGAGGTAAGAAATACTCCCTTCTTTCCCGAATACTTGAACACTTTCCATTCTCATCCATTCTAACATAGTTTGAACTTTTTTCATTCTCACTTATCCTAACATAGTTTGAACTCTTTCCATTCTCACCCATGTATAATTTGAACACACTTTTTTTTGGTGGTAAGGTTCTACCAGCTGTTTATTATATTTCCTTTTCTTTGGCTCACTATTTCCTTTTTTCACTCCTACTTCTTTTTCATTAAAATAACCATACAAATATCCCATTAACTCTTGTCACATTTACCATTTCATTAAAATTACAATTGATAACCCTACCACATCTAAAACTTTGTTCAATGAGAAGTGTTCGAACTAATGTGGGACAGAGAGAGTAGTATAATAACAATAACAACAACAACAACAAATTAGTAGGTCTTTTTTTATTTATAAATTAGTGAGTCCATTTAAAAAAAAATGTTAATTTTTTTTGGTACAAATGGAAATAATGGAATGGCAAGTGTTGCTATCATTCTATCATACTATGAAAGATAGAGGATATACTAAAGAGATTGTTTACTGCAATTGATTGTGTTACTTTTCCTGAAGAGGGAAGATATAGTTTCTTAATTTCGACTTTCTCCTTCTTTTTGTCCTCCATTCTGTTGCCTTCTTCACTTATTCTGTTGTTTACTACGAAGGTGATTATATGTTTTGTCCTCCATTCTGTTGCGTTCTAAAATTATTCTGTTGTTTACTACAAAGGTGATTATACTGTTCTCTTAATTTCAACTGTCTTTTATAATTGCCTTCTATTCTGTTGTATTCTTCGTTTATTTCCCTAACTGCTGAATACTCCATTCATAATTGGGTAATGCTAAACTTTGCTGCCTCTATTTTCTGATTGGTAGCTGATTGTTTTTCTTTTTCTTGCTGGTTATTTACAGAAGAGAAAGGCAGTCACGAACTGGTTTTGCATCTACAACTTTGGGAATGACATCCACATTATGCAACCGCGGCAAACTGAATCCTCCAATATCATTTTCGTGCTTTGCTGTATTTTTGTTTACATGTATCTTTACTGTAGCAACTAGATCTAGTTATAGGAAATTCGTCCAAACAAATTCAACTACTCAATTCACAGCAGCTAATCCTGTTAAAAAGAAGCATTGAATGTACACAAATGTTTTGCTTTGCTACATGTTGATCTTTATGGGAGGAGAGCCAGAAATCCCTTTATAGTTTATATTACAAGTGTTGAAACTCGGAAAGGTGGATAATATGGTCCATATTGTAATTCACTTTTGAAAATTTTCCTCTTGATTATTTTATGCTAGCTCTTGTACTCATGAAACTGGATCTGGAAGTACTATTTCTTCATTTTTCAATGTAGAGGTTGTAATTATTCATTCATGTCTAAACAATATTCATTCATTACAATGTATAAAATATAAATATTTGGTTTTATTATCACCTCAATAGTATAAAACTGTAAAGGATGAGCAGTAATTTTAGAAACAAATATTATCATACAAAGGAATCTGCTCTAGGAAGCACCATATATTCAATCTGCTATGACTGAAACTGAGCATATACATCGTATTCAATTTGAGTTCAAAACATTATGACGTAGTATTTGAAATACAATTCTGATCTTCTCTAGGAAGCACTGTATACCAATATTATATGACGAATCAGCTGTATAAGAATAACCACCGAAGTATTATAATGGTATTATAGGCTTCAACCCGATAAAAACAGAAGGGTTGAAAAAAAATGAGACATTCAAGGTGTGCAGCGAGAATGATGTATTGAATTGTAGCTTTAATAAGCCTTTAAACAAAGCTGTTGATTCGGTATGTGAGCTGTGGCATTGAAGCAATCTGATTCTTCTTAAGCTGCCAGAAGTCAGGAAAAGATCAAGGTTGCAGAACTTATTGTAATTGGAAAACTGAGCTTAAATGGATGGTATAAGAGAATACCTGAAGAAAGGATTACGAGGCCTAAGTACATGGATATACATAGAAACATAAACGATATTATTCCCCTGCAATTGCAGATAGACATAGTTAAAGAATCAATTCGCACTGCAGACTAACTTTGTACAGATTAATAATCAAGAAACGGAGAACTTTACCAAATAATACCCCATCCCACACCATTGCAGAAGCAAGGACATTCTTCAGCAAACTTCTCTGCATCACTAGTGTGTTCCCTTCGGGAGATTAAATCACCGTATATATCTGTAGTTTATAGATCCATCAGACGCTGCACATCAGCTCTACATGGATTGGAATGGATCAAAACATCAAACCAATTGTTCTGCACTAGCATTACAAGTATAGTAAGAATTTGATGCTTGGACCTACCGTAAACTGAGAACAGGCTGTTCATTATACCTGCAAAATTGAAGGACACTTAAATGAGAAACTAAGGTTAATAGGACTATTTCATCCAGTAATGGATGAAAAACCTGGAAAAATATTCAGCTCAGAATGAAAACGATACCAATGAACATAATCATATAACGGAGGATGTGTATTTTTGTTGTTTCTTGCAGAACCCAGATTACAGCAAGAACAATAATAAACCCTGCAAGATCAAGAACACTGTTATTAGGCATTTCTATCTGTAACTCTGTACATACGTTCTTTTGATGAGTTTACTGTCATAAATGAAGATTAATTAAATGTTGAGCATACCAACACATAGTCCTCGTAGTGTCCACTGTAGAAAAAGAAATAATTAGTATCCATACAAATAATAGCTTAACACTGTAAAAAGGTTGACAATAAGGTCATGTCATTGTTCAGTATTTATCAAGTCTTTCAAGTCAGGATTTGCCTCTTCCTAGCATATGAAAGTGAGCTTCTCAAAAGAAAGCAATAAGCTTGTGTAGGAAATCTGGAAAATAACATGCAAAACATCCATTACAAATTAATAATGAAATCACTCACATCACTTTCATGGTTGCATCAGACACTGCAGCACAATAACTTTTAGAGGCAGCATTTGAAACAAGAATCTACCATATCTAGATACTCAATACTAATCTAGCTGAATGATGCTTACATTTTTGGCAACAAAAAGAACAATAAATAGAGCAAGGGCTAAACATCCTGCAGCGATTCTGGCAGTCAAAAGATTTGTCGATGCAAGTATTAAAGCCATTCCCCAGAATGATGAGCCAAGGTCTGAAAACAACAGGGGTGTCGTTCAACTCGCTAGCAGAGCATCATATGATAATAGTAAAACTACCCTAATTCCATTCAAGAATCCCATATCAATTCAATTGTAAAGGAAGATTGTGATTTTGAATAGTTATAATGTAAAAGTTTTCAGGTCTTAGTAGTCAATACATCCAGCAGGCAAGATAAACCAATAAACACCACCACGTGTTGTCGTCGAACCACCTTCATTCGCATGTACTTGCATCTCTTCCACCTAGCAAGGAACCAATGATAGAATTTACCAAATACTTAGTAGCTGCAGAAAAGTTAACTAATGATATCTGTCTGCATGCTTGATTACCTCTCATTCAAATGTTAGTCATTAACACATAAGCTTATACTTGAGCTGATTTATGATATTTTTACAGTGACTAAAGAATAATAAGAATGTGACCAACTACGAGTATGCACTTACATGGCCACAAGTGAGTTTACAAGCAATAGCATGGCTTGCTTCATGAAGAAAAACAGTCACGAGCTTAAATGGCATCAGTAGCACCGTTCTCCATAGCTGCAATAGTAACAAAACAAGAGGCACTCACTATCACCAACTATAACCCTTGACGAATAAGTGCATTCAAAAACTGAAAGCTGAATTCGTTATGGATGAGCTTTTAGCCTTGAGGCTAAAATTACCTAAACTCAATGGAGCTATAAACCTAAATGTGTGATATTATGACAGTAACCACAAACTGCCATGCATTTTGTTCATATAACTCATTTCAATCAACTTCCCTATATCCCCATTTATCATTGAAACAAAGTAACATATCCTTTAACTAGTACCTTAAAACGCTCCCTTGCTCCACGTTACATCTTAATTCTCAAGGCTATTACAGTTTTGATCTGAATTGTTTTATAAAAAAACTCCTGCTAATCACACCTTTAGTCAAAGAATGTCATTTTATGACAATGTCCATGAATTTTGCCACCTTATACAGCCACGCTTATATGTTGCCATCATGAGGCTACTAAAGAAACTGGAGATTTATGAAAGAAAATAGTGAAGAAGTATAAAAGTCGAAGAATTAATCAAACCAATTAAATGAAAGGTATTTTTATTAGTCATTCCTTGATTTCATTCACCAAAACAATAAATGAGAAATTTACCTAAAGCTTTAAAGTAGGCCACATCAGTTCAATAACAAAAAAGTTACAAAAAAGAAGTGATTTTGTGACACCACAAAGCACCAATCTATGATATGGACTCATTGGTTATAACTACTTTTGGCACTATTTGCACCAATTCTGTTATTTCTGTTATAACTGTTTAGCTTGTCAAGTTTGTTAGAAGTTAGTTAGCTGTTACTGAATTCTGTTAGAATTGATTTGCAGTAATATTTTGGCTACTCATTTTTATTCATTCAAGAGATCAATAAAATCTGTTCTTCTCTCATTCTATTCTATCTTTCTCTCTCTTCTCTCTATCTTTATAATTTCTGATTATGCAATGATCTTAGATTCTACATTACTCTAAAATAAGAGCCTCAATTTTATCCTGTAACCATTTGAATAAGTTTGGTGAGACTCTAATGGGTGTACTAGAACTTTTTAAAGTTGAGAAAGAAAATGATATAAATAGATTAGATTTCAATTTTGAATAATATTTTCGGTGATTTAACCCTAAAGAACTAATCTGATCCTTTTGTTATTTTTGTTACCTTAAACACCACATTAGTTAACCACAAATTCTTATACTCCCTCCGTCCATAATATAGTTCCTGTTTTTCTATTTTAGAGATCTAAAATGTTCCTATTTTTATTTTTGGATAGTTTGTAAAAACCATTATAGTGAAATTTGCACATGCCTAGTACGGAGTACTTTTTTCCACACTCTCTCTAACTTTTGTCTACAATTGTACTTTTCACTTTTATTAATGTACTTCATCCACTTTTCCTCCTATTTTTTAAATACCTTGAAAAAACACAAACAACTATATTATGAGACTAAGGGAGTATGTGGTATGACCAGCCATCATGGGAGTTATATGTTAGTGTTATAAAGGTTATTCGGTCAGAGATACTTTGTCAATATTGTAGGGGTTACTCGGTGAGAATTACAAGTTTTTTTTTTTTTTTTTTTTTTTTTTACGGTATGTTGTTTTTTTCAAGCGACGAGGGACTCTTATTTAACTTATCCTTTTTTTTTTCTTTTTTCATTTTTTTATATGAATGTGGGACTATTTAATAATAATAAGTATAAAATTATAATCTTTATTATTTTAATTGTTTCTCACTCATTAAAGATTCATTTTTATTAATTAACCTGCCAATTCCAAATAAGATGAACAAACATAATTGGAGAGTACTCCCTAAGGACCATAACCAATACCACACGAGACACGACTTAATTTAACCAACCGACACCCCACCACCTTCAAATAAGAAATGAAAAAAAAAAAAAAAATGCTATCTTTTGAGTTTTGACACTTGAAATTCAAAATTTATACGTCAAGATTCAACCACCATTGTAAAAAATACTCTATTATAATAACATTGATGACAGTGATAGCGTGCCGAACACTGGTACATACTAAATTTTGTTTGACTATATTCACAATTTTATTATCAATCAAACTCAACTTAATATAAGAAAAAACAAATACAAGTAGTAATTCAAAGCTAATTTATTCATACCCATCCATCAATCAAACATATATAGAATCATAAATAAAATAAATAGTGTATTTATTAGATTAAAATTGAAGTTTTATTGATGGGAAAAAAAATGAAAGATCAAATAGGGGTAAGCTTAACTTACAGCAAGAATGACAACAGTACAGACAGCTGTGGTAGTCAAGAAAACAACTTGTTCATGATTGCAACATTTCTTCAACTCCCAATTTGCCATCCTTTTTTTTGGTAAATTTTTTTTCTCTATCCTAAATTTAGCAATATTTCTACTCCAATCTTTATTTGATGGTTGAGTAGAAATAGAAATTATTAATGGAACCTCGAGATGGAGAAGAAGGCTTTAGGTGGGAGTTATCAAATGTATGAATTGATGATTATGGAATTTCGTGACGACATAAGATTACTAAAACTATACTCTGAATTATTAAATAATAATTTGAGAAATTTGGAATTTTTTAAACCAAATTTGTTTGCTGATGGGCTGCTCCCCCGTCAGTTTATGTCTTTTTCTCTCTCCATTCTTTAGCGGGAGATGAGGAAAACTGGAATGGGTGTATTAAAAGGTTTAATGCTAATACTTCTATTTTTTTTTTTTTTTATTTTTTTAGAGAAATGCAAATACTTGTATTTAAAACATTGACGATGCGTAATTAAGTTATATTCTCTTTACCTTATAAAAATACAGCGCTTTTTCCATATAGCCGGACATACATAAAAAACTGATCGATAAACCCAATCAAGTAACCCCTCATCGACCAATTAACGCGACCAGTACATATGAAACTTTGTGATTAACATAAGGAAAATTTATTAGATAACACCTTTTATAACCATTTGGTTGTGAAAAAAGCACCTTATAATTTTTTTTTTATTTTTTTTAATTTTTTTTTTGTTAAAATACACCTAAAACCTTTTTTTGCATGAACACACCTTACCCGATTTCAAGCCATTGACTTGGATTACCAGCATTCACTCGTCACGTGAGACTCACGTGCTCAAAATACCCCCTTTCTCTCTCCTCAAAGCCACCACAACCACAACCCCTAGCCGCCATCACCGCCCACCCAAATAACAAAAACCCACTCGAAAAATCATATCTTTATTTCTCCTCCATTTTCATTCTTTCCTTAAGATCATCAACTTCTGCAACTTTTTCTTAGACTTAACCAATGGAGCAAGAATCCCTAGCAAAAACCCACATCAAATCCACCACAAATTTGCTGAATTTAATCTTGTTCCTAATGGTTGGGGTGGTCACGCTTTGCCGTGGATCGTAGTGCCGGTGTGCAGTGTTGGAAGAGATTAAGATGAAGAGGATGGTTGTTACAGATGAAGAAAGGGAGGGGGATTTTCTCAAGTAGGTTTAGAGTGATTTGGGTGGGCGGTGATGGCGGCTAGGTTGATGGGTGGTGGTATAAGCGGTTGAGAGTTTGGCGGCTAGGGTTGGCTAGGCTAGGTTGTGGTTGTGGTGGCTTTGAGGAGAGAGAAATGGGGGTATTTTAAGCACATGACCCTCACGTGAGGGGGTCAACGCCGGTATGTAACACCCTAAAAATTACTTTCCTTTAAAATACCCGTTTTGCCCTGTTAAAAACTCAAAATAGGAAAATCTAAGATATTACCGCTACCATGAAAACGGCTAAGGCAACTATCAAAGACACACAGCGGAAGACTATCTTTAAAACCATTCAAAATAAGTCAACTTAAAAGTCAACCAAACGAAAGTAGAGTCAAACGAAAACAACCTACAACTTGGAATCATTGTAGACCCTTATTAAAACCAAATAAGACTTGAAAAACTTTGCGTTAGTTAGTTTCACATGCATAATAATATTATAATCAATAAAGCAATAAATTACATCATAGTTTTATGGAAACTAAACATGATTCGCTTTTCACTCATGCCCACTATAAACATGCTTCATCACCTGAAAAGCTCATCTCTACTTGTCCCCACTACTCGCCATTAGAAATGGATCGTTGTTAGGCCAAAGTAAAGACAAAGCCAAACAAACACACAAATGCACAATTAGCAAAGCTGAGTACGTAAGTGTAAATAAAACACACTAATATGCTTTCACCCTATCGTCACACAACTTACCTTGTTGCACTAGTTTACAAGCATACAATATATAATATGACCCTCAAATAAATAACTAATTTATTTATTCATCTTGATTACGCATCGAACGGGTTTCCCTAACCTGCCCTAATAAGGGGTACTAACACAGGAGCTAACCGTGCCAGTATAAAAGAACCACTCGTAAGTGGCGGAATTCCTGCGCATAATAATAAAAAGGAATATACAGCGTCCTGTACTCCCAGTAGAAGTTATGGTTAAATATAAAACCCCATAACTCTACCCATGTGTTCATACTCAAGGTATATACGTTCCAAAAGTTTTGGTGCATAATCTCTTTCACTTTACGTTGTTTTACATATTTTTTAGATTTGGTGATGACTCTCAAACCATAACACAATCAATCAATATAATTATTCAAATAATTAAACATACCAATTTAATTGTTGAATAATTAGTGACCACATCATTACTATTATTTTAAAACAAGAAACTTAAAACAAAAGTTAGAGTGCCACGTCACCTCTATTTTTTCCTAGGTATTTTTCTCCTTTTTTTTTAATTTATTCTTATTTTTATGATTTATCCTTCAGTTTCCTTCACAAAAAGACACAATGTTTCATACAATCAGCCCCTCAAACGACGCTATTCTCTTTCAGTTCCTCTATTTCAATTATTTATAAATACTAAATTCATTCCCAATTCGTCACCGGTATTTTATCAATTCTCTTTCTCTTTTCTTTCTGACAATCTCTTTGATTTTTTTTCATGATGTTTTCTAATATCCATTCCCCTTTAATTTCTCATATTTTTAGTCAATTTTAATGTTTTAATTGTCTTTGAACTTTTTTTTTCCATTATGTAAACCATAATAAAAATTCCTTTTCAATAAAAATTAAACATAAAAACACTTAAGCAGCTCCTTCCTCATGCTTATAGCATCAATAAAATTTATATAAACCATAATAAAATTCCTTTTCAATATTCCAAACCAAATTAAACATGTAGTTTAATTAAACACTCACTATCATGGCAATATTAAAATTGTGGTTCATATGCAACATGTCAAATTAACAATTTCCAATCATCAATCCAATAAATAATTTATTTCAACCAATCATGCTTCACAAATAATTCACCAAAACCATTCTCTATTCAATTAATCCAATTCATATCACCAATCTCATTTGAATTCAACCATTCCAACCAATTCCTAGCATGACACTAACTTGGAATCACTTAATTAAATCCTAGCATGTTTCTACACGCTTAGTAAATTTCCGAGTACGCGTACGTACCTCAAATAAGCTCTTAAAGTAGCCAAGAACGATAGAACAATTCCCGAACCAAGTCTCCTACATAAAGGAACAATAATACTATATTAATTACCCTTGTATACACAATTTCCAGCAACTTAAACTTACTTTAGACAACTTAAAATGATCTGAAAATTATTTTAAAACCCTTAATTAAACTCTTCTTTAATGGGTAATTATACCCTTTTTATAAAAACACCAAAAATAATACTTTAGGCAAAATTCCAGCATTTTAGATTAATTAAAAACCCTTCAAAACTTCACTAAAACATCACTTTTATGCTTCATTAATCCATAGAATCACTAGATATATAACAGCCCCAATTAAATTTATATTAGAACCCTAAAAATCCCATATTTCATAAATTAAAAGCCTAGGTTTATAAATTACAAAATCTGAAAATTTCAAACACAATTGTAATATGAAATTATGAGTTTAAACCCTCAAAATCATGAATTTAATACTAAAAATATAATATTCATACTATAAAATCAAAACCCAAAACTAATATATTTATAATTAAACACGTAATAAAAACAAAGGAGGAAGAAGAGAATAAGGAAGGCCGGCCATGGCGACGGTCGGGCTGGTGGTCGGCGCCGGTTTTTGGCGGGCAAGGGAGGCGGACAGACAGCGGCAGCAGTCGTGAGCAGTAGCTCACGTATGGAGGAAAAGGAAAGAAAGAAAAAGGAAAGGAAAAGGAAAATAAAAGGGATAAAATAAAGGAGAAAGAAAATAAGACTAACCTTTTGTGAGGGAAAATTTTGGAGATTGAATGAGTATTTATAGTGTAGGGTTGTTTAGGGTAGGTTTAGGCTTTATAAAAATTATGCACTTGAATAATATAATAGGTAGCCCAAATGTAAAAATAGAATGATTGGGTTTATTATGAAGATGGACTATATTCGGATTAAATACTTATTAACCCAAAAATTAAACCTTGTATTGTTTAAATCCCATAATAAAAATAATTTGACCCAAAATTATATTTTACAAATAAATAAATAATTTATAAAATACATTAAAAATACGGGGTATTACACGGCAAACCAAGTCAATGGCGTAAGATGTGTTATCGCAAAAAAAAAAAAAGGATTTAGTAAAGGTGATCAACATTGGCCTGACCCGGTCCAAAACCCGAAAATAGGTTGGGTTTAGGCAAACTAAAAACACATTTTTAGTTAAAGGCTCGAAACTTGTCTGAAAAAAGCCCGCTTTGGCCTGACAAGCCCGCTACTTTTTGTGGGCCGGGCACGACTTATCATGTTAAGGCCCAGCCCAGCCCAATTTTAATCACCTCTAGGATTTTGGTGTGTTTTTTAAATAATAATAATAATAATAATAATAATAATAATAATAATAATAATAATAATAATAATATTAATAATTGTTGTGGGTACGGTTTGGCGGCGTCTAGTTTCAAAGGTGGGTGCTATTATGGTTGGTCATGGGAGTTATTTTGATGGTCTTCAATTTGGTGTTGGGATCTCTTCAGGTGGTGAGGCAATTCTTCATGCAGTGAATCGGTTGGTTGAGGACCGTGGTTTTGATGTTGGTCTTTCTATGTTGTTGGTGGATTTTCAAAACGCCTTTAATCTAGTTGATCGTTCGGTCATGTTACGTGAAGTACATCGCCGTTGTCCAGGCATTTTGCGATGGGTTGAATTCTGCTATCCTAATCCAGCCAGATTATATTATGGGGACCAAACCTTATGGTCATCTCAAGGGATGCAGCAGGGTGATCCCCTTGGTCCTTTTCTTTTTGATTTGGTTTTACAATCCTTGGTTTGTAAAATCAGAGAGACTTTTAATGTATGTCTTCAGGCTTTGTATTTGGATGACGATACTATTATTGATGACACGTTGGTAGTGGGGAAGATTTTACAGTTGATTATGGAGGAAGGGCCTCGTTCTGGGTTACGTCTTAACGTGGAAAAAACTGAAGTTTTCTGGCCTATAGAAGACCCTTGAAGCAGGCTTGAGGGTGTCTTTCCACCTAATATTGCTCGACCTTTGCGTGGTGTAAAGTTGATTGGTGGTCCCGCTAGTTCCGATTCTGGTTTTAGTGGTGAGCTTGTGATGCAGAGGGTGACCAAGACCATTGCCCTTATGGATAAGGTCACTATGGTGGATGATCCTCAGTGTGAGCTGTTGTTACTTAGGGCATGTACCGGAGTTTCTAAACTCTACTTTGCATTGCGTACTTGTCCTCCTAGTACTTTTGAGGCGGCTCAACGCACTTTCGATGGGGCTTTTCAATCTACCTTGGAGCGTATTGTTACTGCTTCGGGGCCTGGATTTGGCGACTGGCAGTGGCGGCTTGCCACCTTACAATTTGCGTTTGGAGGGCTTGGTGTTTATTCCTAGGGGTGTAAATGAACCAAGCCGATCGATAAACTACTCGGGTTCGAGCTCAATTGAAGCTCGTTCATGTTTGTTTATTTGATAAATGAGCCGAGCTTGGACAAATTTTGTAGCTCGTATAATAAAGGAGCTTGAACACGAACATAGATATGCTCGTTCAGATAAGTTCATGAACAGCTCGTTTATTTATGTTTGCGAACTACTCGTTTATTTATATTCATGAATTATTGTTTTTTTCACAATTGTTAATTTAATTCTTAGGTTTATAATTAGGATTTAATTATTATGCTATTTTTGTAGAGTTTCAATTGTCAAAGTACAAAGCTCGTTTATTAGAGAAGCTCATTTATTACTAAAATCATGTATGAAACGCTCATTTAATAAACGAGCCGTTCACGAACCATTCGCGAACATATAGTGTATTAAATGAGCCAAGCTTGAACAGATTTTTGAGCTCACTTGAAAACTCGGGATCGTGCTCGGATTCGCCTAAGTTAATTGAACTTGAACATGAAAAAAGGTAGTACTCGGCTCGGCTCGACTCATTTACACCCCTATTTATTTCGCAGGTGATGTTCGTCACTATGTTTTTCTTGCTTCTCGGTTACAGTCTGCTGGGTTGCAGACACAACTTCTACAGCATGCTGGTGTTGGTCTTGGACAAGCCTTTGAGGATGTGCTGGGTCTGTTTAATGGAACAGTGGAGTCTGACATTTTGAGTAATCTTAGTGAGGTCATTGCCCCTAAACTCATGAAGAAATTGGCAGATATATATTTCACAAAGGTTACCGCTTCTGCGGAATCTGCTTATTCTTTGACTTCTCGGAATCAGCATTATGGAAATCATAGCAAGGAGATCACACCTCTGCTTGGCTTAGGGCAGTCCCTATTTCGGGGTTGGGTTAGACGATGAACATCAAGACTTATCGCTGTGTGTTGTGCTACCGGTTGGGTGTTCCATTGTTCTCTATCACGACGTCGTGCTCTGCTTGTTCAAGGGTTTTTGCTGGGGATATTTTCGGTGATCACGCGGTGTCTTGTGCTGGTATTATGGGCATTAAACATCGGCATAACGTTGTTCGGGATACCCTTGTTGATGTTTGCTATCGGTTAGGGATTTCAGCTAAAAAGGAGGTGGACATTAGGTTATCTGGAGGGAACGACGGGACTCTCAGGCCTGCAGATGTGTTACTTTATTCATGAGATCGTGGTCGCGACGTCTGTGTTGACTTGATAGGGTCTTCTCCATTGACACAATTTGGGCTTTCTGACTTTGTTACTGGACGGGTAGTGACTGATGCGGCCAATCAGAAGCGGGTCAAGTACGAATCTAGTTGTCGAGCAATTAAATATGGCTTCCTTCCTTTCTCTTTCTCTTCTCTTAGGGAGTTAGAAAAGGAGGCTGTTGCATTACTGAAACGTATCCAGAAGTTCTCGAAGATTCAGGACATTGGGGCGCGTGCTGCAGCTCATATCTTTACTAGGATCGGCTTTTCTATAGCTAGAGGAGTGGGGGCCCAGATTATATCTCGCCTTCCCACTAATTTTCTATAGGTTGTATAATTTTGTATATTTTTGAATATAATAATAATAATAATAATAATAATAATAATAATAATAATAATAATAATAATAATAATAATAATATTACTTGGGATACAATTGATGTGTTGGTTGCAATCCTAAATATTGCGTTGGCATGCTACCGCAACCCCATTGAAATTTGATGGTGGAAGACTAGTTTAAGATTTTTAACCTAAGCGTTACTATTATTAACAGAGCTTAAAACACGAATTTATACAATTCAGTGCATTGGTAATTCTAATTGGGCTTAAAGAGGTTTGAGATCACTTTTCCTCACATTCGGAAGTCCATAATAGCCTCCTCTTTTTTTTTTTTTTTTTTTTTTTTTTTTTTTTTTTTTGAGAAGTAGTCCACAATAGCTTAGATTTTATCTAGTTCGTAGACTCATAGTAATGTAATTGTCTCATCATTGCACTATTTGGTCAATTAAAGGAGCAAAAAATAGATGTGCACAATAGTTACCTCTCAACCCCCTTATTATTATTACACCATCATTTCCACCAAAAAAAAAAAAAAAAAAAAATATATATATATATATATATATATATATATATTATTACACCATCATCATTGCCTTTACCCCCTAACTACCTAATCCATTTTCATTTCCACTATTAAGAAGCTTTCGTATAACACCATCTTACAATCATAAGACCACTTTTGTGAATCATTGTAAGCATATGTCCCTATCCAGAATTTTCTCTCCTCTTAATTCATCCCACCTACAAGGCTACAAGGTAGTCATATATGATGGTAAGGCGATCTTATTTAAAAACTTGTATTTATTAGTTTGATTTTTATCATCCCTTAAACACAACACCAAAATTCCAAAATAAATTGCTACTTTCAGAGATAGAGATTTTGTAAAATTTATAATCCAGTATTTTGATTTATGAAGATGGTGTAATGGATGTTAAATGATGACTTCCACAAAGTGATGATAATTTTGGACAAACAAATATTGAATAAGCTTTACAAGCATATAAATTATTACAATTCCTAATATACTGTAATAAATCATCTACCTTCATCTACAGAAGAGAGAGAGATGGAATTTCTTGAAAAGTCTTCAACAGCAGTGCTCCCTGTTGTAGTCTTGGTGAGACCGGAGGACGAACTACTAGGATTAGTTTTGGTGAAAGCAGAAGAGCTAGTTGGTCCAATCCATCGGCGACCATGAATTCCAGGTTTACCTGGCTGAGGCAAACTAAATGACTCACTGCATAAAAGCAGATGAACAGAGCTCATGGCTGGCCTCTCAGCAACAGTCGCTTGGCAGCATAGCAGCCCAAGTTGAATGCACATTGCCGCCTCATCTGGATTGCACTTACCAAGGCTAGCATCAACTAACTCCAGGCTCCTCCCTTCCTGGAAGAGCTTCCATGTCTGCACAGACAATTTTAGAACTAAAGATTTCACATCTATTCAGAAAGCGGAATGAAGTAGCTAACAGTATCTCTTTGATGCTAGCTTAACAGTAACATAGTTGTCTAAGGAAGTTTCTATAAGTATGAAGTATGAACCAATATGTCAACAATCAACTATAACCTTCATTAAGTATTGCACATATAAATGAATATCTTAAATACATATTTTAGAATTAAGAGGCCTTTAGTTTATTTGGCCTTGTGCATTGCATAGACCGGATTTCCTACAAGGACTAGACCATGAGCAAGATCCACATACTGAGCATTAGACAATGCCTCATGCCCTCATCAGAAATATTATCTTCATTAAGATCAGTTCAGATTAGACAAAGAGCTTTGCACAGTAAAATTGATAGTAGAATTATATAGCAGATTCAGTGTTTTGCCTATAATTCTGTAACACATATAACTTCATGTTAGGTTTTACGTCTATAAACGTTTTGCATTTTCTGCGATCAGTATATTGTTAGAACTCTTACAATTAATCAAAAGGTAGAAAGCTCCTGTTTCCCTCTTTTATGGCACCTTCCCTAAAGCATATTTGTATTTGTGCATCACTAATTCTCAAGCAATAAATGATACTCTACCTTCACTCTCATTTAGTTGTAATATTTTGGCTTTCACGTTTCTCAATGCATAATTTCAACCCTTTAAATCGCTAAATAGAAAATTTAAAATTATAAAAATTTGATGTTGTAAAATTAAATTGAGACTAATCTTTCTAACAAGAACCCATATGATTATGTTTTGTCTAACATATAAATCAATAAAAGTGGTCAGGGGGGAGAACAAGTGCTGTCATTCAAATGTTGCAACTTAAAGAGAACAGAGGAAATATAATCTAGGAAAAGGTGTACAAATTCCACATAATGATGACTTTTTCAGATATATTGTAACCAGAATAAGAACTTACATAGCTCAAGAGATCTGCCTTCTCTGCACCAAGGTTGTCAACAAAATTCTTTCTTCCACTTACGATCTCCAATGTCAGTACCCCAAAACTGAACACATCCGACTTCACTGACAAAATTCCATTCATTGCATACTCAGGTGCCATATACCCGCTGCAATCATAGACAAAGTTTCTTAATCAGCATTTAAGTAAATATAAGAATCGATCAAATAAAGAGCCAAGCATGGGGATCATGAGCTGTACAAATGAAAATTAGTTCAAAGTGATAAAAAGTTGCTTCCAATTACTCACTAAGTACCGGAAATCTTGAGCGTATCCAAATGGGTGCCTTCACCAGGAAATAACCTGGCCAAACCAAAATCCGATATCTTAGGATTTAATTGATCATTAAGCAATATGTTGCTGGCTTTAATATCTCTATGAATAATCCTTTCAGGAGCCTCTTCATGGAGGTAGAGAAGTCCTCTAGCAATACCAGTTATGATTCTGTACCATGTAGCCCAATCAAGGACTGATGAGTTGTCTTTCTCTGATAAAAATTTAGCACTATATTAGCTCAAATCAGTGCAATCAGCCTCACTGAAGAGACTTGTAGCAGAATTTTCTAGTCAGAAAGGCATCTTACTGAAAATAAAATAATCAAGGCTCTTATTTGGAAGATACTCGTACACAAGCATTTTCTCAGCTCCCTCTATGCAGCAGCCAAACAATGTCACCAAGTTTTTATGCTGAAGTTTCAACAGTAGCTTCACTTCATTAGTGAATTCTGTAACACCCTGTCTAGAGTTTACTGACAACTTTTTCACTGCTACTTCTAGTCCATTTGGCATCAGTCCCTGAAGTTCAGACCCGGATGAGTTTAATGTTTCCGCTTCTGAATGCAGAGAATTGTCTTTCTCAGATCCAGCAAATAATATACAAGTATTGATTAAGCAAATAATATCAATCATTGCCTTAGTTGATGCTTAAGCAGGACTATAGAAGATTTTCTACAAGTAAATCTGCTAGTAATAATATCAATTGTAGTATTAGAATCTGAAAATTTTGTTAACTGATAAACAACATTATTCAGAAGAGGCCTCTAATCAAAAAGAAAAATGCAGCTGGTGGATAGTCTACAGGGTACAGACTTAAGGTAATGAAGATCAAGGTCAGCAAAGTAGTGGCATTGTCCTAACTCCTAATAGTAAATGCCAATTGTGCCATTGGTTGTGAGAGATCCATGGTTATAGAGGATGCCGAAGCACATGAGAGGGAAGAATTTAATGTCCTGTTGATCTCATTAGCCATCGCTATATTTTCATTTGCTCTAAAATGACCTGTTATTAAGCAACATGAATTATTTCTGCACCTTTTATCTCCTTGACATATCAGTCTAGATACTGCCCTATAATGCTCAAACTCACTCCTTAAAGGAAGATAAAAATGCAAAATCTTTTGAACAATAGAACAATATTTAAGGCTTGTTTAGATTAAGGGAAAAAAAAACAGATGGAAACTGTAATGAAGTTAATCAAAACATTACATCGTAATGTTCCATACTTCCATTAGAATTCAAGGAACAGATATATAAGCCTATGGTATAGAACATGCAGCAAAATATTTCATATAAAGCAGAAAAGAATATCTTAAATACGTAAGCACTAACTCAGACAACACTTGGTTTTACAATCGAAGGCATCTAAACTCCACCATCTGATACAAGCTCAAGGGTATGTATTGAGGTGGAATTAAGCATCATAGCTGAAACGTTAAATCATTGCCAGCTGCTGAAGAGGAAAGCTCTGAGCCAGAGGTGGTTGTGCAGGGGACCTGAGGTGGCAGGGCTGCAACCTATTCAGCAATATTCCCATAAATATGCTTTCAAATGAACGGATTTCAGTCAAGAATTTTGTGTTTGTTTAGCTTTCTATTTTGATTTAATCATGTTCATTCCTTTCCATTTTATGTGTCATTTTGATTCAGTTACTTTCCTTTGTTCAAAAAAAAAAGTTACTTTCTTTGTCATAGCTTAGGTATGGGCACATTTTATCATAGCACTGGTGTTGAGAGCTATAAGTAAATGAGAAGATGTAACATGATGATATGATCGATAAAATTATACCTTCTTATCATTCTCTACCCTCTCCATGTTTCTCTCTAGGAGTCACTGTTACATGATTTAGCATCCTCGAGTCTCAAGATTCCCTTTTTCTTCATAAATTATCTCTGGATTAATCCAAACTATTCTCTATCCTAGAAATTAGGATCAAATGATCAATTCTAGCTTTATATAAATATGTAATACAGTGCTTGAAGTTTTATCACCATCATTATATGTTGTTTCTTTTTTGGTCAAATAATTTTAGTTCCTTACAATTATGTTGCATAAACAAAAACATGCCAAATGAAACCTTGGACCATCTACATTAGGTCTTGATCATTTCATCTCTAAGAGAAAGTTCAAATAGATTAGGACCAAAAAATTGATATAAGGGCTATTGAGACAATTTCTCAAATAAAAATATAATTGACATATTCAGTTTAATTCATATTATTTGCAATAAGAAAAAGTCATAGAATAGGAGTTAATCACTATTGAATTTGTAGGACTACAGTTTTGAAAGATTTAGCAAAATAAGTATATTGGTATTTATTAATTTATACAGGAGACATGAAGCATAATCAATCCAAAAAAAAAAAAAAAAAAAAAAAAACTTATTACATTCACACTTACCCTGAGAAAAAATCCCCGTCAACTGCTTTGAAATATGAAGAAGTTAAACTCTAACTATTAATAAATCAAAATTATAACTGAGGTCATAATTCAATTCCTACCCTGACACAGTTTTGGGGGTGAGAATTCTGAATTCCTTTATCCTTTTTCTGTATTTAGAACATAATTTACATATGTAGCTACTATGCTAGTTTTACCGGCCGGCAAGATGCCACAATTTAGCAATATGTTACGACATTCAATATTATAATAATATGACATTTAAATTGTGATTTGTTATGACCTTAAAAAGTAATGACAACGAACTTAAGTTTTGGATCCAACAAACTAAAGATAAATCCTTTTTTTGTTTGGTGAATTAAAGATAAATCATTAAATAAAAGATAGCAATAGTTACTAATGAAGGTGACTGAAAATACCTTAAAAACAGGTCCAAAACCACCATGACCTAACAAATTCGTTACGGAGAAGAAATTGGTTGCAACCTGAAGAATTCGAAGCTCAAAAAATAGCTCAGAAATTTCTTCGGCTTCAGCAGCAGATTCATGGCGAAACTTCCACTTTTTAAGGCAATCACAAAACCTTGAAAATAATACTCCCATCTTCAGTTGATCACAAACTTTTGTTTTGTACAATAACATGAAATTTATACTCGTAGTTGTTGTAGATTTTGAAGTTCCAATTTTATCTATTAACTTCAAACATTTTAAATGATGTCCCCACGAGGCAGGTTAGGGTTGATTGACTCCATTTATTTATTTATTTTTGGTCAAATAAACTCGAGGTTAATTGAATTAAGATACGTCTACTTGTTGTATTTCTAATTTTTCAATAACGAAACTTCTTCAAGATTTAAATATAACTACACTTGGTGATCTTGACGTTGACTCCATGACCTCACTTTCTAAATTTGGTACAAAGTCAAGGAGCAATTTATAAAAAGGGACCCATGTTATAAGGTTTGATTAACGAGTCAAAACTTCTAATGTGAGTAGAGGGGTCATTTCGGGTGTCTGTGTCGGGTTCAGTTAGGACAAATTGGATCGGGGCGATTAAAATTTTGAGTGATACTGAGTACTAAATTATTGTGTCTATACAGGTTGTAATTTAAATCGGGTGTTTTTGGATTAGTTGATCAGGTTAATTTTTGAAACCTCTAAATGTGAGTGCCCAATTTGGGTTGACAATTTGATTTTGCATTAGGTTAAAGAAAAATTTTAAATTACCACCCAAAAATGTATCCATTTTTAAAATAACCACCCGTTTAATTTTTATTTTTATTTTACCACCCCTTACATTAAAAAAACCACTCAAATTACCACCCATTTTAAAATTCCGGTAGATTTCTGTTATGTGGACCCACCCAACGGCTAGTAACGGCTATGTCTAAGCATTACAATCAGCCCTGTCTTCACTCCACCTCCCCATTAAACCAATTTATTGAGTACAAGACAACCTAAAATAAAAAAAGTAAAAAAAAAATAATAATAAAAAAAAAAAACCAACAGCTTGCTATCTGAATTGTCACTACTACTGATCATCTTCTTCCTGCCACCACTAAAAGTCGTTGGGTGGGGTCCATATTAAAATAAAAATTTTAATGGGTGGTTATTTTGAAAATGGATACATTTCTGGGTTAATTTAAAAATTTTCCTTAGGTTAAATGGTTTATTTGGACAATGGGTTAGTTTAGGTCAATTTTAAAACTAGAGAATCAAATTGGTTCAATCGTATTTTGAATTTTTTTCAAATTAGGTCGAGTTCTAACCAAGGAAGGCCATATTATGTTTTGGTTGAAATTAGGGGTGAAACTAATGCGGTTTAAAACCAAACCAAACCGCAAACCCAACCAAATTAGAAATGTGGTGCGGTTTTGGTTTTTTTTTTTTTTTTTTTTTTTTTTTTTTTTTTAATATGGTTCGGTGCGATTTGAGGAATTCCTAAACCGAATTAATATGGTTTAGTTTTGGTTTTAAGATTTGAAAAACAAAAACCGAAATCCAAACCGAATTATGGTCCATATCCAAATTATAGCCTAGCCCAAAACTAAATTCTACCCTACATATATAAAACCAAAAAATAATAAAACTTGTGTTTTTTTATGTCCTAGAATGTCAATCAATGTGGGCGATGTTGGAGTGAATGACCAGTTAGATGGAGAAAAAAGGAAAATGATGAAAAATTTCGGTGTGGTTCGGTTTTCTTTTGAAAAACCGAATTTAAAACGGTGTGGTTTTGTTCGGTTTCAATAGTAATATGGTGTGGTGTGGTTTGAAAAATCCCAAAATCGAATTAATGTTGTTTGGTTTCGGTTTGGGCTATAAATCACACCGCAAACCGAACTTTCACCCCTAGTTGAAATGGGCAGGTTGTAAAAGAGTTTAACTAGGTTAAACATGTTTTGATTCATATTAGACCAGAGCTCTTAAATAGAATTGCCTCACATTATTTTATTGAGGACCACTAATATTAGGATCAATATGTTTAAATGTTGCTATTTTAAAACAAAGTCGTTATATTAATTAAAAAAAGTCAATATACTTTTTTTTAATATTTTTTTACAAGAAGAAAAGGGATTTCACTAATAAGATATAGTTAAACGCCCAAACAAAAATTAAATAATTCTTAAAAAATCAAGAATTCTAACACGGGTACATAACACCTTAAAACTAAATATATTACATAATTGATCAACAATCGCCTTAATAAAAAAAACTTCATGTAAAGCAATACATTTGTGAGTTAATAGTGATTCACCTTAAAATTCACTGATGTGTAGTCGTTTGAATGAAATTACTCATGTGGTCATTTGGATTCTTATAAAGATTTTATATGAAACCCTATATCTTCAATTATTCTAATAGATCTTCAATTATTCTAGCCATGCAAATAGAAAATGAAAGTAAATACAAAAGAAAAATCATTATCTCAAGTATAAGATCTATTTATTGAAAGCAGTTAAAAGGTTTTTGGAGTTTAGCACCGGTAAGAACATTAGTTGATGCCCCTACAAATATTCACAATTGAGACCCAAAGGAAAAGTAGTAGAGATGGAGAGAAAAGAGGGAAGGAAAACCTTTTAAAACAAAAAACCTAGCAATTGAGGCTAGGATAACCAACCTAAGGAAAAAATCTTAGAGAAAACCAATAAAACCCTCCCAAGGAGAAAACCTAGAGGAAACCAAGGTTATTATGCTATAATAAACGTTAGTGTGTTATAATAAAGGTCATAAGAGTTTAATATATTTTATAATGACTTTTAATATACTGGTCAATCAATCAATAACATAACATAATACTAAAACAGACACCATGAATGACACGTGTCATTTCCTAGTGTTGTTTTTTCCGTCCAAATCCCTTTCCTTTTTTTTTTTGTTCCTTTTTTTAGTCAATACCATTAATTACCTATTATAAGTTATGCACAAAAAATTCACCAAATCATATAATATAATTGTGATTATTTTGATTCATATACTTTTCATTTCTGCAATTAATATTTTTCATTCTAGGTATGTAATTTTAGACTATTATCTAATGTAATTTTAAATAAATATAGAGTTTCAAAATGTTTAATGTACAAACCTAAAGTAAAATTAAATTAACTTAGATTAAAAATATACATCTAAAAGTTAAAAAAAAAATTCCAAGTAAAATCAATACTAAATTAACAACAACAACAACAACAACAACAACAACAACAACAATAATAATAATAATAATTTTTGGTGCAATTTGGGTGCAGGCAGATTTTCTGTTTTCAGGCAGCTTTATAGAGGTTTAAGTGGAAGTTTTCAAGTCATTTTCTGGTCTCTTTGGAGGTTATTTGTAGCGTATGTTTGTGTTGTATTTAGTAGTTTTTGTCTCGTATCGGCTTTTTTGGTGTTTCTTGCGGCTTGGGTAGTTTTGGGTGGTGCATGTGTAATACCCCGTATTTTTAATGTATTTTATAAATTATTTATTTATTTGTAAAATATAATTTTGGGCCAAATTATTTTTATTATGGGATTTAAATAATACAAGGTTTAATTTTTGGGTTAATAAGTATTCAATCCGAATATAATCCATCTTCATAATAAACCCAATCATTCTATTTTTACATTTGGGCTACTGACAGGCTAAAGTCGTATCACCTAATCAAAAGTATTACCTAAATCCTCTAACTAAAGTAGATAGGGAAGTAGGGTCGAATCCACAGAAAAACTGGTCTTTCTATTCCTAATTAATCTAAGCAATCTAATTTATTAAGTAACAAAATAATATTAATTGAAGGGAAACTAAACTATGAAGATTAAGGGTAAAGAGAAAATCAAGGATTAAAAGCCTAAGGCATAGGTTCACCAATGAATAACATTCCAGGGTAAAACATAATAATCAATCATCAAAGCATCAATTAATCAGATCATAAAGGGCTTTCGCTACGTATTACAATCACATAATTAATCTACCGGTATTAAATCTCATCTCTCGAATCTCGACTTAACCATTTATAAATTAACCTGCCTATTGAAACTAAGCCTAAATATCAATTCTCATCTCTCGAATCTCGAATCAATATTGCTAAACTCATACATAAAAGATCTGCGCAAATCTGGTTGCATAGCATTAAATCAATCAATAGGAAATTAATCAAGCATTAACAATCAACAACAATAAATTACCCCTTCATATTATTTATGGATCCCCACAAACCCTAGAAAGAAAACTACTCACACATAATTAAATCTAAACTTAAAAAAGCAATTAAAGAAGACATGATGAATCAGAGAAATAAAATTATTGAAATTAATAAAGAAGAAATCGTTACCAAAGTTAACGGAAATAATGAGTTGAATTAAGAACAAAGAGTAAGGTTGTAGAGAGAGAAAATAAAACTAAGTAGAGAGAGAAAGTCTAAGAGAAGAGGTAAAAAGAGAATAAAAAAGATAAAAGAGATGCTAAACTTGCTTAACGAAATCGTATTTATATTCAGCAAGTTAATCCTAAACTAAAACGACTAATGATGCTCTAAATCTCTATCAGGGACACGCGCTGGGACCGCACTGCCCGATCAGACCCGCCTTTTTGCTATCATGAGACTTCTCTTGCGCCCGGTCGGCACGCGAGCTCGGGCGAAGGACTCTTTTCTTCTTCCGGCCGGCGTGCCTTCGGGCGGGACCATACTTGGCCGGGCAAGGCCACTTGGGCTATCTTGGACTTCTATAAGGCTCCGATTCTTCGACCCAATCTGGATTTCCTCTTTGGGTCTTGAATACTTGGTCCAAATGCCTCGCTATCTCATATGTTGAGCCCTTAATCACCGGTTTGATGACTCTAGTCGGCCCTAGGCTACGAAAACTGGTTGTGCTCCTCCAACGCTCGTAGTCACTCCATAAAATCTCGGGAAAATGCTCCAAAAGTGAAATTCCCTACAAAACTCAACAAAAACTACGAAAACACTAGAAAACACAAATTAGTAATAAAAGTGGCTCTAAAGAGCCAGAAACACTACCAATTATGACCAAGGGACGGGGGTAAAATACTATATAAAATAGACATATCAGCTACCTTTTCTATTATTCAAGTCCACAATTTTTATAAAGCCCAAACCTACCCTAAACAACCCTACACTATAAATACTCATTCAATCTCCAAAATTTTCCCACACAAAAGGTTACTCTTATTTTCTTTCTCTTTTATTTATTCCTTTTATTTTTCTTTTCCTTTTCTTTTTCTTTTTCTTTCTTTTCCCTTCCTCCATAAGTGATCATTGCTCACCGTTGTTGCTGCCACCACGAGCCGCCTAGCCTGATGCCACCGCCACCTGGTCTACGGCGACCACCAGTATGCCGGTGACCCACCTCTAGTAGCGGCCCACCGTGGCTGCTCTTCTCTCTCTTCCCTTTGTTTTTGTTTTTTGTTTTTGTTTTTGTTTTTGTTTTTTTTTTTAATTTTTTTATTTTGCTTAAAGTTATTAATTTTGTTTATGTTTTGATTTTATAGTATGAATATTATATTTTTATTATCAAATTCATGATTTTGATGGTTTAAACTTATAATTTCAAATAGCAATTGTGTTTAAAATTTTCAGACTTTGTAATTTATAAACCTAGGGTTTTAATATATGGAAGAAGGGATTTTTAAGGGTTCTTTTATAAATTGATTTGGGGCTTTTATATGTATAGTGATTCTATGGATTAATTAAGCATAAAAGTGATGTTTTAGTGAAGTTTTGAAGGGTGTTTAATAAATCTAAAACGCTAGAATTTTGCCTAAAGTATTATTTTTGGTGTTTTATAAAAAGGGTATAATTACCCATTAAAGAAGAGTTTAATTAAGGGGTTTAAGATAATTTTTAGATTATTATAAGTTGTTTAAAGTGAGTTTAATTTGCTGGAAATTGTGTTTACAAGGTTAATTAATATAGTATTATTATCCCTTTATGTAGGAGACTTGGTTCAGGAATTATTGCAATGTTCTCGGCTACTTTAAGGGCTTATTTGAGGTACGTACATGTACTCGGAAATTTATTAAGCGTGTAGAAACATGCTAGGATTTATTTAAGTGATTCCAAGTTAGTGTCATGCTAGGAATTGGTTGGAACGGTTGAATTGAAATGAGATTGGTGATATGAATTGGATTGATTAAATTGAGAATGGTTTTGGTGAATTATTTGTGAAGCATGATTGGTTGAAGTAAATTATTTATTGGATTAGTGATTGAAAATAATTAATTTGGCATGATTTATATGAACCACACTTTTATTATTGGGATGATAATGAGCATGTTTAATTAAACTAAATGTTAAATTTGGTTTGGAATATTGGAAAGAAATTTTATTATGGTTCATATAATTTTTATCGATGCTATAAGCATGAGAAAGGAGCTATTTAAGTATCTTTGTAAACGAGGATTAAATTATATTTTTGGTTCCTTCGTGCACTTAAGGTGTTTCTAACACCGAGGGATAGGATTATGGCATATTTTGCGTTTAAGTTGTCTTTGACATTGAAGTAGATTAAAAGGGTTCAAAATTTAAAGAGGATGTGGTCACTAATTAGTCAAGAATTATATTAGTATGTTTGATTGTTTGAATAATTATTATGATTGATTGTATTATGGTTTGAGAGTCATCACCAAGTCTAATAATATGTAAATAACGTAAAGTGAAAGAGATTATGCACCAAAACTCTTGGAACGTATATACCTTGAGTATGAACATATGGGGGGAGTTATGGGGTTTTATATTTAACCATAACTTCTACTGGGGGTACAGGACGCTGTACTTTCCATTTTATTATGCGCAAGAATTCCGCCACTTACGAGTGGTTCTTTTATACTGGCACGGTTAGCTCTCGTGTTAACACCCCTCTATTTGGGCAGGTTAGGGGGAAACCCGTTCGATGCGTAATCAAGCTAATTAATAAATTAGTTATGTATTAGTTGGTCGTTGAGTATGTTGTATGCTTGTAAACAGGTAAAACAAGGTAAGTCGTGTGATATTAGGGTGAATGCATGCTAGTGTGTTTTATTTACGCTTATGTACTCAGCATTGCTGATTGTGTGTTTGTATGTGTAAACACCTAATTGTGTCTCCCCAAAACCAAGACCAGTGATGAATATCTTTCGCGTCATTGCTTATCAAATGAAGTGAAAGTGTGAAAATTCTTGTGATGCAGTTGTTTTAATAAAATATCTCTTCTTTATGTTTTCGAAAATGTACTCTATTTATGAAAATGTCAAGTCTAATTTAGTTTTGTCCATGATAACGGTCCAATAATGGTGTATTTGGGTTGGGCTTGAAAAGATCTTTCCAACGATATATTACAAGCCCAATTCCGATGAATAATGAGAAAGTTATGGCCAAAATACTAAATTGTGTCTGAAATGGTTTTATGGCCCAATGATCTAGTGGAGGGCTCATTAATTAATATTCCTAAAGTTATTAGGATTGATTTTAATCTTCTAGAATAATATAGAAGGTTATTTTTAATTCTAATGGGATTAGGATTAATAATTATATCTTTTATGAAAATAAAGAATTCTATTTGGATTAAATCAAGTGTTTTTAAAGAGATTAAATATGATTTTCAAAGATAAGTACGGACGTTATTAATCGAATTTAATTAGATTAATGATTCCGTACATATTTAAAAAAAACGTGTGAATCAACGCGAAACAACAAAGCTGGCGCGCCACGACAAGCCTGTCGCACAACGACAGGCGCAGTTTTACTCCTGATAGGATTCGGTCTTTTTCTGATTATTTCCGGACTATTTTTCTTATAAATAGGGTTGTATTTCCTCGTGTTTAATCATTCACAAACAATCATCAACAATCATCAATAATTCACAATCATCTTTCTCTTCTCTCTCAAGCTAATAGCTTATTTTTTCTCCCTCTTTCTAAGCCTCCCCTTTTCAAATAAAAATACCGCATTCACGAGTTCTAGACACACCTAGACAAGTTCAAAGTTGCCTTTACCCTAGACGTGAAAGGTTGATAATTTCTGAGGGTTTGGTCCCAAATCCCTATTTTAATTATTTAAATTAATTGTTCGATTTAATATTTTCCTTGAAGTTACTAACGTGTGTATTATTTTGATAGAAAGAGATACGAGGCAACAAAGTAAGTTATTCAGTTACTCTATTTCTTTAGGAATCATGCTTAGATTATTTTAATTCTTAGTATCATGTTAGGATGTCTTTATGATTCCCAGTATCATGTTTAGGGTATTAACTAATATTTTTAATATCATGTATGTTTCTAGTATCATTCTTAGGTTGCTTCCTATTTCTTCTATCATGTTGGTATCATGTTAGGGCTAACGCTTTGATCTTTAATGTTTAGTGGCATATTAGGGTTTGTTATTAATCTTGTTAGTATCATGCCTAGGATCTTGCTATTATTATGCTTTGATGGTATTATTATTATGATGATTGTTGTTATTATTATTGCTTGATATATTATTGTTATTACTTGATCACGCCCTCTCTTGCAGGATTAAAGGGAATTTGTACTTGTAATCACGCTTAATAATATAATTAATATTCTTGTTTAGGCTAATGTGATTTTAATTTAAGTGATCACCAATAATAGATTTGTTTGTGCATTAATATTCAACCAACATAGATTAAACATGTTTAGGATTAATATATTGATTGTATGTTAGTTAGAAAGCGCACATGAATATAAGAAGAATAAAGTAGAGGTCTATTATTAGGGCAGGTTCAATATCTTTTAGGTTGAATTTGTACCTTTATCCCTGAATATCCAGTCATGGTTCCAGACCATTATGGAATTAACGATCTCATGGATCATGAAGGGGTGTAACCTTCACCCTGTGAACGGTTTACAAGTTCCTAAAACTTGTTGGCGACTCTTTTGCTCTAGCCTCCTTCCCTTTGGACGCCACCATGCTTAAGTGTATGATCACAGTGGGGCTCAAGTATGGGATGCTTGAAATATTCCCTACAGTATGTTTGTTTGGCCTTGTCTTTATCTTGGCCCTACAACGACCCATTTCTAATGGCGAGTAGTGGGGACAAGTAGAGTGAAGCTTTTCAATGGTGAAGCATGTTCATGAAGGGCGAGTGAAAAACGAATCATGCTTAGTTTCTATAAGACTACGGTGTGTTTTATTGCTTTGAATATTGTATATTTATTTATAATTATGAGACTAACGCAAAGGTTTTGATATTGTTCGGTTTTAATAAGGGCCTACAATAGTTCCAAGTTGTAGGTTGACTTCGTTTTACTTTGGTTTGACTTTACTTTCGTTTGGTTGACTTTTTAAGTTGACTTGTTTTGAATATTTTTAAAGATAGTCTTCCGCTCCGTGTCTTTGATAATTGCCTTAGTCGTTTTCATGGTGACGGTAATGTCTTAGATTTTTCCTATTTTGATCCTTAAAAAGAGCAAAACAGGTATTTTAAAGGAAAGGAATTTCTAGGGTTTACAGCATGTTTGTGTGGAGCTATGTCGGCTGCCGTTGTGAAGTTTCATTGTCCCTTTGTGGGTCTTAGTGGTTATCAAGATGGGAGTGAAAATGGCCTTACTCGACATTCTCTAATCAGGCATCTTAGTGATCATCATTGTTGTATCGGTGCGCAAGATATCACCCGACATTCTCTTACTTCTAACTTGGCTATTTATACAGAGGCAGAAGTTACTTTTAGGCATATGTGGATTTGGTTAAGTGTAGTTTGCTTCAAAACGCACACGGTACGTTCTAAGTGTCATCATGGTAGGGGTGTGGATGTGTCACCCCCGATGAAGGAGATGTTATTGTTCGTTTTGCGCTTCATAATTTCACCAAGCCGCAAGATCCTTTTTCTCCTGCTCGAGTTGGACATGTGGATGGTTTGACATGAGATCATAGCGGTGGTTTTGATGTGGCTCTCCTTGATTGTTTATTCTTTAAGGGGTTTCGCTCTGTTAAGTCTATCCCACCCAAGTATCGTCTAGGGTTTTCTCGGGTTCTACAAGGTGCTCTTGATAAGGTGATCTCTAAGATTAATGGCATTTCTAATTGGGTCTCTTTGTTGGTGTTACCTCTTTGCATCCTTAAAATCTTTCGCCCATGAAGCAGTCGTGAGTCTCGGTGTTCGGTAAGACGTCGACATCAGGAAGAGAGTATTTCCCATGCTATTTGTTCTTGGCGTGTAGCGGGTGGTAATTTGCACCTTGTGAGGGAAATTTTGGCAAAGGATTCTCCTACTTTGTCGGTGGTTGATGATGAGGACCTTGATTTGGAAGAGCATAATATTAAGCAGTGTCGTAGGAAGATTTGCGATGGCCATTACACCGCTGCAGTTCTGGTTGTTTCTTCTTCAGATGTTGCTCCATATAATGACGTCTCTCTTGTGGATTTACAGTCAAAGCACCCTTCGTCTCCAGCTCCATCCTTGCCTGATATACCTGTTGATCACCTTCATCTCGTTACAACTTCTGTTGTTGTTTTGGATCGGATTAAGAGTTTCCTTCATGGAACATCATGTGGTAGGGATGGTTTGCGTGCTCAACATCTTATGGATTGCTTGAGTGGTGCAGTTGTGGCAGTCTCAGATGAGTTGGTTGACTCTATTACTGGGGTGGTTAATCTTTTTCTAGTTGGAAGATGTCCTATGGAATTAAGAGAGTATATTGCTAGTGCTCCTCTTACACCACTTGTTAAGCCCGGTAGTGGTATTCGTCCTATTGTTGTGGGTATGGTTTGATGGCGTCTAGTTTCGAAGGTGGGTGCTGTTATGGTTGGTCAGTTTTTAGGGAGTTACTTTGATGGTCTTTAATTTGATGTTGGGGTCTCTTCAAGTGGTGAGGCAATTCTTCATGCTGTGAATCGGTTGATTGAGGACTGTGGTTCTGATGTTGATCTTTCTATGTTGTTGGTGGATTTTCAAAACGCCTTCAATCTAGTTGATCGTTCGGTCATGTTACGTGAAGTACATCGCTGTTGTCCAGGCATTTCGCGATGGGTTGAAATCTGTTATTCTAATCCAGCCAGATTATATTACGGGGACCAAACCTTATGGTCATCTCAAGGGGTGCAGTTGGGTGATCCCCTCGGTCCTTTGCCTTTTGCTTTGGTTTTATAACCCCTGGTGTGTAAAATCAGAGAGACTTTTGATTTATGTCTTCAGGCTTGGTATTTGGATGACGGCACTATTATTGGTGACACGTTGTTAGTGGGGAAGGTTTTACAGTTGATTATGGAGGAAGGGCCTCGTTCTGGGTTACGTCTTAATGTGGAAAAAACTGAAGTTTCCTAGCCTACAGAAGACCCTCGAAGCAAGCTTGTGGGTGTCTTTCCACCTAATATTGCTCCCCCTTTACGTGGGGTTAAGTTGCGCTAGTTCCGATTCTGGTTTTAGTGGTGAGCTTGTGATGTAGAGGGTGACCAAGACCATTGCCCTTATGGATAAGGTCGCTATAATGGATGCTCCTCAGTGTGAACTGTTGTTACTTAGGGCGTGTACTGGAGTTTCTAAACTCTACTTTGCATTGCGTACTTGTCCTCCTAGTACTTTTGAGGCGGCTCAGCGCACTTTCAATGGGGCTCTTCAATCTTACTTGAAGCGTACTGTTACTGCTTCAGGGCCTGGGTTTGGCGACTAGCAGTGGCGGCTTACCACCTTACCATTTGTGTTTGGAGGGCTTGGTGTTTATTCCGAATGTGATGTTCGTCACTATGCTTTTCTTGCTTCTCGGTTGCAGTCTGCTGGGTTGTAGACACAACTTCTACGACATGCTAGCATTGTTGGTCTTGGACGAGCCTTTAAGGATGCGTTGGGTCTGTTTAATGGAACAGTGGAGTCTGACGTTTTGAGTAATCCTAGTGAGGTCGCTGCCCCTAAATTCATGAAGAAATTGACATATATATATTTCACAAAGGTTACCGCTTCTGCAGAATCTGCATATTCTTTAACTCCTCGATAATCAGCATTATGGAAATCACAGTAGGGAGATCACACCTCTTCTTGGCTTCGGGTGGTCCCTATTTCGGGGTTTGGTTAGACGATGAACACCAAGACTTATTGTTGTGTGTTGTGCTACCAGTTGGGTGTTCCATTGTTCGCTATCACGACGTCGTATTCTGCTTGTTCAAGGGTTTTTGTTGGGGATATTTTCGGTGATCTCACAGTGTCTTGTGCTGGTATTGTGGGCATTAAACATCGGCATAATGTTCTTCGGGATACCCTTGTTGATGTTTGATATCGGTCAGGGATTTTAGCTAGAAAGGAGGTGGAAATTGGGTTATCTGGAGGGAACAGCGGGGCTCTCAGACCTGCAGATGTGTTACTTTATTCATGGGATCGTGGTCGCGATGTTTGTGTTGACTTCAACGGGTCTTCTCCATTGATACAGTCTGGGCTTTCTGACTTTGTTCCTAGACGGGTAATGACTGAAGTGCCCAATCGGAAGCGGGTCAAGTACGAATCCAGTTGTCGAGCAATTAGATATGGCTTCCTTCCTTTCTCTTTCTCTTCCCTAGGGGAGTTAGAAAAGTAGGCTATTGCATTGCTGAAGCGGATCCATAAGTTCTCATAGACTCAAGACATTAGGGTGCGTGCTTCTGCTCATATCTTTACTAAGATCGGCTATTCTATAGCTAGAGGAGTAGGGGCCCAAATTGTATCTTGCCTTCCCACTAATTTTCTATACGTTGTATAACTTTGTATGATAATAATAATAATAATAATAATAATAATAATAATAATAATAATAATAAGGACATAGACAGGGCTAGCTGATTTTGTTTTGGGACGGGTTGTGTCTGATGCGGCTCATCGGAAGCGGGGTAAGTATGAAGCTCTTTGTTGGGAGAATGGATATGGTTTCATTCCCTTCTCCTTTTCTTCACTAGGAGAATTAGAGAAGGAGGCTGTTGCGTTGTTAAAGCGGGTTCACAAGTTCTCGACGACGCAAGACATTGGGGCTCGTGTGGTAGCTCATATCTTCATTAGGGTAGGCTTTGCTATAGCTAAAGGAGTGGGAGTCCAGATTGTATCTCGGCTTCCCACTAATTTATTATAGGTTGTATGACTTTTGTTTTTGAGATGATAATAATAATAATAATAATAATAATAATAATAATAATAATAATAATAACAAAATCATAATAATAATAATAATAATAATAATAATAATAATAATAATAATAATAATAATAATAATTAAAGATTTTGGTGAATACGACAGGTAAAATTTATACTTCGTATTAGATCATAGCTACTAAAACAAAAGGTATGACAAGAAAATTTTAATTTTTTTTTCTACAGAAGATGGAAAATGAATGAATCTACTTCTTTTATATAATTATATGGAGCAATATTCATTTATTTTTTAATTAATAAAATTAAATTATTAAAAAAAAAGTAATAACTTAAAATACTATTCAAAATACATTCCTTTATTTTTGTATCGACTACTAGTAAATGAGCCCTTTATTACTAATTGAATTGTCTTTATTTTTTTTTTCCTACGGGATTGATAGTTAATAATTTGATTTATAAATTGTTCATCGCACGAGCACTATGCTAGCATAAATAATAAAGGTCACCACATGTTAAAATTAGGGTCATTATGCTCAACATAATTCTTTGCTGGCACGTGTGGGCCTTAAGTTCCGCAATTAGGTGAGATAAATCAAACAAATCATGAACAAGAATATTATTGTGAACCAAGTCCACTTAAGTTTAATTAAAGGACACTATGTTCAACTTAGGATCAACATACTATGTTGAACATAGCGTTAGCTGAAACTTATAGATCATAGATCCTCAATAATATTTGTGAACCAAGACCATACAAGTATTTAACATATCAGATCAGGTTAAATCGAGTTGAGACATTTTGGTTTCAACTTATATTAGAATCATTGTCAATTCATTATCATGTTATGTTTCAAATGTTGATATGCCCATCTTAGATTATTAGACTATTAAGGATTTGCAGATCATTATTACTTCATTATTAAGTAGTTACAATACTAAATTTGTTCCTAAAATAATGCTTCACTGTGCATTGTGTGAAGTTTTTGGAGGGTTTATTTATTTATTTATTTATTCTTAAAATGTAGGTGTTAGTAGTTCCTTAGTTATTTTTAAGTATAACATTTTAAAATGCATATAGTATATACGTATTGTTAATTTAATACAATGTAAGGTCTTGTTCTCTTCACCGTATATTATTTTTGTAAAAATTGAAATTATTTTTACTAATTATAACTTATTTTAACTGATTATGTAATATATTTGAACTTTAAAGATACCAATTTCTTTTTTTAGTCAATACCATTAATTTCCTAATATAAGTTATACACGAAAAATTCACCAAATCATATAATAAAAATTGTGATTATTTTGATTCTTATACTTTCCATTTCTGTAATTAATATTTTCCATTCTAGGTAAGTAATTTTAGACTACTATCTAATGTAATTTTAAATAAATATAGAGTTTTCAAATGCTTAATGTACAAACCTAAAGTAAAATTAAATTAACTTAGATAAAAAATATACAACTAAAAGTTAAAAAAAAAAATTCCAAGTGTAGGGAATATTTCAAGCATCCCACACTTGAGCCCCACTGTGATCATACACTTAAGCATGGTGGTGTCCAAACGGAAGGAAGCTAGAGCAAAAGAGTCGCCAACAAGTTTTAGGAACTTGTAAATCGTTCATAGGGTGAAGGTTAAACCCCTTTACAATCCATGAGATCGCTAACTCCATAGTGGTCTTGAACCATGACTGGATATTCGGGGATGAAGGTACAAATCCAACTTAAAAGAGATTGAACCTACCCTAAATACAGGCCTCTACAAATACTTCTCATACTCATGTACGCTTTCTGACCAACATACATCATTATATTAATCCTAAACCTGTTTAATCTATGTTGGTTGAATATTAATGCACAAACAAACCTATTATTGGCGATCACTTGAATTAAAATTATATTAGCCTAAATAAAATTATTAATTATCTTATTAAGCGTGATTTCAAGTACAAATTCCCTTTAAACTTGCAAGAGAGGGCATGATCAAGCAATAACAATAATAACAAGCAACATATAATTATTAACACAACAAATCATCATTATAATATCAATCTCATCAAAGCATAATCATAGCAAGATCCTAGACATGATACTAACAAGATTAATAACAAATCCTAGCATGTCGCTAAGCAATAAAAATCAAAGCTTTACCCCTAACATGATACTAACATAATAGAAGAAATAGGAAGCAACCCAAGCATGATACCAGAAACATACACGATATTAGAAATATTAGTTAACACCCTAAACATGATACTAGGAATCAATAAAAGACATCCTAGCATGATACTACAAATTAAAATAATCTAAGAATGCTTTTTAAGGAAATAGCAATAAAACTAATTACTTTGTTGCCTCGTGTCTCTTTCTATCAAAACAATATACACGTTAGTAACTTTAAGGAAAATATTAAATCAAACGATTAATTTAAATAATTGAAATAGGGATTTGGGATCAAACCCTCTGAAATTATCAACCTTTCACGTCTAGGGCGAAGACAACTTCGAGCTTGTCTAGGTGTGTCTAAGTCTCGTGATGGACGTATGGTGTTTGAAAAGGCAATGTTTAGAAAGAGGGAGAAAAAAATAAGCTTCTAGCTTTAAGAGATAGAGAGAGAATAGAATAGATGATTGTTGATTGTTGAAAACGGGGAAATAAGACCCTATTTATATAGAAAAACATCTGTAACGATAGAAAAGAGTTAGAATTCAAATCGGAGTAAAACTCTACCCATCGGGGCGCGACAAGGCGATCGCGACGAGATGGTTCCATCTCAGCACGACAGTACCATCGCGGCGCGATGATGCTGCTGGATAAGTTTTAGCTGTACGGAATCCTTTATCGAATATAATTCAATAATTAGAGTCCGTACTTTATCTTCTAAAATCAGATTAAATCCTTTAAAACACTTGCTTTATTCCAACTAAAATTCTTTACCTTTTCTAAAATATAATTATTAATCCTAATCTCTTTAGAACTTAAAATAACCTTCTAGATTATTCTAGAAAATTAAAGTAATTCCTAATGACTTTAGGAATGATAATTAAACCACTTGATCATTGGGTCACCCATAAAACTCATTTAATATCCAATTTAATATTTGGGCCATAACTTCCTCATTATTCATCGGAACTGGGCTTATGACATTATCGTCGGAAAGCACTTTTTGAGCCCCATCCAACTACACTATTATTGGACCCATATCATGGATCAAATTAAATTGGATTGGACATTTTCATAAATAAGGTATGAAAAGAAATATTTTTGAAAACAGAAAGAAATATTTTTATTAAAACGGAGACATCACGAGACTCTTTCACATTTCACTCATTCGACAATCAAATGACGTGAAAGGTACTCATCACTGGGTTTGGTTTTGGGAAGACACAATTTGGTGTCTACAGAAGCCTCTACTTTGACTGAGTTTGGAGAAATGTAAGTTTCAAAAACAAAAGTCAAAGTAGCGATTGGGACAGAGAATGATTCAGAACGTTCTGCGATCCTAAATCATTCTTGTAACGCCGATACCTGTAAAATAGCGTTAGTTAAACAGATAGGAGAGTTAGAAATGTGTATCTTGCACCGTCAAGCACACGTCTCTGAAGTAACCGATTTTGTTTGCTGCATTTCTTGTGACGACGTCTACAAGCAAGGGAATGCCATCTTTGAAGGTGACTGCTTGTAGCCATCTTCAATTATTTCTATGACAATCTTCCTCAAGCTAGGGAACACCGTCGAAGGTGAATTCTTGTAGCTATCTTCAGTTTGTTTGTGACAATCCTCCACAAGCTAGGGAACATCGTCGAAGATCGCTGCTTGTAGCTATCTTCAATTTTTTTGTGGCGTCCTTCCATGTCTCGGGAATTCTATTGCGAACCACTACGCCTCGAGCGATCCACTGGACGACAATCTTCCACGTCTTTGGAATTCTATCGTGAACCACCACGTCTTGAGCGATTCACTGAATGATGGTCTTCTACACCTTGGGAATTCTTATTGTGAACCACTACGTCTCGAGCGATCCATTAGATGATGGTTCTCCACGCCTTGGGAATTCTTATCATGAGCTTCTACTCCTTGAGCATCTCATAAGTCTTCTGAATGATGATTTTCCATGCCTTGGGAAGTCTAATAGCTTAACAGTTTCCACGCCTTGAGAGCCTTGTCGTGAGCCCCTACGCCTTGAGTAGCGCGCAAGTGAAATTCCACTAAGTACCCACACCTTGGGATGCAATCTCCAACTTCTACGCCTTGAGAAGTGTGCATCAATCTACAATTTTTCTTCGTCTTGGGAAAACTTGTCCGATAATTATGGGTCTCTTCGCCTCGAGAAACTTGTTGTGTGAGTCGTCCATGCCTCAAGACATAATCAATTTTTGTTGAATCAATGTTATTTTGTTCAACAACCTCCACATCTTAGGGAACGCCGTCCAAGATTGCTTCGCCTCGAGTTATCTTCTCAAATCGGGTGACAACTTTCACATCCTAGGGAATGTTGTCAAAGACCACTACGCCTTGAGCCATCTTGTCAAATTTTCTCATCTCCACGCCTTGGAAGTGATAGCTTTGCAAAGATCACTTGTCTGTCTGGGACTTAGTGCACCTGCATCTATGTTTTGGACTATAGGACTTTGCTTATGTTTTTCTTAGGGTTAACTTACGGCTCGCTGTTTTTGACTCATTGTGTTTGGTTGACTTAAGGTTGACTCAAGGTTTAGTGTGTTTGACTCTTTATGTGAGTTAATGTGTTTTAACACGTGTGTAGACTCAACTCAATGTGATATGACATGACTCATTGTACATGACTCATGTGTGTATTATATTGTGTGGTTGTGTTCGTGCGATTCAAAAAATGCAGAAAAAGCAAAAATTTTCCGTCATTTTTGTGGAGGGAACCGACTTTCTCCCGAAAAAGAAAGACGCAAAAAAGAATCGAAGTGAGTGTTTGCGGTGCATGTTGAATGAGCTTAGTCAAATGTATGCATTGTTGTTGTATGTATCTCATGGTGCAAGGATTATAACATCCTAGGCCATCTCAATTGTTGACTTGATGACGAAAACTTAGGCACGGAGGCTAAGTACTTCATACTTTGTGATGTAATGATGGTTGATAGTGAGTGATTTTAATATGACAAGGCATTCTTGAACGTTGTGTTAAGATTTCATGATAAAGGGTTCCTAAAGGGAAGTATTATTTGGTCATGTATCTGTGATGTGTGTGAAAGTGACATTACGTCTATGCTGCAAAGGCTAAGGGTGTGGAAAAACATTTTAAAAAAAGTCAAATGATGGTGACTATTAGGCTGGGTAGGCTAATGATGTAGGGATCAAGCCCCCAAGTCTAGCTCTAAATGGATAGGGATGAGCATTGGAGATCCCTTCATATGATCATGTATGAATATAAATATTAATGTGAATGCATTTTTATTACGGCCCCAATGTGAGGTTGCCTATGTATCCGTTAGGAATCAGGCCAAACGTAGCTCTAGCCGAACCTCACACAAGTATGTGTATACCTCAAAGAGGTCTTTTGAAGGGTAGTAACGCGGTTAGGCTAAAGGTTGAAGAAGAAGGGGATAAAGGCTTAAGACCCTAGATAAGCCCCCAAGGTGTGCAACCTTGCTTTTGAATCTTTTTATTTATATGCTTAAGGTTTCTCACTTTTAAACTCTCTTTTGTTTATATTTTTGCTCTCTCTTTTTTTGCTTTTGCATTTTTTTTTTATTTTGATAGGTGTGGGAAATCTCGATCATGCAGTCTATCACTCACTTGGCATTCATGTTTCTCAAGCACGGTACCGAGCACTCGATAAGAGTCGCAATCTGAGACGTGTTTATATCAATGACATTGGAACACTTTCCCTTTTGCACACTTTTATTATTTTTTGCTTTTTTGAGATTTAGGTAAAATCACTCAAGCTTTTGTATTTAGTACTTGCATAAGTTGCACACCATCCCATCCCAAGGTTAGGTAGATGTGGGTTGAAAAAAGAAAGGTCTTTCGTTAGACAAGGCTCAAAATGTTTTATCAAGAAAGGATTGTATATTTGAAAGGTGAAAGTGATATGATATGGCTACAAGGGGTGCCTCAAATCACTAGTATACCTTGTGCTTAGTTCGGCATGGATTTTTTTATTTTTTATTTATTTTTTTAATGCAATGCAATGATCATATGTAAAGAAATAAATGCTCATTTTATTAAAATGGAAAAGGATAAAAAACAAACTCTTAATAAATTTAATGAGGGAGATGAGGAATGCCTATGCTAGACCTATTGGGGAAAGGAGGAATAAAATAAAAAATAGAAAAGAGGTCACGAAATCTTGTCATTGAAGCTCGTCTCGTGTCTTGCGCTCTATCATCATTCGGTTTTCTTGCCAGCTGGAGGTATGGGAAGCTTGTTATTTTCGATCAAATATTAGATGGCCACTTTTAGCTTCCAACAACTCTCAGTAGTATGCCCCCTACCTTGATGGTACTTGCAATGAGCGTTAGAATCCCAGTTGGCTGACCTATTTTCGGGTGCTGGATCTTGAAGAGGTCCAATAGGATTGATGAGTCATTTGGCATGGAGTCGATCAAAGGTAGTATCGCAGTTCATCCCAGTAGGGGTGAACTATTTCCTTAGTTGCTTCTTAGGTCTTTGGTTATCCATGGCTAAGACTTCGTTAATGTCAAAGGTACTAACATTGTTACTGGATTAGGTGTTTTCGGAAGAAGAAAGATTATCGTTTAGACACCTGATTGTGTCTCCCTAAAAACCAAACCTAGTGATGAATATCTTTCACGTCACTGATTATCGAACGAGGTGAAATGTGAAAGAGTCTCGTGATGCATCTGTTTTTAATAAAAATATTTCTTTCTGTTTTTAAAAATATTTCTTTTCACAGCTTATTATAGAAAATATCCAATTCAATTTAGTTTGGTCAATGATATGGGTCCAATAATAGTGTAGTTGGATAGTTCTTAAAAAGAGCTTTCCAACGATATATTATAAGCCCAATTCCGATGAATAATGAAGAAGTTATGACCAAAATATTAAATTGGGCTCAAAATGATTTTAAATGGCCCAATGATCAAGTGGAGGGCCTATTAATTATCATTCCTAAATTTATTAGGATTGACTTTAATTTTCTAGAATGATCTAGGAGGTTATTTTAAATTCTAATGGAATTAGGATTAGTAATTATACTTTTATATTATTTAGAAAAGATAAAGAATTCAATTTGAAATAAACAAGTGTTTTGAAAGATAAAGCTAATTTTAATTAAGATAATTACGGAGTCTAATTACCTAATTATATTGGGAAAAGGACTCCTTACATGATTTTTATCCTGATCGCACCATCGCCCTGCGAGGAGCCTATCGCATCGCAATAGGGGCTGTTTTACTTCGAGCCAAATTCTGAATCTTTTCTAAGCGTTCCGGATGTTTTCTCTATAAATAGGGGCGTTATTTCCCCGTTTTGAATGACTAACAATCATCAACAATCATCTAATTCTTTCTCTCTTTAAGCTGAAGCTTATTCTTTCCTTCTCTCTCTTGATTTCTAAGCCTAGCCTTTTTAAAATACAATACCGCATTCATGAGTCTTAGACACACATAGCCAAGCTCGAAGTTGCCTTTGCCCTAGGCGTGAAAGGTTGATAATTTCTGAGGGATTGGTCCCAAATCCCTATTTTAATTAATTGTTTGATTTAATACTTTCATTGAACTTACTAACGTGTGTATTGTTTTGATAGAAAGAGGTACGAGGCAACAAAGTGAGTAATTTTATTTCACTATATCTTTAAGCATGCTTATATTATTTTAATTCCTAGTATCATGTTAGCACGTTATTTATTGCTTTCTAGTATCATGCTTAGGTTGCTTCCTATTTCTTCTATCATGTTAGTATCATCTTAGGGTTAAAGTTGATCTTTATTGTTTAGTGACATGCTAGGATTTGTTATTAATCATGTTAGTATCATGCCTAGGGTCTTGCTAATATTATTATGCTTTATTGATATTGTTATGATGATTGTTGTTATTATGTTGCTTGATATTATTATTGTTATTGCTTGATCACGCCATCTCTTGCAGGTTTAAAGGGAATTTGTACTTGAAATCACGCTTAATAAGATAATTAATAATCTTGTTTAGGCTAATATGATTTTAATTTAAGTGATCGCCAATAATAGATTTGTTTGTGCATTAATATTCAACCAACATAGATTAAACAGGTTTAGGATTAATATATTGATTGTATGTTAGTCAGAAAGTGCACATGAATATGAGAAGCATAAAGTAGAGGCCTATTTTTAAGGCAGGTTCAATCTCTTTTAGGTTGGATTTGTACCTTCATCCTCGAATATCCAGCCATGGTTCCGGACCACTATGGAGTTAGCGATCTCATGGATCGTGAAGGGGTGTAACCTTCACCCTGTGGACGGTTTACAAGTTCCTAAAACTTGTTGGCGACTCTTTTTCTCTTGCTTCCTTCACTTTGGACGCCACCATGCTTAAGTGTATGATCACAGTGGGGCTTTAGTGTGGGATTTTTGAATTATTCCCTACAATTGTTCTTCTTTCCTTTCCAGCCACTGTTGTTACTATGGTTAGTAGCTTTCTGTTTTGCAAGATCGTCTTCAATATCAATACCTATGTCATAGACAACTTTTAAAGTATTTAAATTGCATTGACATTTCAAGTGCTTTTGGTACTTGTCTTGGAGGTTCTTGATGAACATCCTCACAGATTCCTTTTCAGTAGGAACTTCTACCATCCTAGCAGAAGTTTCCCTCCACTTGTTGAAGAAGGAAGTAAATCCTTCGTTTTCATTTTGTTTTAACATCTCAAGCTCTCTATGGTCAGTTTCAACTTGAATGTTGCACTTGTATCTATCAATGAAAGCATTTGTTATAGAGTCTTAAGAAGAGATCTTCTCTTTGTTTAGGGAAAAGAACCATTATTGACAAACAGTTTCTAAAGATAGCGAAAACAGCGAATAGAAAGTTTTCCTATCAACCCCCTTGATATTCATTATAGTTTCGAAAGCTCTTAAATGAAAATAGGGATTGTCAGTTGGCTTGAATCTAGGGATGTCATTGGCATTAAACTTCTGCGGAAGAAGTTCCTTGTCCACTAAGACCCCTTGGGAACTAATTCCTTGATACTTATAATCGTTGAAAACTTTCTTAAGGCTTTCTTCCATGCGTTCAAGTTGTTGTTGCTTACTAGGGTCGTTGACTTGAAGAGCGAGAGTTTTGAACATTTCAGTCAGATTGTTCATTTTTGCCTCAACTCATCAACTTCTTGTTGGAAAGCCATTAGTACGAACTTTTTTCGGTGTCTGATGGGATTATCGAAAGAGTAGAACTTGAAAGAAAGTGTTTCCTTGATTAAGCGCCCTTCTCTCTTTGACCAAGTGCTATGGAAAAGGAAGTTATGGATACTTATTGTTAATTGTTTAACTCAAAATCAATTCAACATGTATAGATGGGAAAAGATCCACTACTAAAATTCGGCTAAATTGCGACCGTCTCTAACGGTCGTAAAAATAGCAAAAACGGTCGCAAAAAGTGATTGCGACCGTCAACGGTCGTAATATGATAGTCGTTATTCACGTGGTCGCAAAAAGTCAAAATTGCGACTGGTTGACGGTCGCAATTTATTTGCGACCGTTTCCGTTATTTTCAACGACCGTTACATTAACGGTCGTAATTTATAATATTTGCGACTGGTATATTGACGGTCGCAAAAATGGTCATTTGCGACGGCCTAAGGCGGTCGCTAAAATTTAAAAAAAAATAAAAAAAAAATCTGAAACAAACGAAACCAAAATCCATAAAGCAATGCAAACAAAAAATAAAAATAAATCAAATTCAAGCAAAAACAAACCACAAAATCCAAATTACAAGCAGAAACCACAAAAATCAATTAATAAAATGAAATCCAGCAGAAAATAAATCAAATTTACAAGCAAAAAACCGCAAATATGAAACAAAAAATCAAAAAAATTACCAAAAATCATACACAAATTCAAAATGAAAATTAACAAAACCCAAATCGATAAAAAATGAAGAACAATTCGACCTAAAACATCAACATACATTAAGCACCAAACCCAGAATGAAGAACAATTCAACCAAAAAATCGACCAAAAATCAACTCCAAGAAATTCGGCCAAGAAATCGAACAAAAAAAGAATTAAAACCCACATTAATTGAAAAAAACCAAAAACAAACAAAAAATTAAACCCACAAAAATAATATCGAACAAATATTATACCCACATCCAAATTCGAACAAGTATCAAAACCACATAAAAAAAATCGAATGAAATAAAACCCACATAAATTAAATCGCAAAGAAAATTAAATGGACATAAATTACACCGAATTCGACCAAAAAAACGAACAAAAAACGAATTAAACCCACAAAAATCGAAGATAAATAAAAACAAACAAAATTTCAAGATAAAACAACATACCTTTTACAATATTTCTTCCTCTTTGGGTTTATATGGTCAAATTTGACCATGAAAACTCCAGATCTGGAATTTTTATGGTCGAATTTGACCATTAACACCATAAATTGTTTGTAGCTTGATGAATAACGCAAAATTCGTTTGTTGGTCGTCGATGAAGAACACAAGCAAAGAAGAAAATTAGGGTGAGGAGGATAGACGGGCTAGCAGAAGAGAGAAGGAAAGAGGAGAAGAGAGAAAGGAAAGAGGAGAAGAGAGAAAGGAAAGAGGAGAAGCAGAGAGTAGAGCGTGAGAATTGAACAGAGAGCAGAGAAAGAGGAGAGAGAAAAGAGAGAAGCGGCGTGAGAAGAAAGAATTAGGGTTAAGTTAGCTGACCATCCTTTTATACCCCTATTTAATTAAAAAAAAAAATCTTTTTACGACCGCCTTAAGCGGTCGCAAATTTGCGACCGGCACATAATCGGTCGCAATTATTGACTTTTGCGACCGTTATAAGCGGTCGCAACTGGGTTATTTATATTTTGAATTATTTTACACGCTTTTTTTATTTTTAAAAAAAGTTAAAATACTATTGCGACGGTTTTGTAGCTAAATGTCGGTCGCAGAACGGTCGCAAATCTGCGACCGCTATGAAAACGGTCGCAAATCAGCGACCGCGTTTAAAACGGTCGCAAATTTCATATTTTGCGACCGTTTTAATGACGGTCGTAGAAAAACGGTCGCAATTTGACCGAATTTTAGTAGTGATCATGGAAGAATGAGGGGAATGATATGTATGGAGAAAGCATGTGGAGAGTGGAAAGATGATGTAGATGGAGAAATGCGGAAGAATTTAGGAATAGAGTGGACCCCCAACTCAAATGATGAAAAAGGTGACTCATGTATGAACCTAAGACATGGTCATGATGACGCATATAAAAAGTGTGTGCTTTTGACAAGTGAGTGAAAGTGATATGTTCAAGACTCATGCCATGACCATGTGACTAAACGTGTGATTAGACTCAAACAAAGACTAAGTTAAGACCTCACGTATATGCACTAAACTAGACAGGCTGCACGAAACCAACGCTAAATGAAAGTTAAAACTCGGGGCTACAGTTCCATAGGTTGTACGACTCGTAATTATTTCTAGAACTCCGATTATGACCAAAATAAGTTGACGCTTGTGCAGTATACGGGAATAAAAATCCAGGTTGACTCAAAGGAACTATGACTCAATTTTAGACATATATGTTAACTAAAATTAATTAATCAATTAATTAAGCAAAGTCCTTTAGTCATTGGTTAGCTTATTTAAGCATATTTATAATCACAAGTCAAACGAAACGGTTAGTGTAAACACATGTAAGTATGCACAAGCAAATAATGCACAAGTAGTCAAATAGTCACAATACGATGAAATGAGTTTGCACCTAACCATGGCTCTAGTTCTCTAAAGTTTAAGGATTATGGCAGTCAAAGAGGGTCCTGTGGTACCTGGTTTTTAGTGGACAAAGATTAGTCTATAAAAGGTTCCACTTAAGTGTCTGATAAGACTTATAATTAAAGACTTAGAGTCGCCACCTTATTTTTATCCGAATAAGGACGGATTTTAAAACAGTCAATTTAAATAAAAAAAAAAATCAACTGCTAACTCCATAAAAAGAAATAAAGCACAAGGTTCGGGGTTTAGGTTAAGAGAATCGAACGTCTGGAACTCGTCTTCCCTTCCGCTCTAAGGAACGGGCTCTACTATTGCGTTGTTAAAAATCAAGTTTTAAAACATGTAAACCACATAAAAAAAAATTAATATAAGGTAGGTTTTAGCACCAAAGTTGCACTACGTACCGATCATAGTGAGATTTTGAATTCACTCACGAATCAAAATCTTCGTAGTTCGGACAGATGCCATGTTTTAAATAACCAATTCCATTGGGTTTTTGACTTGGGTTGTTGACATAAACATCATTTTTGTAAGTGGGATTTTAGTGATCTTTGACGGATTCACTCATAAAAGTAAAATGAACCACCTTGGTTGAGGAAAATCACCCCGATTAATGATTACCAAAAATGTCTTTTGAATAAGACAATTCAACAAATGCGTCCCAATTGACGACTTTTAGTGGATCAAGGTATTTTTTGGGAGTGAAACTGTAAGGGTTCACTATATAATCTCACTTTGGGTTTCAAATTCACTCGAAGGTAATTTTTGTAAGGTTTTAAGGGTTATGTGTTTAGGCTTAATGGAATTGACCAAATAAAATACGGCACCTGTCAAGGCCTTACTTCCAAATAAAAGGGAACAATAAACTATTTAATTATATTCGATTGTCAACTAATCCATCGAGTAATTATAATGGGATATAAGCACATTTTTATGGAGATGGATAATTGTTACAGCCTTATACAACTAAATAATTAATCTTAACCTCATGTTTGGAAATGAGGCCATAACCTTATATTAACTATCATTAATTATTAGGAATAAACAAGCAAAGTTATGATTCATTCTTGTGTCACAAAAGGGTTTGAAATAAAAAGGTTCACAAAATTATAAAAGAAAACAATGTTTGTTAAAACTTTATTTCTGAAGTCATCTTGAAATAAAATTAAAGTCCTTGAGACATCATTTAATAAGATTAAAGATATTTAAAACAACGATATTTAGAATTAAAGGCTCTTATTTCTGAAGTCTTCTTTAAAATAAGATTAAAGTTTCTTAAAATAATACTTAGAATTAAAGCTTGTTAAAACTCTTATTTCTAAAGTCATTTTTAAGATAAGATTAAAGACATTTTAATTAAAACTCCATAAGTTAAGAAGTATATATATAATATAGTGTAATATAGGTTTCATACCACCATTAGTTCCTTAAAAATAAATTAATACAATTTTAAAAAGCAATTAAGAGAAAAACGTGTACATTTCATTTCTTTGATAGCTTGAACTAAAAAAATCATTAAAAATCATAGAAAAATCGAGAAAAATATTGTGAGATATGGTTGGAAAGCTCTTGAAAAGTTCTATCACTTGAGCTAAAGAAATGGAACTGGCTCTGGTCGTAAGGGTTGTTTCACTGGCCATCTTTGGGTCGTGGTAAGTAATTCTTTACTCTTGAACAACCTTTGCTTAAACTCTTATTTCCTTAGGTCTTTAAGCTTACTTTAAGCAATAAATCATTCTTTATACATTAGGCCGTCACATGAATGTATTAATCTTTCATATTTAAAATGCATAAAAAAAAAATGCAATGCAAAATGCAATTAACCCCCCTCTTTGTAACCTATCACCTCACCAATAGGCTTGGCTTTCTAATGTGGAGTAATGAAAGATTTAGGGCTAATTTAGCACCTAATAATGTCATTACCCCTATTGATAACATCACATGAAAACAAACACATTAGTTAGCATAATAATAATAATTAAGGAAATTAAGAAAGAAATAAAGATATACCTTGAACTAGATGTAGCAATTTTTTGGATAATCCTTCTTACTTATCAAGGATGAAAAGATGATCACTCCTTAATTAAAGTGCAATAAAAGAGACTAAGTGATTTTTTTTTGAATTTTGAGATATTAAAGGAAATTAATGCAAAAATAAAGCTAAAGAACTTTTTTTTTTTTTTGATTTTTGATTAGAGAAAATAAACTTGAAAAATAAAGCTAAATCTTGAGAAACAAACCCTTTTTTTTGGTTTTTAATATAGACTAGGAATACTTAAGCAATTAAACTAATATTTCTTAACAAGGATAACAAAGAAAAATAATGCTTGAACTTGAAATATTTTGTGTTTTTTTTTTTTTTTTAGGAATTAAAGATGATAACAACACTTAAATAAAAATAACAATATCAACTTAATTATAAGATGCTTTTAATAAGCTAATAACTTAAGAATAAAGCTAAACCAGAGAGATTTTAACTAAAGCAAAGATTAGAGGAGAAAAAAAAATTTAGAGAGAATTTTTAGAGAGAGAATTTGTAGGAATTTTTTGGTGTCTAAAACTTGAGAATTAGGGGGATATTTATAGGAAGATAAAGGGGTTAATTTGTAAATAAAAAAAAAGAAATAAATTAAAAATCAAGGATTATTTTGGTAAATATCAAGATTTTGGTAATAATGAGAATCTTGATGTTAAATTCTTTCGTGTTATATGTAACAAACTTACTTAATCTGTTTTGCAACACTTAAACTGATAAAATAAAGAAAACCGTAATAAAATCAACTCTAATATTCACATAAAAAGGTTCTAAAATGCCATGGTATTACAAAAAATGAAAATATATGATCAAGTTATGTCACAACTCAGTAATACTCACATGGTATACGATAACAGAGTGCCTAAATTTATTTAGTGACTATTATACTTACCAAGGTATTAAAACAACACTTATAAAATATATATCAGCTCTGAGATGTCATCTGAAAGTTACACAAAGACATTAGGTTACAATACTAATAGGACTGGACAAAATATTTCAGAGCTTAAATAAAAAAAAGTAAAAACAATAACCTCTGCCCTTATTAGACAGTACATATAAATTTACCCAAGAACATCTAAACATACGGAAAAACCTTAAAAGTACGAGCATTACAAATAATAACCCTTACTAAAAGTATAAAGTAAGGTAAATCATATAAAATCATAAGATTGTCATGGTTAAAGTGAAAATACACCATGTAAAATCATACAATATTAAGTCATACGACATAAATTTCAGGTAGTCAAGAGTAAACTATATTCCCTTGACCGAATGACCTTAAAAAAAAGGTGAACCCTTATCTTGCTTTACTCTACTAAAACACAAATTTATATTTATCATAGTCGAAAAAAAAAGATAAAAGATACAAAACTAGATCAAAACAACAGGAAAACAAATAAAACAGAAGACCAAATTCACGTCGGCAACGTAAATTAACGTAACGGAAATTACTATTTGGAATAGTGTCAAATAGTGTTTTGAATAGTGAAATGGAATACATGACACGTCTGAAATCCAGCTGTCCCAATTAGCGTCAGATAAATATTTGGTCTAAATTGAAATTTATTGGATACAATATTAACCGCGGGGGATTAAAAAAAGGTGACGTTATTTCACTATTGACAATTGCTTATCAAAACTGACGAAAGAATACACAAACTAGACTGAGTAAACAAACCATAAAAAAAATAAGATAAAGAACAAAAAAAAAAAAACGTGAATGTCAGAACTCATAAGTGATAAGAATTCTCAGAAAAGCAAAATATCATTGAAATGATACGAAGCACGATCCTATTTTTTAGGAACAAACACTATTCTTCTGTACTACAATTATACATTTCCATCCATACGTATCCCTCTTTTATTCTCATCCATACAATACTCAATTATCCTTAGATAAATATCGATGGGTTTGGTCCGAACTTATATTTATCGGATCAAGTATTAACTACGGAACAAAAAGACAAGGACATTATAACAAGCGTACATAAAAGGAGGTCCCTTTAGCACTACAACGTATAGTACCCATTTAGGTGTTGGGATGTTTGTCATTTCCTATATTGGTTGGGCATGAGTCTTTAGAGTAGTGGACTTTATAGCTTAGGTAAACTGATCATATAATAGAGTAGTGCACAAATCGCAAAAATCACTAGATAGAATAAAAAGAATAAAACTTACTCTAACAGTCTAAGTGAACATATGATATACTTATTATACTCTAAAGGAGTAAACAATGCTTGTTTATAAAGAAAATGACATATTCCCCTGGTGAGACAAAAAAATATTGTACTTTATACTATATGATTATTATACATATACGTATAAAAATACGATCTAAAATACCTACTTTTTACTATAAAAAGAAATTACCCTTATCCAAAATCTCCACTCACCACTTATTTCTTATCTTCTTCCATCTCCCTCCTTACCCGAAAAAACCAAACAAAAAACTACCATTAATTTCGGCCACCATGTTTCGAGAAAACTAGGAAGATCAGCCTGTCTTCACCTTTGAGGAAGACATGAGGATGATAAGGGTGTACTTCATGTACATTATGGGGCTAATGGTCCTCCTAATGGCTGTATTAATTTACTTGTTAATCCACAAGTAAAACCAAAAAATTACTTCGGTGGAGTAGGGTAAAAATACATGTAGTGTTAGCTGTACTTCTATATTATGTAATTTAGTAGTTTAGAAGTACAAATTGTAACATGTATTTTGGAAATGATAAATAAAAATCGTTATTATTACTTGTTTTCTTCGTTTTAAATAATAAAACAAACGTCATTAAGTTTATAAAATATATTCAGCAAAATAATAATAATTATTTGCAAAAAACGATAACTATAATAATAAAAGATAATTAATAGTGATAATTACAAAAGTAAGATCAAAATTTGGTGTCTACAGATTGCCCCACATTGATTGAGTTTAAATAAAACGATAATCAATGTTTGAGAAAAGACACGAAATTTTGATGTATGTTTCTGAAAAAAGGAAGGAAAATCCCAATTGATTTTCATTTAAACATTGGCTTTGGTGCAGCTGAAAAATAGAGTGAAATTCTCACTCAATTACAACACAAGTGTTGGCTTGGGGTGCAGCTGAAAAACTGGTTGGAAAATAGAGTGAAATTCTCACTCAATTGCAACAGAAATGTTGTCTTAGGTGTAGTTGAAAAACTGGCTGAAAAATAAAGTGAAATTCTCACTCAATTGCAACACAAATGTTGGCTTGGGTGCAGTTGAAAAACTGGCTGAAAAATAGAGTGAAATTCTCACTCAATTGCAACACAAATGTTGGCTTGGGTGCAGTTGAAAAACTGGCTGGAAAATAGAGTGAAATTCTCACTCAATTGCAACACAAATGTTGGCTTGGATGCAGTTGAAAAACTGGCTGAACCTTGCACTAGTTTAACTTAGATAGATGTTTAAAAGATCAAAATTCCAATTTGCACGAGCTTTAGGGAAGATAATAATCATAGTTTATGGATTTCGGATGCAAAATCATCAGGTGGTTTGTACTGAGTTTTCGGAAAAGTAAACTCCTTCGGCCTTTTCTTCCTGGCACCATTATCACCACCACCCCTATAAAAAGGGAGGTGATACTCATACCAAATCAATTCCCTCCTTCTCCTTTCAAGCTTCTTAAGTCTTATTTCTTCTCTCCTTAATTTTTCTAAGAAGAAATGAATGCAATGTTTCAAGAAATCAATGAAATCAGTGGAGCTAGAAAGCTCCAACTAAAAGGGGTGGTAGAAAACATTTCTTCACCTCGTCTTTCCCCTTATACAAGTGTCTTTACCAGAACCATTACCCCTCTCCTATCTATTCAGCCTCGGTATGATATGATTCATGTTGCTGTTGAATTTTGGGATGAAGAACTCCATGTTTTTCGCTTTGGAGAGATGGAAATGACCCCACTTCTGGAGGAAGTGGAGGGTTTACTAGGTCTTCATAAACGAGGCAGTGTGATTACACCTGCTGACCCAAGGACAACTAATGCGGTCATGAGGGATTTGCTAGGTATACCATTAAATATGGAAAACAATTATTGCCTGCTCGACATTTTAATGTTAGAGAATTTCCTTGAAACTTTCTCTTTACCTCATTGGGAATTTGCCAACAATGAAAATTTCCAAAAGTGCTAAGAAAGAGCTTGCATCCTTTTATTGCTCGGCCTTGTTTTACTCAAGGAATCATTATTTTCCTGTCATGTTCGCTGACTTTCTTTGTTGTCAGGGAACCGTTTAGGGCCTCTTATCCTAGGGGAACTTATGATGGGGCTTGACCATCTAAAACAAAATCCAGGGGGTTTTGTCAAAGGATAGCCAATCGTGCTTCAACTCTGGTTATGTGAGAAATTCAAGCTATCTAGACCACCTATTCGAATTCCTTACCAAACCCGACATATTCGGGAGAGAGGTTTTTTTCCTATATTCCGTCAATGTTGCAACCATGGTGCATGGACAGACCTTTTCACCGCAGCTGATGTGGAATGGATCATTTCATTTCTCAACATAGATTCCATAACAATTAGCACTAGCAGGCGAAGAGGTGTCTAACTTCTAGGATTGTGTCGCGTCACCTTCTATCTTCCTTGGAGATGCTTGAGACAAGCGGGCCAACTTTAACGACTCCTAGAGCTCCATGAGCTCCCAGTGGTACCTTGTACCACCTATGAAATTGGGAATGTGGAAGATCTTAGGGCATCATCTCGTGTATGGAAATTTGCACGAATGCTCCCAGCATTTTTAGTCCTTGAGGATAATGTTCCAACCGTGTCCTACGCAACATGGTTGTTGGAAGACCTCGAGGGTGATGCTTAAATAAATCCTTAGAAGGATTTCCTTATTGTATTTCAATACTTGTACTTGTGTTTCCTTGTTTGTGCATTTTCAATTCCAAAAGAAGAAATCATATCCGAAGGCATTGGTTTTTCGGGAATAGTGTATGTGGTTGTTGTTTTCGTGGTTTTTTTTTTTTAAAAAAAAAAAAAAAAAAACTGTAACCTCGCCAAAAAGCGAGAGAGTTTGTGTTATATTTGAATAAAAAAAAACTATTTGTTTGTTGTAATCATATTTTGTTAAGTATTGACTTGATCATGATCTTTCAATAATAATGAATATTTCTATATGACCCTTAAGCATGCAATTCAAACATGAATGAAATCTAAACTTTAACATGATACACATATACCTATCTAAAGCTAGTAGGAGTTTTTTTTTTTTTTTTTTTTTTTTTTTTTTTTTTTTTTTTTTTTTGCGAATCTCACAAATACAACATTGTACCAATCAAGCATAATTCTTTTTCAACTGATCAAGGTTGGTGAAATGAACAAACTCATTTCCATCAAGATCCATCAATTTTACTGCTCTGCTGGTGTAAGATGTTTGACCAGGAAAGGACCAGACCAATTTGGCTTGAACTTTCCACGTGGATCATGAATCGGTGCTCGATTTTCCTTAAGTACCAAATCTCCTTCTTGTATATTCCTTTCCCTGACCTTTTTATTAAAAGCCCGAGCAATGCGTCTTTGATAAATTTGAATATTGTGAAGGGCCTGTAACCTTCGTTCACTTGCTAAAGAAAGCTCATCGTATCGTTCTTTAAACCATTGTTCTTCAAATATCTCGCTTTCATTCACTACGCGAAGCAATTGAATCTCTATTTCGATTGGAAGAAGCGGATCCATTCCATATACCAAAGAATATGGAGTAGTCCCAGTTGGTGTTCGAATGGAAATCCTATATCCCCACAGTGCATAGGGAAGTTTATCAGGCCATTCTCTAGCCCTATCCGTCATTTTGGCGATTATCGTCTTGATGGTTTTGTTAGCTGCTTCAACAGCTCCATTGGTTTGAGGACGATATGGCGAAGATTGGTGATGCCTGATTTTGTACTTCTCAAGGGTTTCTTTAAGATGGCCTTCAAATTGTGAACCATTGTCGGAGATAATTTCAAAAGGTACCCCATACCAACATACAATGTTATTAATTACAAATTTTGAAACTTGTTTTGCCCCTAGTTTTGAATATGATGATGCCTCCACCCATTTTGAAAAATAATCAACAACAACCAATATATATTGATGCTCGTTCGAAGCTTTCGGATGTATTTGCCCAATGATATTTATGCCCCAGCTAAAAAAGGGCCATGGCGAAGTAAAATTATTCAGGCTAACTGGTGGCATATGATTAAGGTTTGCAAATAGCTGACATTTTTTGCATGTTTGTACAAAATGGATGCAATCACTTTCCAAGGTAGTCCAATAATACCCCGCTCGAAGAATCTTCCAAGCAAGCATTCGTCCATTCATATGAGGCCCACATTCTCCCCCATGTACTTCCTCCATGATCCTTTGTGTCTGTTCCCCATCAATACATAATTGCAAATTTCCATCGAAACTTTTATGATACAACAAACCTTTTAATATTGTGAAATGAGAAGCTAGCCTTCGAATAGCCAACTGATCCTTCTTGTGACTCCCTTCAGGATATTCTCCATTGATTAGATACTTCTTAACATCAGTATACCAAGCATCCTCATTGTCTTCTTGGGTTAATAGAGCAATTGTTGGTTCCAAATTAACCACTGGAATTTCTTTTTCTACAATTGTTATCGACTGTACCTCTACATCATCGTCCCAAGTCAAATTTACCGCAAGTTTTGCCAAAGCATCGGTGAAGTTGTTTTGCTCGCAAGGGAGATGTTTGAACTCTATTTCTTTAAAGAATGGGATAAATTGTTAAAGATACTCCGTGTACATTTGCAACCTTTCGTCCCGAACTTTCCAAGCTCCAATAGAAAGGGAAATTATGAGATAAGAATCACCATATACCGTGAGATTTTTTGCACCAGCTGCTAATGCTGCTTTGATTCCATAGATGCAAGCTTCATATTCAGCTGTGTTATTCGTCGTTGGGAAACTAAGCTTCACAGCGAAGGGAATATGTACTCCATAAGAGTCAATCAATAATACTCCTGCACCATTGCCCCTCCTGTTAGAGGCTTCGTCGAAATACATCTTCCATTATGACGTACTAAGACAAAAAATATGTTTATCTGGAAAATCATCATTAAATTCATCACCCGATATGGGTCCATTAGCCAAAGCTTCAGATATAGCCCTCCCTTTAACAGACTTTTTATTCACACACTGAATGTCAAATTCTGACAATATCGCAAGACTAGTTTCTCAAAAATGTACTTGATTGGATCCAACCTCGAAACCAGATAAATAGTATGTGCTTGCAAATAATGTCGAAGCTTCTTTGTTGCGTAAATAAGGGCAATGCAAGCTCTTTCCAAAGGCGTGTATCTAGTTTCATACTCCAGGAACTTTTTGCTGAGGTAGTAGATAGCTATTTCCTTCCTTGTACCTTCTTGGTATTGTGCCAAGAGAGCTCCCATGGCTGTTTCCGTGATAGTAAGATATAATAGCAATTGCTGCCCCGGCTTTGGTGGCATTAAAACTGGAGGATTGGAGAGGTATTCTTTCATTGAATCGAATAAATCCTGACATTCGTCATTCCATTTTGTAGGAATATTTTACTTAAGTAACTTGAATATAGGTTCGCACCGGGTTGTCAATTGTGATATGAACCTACTAATATATTGAATTCTACCAAGAAATCCCCGAATCTCCTTTTCCGTTCTTGGTGGAGGAAGCTCTTGTATGGCCTTTACCTTGTCATAGTCGACTTTAATTCCGTCTTGACTTACAACGAAGCCCAGAAGCTTTCCCGAAGTTACTTCTAATACACATTTTTGAGGATTCAATCTCAGATTGTATTTCCTAATTCTGTCGAAGAATGATTTTAAGGCATCAATGTGTGTCTCACGATCATGACTTTTGACAATCATGTCATCAACATAGACCTCCACAATATCATGGATGAGATCATGCAAAATCGTCGTTGTAGCCCGTTGATAGGTTGCCCCAGCATTCTTTAATCCGAAGGGCATTGCTCTATAACAAAAGGTTCCCCATGGGGTAATAAAAGAAGTTTTTGAAATGTCCTCTTCTGACATGAGTATCTGATTGTACCCTGAGAATCCATCCATGAATGAGAACATGGCATGTCCGGCAGTGTTATCAACTAGAACATCAATGTGGGGTAATTGAAAATAGTCTTTCGGCGATGCTGAATTTAAATCCCTAAAATCAATGCACACTCTGACCCTTCCATCTTTTTTGGGCACTACCACCACATTCGCCAGCCATTCTTGATGCTTGATTGGTTTGATAAAGTTGGCATTAAGCTGCTTTTGGATTTTTTCTTTAACTTTGAGACTAACTTCTGGTTTCATTCTACGAAGCTTTTGTTGCTTTGCCTTGCTACCGGGGTAGAGTGGTATACGATGTTCAACAATATTACGATCGACACCAGGCATATCAGCATAAGACCATGCAAACACATCTACATATTCTTTAAGTAAAATAATGAATGCATTTTGTTCATCAAGGGAAAGGGACGATCCTAGCTTGACTTCTTTTACATCATTATCCGTACCTATATTTATAGTTATAGACTCTTCCATGGGTGTCACGCATGATTTAGGTTCATTGTAAAGTTCATTATTAGAAAATGCATCATGATAAAGATCAATTTCTTGTACGTAAACTTGTTTACAAGCAACTCCTTCGATATCTTCATGATATGAGATATCAGGCAGTGTATGGATAGATGATTGGCTAGATGATGAGCTATCAGTTTCATAACCGTCTGAGGTAGAGGATTGAAAAGGATATAGTTCGGGGATAGGAAGGAATTGTTCTTAAGTTTTGGGTCGGATATTGTTTTCAACTTCTGTTTTTATTGGAATGATAAGTGTAATGGGGTCGAATCAAACTTCATAATCAGGAATTGGTGAAAACAAGCCTCTTAGAACTCCTTGCTTTAGATGGTCAGCCCAATCAATATCTTTCTTAAATACCGGTTTCTTATCAAACCATTTCTTAATAAATTCTTCATTCCTTGCTTCTGCAAAGAAAATTTCTAACCCAGGGTGAATTTTCTCTTTATCTAAGTCACACCAAGGTTCAGGAAACTCATAAAATGGCCCAGTGTCGTTTTGCAACATAAATTGCCCATTCAAGGTGAGAGACTTCCTTGTCATAACTTTAGAACCCATTTTCTCATCAAAACCTAAACCATGACGATTTCGCTTATCAATTATTGGGATTGAGTGCCTCATGCCTTCACCATTTCGTCCTAAACCAGCTCTCGGAACATAACCCATTTTCATCATCATTTGAAGTCCTCTGGTAAGTGTTTGTGGTATTGGATCTTGGATGGAATCCGGGGATAGAGTAGATTTTCGAGTTTGGTTGGTCATTGGTTGGCAAAGGATACCTAAACATTACACACTCAAGATTAGGACTTCCTCCCTTTTTTTTGAAAATAATAAAAAAAAAGTAAATGACAAATGTAAAAATGCATGCAGGAAGAAGATTTTAGTAAACATTTAAAAGACGTCTGTTAAGTTAGATAAGTTAGCGGGGTGTTCATTCCAAAAAATCTTTTAGTTATTTCGGGTCGCGCCATAAGGCTGCCTACATATCTCCAGACAGATTTTTTTCTTTTTTTTTCTTTTTTTTTTAGAGAATCAGACCCGTCGTAGTTCAAAATGGAAGAAGAATTTTTTTTTTTTTGAAACAGCTGCACTCGATCAGAGTTGCCTACGTACCCCAATAACAATGTGCGTGCAAGTACAATTTTTGTGTATGATCATGAAATAGTGCTTTGGGGAATCAAGTTGTATGTAGTTCTTTGTACCAAACGAAAACATAAAGAGAAAGAAGAAAAAAAATGCTTGGTTTACAATGCTCATAATACCCTTTTCATTCATCCTTCTTGATGGAGGGTAAGATAGAGGACACCATGTTGTTGTGGATGCTTCCTTTCCCATGTAGAGATTCCTTAGGCTTCAAGGTTTTCAACAGTCTTTCTCGTAGTCTTGATGAGATATCTTTTCTGAATAGTGACGAGCAATCAAAAGAGTGGGATCTTCTTCGCATGTCAAAAGGGAAAGGGCATTTATGGACACTTTCTGATTCGAGCAGGAAATTCCAGTTGTGCGCTTTATACACCAACGGAGGGCGTGACATTCGTTAGTATCATGGCCATGTAACTGATGATATTGAAAATATTTGTTGAGATTTGGTCCAACAGGATCAGCTCCTACTCGACGAGGTCGTGGCTTGATACGACCTTCTTCGAGTAGTTGAAGGAACAAATCAGCTTGAGAGGCCTGTGGCTGTGCCGGGCTTGTCTCTGGTGCGCTAGACTTAGGATGGGCCGGAGTGATGATACCACGATCAATGAGATCCTGGATTGCACACTTAAGGTCGTAACAAGTATATGTTCTATGCCTATATTGATGACAATAACTGCAATATTGTCTCATATCGGTTCCATGTGGTGGTAATGAATACACATAGCTTTTTGCCCGAAGAATACCTTTTTTGCTCAAATGATCTTACACCACACTCAATGGTTCATCGATTCGAGTGAATATCCTCCTATTAGCTCTTTCACCTTGAGGGTGCACCTTAGGCCTTCTTTCCTGTAGTCGATAAGCATCAATTTCGTAACCACGTCTCTCCATGTGCGAGAGATCGGCGTATTTGATGGAGACCATATGTCGATAATAAAAATCATTTAACTTTCTTAGTAATATCAACATAAACTCCCGATCAGTAATGGGAAAACGAAGATGTGAAAATGATTCCCGGTCACTTTGCTCCATATTCACTAGCTTCAGTTTTTCGGTGTCAGTCTGTCAAAATTCAAATGCCCAGTCACTGAATGCTTGAGCTATTTCTCCCCAAGAACCTTTACTTGTTACCCCTGAGGTATAATACCAGGATAACGCGGGTCCATCCAGACTTCTGTTGAACAACATAGGAAGATGTTCTTCTGGAACATTTAAAGGATATAAGGTGTTCACAAAGTGGTATAAATGGAGGATGAGATCTCCCAACCCGTTGTACTTCTCGAACTGGGGAAGATTAACATAACGATCTTCATACCTATAGTTAGGGAAAAGAATCAACTCCTCCGGGTATACTAACCTTCTATAACACAGGACATCGAAATCCAAATCAAAATCCTCGGCCCTAGATCTCTTCCGAGATCCCTCATCATGACCTTGTCTAAAGGAATTACTTCTCCAAGATTCTCCTCTAAAACATGGGTCGTTGTCTTTTGGAGTTTTAGGCTCTCTTTCTGCCTCATCTTCATTGGACCAATTTGTTCCACCCCTAAATTTTTGAGGTTTAACCTCAGAGTTATTGTCATCTTCTTGAAGTCCTTCTTCTGGATCTTCCTCAGTTTCTTCATCTTCCTCTAAGTCCTTTTCCGGATCTTCCTCAGTTTCTTCTTCTTCCTTCCATGAGCCAATTGAATCAGATCCAATATTATGAATAGTGAATCCGTCTAATCAACTACCCTCTTCTTCATCTAAGTGGAGCACCGATTTTCCAACACTAGAAACATTCATAATTTCTAGATTACCCACAAGTGTTACCGCACCATGATCCGTGAGCATCTTCACCTTTTGGTGTAAGGTAGAGGCTACCGCCCTGTTCTCATGAAGCCAAGGTCTTCCGAGCAAAAGGTTAAAGCACGCTTTAATGTTAATTACTACAAATTCAACATGTCTAGCCACTGGCCCATATTCCAAAAGTAACTCAATTAACCCCAAAACATCTCTTTTGGCATTGTCATAAGCCCTAACAACCTGGCTTGAAGGTGTCAAGTCTTCTTTTTGATAACCCAGCTTTGTCATAACTCGATACGGGCATACATTGATGGCAGAACCATTGTCAATAAGTACCCGAGGTATTGTCCACCCATGACATTTCACAGTTATGTGCAAAGAGTTATTATGGTTGACACTTTCTGGGAGATCATTGTCGGTAAACATTAACGTGCGGTCGGCTCCATGAATAAGTCCTACCATTTGATCCGGTGTTATGGATGGATCAATTGAAACTTCATTGAGATGTCTCAGAACAGCAGCCCGATGGGGTTGTGAATGAGTCAATAACTTCCATGTAGAAACATTTGAATTAACCTCCTTCATGCGCTTAATAGCATCATCTTCTTCCTTATTCTCCTCTGCCAATTCCTTATCTTTTTCTTTCCTTCTCAAGGCTTCCACGGGGTTCTCATCTTCAAGATATGAAGGTTTAAAGTGACGACCTGCGCGAGTTAAATGAGCCACATGTAGATCTTCATCATCACTAAGATCGTCAAGGTAGATCGGACATTGAAGATACTAGGGGTATTAAGGTGTGCCCCAGCATTTTTCTCAGCAATTGATAACATCGAGAAAGCCTCCTCTTCATCATATATTACGCAAAATGCCCCATTATAACCCATAGTGGCACAAACATCAGAGAACGGATCGTTATTAAGGGTAACACCGGAACCTTTGCACGGCACAAGCTTGACCTTTTGCTGACTGGAGTGATCATACACAACACACACATAATTCTCGGATAATTGCATCTCATACATTCGAGGGGCATTTCGAACCATTAATAATGTTGGATCAATCTGGTTACTTGAAGTGGAGATGGTGTTTATAGAGACAGGAGGCTTATGATTGGGAAGAGGATTATTAGTGATGCTTGGTTGTGTATTTTTAAATTTATCAGAGGATGCCCCAACTGAAAGCCTTCCTCCATCTACTAGATCTTGAATACGGTGCTTGAATGCTGTAACACTCCAATAATTCTCCCTTTTCCAAACCAATTAATTTAAATAAAAATAGAGGAGAACCATTGGCATGTTACCGCCACGTGTTAAAACGTTAAGGCTTTATCAAAGTATTGCAGCGGAAATCCAACTTAAATCTTAAAATAATATAATTTAGAAAACCAATAAGTCAAAGCTTACAAATTGGAACCATAAAGGCCCTTATTAAACCAAACTAATATTCAAAATCCCAAAACATAATTGAAATAGTAAAACACAGATAAGTTCAACACAAAGAACGAATACTCTCAATCACACCAATCCCTTGACAATACGTATGTCAAATCCCCGATCCTCACATCATCAAGCTAACCTGTGCAATATTGCTCCCCAATAATACAAGTGTAATAATTGGATCATCACAGGGTCATTGAAAAGCGAAGGCCATGACCAAAAGAAAGTGCACACAAAAGCACACAATCAGCAAAGCTGAGTATATACAAGCTACAACGTACAAAACCTAACATGCTCAATTAATTAAAGTAAATAAACATACAAAACGAATTCATTAATCAAGACTCCACACTTAAACAATTCAATTGACTCAACATACTTAGTAACCAATTCCAAAAACTTGACTCTTTATATTTAGTTTGATTAATTTAATTTGGAGTAAGCAATAGACGAGGTTGTCCAACCCACCAAATCATTTTGGTCCCAAATGACCATTTAAAATAAAAGTTTAGCGCAATGCAAGAATGGGCGCGACTCCATTCTCACAAAATTAGTCTAGGATCCCATCTAACTTTCATTATAAAATAAAAATGTAAATACCAAAAGAGAAGAGGACATGTTGATCAAACAAGCCTCGAAAAGCCACGGGCTACCACCGTGTAACCCAACCCATAATTGTCAATACTCTAGAAGTGCACACTTTCCAGAGTTTTATTGCTCATCCTTGTTTCACTTTACGTGATTACAATTTTAATTAATAGTCGACTCATTCAAGTAGACCATACATAACAATCATACATCAATTCACTTTTAATCTTATTTAGGACAATGGTGATCACATCACAAATTGACCTTTAATTCCTTTAAACTTCCAAATTATCCAAAATTGTTGAACATAGTCAACCCACCTAGCCATTTTGGCTTAATCCACTTTTACTCAACATACTAACAAGTCATGCTTGAGTAATAAATAAAATAATAATAACCTTGTGGAATAATTAATAAATTTATTCCACTTAAACCATTCAACTCCAATCCTTCAATAATCCAAATGTAGTTAATAAACCAATCCAATAAAAATATGCTTGTATCAATATTCCATACAAACAATTAATCCAATATAATTCAACATGCTTGCATCCATAATTCCATACAAACATAATCGATTCACCAAAACATGTCTCATAAACATAAGCACATGAATTAATTAAATGTATAACCAAACAATTTCCATCCAAGTGTTCTCTAAACATGAAACTAAGTTCTTTCTTTTTGGTACCTAAACATGATACTACTTACAACGAAGTAGACATGTACGTACCTCGTATAAACAATCCTTTGTGCCAATTTTTAATCACTCAAAAGTCTCCTAGGGAATAATCACTTCCTAGAGAACAACCAATAACAATAAATTAATACTCAACCAAATTTCCAGCAATATAATTAGATTAAAAACTCCTTAAAACTTCGTTTAAAACATGTTTTTATGCTTAATTAATCAATAGAAATTGAATAGGAACAAAAGACCCAAATTAATAGATTATTAGAACCCTAAAATCCCAATTTAAATAAATTAAAACCCTAGGTTTATAATTTATAAAATCTGAAAATTTATAACATAAATATAATCTGAAATTTATATTCTTTATACCATCAAAATATAATTTGATACTAAAAATATAATCTTTATACTAAAATCAAAACCCAAATCAATTAAATTAACATTAAGCAAAATAATGAAACAAAGGAGGAAAGAGGAAGGAGCAGCCACGGGTGATGGCTGGGCTGGTGGTCGCCGGCGGCTGGGCGGCAGCGGCGGTAGAGTGGCGCCGGTGGTGGCAGCGGGCAGCCACAAGGAGGAGGAAAAAGAAAGAAAGAAAGAAAAAGGAAAAAATAGAAAAGAAAAATAAAGGAAAAAAAATAAAGAAATAAAATAAAGAGAGATAGAAAATAAGACTAACCTTTTGTGTAGGGAAAATTTTGGGGATGTATGGGGTATTTATAGGGGAGAGAGTTGTAGGGTAAGTAGGAGTATTGGACCTCATAAAATTAATGGGCCAATTAGGTAAATGAAATGGACTAGGCTTTGTTTGTATGGCATAAATTGTAGAATGAAAGCTCATAAAATAATTTGTACTAAAATAATTTTCGACCCAAATTAATAATTTGAAACTTTTTAAAATAAAATCCGGAAAAATACAAATAAATATTATAAATAAAATAAATTTTCATTTATAAAATATTTAAAATACGGGGGATTACAAATGCTGTGCAATTTTCAATGTCATGCCCAGACCCTTGATGGAATTCACAGTGTTGGTTTGGGTTGTAACTGGGAGGAGGGTTTCTTGGGGATGGCCTTGGGTTTAAAGGTTGAACAAGGTTGGCCTTTTTTAGTTTGGAGAAAGCTTGAGCACAGGTCATGTTCAAGGGAGAAAAATCCCTCTGTGGCCTGAGTTGGAATGCTGGTGCGGCGCCAATATTGTGTATCAAGTTTGTTGGTTTTGAGGGTATTGAGTCATTGTTATTGGTTTTCCTGTTGCCCCCAAACTTAGGATTATAAGAGGTGTTACTGCTTCTCCCTTCATCCTTCTTGATATCTCCCTTTTTTATGGCATCCTCCACCAAGGTTCCTGTTGATATGAGAGCCTTGAATGACAGAAAATACTGGAAAGCCATTTGTCCTTGATAGACGGGAAGAAGATTCTTCACTATCATCTGTAATTGTTCTTCCTCGTTTGGCCTATTCACCATCTTTGCAGCGTTGTTTCTCCATCTAGTAATGAAGGCGGAAAACATCTCATTAGGATTTTGCGCAGTTGTCTCTAAATCCCTCCTTGTTACATCGATCTCTTCATTATATCTGTATTGGCTAGAAAATTCTCGCACAATATCAGCCCACGAAGTTTTTTTTTGAATTTTGCAGATTAAGAAACCAATGAGCGGTAGCCCAATCTAAATATTGTTGAAACAATTGTGCCATTAAAGGTTCATCAACACCCCAAGGACTCATAGCCCCTACATACCGTTTTAAGAAATTGGTGGGACTTCCTGTACCATCAAATCTCGTGAGATTCGACATCTTAAACCTAGGTGGCACTCGTGCTTTCGGAAATAAGGTGAGACCATGAATATCCAACCAAGGTTCTGCTTTGGTCATACCCTTCATTACTTCCTTGAGTCTGAGAATATCTTCCTCAATTTTGGTAGGAGCTTCTCTATCACCATTTCCATCATCTAAATGCAATGGTGAAGCTACCTCTAAATCATGGTGAGGAGGAGGAGCACTTGCACTCTGTCTTAACAAACTCTGTATTGTTTGTTCCATAGTATCTTGACGATCAAGGATAGCTCGCATCATTCCTCGAAGATCATTAGATGGATCAGGGTTTAGCGAACTTTCATGGCCAGGAGTCTCAGACATTTCTCTTGGTGGTGGAGAATGAATTTCCCTTGGCGTCGAATGACCCAGTGAGAAAGCTACTGAATCAGATTGTAAACTATGAGAAGAGGTTTGCCGGACAAGCCTAGATCCTGTGCGGGTCCAGGTAGATTTCCTGGGGTAAAAAGGGAACATTACAAAAAAAAAAACTTCTTCGACAAGCTAAAAAAAAAGTAAAAAAAAGATTTTTTTTAAAGAAATGAACACCCCTTTTTAAAAATCAAAAATGACTTGGACCCTATTACAAAGATTCCTTGCGTGTTGAACACACCATTGGTTCTCGGCTTATAAAAAACTAAAACTTGAACAAGGATTATTCACCCAAACTTCTTCTCTCTCTAAAATCTCAAGTGTTTTCTTTTGAGATTTTGCTCACTTTGCTTAAATTTTGAGTTATGGATCCTAATGCCTCACGCGTTAGAGATTTAATTCACTTCTTCTCTGACACTTCGCGCTCCTCCCTCCAAGAATTACGAGAGAGAGAACGCAACGAGATTCTTAGTTCAATACAGCCAGAAGATCATCCATCTCAATTTTTTAGGGAAAACCTCTCTCTCCCTTATGATCAAAATTCTACAGCTATCCCACCTTCAGTTCCTCTAGTGAAACTTGCACTAGTGACTGGTCCACCCCAGGTATTCGAGATAAATAGCTCTCTAGAGTCACTCTCCTTATTTATGGCAGATACAATGGTGCTAGCTATGTCTCTATTCCTACGTTTCTCTAGAGACTCGTTTTACCCTATCATAGCTACTATAAGTCAACAAAACCTCCCTTTTACTAGCCAAGTCATAGAGAGTCCAAACCTGCCATCACATTTCCCTTTTAATCTTCCTATGTATTCGTCTCTCAGGTTATTGTTTTGGGATGCTCGCGGCAACTGTATGAGTCAAATATTACATAATATCTCCATATTACACAAAACCTATATTCCTACTTGTTTGGTCCTACTCATCTCTAATTTGTCAATCGGCACGGAGGTCTCTGAAAATATAGACATAACAAAATCTTGTATTCTTGCAAGGCATAATTCTTTCCCATCAACTCTATTCCTATGAAGTGACACATGTTTCTTTTCACTCACTCGATTGTTTGAAGGATCAATAGCCATATCAGCTTATAATACCCCTCGCAGTATTTACTCTAGGACTTCCTCAGGCAAAGGGAGAGGCCCGCCCCAAAGCTCAGTCAATCATCCTTGGTTGGGCATATCGGATTTCATAACCTATAATCACTTAACAATGATGATGGGTGGTCCTTCAAACTATCGAGAATCTAAGGAGAATTTTTTTAAAAAACTACCTCCGCGTCATAGGCGTTACGTATCTCGTCTCCCTGAGACTTTATCGTCTATAGGCCAAAAGAGTCTCTTCATAATAATAGATAGATTAACTAGGGCATTGTCAACTACTCCTTGGTCACAAGAAGATCCTCATACTCTATCTCTAGCAGCCTTATCAGATGGCTCAAATGGATGTAGAGGTGGGTATATATTGCGAGAACCCGGGCATGTTTGGAAGTTTGTTTTTGGTTCAAGGCTTAGAGGACCTAGCTTTTCTTTTTCCTCGCTTTGTTTACTGCAAAATGGGTTGCAAAAGGCTCGCTCTCTAGAGGTAAAACAATTAGAAGTAGTGATAGACGTTAACCGCTTCATCTCATCTCTGACTAGGCTTGATGTCTACCCAGCAAATACCGAGCAAAAGTTATGTAACATACTACTCCTAATGCACTCTCGTGGTTGGGAAGTTAGTATTCGACATTCCCCTTAAGACATGCTTCGAGGAGTCTGCCTTATGGTTGATCATTGCCAAGGGTTTACTTGGGGTCAAACAGAGGTGTTTGAAGCTCCAGTGTCTCTTGAGATTTAGTTAGGGCCTTTTTGACTTTTGCATTATGTATTTTTTTTATTCACTGTTATGGTTGTATCACTATGTAAATATGAATTAATGTTCTTTTCCGTCTATTTTCCACCTCATGATGAAGGAAAGAAAAATAAATAAATAAATAAATAAATAAATAAGTGAAACCTGCAACAATAACAAACTGTTAGTGGCCGGGCCCGAAGGCTGCCTACGTATTCCTGAGTGCGGAAATGTGCTGAGTGTAATGTGATTCAGGAATCAGGCCTATCGTAGTTTGACACAATAAGGAAACCAACTTTTTAATTTTTGCGATTGTACTCAAAGCGAGCTGCCTACATACCCTGTTATAAGATTTTTTTTCATTTTTTTTTTAATTTCATTTTTTTTAGGGATCAAGTCGCTCGTTGTTAAAAAAAAACACACTTTTACAAAGATAACTTTAATGAAGATGTCACTACCATGCATCTATTTCCCCGGTCAAAAGTCACTTCTCCCAAGCAGCTTTCCGTTTAGCAACATAGAAAGGGTTATCTTCTTTGTCCAAGATCCATGATGCCCATGCTTTACATACTACCATGCACGATTCCGTTGTAAAAAGGTCGATGTTGTCGAGGAAGATGTAAGGTTCCATGATTTCTCGAAGAGATGCCACTTTATTTGCAGATGTTTCAACCCCCTCACAAGGAACTGCTATATCTTTGTCGTAAAACCAATTAAACCTTCTTCGGATATCATCGGCATTTGCCTTATTAGGCATCCAATTTGGCTTGTCTCGTTCATTCTACGGAATAGGAAAATATATTGTTCTTTTTGCAAAGGGTGGGCGCCTTATTTCAACAACTTCATTATTTTCTATGCGATGACCCGCTGTGCTTACGGTGTTTTCCAACCGCCATACTGCGACGAGCTTTCTCCTTCATAGGCTCCCCTGCTATAGTCACCACATATAGAGATGATGCCCCATGATGCTCTCATTCTCAATTTTTGATGTAAGCTAGACGAGACTGCTTTACACCCGTGCAGCCAAGGTCTCCCTAATAACAAGTTGCATGAGAGTCGAAAATCCACTACCATAAACTCTATGCTGAACAGAGCATTCTCATTTACCAAAGGTAAGACTATAGACCCCGTCACTTCCCTTGGCAATTGGTCAAAACCTCTGAGAATAATGGAGCGGTAAGTGATATGTAAATCATTGTACCCTAGCTCGTACAGGTATTCTCGGGAACAGAGATTAACATCGGATCCAGTGTCAACTAATATGTGATTAATATAACTTGCACCGTGTCGAAGAGTGATATGTAGTGGTTCATTATGATAGTGATTAGGGGGTAAATCGCTATCTGTAAAGGTAAGCCCTGGATCAACATCGTGATGTTCGACGTTTTTCCCTTTTCGTGAGGAAGAGTAAAAAGCGTCTAAGGTTTTGAATACGCTTTGAGAATACATTGATTCATGGATAGGCACATCATATAATAATTCGGGGCTAGTTTGACGAGAATGGGGGGCAGTGTTTTCTTGGCGAGAGGCCTTGGATCGTTCTATAGCGGAAACCTTTGGATGCGGGCTTTTATCACTCGGAGATTCAGGTCGTAAGGTTAAAATCTTAGAGCCATCATGGAAGGTTAAGGATTCACGGAGTTGTGTCGACGTCTTTTGGGATTGAACTAACATGAGGGGATAAAATTGGTAAATCCAAGGCTGACCAAGTTTGATATCATAGGGAACTGGTATATCACAAATTATGAAACTTGTGGTGAAACTTACACCTTTGTATTTAACAATTGCATCAATTTTACCACATACATTTTCATAAACATCGTTGTTACAAAAATCATCTATCGTTACAGGTCTAAGTTCTTCCTCCTCGAATTCCCAATCAACAAATGTATGGTACAGGTACATATTAATGGAAGACTCTTCATCAATGTGGACATGATGATACTTGATGTTATGACATATCATTGCATGATCCAGTGAGTCATTTATAAAACCTTTTCTAATCAAATCGTCTTTGACCTGGTGCGGATCAAGTTTGAAGATTTCCCTCAAATCTCTAAAAGGGGTTGAGGCGTTTATGCTTGTTCTTTTGAGATAATCACTAAAAGCCTCACGATACATTGAGGAATTTGATAGTAAGTCCCATAATGATCTTTCACAATTCTCCTTCTTTGGTCTCGAAGTCGAACCTTCCCCAAAGCTCACCATATTACACACCGTGGTTGCCATGTGCGGTAAGACTGCATCCCCATGAATGGTTATCACACCGCTCGGGGTTGAAAATCTGACTTACTGATGAAGTGCAGAGGCAATTGCCCCTATGTGTTATAACCATGATTTTCCCAAGGTAAAGGTGAGGCTTTTCGGGTTATCGATTACTTGGAACTCAGCATTACAAACCCAATCATGATATCCTAATGGTAAGGTGATTTCCCCAACTGCCCGCATGAGAGTGCGATCGCTTGTTCTAACCACCTTTTTTGAGGGTCTTAAAGGTGCGTCTTCACACCCTAATTTCTTGAGAATGGTTTTGCTACATAGGTTGAATGTGGACTCTCTGTTTACCAAAATTCCTGAGACCTTGTAACAATCTGATACCAGGTAATGGACAAGGGTCGGTCATTACTGTAGTCATTCGGCAAATCTACATCGGTAAATCTTAGAGTAGGTGGAGTCCATGATCTTGGAATTGGAATTTTCCCATCATCAATGAGTTGTTGGACTGCATGTCTTAGATCACTGCAAACATTTGTATTGTGTCAGTCATGACAATAGTTACAATACTTTCCCATATCAGCCCTAGGAGACGGCATAGTGTAGTTATTGTGTTTTGACTTGAGGAAACCCTGTAACTTTAACCGATGATATATAGCACTTAGTGATTCACACCTCCTAGAGTAAATCTGGCGGATAGAACCCCAACGGCTTCCTCCACTACACATTTGTGCTCCTGTATCCATATCTTGGTCTCTAAATAACAAGTGAACTGCAATATTCAAGAACATGGTTAAGCAAACCTTCAAGGTGTTGAGGGGTGTAAGACTTTCCTTTGAAAAGAACATTAATTCATATATTAACTCATCTATAGTGATTAAACCATTCTTTAAGTTGAAAAGGTTTTAAAGGGAGATTTTGGCATTGCTTAAAATGCACCACATGTGGTGTTTGTTAGTCTTAGAAAGTTAAACTCATTTGAGATCATACGAGGGAAGTCTAAGGATAACTCTTAGTTAATTATTGGGTCCATAAATAAGCTTTCTAAAAAAAGTTTCACTTAAAACAAGTTTTTGTTGAAAAAAAAGAACTTTCATGACAACACGAATGAATCATTAACACAAATGATCGTGGAGACTCCATGCATTTATTGATGCACATGTTTCTTAATATAAAGGTCAATCCATTTTGAGGAAATTATTAACCAAGTGGCCTCGTATCACTTCCAACTGTGAACACCGAGGGTGGACATTCCTAACAGAGCCGATTGCAATAGCGCACGGATGTGGGTTTACGCCCTTAATTCAATAATTTGATTATCTAAATCCGACCTTACCAATAGGCAGAGGTGCCGTCCTAAAAGGAAAAAAAAAATGCTCATGCTCATGACAATTGATGAATGATGAATGACCCCATAAGTACACCTAAACGAATTAACAACACAAATTCAGGTTTAAACCACTACACATTTTATATAAAAAGAAATTCCCCAATGGAGTCGCCACACTATGGTACCTGGTTTTTAGTGGACAAATATTAGTCTATAAAAGGTTCCACTTAAGTGTCTGATAAGACTTATAATTAAAGACTTAGAGTCGCCACCTTATTTTTATCCGAATAAGGATGGATTTTAAAACAGTCAATTTAAATAAATAAAAAAATCAACTGCTAACTCCATAAAAAGAAATAAAGCACAGGGTTCGAGGTTTAGGTTAAGAGAATCGAACGTCTAGAACTTGTCTTCCCTTCCGTTCTAAGGAACGGGCTCTTACTATTGCGTTGTTAAAAATCAAGTTTTAAGGCATGTAAACCACATAAAAAAATATAAGGTAGGCAGTTGCACTACGTACCGATCATAGTGAGATTTTGAATTCACTCACGGATCAAAACCTTCATAGTTCGGACAGATGCCATGTTTTAAATAACCAATTCCATTGGGTTTTTGACTTGGGTTGTTGACATAAACGTCATTTTTGTAAGTGGGATTTTAGTGATTTTTTACGGATTCACTCATAAAAGTAAAATGAACCACCTTGGTTGAGGAAAATCACCCCGATTAGTGATTACCAAAAATGTCTTTTGAATAAGACAATTCAACAAATGCGTCCCAATTGACGACTTTTAGTGGATCAAGGTATATTTTGGGAGTGAAAATGTAAGGGTTCACTATATAATCTCACTTTGGGTTTCAAATTCACTCGAAGGTAATTTTTGTAAGGTTTTAAGGGTTATGTGTTTAGGCTTAATGGAATTGACCAAATAAAACACGACACCTGTCAAGGCCTTACTTCCAAATAAAAGGGAACAATAAACTATTTAATTATATTCGATTGTCAATTAATCCATCGGGTAATTATAATGGGATATAAGCTCATTTTTATGGAGATGGATAATTGTTACAACCTTATACAACTAAATAAATAATCTTAACCTCGTGTTTGGAAATGAGGCCATAACCTTATATTAACTATCATTAATTATTAGGAATAAACAAGCAAAGTTATGATTCATTCTTGTGTCACAAAAGGGTTTAAAATAAAAAAGTTCACAAAATTATAAAAGAAAACAATGTTTGTTAAAACTTTTATTTCTGAAGTCATCTTGAAATAAAATTAAAGTCCTTGAGACATCATTTAATAAGATTAAATATATTTAAAACAACGACATTTAGAATTAAAGGCTCTTATTTCTGAAGTCTTCTTTAAAATAAGATTAAAGTTTCCTAAAATAATACTTAGAATTAAAGCTTGTTAAAACTCTTATTTCTAAAGTCATTTTTAAGATAAGATTAAAGACATTTTAATTAAAACTTCATAAGTTAAGAAGTATATATATAATATAGTGTAATATAGGTTTCATACCACCATTAGTTCCTTAAAAATAAATTAATACAATTTTAAAAAGCAATTAAGAGAAAAACGTGCACATTTCATTTCTTTGATACCTTGAACTAAAAAAATCATTAAAAATCATAGAAAAATCGAGAAAAATATTGTGAGATATGGTTGGAAAGCTCTTGAAAAGTTATATCACTTGAGCTAAAGAAATGGAACTGGCTCTGGTCGTAAGGGTTGTTTTACTGGCCATCTTTGGGTCGTGGTAAGTAATTCTTTACTCTTGAACAACCTTTGCTTAAACTCTTAATTCCTTAGGTCTTTAAGCTTACTTTAAGCAATAAATCATTCTTTATACATTAGGCCGTCACATGAATGTATTAATCTTTCATATTTAAAATGCATAAAAAAAAATGCAATGCAAAATGCAATTAACCCCCCTCTTTGTAACCTATCACCTCACCAATAGGCTTAGCTTTCTAATGTGGAGTAATGAAAGATTTAGGGCTAATTTAGCACCTAATATTGTCATTACCCCTATTGATAACATCACATGAAAACAAACACATTAGTTAGCATAATAATAATAATTAAGGAAATTAAGAAAGAAATAAAGATATACCTTGAACTAGATGTAGCAATTTTTTGGATAATCCTTCTTACTTATCAAGGATGAAAAGATGATCACTCCTTAATTAAAGTGCAATAAAAGAGACTAAGTGATTTTTTTTTTGAATTTTGAGATATTAAAGGAAATTAATGCAAAAATAAAGCTAAAGAACTTTTTTTTTATTTTTTATTTTTGATTAGAGAAAATAAACTTGAAAAATAAAGCTAAATCTTGAGAAACAAACCCTTTTTTTTGGTTTTTAATATAGACTAGGAATACTTAAGCAATTAAACTAATATTTCTTAACAAGGATAATAAAGAAAAATAATGCTTGAACTTGAAATATTTTGTGTTTTTTTTTTTTTTTTTAGGAATTAAAGATGATAACAACACTTAAATAAAAATAACAATATCAACTTAATTATAAGATGCTTTTAATAAGCTAATAATTTAAGAATAAAGCTAAATCAGAGAGATTTTAACTAAAGCAAAGATTAGAGGAGAAAAAAAAATTTAGAGAGAATTTTTAGAGAGAGAATTTGTAGGAATTTTTTGGTGTCTAAAACTTGAGAATTAGGGGGATATTTATAGGAAGATAAAGGGGTTAATTTGTAAATAAAAAAAAAAGAAATAAATTAAAAATCAAGGATTATTTTGGTAAATATCAAGATTTTGGTAATAATGAGAATCTTGATGTTAAATTCTTTCGTGTTATATGTAACAAACTTACTTAATCTGTTTTGCAACACTTAAACTGATAAAATAAAGAAAACCGTAATAAAATCAACTCTAATATTCACATAAAAAGGTTCTAAAATGCCATGGTATTACAAAAAATGAAAATATATGATCAAGTTATGTCACAACTCAGTAATACTCACATGGTATACGATAACAGAGTGCCTAAATTTATTTAGTGACTATTATACTTACCAAGGTATTAAAACAACACTTATAAAATATATATCAGCTCTGAGATGTCATCTGAAAGTTACACAAAGACATTAGGTTACAATACTAATAGGACTGGACAAAATATTTCAGAGCTTAAATAAAAAAAAGTAAAAACAATAACCTCTGCCCTTATTAGACAGTACATATAAATTTACCCAAGAACATCTAAACATACGGAAAAACCTTAAAAGTACGAGCATTACAAATAATAACCCTTACTAAAAGTATAAAGTAAGGTAAATCATATAAAATCATAAGATTGTCATGGTTAAAGTGAAAATACACCATGTAAAATCATACAATATTAAGTCATACGACATAAATTTCAGGTAGTCAAGAGTAAACTATATTCCCTTGACCGAATGACCTTAAAAAAAAGGTGAACCCTTATCTTGCTTTACTCTACTAAAACACAAATTTATATTTATCATAGTCGAAAAAAAAAGATAAAAGATACAAAACTAGATCAAAACAACAGGAAAACAAATAAAACAGAAGACCAAATTCACGTCGGCAACGTAAATTAACGTAACGGAAATTACTATTTGGAATAGTGTCAAATAGTGTTTGAATAGTGTCAAATAGTGTTTTGAATAATGAAATGTAATACATGACACGTCTGAAAACCTGCTGTCCCAATTAGCGTCAGATAAATATTTGGTCCAAATTGAAATTTATTGGATACAATATTAACCACAGGGGATAAAAAAAAGTGACTTATCAAAACTGACGAAAGAATACAAAAACTAGACTCAGTAAACAAACCATAAAAAAAAATAAGATAAAGAACAGAACCAAAAAAAAAAAAAAAAAACGTGAATGTCAGAACTCAATTTTTTTTTTTTTTTTTTTTTGGTGAAATGAATGTCAGAACTCATAAGTGATAAGAATTCTCAGAAAAGCAAAATATCATTGAAATGATACGAAGCACGATCCTATTTTTTAGAAACAAACACTATTCTTCTGTCCGTACAATTATACATTTCCATCCATACGTATCCCTCTATTATTCTCATCCATACAATACTCAATTATCCTTAGATAAATATCGATGGGTTTGGTCCGAACTTATATTTATCGGATCAAGTATTAACTACGGAACAAAAAGACAAGGACATTATAACAAGCGTACATAAAAGGAGGTCCCTTTAGCACTACAACATATAGTACCCATTTAGGTGTGGGATGTTTGTCATTTCCTATATTGGTTGGGCATGAGTCTTTAGAGTAGTGGACTTTATAGCTTAGATAAACTGGTCATATAATAGAGTAGTGCACAAATCGCAAAAATCACTAGATAGAATAAAAAGAATAAAACTTACTCTAACAGTCTAAGTGAACATACGATATACTTATTACACTCTAAAGGAGTAAACAATGCTTGTTTTGTAAAGAAAATGACATACTCCCCTGGCGAGACAAAAAAATAATGTACTTTATACTATACGATTATTATACATATACGTATAAAAATACGATCTAAAATACCTACTTTTTACTATAAAAAGAAATTACCCTTATCCAAAATCTCCACTCACCACTTATTTCTTATCTTCTTCCATCTCCCTCCTTACCCGAAAAAACCAAACAAAAAACCACCATTAATTTCGGCCACCATGTTTCGAGAAAACCAGGAAGATCAGCCTGTCTTCACCTATGAGGAAGACATGAGGATGATAAGGGTGTACTTCATGTACATTATGGGGCTAATGGTCCTCCTAATGGCTGTATTAATTTACTTGTTAATCCACAAGTAAAACCAAAAAATTACTTCGGTGGAGTAGGGTAAAAATACATGTAGTGTTAGCTGTACTTCTATATTATGTAATTTAGTAGTTTAGAAGTACAAATTGTAACATGTATTTTGGAAATGATAAATAAAAATCGTTATTATTACTTGTTTTCTTCGTTTTAAATAATAAAACAAACGTCATTAAGTTTATAAAATATATTCAGCAAAATAATAATAATTATTTGCAAAAAACGATAACTATAATAATAAAAGATAATTAATAGTGATAATTACAAAAGTAAGATCAAAATTTGGTGTCTACAGGTCCATGGTTATGAGTCCGGATGCATCGCGCGGAAGCCTTACCTTCGGAAAGGTTGGCGCGTATGGATGGGACCCCGCAAGTTAAACTTATTTCCATGGTTTGGTGAATTCACAAACTCGGATGTACCCTTCATTGCAATGAGCGTTCGATTGGGTAGATGGACATGAATTTCCAGGGGGTTATAGCCATATGTAGAACACATATGGGTTTCTGAAAAAAGGGAAAAACTCAATTAGGAAGTAAAATCGGCCAAACAGTGCTAGAACCAGTCAAAGCAAGAAGGCAGACGTTTGGCTCGATATTGGAAGAACATGGTGCGAGAAAACAGGGACCATCGCGAGGAGATGGCCCTGTCGAGCCGCGATGTTGCCATCGCGCCGCGACAGAGCAATCACACTGCGATGGGCTCTGCTCTCTTAGCGACGGTTCCTACATGCCTCGGCAGTTTTCTGTGTTCTTAGAATTTTCCGATTTTCGCAGCGTTTTTTGCCGCATTACGGATGGTCTTTTCAATGCGGACCTTTTTATGCTTATGCAATTAATGTCAATCAAAATTACGCACATGAATACTTAGAACTTTTCGAGTCTCATCCACTCATTCTAAATTATTGCTAAAAAAAATTTTAGGAATTAAAATAAAAATCCTCCCCAGTGGAGTCGCCAAAAACTGTAGGGAATATTTCAAACATCCCACACTTGAAGCCCACTGTGATCATACACTTAAGCCCCACTATGAATCCTTTATCGAATATAATTCAATAATTAGAGTCCGTACTTTATCTTCTAAAATTAGATTAAATCCTTTAAACACTTGTTTTATTCCAACTAAAATTCTTTACCTTTTCTAAAAATATAATTATTAATCCTAATCTCTTTAGAACTTAAAATAACCTTCTAGATTATTCTAGAAAATTAAAGTAATTCCTAATGACTTTAGGAATGATAATTAAATGGATCCTCCACTTGATCATTGGGTCACCCATAAAACTCATTTAATATCCAATTTAATATTTTGACCATAACTTCCTCATTATTCATCGAAACTAGGCTTATAATATATCGTCGGAAAGCTCTTTTCGAGCCCCATCCAACTACACTATTATTGGACCTATATCATGGACCAAATTAAATTGTATTGGACATTTTCATAAATAAGGTACAAAAAGAAATATTTTTGAAAACAGAAAGAAATATTTTTATTAAAACGGAGACATCACGAGACTCTTTCATATTTCACCTCATTCGATAATCAAATGACGTGAAAGGTACTCATCATTGGGTTTGGTTTTGGGAAGACACAATTTGGTGTCTACACTAAGTAACTTCTATGCTAAATTAACTGTAATAATAATAATAATAATAATAATAGTAGTAGTAATAATAATATAATAGTAGTAGTAGTAGTAATAATAATAATAATAATAATAATAATAATAATAATAATAATAATAATAATAATAATGACACAGAAAGGGCTAGCTGACTTTGTTCCTAGACGGGTTGTGGCTGATGCGGCACATTAGAAGCGGGTTAAGTATGAAGCTCGTTGTCGAGCGAATGGATATGGTTTCATTCCCTTCTCCTTTTCTTCACTTGGGTAATTAGAGAAGCAAGATGTTGCGTTGATGAAGCAGATTCATAGGTTCTGACGATGCAAAACATTAGGGCTCATGCGGCAGGTCATATCTTCACTAGGGTACGCTTTGCTATAGCTAAAAGGAGTGGGAGCCCATATAGTATCTCGGCTTCCCACTAATTTATTGTAGGTTGTATGACTTTTGTTTTTGAGATAATAACAATAATAATAATAATAATAATAATAATAATAATAATAATAATAATAATAATAATAATAATAATAATAATAATAATAATAATGATTAAAGATTTTGGTGAATACGACGGGTAAAATTTACACTTCGTATTAGATTGTAGCTACTGAAATCGAAGGTATGACAAGAAAATTTTAATTTTTTTTTTCTACGGGAGATGGAAAATGAATTAATCTACTTCTCTTATATAATCATATGGAGCAATATTCATTTATTTTTCAATTAATAAAATGAAATTATTAAAAAAATAGTAATAACTTCAAATACTATTCAAATTACATTCCTTTATTTTTGTATCGACTACTAGTAAATGAGCCCTTTATTACTAATTAAATTGTCTTTATTTTTTTTCCTACGGGATTGATAGTTAATAATTTGATTTATAAATCGTTCATCGCACAGACACTATGTTAGTATAAATAATAAAGGACACCACATGTTAAAATTAGGGTCATTATGCTCAACATAATTATTTGCTGGCACGTGTGGGCCTTAAGTTCCGCAATTAGGTGAGATAAATCAAACAAATCATGAACAAGAGTATTATTGTGAACCAAGTCCACTTAAGTTTAATTAAAGGACACTATGTTCAAATTAGGATCACATACTATGTTGAACATAGCGTTAGCTGAAACTTATAGATCATAGGTCCACAATAATATTTGTGAACCACTAGCATACAAGTATGTACCATACCAGATCAAGTTAAATCGAGTTGAGACATTTTGGTTTCAACTTATATTAGAATCATTTTCAATTCATTATCATGTTATGTTTCAAATGTTGATATGTTCATCTTAGATTATTTGACTATTAAGGATTTGCAAATCATTATTACTTCATTATTAAGTTGTTACAATACTAAATTTGTTCCTAAAATAATGCTTCACTGTGCATTGTGTGAAGTTTTTGAAGGGTTTATTTATTTATTTTTAAAATGTTGGTGTTAGTAGTTCCTCGGTTATTTTTAAGTATAACATTTTAAAAGGCACATAGTATATACGTAATTTATGTTGGGTTTCGATGAGTCCGACTCACTACAGAAATAAAACCAGAGCCCAAGAACAAACTCACAATTAATATAACAAAATGCATAAATAACAAGAATAGAGAAAAGACTAAATTACCCTTGTAGCATGCCTCGCTCACCCGGACAGAGCTCTTACTTGAGAAAAGTCGAGCCTCACAAATGGCAAGGACCTCCAACAAAAGTCCACCTACAACTCGACCCGACCGGTCCATAACTTGGAGGTTAGTCTAGTCTGACCAAAAAGACTACCCAAGTAATTTATAATCTTATAGGTTTTTTCTCAAGTGGAGATGCCTAATTGAGCTCTTACTCAATTGAGTTTTCCCAATCCCAAGTTGGGTATTTATAGGGAAACTCAAGTGAGAATCCACTCTCCCATCAATGTGGGAGAGTTGGTGAAATCAATTTTCTCCTTTTATTTTTAAATCAAAAACAAAAGATAATAGCCAACAACTAATTAATCAACAAGTGGCACACTTAGAGGAGGGGTTAGGTAAGGACCACAAGGAAAGGGGGGACCAAACTTGATCCCCAAGGCTTGAGAAAACCGGCCCTCATGCTCCACTTGCCCCAACCAGCAGCTGCCACGTGGCAGGCCAAGCCAAGCACCTAAGCAGCCCCTAGCTGGCGCTTGGTGTGCGGCTGGCTGTAGCTAGCGTGGTTGGCGCAGCACCATGAGCGCCATGCTGCTGCTAGCTGCTGTGGGCTGGCGCGCCATGCGTGCTATCCCTACTTCTAGTTGTTGCGGCATGGTTATTATGCTAGCACGCCATGCGCGCAATGCTGCAGAGTGGCTGCGGGCTGCCATGCACATGCTGGCATGGCTTGCTAGCCATGTGCTAGCAGCCTTGCTAGCCATGGTGCGCTTGCTAGCCACTTTAGCTATACCAAATGCCCCTAGCACTCGGTTTGCTCGGGGCATTTCGATGCTAGGGGTATTTCGGTAAATTGTTGATTAATTAGTGATTTTATCGTCTCGTCTCGAATTAATTAGACTCGACTTTCAACGCTCGGTTTTCAACGATCCTAGCTCGATTTCCAATGTCTAAATATTAATTACTCGAGCGACTCAATAATCCTTCCGAATTATTTCGTCGTATCGGATCGTTAGTTACTTGGGTGTAACCCGAAGTGTTTAGTCAAGATTAAGTTGTAATATCAATTATGCATTAAAATTACTGATCAAAAGCGACCTCCACCTAGGCATTCTGATCACTTGAACTTACTGAATAAATAGTTTTTCAATAGCTCCGAACCCTCTACCGGAATAATACACTTGTTCGAAGGACACCATTCCTATCAATCTCCCACTTGTCCTTCCGTAAAAGTGCGCTTTTAGTATATAGCCTTTTTTCTATGTCGCTTAATGTCTCTTCATGAACTATAAGGTAAGACTTATTCGTCATCCTTATTACATCCAGAAGTGTTTCTCGAAATCCGAGTTTGACTGTCAATAAACAGATGATTTCTAAAATTCATTCGAGCATGGCCATGCATTTTCACAGTCTCGCTCTTCGAGAGGCCTTGTAAACAACAAAGACATGTTCCCTATTATTAGGAGGGAGACATTCTCAGTCTTATAATGTAAGCTTCTCTTACTAAGAGGACCTAGCCGCCTGAGTGTTGCCATTATAATCTCCATGTACGGCAGACGTTTGACTAACATCAAAATGGACTAGTACTCAAACAAGAGAACTCACAATACTCATGGTCGAGGAAAGAGGTTCCGATAGTCATAATGAGAAGTATACTTATGACGATTTTTTAAATCTCTTAAAGTATTCTCATAGGTCGATCCAGTATGGTTCTAAACCAATACCTGTGCAAATGATTTATGACAATCTTGTCCTTGTAGCATAAGAAACAGTGCTATAAATCAAACTACACACTAATCTCAAGCGGTCATTAATCGTCCATAATTTAAATGACCTCGATTAGGGATAATTTTCTATTATAATATTCAATGTTCACTTAATAGGTGTTTCTTTATCCAAGACTGGTCTTGATACCCTATTTTGAATATTCTCAGAATCGAATGGACTCATTATTTAATCCTAAACCACAATTAAATAGAAAACGGAATGATAAAATTGCATGAAATTAAATTACTCCAAAGTGTGAATGGTTCATCTTAGTGTCTTACATTAAGTTGTTCAAAATTAATTAAAACACTAAACAGGGAAATCAAAGCCAATCTCCGACGTGCCTGATTCCCATTGCCTCAACGTGCTTGTTGTGCTTCATTTGAGGCAAAGCTTTAGTAAGTGGATCGGCTACATTGTCATCTGTTCCAACTTTACAAATTCTGATTTCACCCTCTAATTTCCATTCTCTTATCAAGTGAAATCGTCGCTAGACATGTTTGACCTTTGGATGTTCCCTTGGGTCTCTGGCCTGAGAAATAGCTCCATTGTTGTCACAATAGAGGGCTATTGGACCCTTGATGGAGGGTACAACATCAAGTTCACCAACGAACTTACGAATCCAAATAGCCTCCTTAGCTGCTTCAGCAGCTGCCAAGTATTCGGCTTCAATTGTAGAATCTGCAATTGTGCTCTACTTGGCACTCTTCCAACTAAACGCTCCTCTATTTTGACAGAACACATATCCAGACTGTGATTTGAAATCGTCTCTGTCTGTTTGGAAGCTTGCGTCGGTATAACCTTCAACAACTAATTCTTCTGAGCCACCATATACCAGGAATTTATCCTTGTTCCTTTTTAGGTACTTTAGGATATTCTTGGCCGCAGTCTAATGCGCCTTTCCTGGGTTTGATTGGTATCGGCTCCTAGCACTCAAGGCATACGATACATCTGGCCTAGTACATATCATGACATACATGATTGATCCAATTAGCGAAGTATATGGAATCTCATTCATCCTTTCTCTCTCATCAGGTGTCTTTGAACACTGCTTCTTGCTCAAGGTTATGCCATGTGACATGGGAAATTGACCTCTCTTGGCCTCTTCCATCCTGAATCGTGCAAGTACCTTATCAATATAAGTACTCTGGCTCAATCCAATCATCCTTTTCGATCTATCCCTATAGATCTTGATGCCCAATATGTACAGAGCCTCTCCCAAGTCTTTCATTGAAAAACATTTTCCAAGCCAGGCCTTTACAGACTCTAACATCGGAATGCTGTTTCCAATGAGCAATATGTCATCGACATATAAGACTAGGACAGCGATGTCACTCCCACTGTCCTTGTAAACACAAGATTCATCTGGATTCTTGATAAAACCAAACTTACTGATGGATTCATCGAATCGCAAATTCCAACTTCTACTAGCTTGCTTTAGCCCGTAGATGGACTTTTTAAGCTTACACACTTTCCCAGCATTGTTTTGGTCGACAAAACCTTCAAGTTGTGTCATGTACACAATTTCTTCCAAAATCCCATTGTGGAAGGCGATTTTAACGTTCATATGCCATATTTCGTAATTGTAATATGCAGCAATCTCTAGGAGGATCCGAACGGATTTAAGCATTGCGACCGGAGAAAAGGTTTCATCGTAATCAATACCATGAATTTGCATGTAACCTTTTGCTACCAATCTAGCTTTGTAAATGAATACATTTCCATCTTTGTCGGTTTTCAATTTGAAAATCCACTTACATCCGATAGGTGTGTAACCCTCGGGTAAGTCAACTAAGTCCCAGACTTGATTTTCAAACATGGAATCCATTTCATATCTCATGGCCTCTTGCCATTTAGCAGAGTCAATGCTTGTCAACGCTTGCTTCTAGGTTATCGATTTGTCTCCATCCATTACCAGGATGTCCTGATTCTCGGTTAATACAATACCAAGATACCTATCAGGTTGAGACCTCGGCCTCCACGACCTACGCAGGGTAATGGACTAAGCATTTGCATTGTCAGTTTGACTTTGCACATTTTGACCAGCGTCAACAGATGTTGTTTGAGCACTTTGACTGTCAATCTAATTTTGTTGCTCATCCTCTCGAACTTCATCGAGTTCGATTTTCCTCCTACTTGTCATTTTAGAAAGGTGTTCCTTCTCCAAAAAGACACCATCGCGAGCAACAAACACTTTGTTCTCGGATTTATTGTAGAAGTAATACCCTTTGGTTTCTTTTGGGTAGCCCACAAAGAAAACCTTGTCAGATTTGGGGTGAAGTTTTTCAGAAATTAATTTTTTGACATATGTTTTGCATCCCCATATCTTTAGAAAAGACAACCTAGGAGGTTTCTTCGTCCATAGCTCGTTTGGAGTCTTTTCTACAGTATTTGATAGAGCACGGTTCAGTGTTGGTGTCGCAGTTAGAAGTGTGTGTCCCCAGAAAGAGATAGGAAGATCACTAAGACCCATTGTTGACGTACCATGTCCAGCAAGGTTCGATTTCTCCTTTCGGATACTTTGTTCCATTGAGGAGGTCCTGGAGGTGTCAATTCTGAAAGTATACCTTTTTCTTTCAGATGGTCATCGAATTCTTGGCTCAAGTATTCACCACCTTGATCCGATTGAAGGGCTTTGATTTTCTTGCCAAGCTGATTTTCAACTTCACTCTGAAATTCTTTGAACTTTTCAAACGATTCAAATTTATGCGACATAAGGTAGACATAGTCATATCTACTATAGTCGTCTGTGAAGGTGATAAAATATCGTTGCCCGTTTCTTATGGTGGAGCTCATTGGTCCACATACATCGGTGTGTGTTAGGCCCAACAAGTCACCTTCCCTTTCTCCCAATTTGGAGAATGGCTGCTTAATCATCTTGCCTAATAAACATCCTTCGCAATTTTCAAACGATTGTAAATCGAATGAGTCAAGAACACCTTCCTATACTAGTTTCTTGATGGGTTTGATGTTAATGTGGCCAAGACGACAATGCCACAAGTATATTTGATTTGACTTAATGGTCTTAGCTTTCTTAGCGGTATTATTTACATTATAAACTTGTTTGTATAATGAAAGCACACATTTTAGATAAACATGTCATACCATAAACATATAAACAAGACTTTTAAAACAATAGTCTCGTGATCAAAACAAAACCATGACGTCCAACGTCAAAAGATCAATGTATGGTTGATAGCAAAAACTTAAACAAGTTCTATGTCAAGACAAACTATGTGATTACAAGCCTTCCGGAAAGATTAACTTTTTCTTCCTCTTGTATATCCACATCCACTTGGTAAGCCCTGCCTGAAATAGGAGAATATAGTGAGCCATTAATGGTATCTAATACCTTATGAATTGCTTGCATTCAAGTGTATTTTATAAAGAAGATACTTGAGGTGGAGATTTCTCTTCCCTTTGCCTGATCTAAGGTACATGCTGCATTCTCTCTTGTAGTGGCCTTACCTACTACAGTAGAAGCATCGCATTCTTGCCTTGTTTTTTAACTCCTTCTTCTTTGCCTTTAGAGCAATATTGAGCCTATCACTTCCACAAGGGTCGGCCATTTGAAGCTCATTGATAACCTCCATCAAAGTGAGTTTGTCACGATTGGCAGTTAGCTGCATATTCAATGCGATATAACCCGAGTGGAGAGAGCTCAATAGCATGAGAGTAGCTTGCTCATCCTCCACTAGCTTGCCAATGAGTGCAAAGTGAGTGAATAGCCTTGTCATTCGAAGCACGTAGGCTCGAAGTGACATTCCGGGTCTTAGTCTAGCATTGTAGACTTGTCTCCATATCTCTTGCCTATCCTTGGCTAGGTATCCCTCTTGTTGTGGCTTGATCTTCATGTTGTAGAGTGACCTAGTCACTTCCTCCATGAGACCATCATAGTTGCCATTGATGCTCTTGGTGACCCTCAAATTGACTATATCCTTTAGAGCTTTGAGGAGCATGTCCGGAAAATAGTTGGAGAACTTCCCCTTCTATTGTTCCCGGATGGAGTTTGCTAGAAGTCGTGAGACTCTTTTGCAATCACGACTCCACTTCTCATGAGCTTCATCACTCATAACCCCTTTTGAGTAGAAACTCGGGATGGGTATATCAAGAATGTGCTCTAGGTAGCAATTTCGGAGGGTCTTTTGGAGTTCTTCTTCCCACTCCTTAAAGTTCACCAAGTTCAAGCAAAATGGAAACTTTTTGGGAAGTTCTGGGCACATTAGGTTGTTGTCGATGTTAGTTAAAGACATGATTCTACAATTGAAAGAATTTGAAATGAAAAACCATTCATAATACTTAAATAAGATTGAAATCATGCATATTAATCAAACTTATTTAAACGTCTTATTCACACATTAAATTGTCCCCATTTGTGAGAATAAGTCGATTCCAAGATCCAAAGAAACAATGAGTAGTTAAGCATGCTTTGGCTTGTCTTAACACTCAATATTCTAAGGTACCTCTTTGCTAATGGCTCCAAGCCACTCTTGGTTAAATAAATCGTTGCATCTAATGCTCTCTCAACAACTTATCCACTTTGCCACGACATGTTAGGACTCCATCACTCATATCGTTGAGTATAACCAAAACTAACTTGCATACCCGATATGCCTTACGCATCCTAGGGAGTAATAGTGATTCCTCGCTTTGGCGTAGTACATCACTACTCTCAATAGGTCGATAAGTGTTGTTTTGGAATGGCAATTTCACTCAATATTTTAGGGACATGGGGTTTCTATGTTGGTTGATTTAAGTGAACTTAATTAATCATCGCAACAATCGAAATCCTAAACATGCATCTATATAATTCATATATATAATCACAAATATATATATATATCGAAAAAATAAATAAATGATGCATTTGGCTACTAGCATGACCCCTTGAGTCTTCAAGGGTCGTCTTTTGCAACTTCATGGCTTCGTCTTCCAAGAACCTCCGACTTCAATACATAACCAAAATAATGCAAATACTAGTATCTACGATTAGGACTAATCTAAATATTAAGGTACAAAAATACTTAACGATTCGCAGATCGTATTTAGATTTACAAAAATACGAGACGGAACGCAGTCCGTATTTTCTATCCTAATCGGGCCCCACTAGTTGCCATTTTTATAAAACCTGCGAGAGAATACACATTCCATTCATCCATTCACTATTTGTGAATGGCCCATTCATTTTACAACCATAAACTAGTAATAATGCACAAACACGCGTAAATTAGTAACTAATTTAGGTTGTTAATCTGATTAACACACCTAATTAAAACTAGTCCAAGTTGTTTAACCGATTATGTAATTTAGCGCAATTAAAAAATTAAAGCTCTCACTAAATTTCGCATCCATCTTAATTAATCCAATTAATTAAGCCGGTAAACCCAAAATTTTGTCAAAATAGAATTTTACCGATGCCGCTCAAAACCGAGGCCTAGCCTCAAAAATTAATTAAAATAATTAAAGCCAAATATAATTAAATTAACTAAAATAATTAAAACGGCATAATTAACAAACACGTAGCCAACCGCACGCAAGTGGTTCGCGCACGTAGACTAGCTAGGTGCGGACCATTGCTAGCCAAGGGTGCCTAGCAACCCCCGGACAATGCGGCTTGGTGCGTGCTCTTGCACCACCCCACGCAGCACTTGCTAGGCCAAGCCTAGCAGCGTTTTCTTCGGGTTGCAAGGTGCAAGGTAGCATGCACAAGGCTGCTTGCCCCTTCGCATCGCACCAAAACACATACACTCACATTCGCTCCCCGCACCAAGACAACAGCACGCACCCCAGCCAAGCCACGCACACCTATGCGAGCACATCAGCGCGCTATGCCAGCAGTAGCTGTTGGGCTGGGCTGGGCTTGCTGGCTGGCCATGGTGTGCCATGCTGCTGGTCAGCAGGCAGCAGCCACGCCTTGAGGTGTGTGGCGCGCATCAAGCGCACTAACCCCTTGGCAGCCACATGTGGGCTGCTTAGCAGCCCGGCTGGCCGAGGGTGATATGCCTTGGTTTGCGTGCCACACTCTCGGGATTAAACCCGAATTTTTGCGTGACTTTAATTAATTAATTCCAAATTGATTTTAGAATTAATTTAATGAGAAAAAATGAAAAATTATAATAAGTCCAACTTAAATAAAAATTCATCAAGTGCACGCAACCAAAATTATTCCCAAGAACTATTCTTTAATAAAATTGGTTCAACTTGGTGTAATAAAATAAATAAGGGCAATACTCACTATTAATTTAATTAATTTAAATTAATCATGAGATTTGACAAATTAAAGGGGAGTTGGAATTATGAACATAAAATTCAAATAAAGATTCCAACTTTAATTTGTGAATCCTTGAAAATTATTTCTTCCAAATATGAAGATAAATGAAATTTCTATCACAAGATTCAAACTTTATGATTCCAATCAACTTAATACATGATTAAATCAAAAGTTCAACAAAAATTCATGGAATTTAGTAACTCAAAGTTTTAACCACTTAAAACAATTAAAGATTGGATCTTTAGTACTTAGAAGCCTCAAAGAATAAATTTTTCACACTTAATGCAATGGATTTGCAATATATAAAAATTTTAACCAATTTTTCAAGCACTAATTACTACAAAGTAACCATGCTTAAAGAGGTCAAAAAATGCAAAAACATTAAAAAAAAAAAAAGAACCATATACATAATCACCATAAATATGCCATTAAAATTCAAGGTTAAAAGATTTAAAAATTTTCGTCAAAATGAAAAACCCTCGAAAAAAGGCATTTCTGGTTAGATTTTGGCCTTTTTTTACATAACTATAAGGGTAAAAACATTTCCAGAACGCTGTTTCCACCCAAAAGTCACTATTTTTGGGCGAAAATCTGGGTTCGGGGCCATAATCAGCTTTAAAACGGGTTTAAAATTAATAAAACCGAGCTACTAATCTAATTAGCAACATAAACCAGAAAAACAAATCATTAAAAACACCTTGAAAATTATTTGTTATAAAAATAAATGAGCAAGGCTTCGATACCGCTGTTGGGTTTCGATGAGTCCGACTCACCGCGGAAAAACCCGAGCCCAAGAACAAACTCACAATTAATATAACAAAATGCATAAATAATAAGAATAGAAAAAAGACTAAATTACCCTTGTAGCGTGTCTCGCTCACCTGGACGGAGCTCTTACTTGAGAAAAGCCGAGCCTCACAAGTGGCAAGGACCTCCAACGAAAGTCCACCCACAACTCGACCCGATCGGTCCAATACTTGGAGGTTAGCCAAGTCCGACTAAAAAGACTACCCGAGTAATTTATGAGCTTATAGGTTTTCTCACAAGTGGAGATGCCTAATTGAGCTCTTACTCAAGTGAGGTTTCCCAAATCCCAAGTTGGGTATTTATAGGGAAACTCAAGTGAGAATCCACTCTCCCATCAATGTGGGAGAGTTGGTGAAATCAATTTTCTCCTTTTATTTTTAAATCAAAAACAAAAGAAAATAGCCAACAACTAATTAATCAACAAGTGGCACACTTAGAGGAGGGGTTAGGTAAGGACCACAAGGGAGAAGAGGGGACCAAACTTGATCCCCAAGGCTTGAGGAAACCGGCCCTCATGCTCCACTTGCCCAAACCAGCAGCTGCCACGTGGCAGGCCAAGCTAAGCACCCAACCAGCCCCCAGCTGGCGCTTGGTGTGCGGTTGGCTGCTGCTAGCGTGGCTGGCGCAACACTATGCGCGCCATGCTGCTGTGGGCTGGAGATGGAGGTGGAGATGAACTAGGTTGTTGCAACCTCCCATTCCGGGTGAGAACCTTGACCTCCAGGTCCCCCCAAACATCTTCGCTAGTGCCAAGAGATGAACAGGCTATATCTTTGAGATAGACGTCTTCATCGTCACTATCCCAAATTCCATTCACTTCTTCATAGCTTGAAACAAAAACAATTTCCGATAAAGGTTCATTCAAAGATTGAATGAATAGTGACGGATCAAAGGAGACTTCGTCTCCCGTGATAGCCAAAGCATCAGAAAGAGGACCTGTTTGAATATTGGGCTTCTTGCCCCCTGGAGGGATAGGAAGCTGATTAGCATCAATCAGGTCTTGGATCACATCCTTCAACCTCCAACATTTCTCAGTAGTATGACCTTTGCCTTGATGAAACTTGCAATGAGCATTGGGGTCATAGCTAGCAGTTCTGTTCTCTGGTCGAGGAAAGGGTCCAATAGGCATGATCAATCCTTGACTGTGCAGACGATCAAAAGCAGCATCATAGCTCATTCCCAAAGGCGTGCAAACCCTCTTTTGCCTTTGGAATTTCTGAGTAGGAGCATTAAGAGCTAACGCATCATTGATGTTGATGTTGTTCGTAGCATTGTTGGGCTTGGAAGACAAAGAAGAAGGACTATCGTTCTTCTTGTTTTTCCAAGTGTTGTTGTTGTTGTTGTTATTATTATTGCTACCAGCAGTCTTCATCAACTCATCCTCAATATTGATCCCAATATCGTACACAGCTTCAAAGGTGTTCAAAGGCAGAAACTTCAAATGTTGCTTGTACTTATGGGTTAGATTTGAAATAAAGAGGCGAACCATCTCCTTCTCTTTAAGAGGATCCACCAAGAGTGCAGCTCTTTCTCTCCACCTGCTCAAATAGGTAGTGAAGCCTTCATTCTCCTTCTGTTTGAGAATGGAGAGTTCACGTTCAGAAGTCTTAGCCTGGATGTTACATTTGTAACAGTTCATGAAGCTTTCAGTAACATCCTCCCAAGTCACAACATGCTTGGATTCTAAAGACTAGAACCACTATTGGCAGGCATGCTCCAAGGAAAGAGGGAACACAGTAGGGAAGAGTGCTATATCTAATCCCTTGAGAGCCATGGTTGCAGAAAAGGCCTTCAAGTGGAACATTGGGTTATCAGTAGGCTTGAACTTGGGAATGTCAGCAGTAGAAAACTTCTTAGGAAGCCTGTCCCTTATGGACAAAGAGGTGGCAGGTTGCTCCACATAGGTGAATTCTTCAGAGATCTTACTCATTTGCTCTTTGATCTTATCCATTGCCGCCATAGTGACATTATTCTGCTCTATTGTGGTTACTTTTGTAGTGAGTGCTTGCATCATAGTAGACAGTGTCTCGATGGACTTGTTAATGTTCTCAATATCCTCCTTAGAAGCCATTGGTTGAAAGTAAACTGGAGATGGACTTTGTGGAGATGATTATGGTGGTTTTCTTGAACGCCTTTTAGGTATAAGAGGTTGTTAAGGTAGTGACTCGAACCGTAACAATCTACCCCTGCTTCTTGACCAAGTGTTGTGACATTGAAACAAACACACCTTTAATGACTAGATTTAACCTTGACCCATCCGGAAAAGAGAAGGCAAGAAATTTTTTTGAAAAAAAAAATTTTGAAAAATAAATGTATGTATGGGAGGATACCATCCGACTTACTCCTTAAAAAAAACGGAAAAAAAACGACACAAGACCATCCTAATGTACGGTTATAAACAAAATGGTGCACGACTCAAGAAAAAGTGTGTGAACTCGACATGACTTGTGAGTGATTAAGTGAGGTTATGGACTCGTGTTATAACCGTACAACTAGACATGACACTAGACCAAACCACATAAGTACGCACAAAGACTAACCGGACCTTTTTCCTGGGCACTGTGTCACGGTGCTGACTGTCGTGACACGGTGCAGTGCATCGTTAAACGGTACAAAGCGCCGTGTCACGGCACTGCACACCGTGGCGCGGCAGAGATGCCGTGACGCGGTGCACAATTCCAGGTCCGATTTTGTGAATTTTCCAGTTTTTATTCAGTTTTAAGTTCGTACTAATTACTATGTGGAAATAAAAACCCTCGATCATAGGTTAGTCCAAAGAACAAAATGAACAAACACATGTGGGGTTAGCACCAAATAAACTACGTAGCACTTAGTCACGATGATACAAAAAAAGTTCGCAACCTAAGGTCAAGATCTATGTTCAACTATGGTCAAGCTTTTGGGTGTCAAAGGGTACCATGGTTAAGAGTTTGGACGCGATAGCAAGGAAGCCTCCCTTGAGGGTGTATGCCGACGGGCGGCTCCGCGAGTTCGTGATGCAATCGAACTCGACTCCATGGTTTGGGTGGATTTAATAACTCGGATGAACCCTTATTTCCATGAGCGTTTTTGGGTTGATAGAGCTTAAATCCCCCGGGGCTAAGACGTATGTAGAACACACACGTTTTTTCAGAAAAATCGAAGGAAGCTGACTGTGAGAAGAGAAATAAAGCCACTGGAAAGATTTCAGGACTGTCGCGACACGGCAGAATCTACCGTGTCATGGTGCTAGACACCGCGTCACAGTGCTAGACACCGCGTCACGGTGCCCTGCGCCGTGACACGGCAAGCTCTGTCGTGGTGCGGCAGTCAGGAAATCTGACTGGTGCCCCTATTTTCTTCGTTCACGACCAAGTTATCCAATTTTTCCTACGGGCGGACCTAAAATGTGAGGTTAAAACGTCTATGCATATGCAAAAATGTCAATTTAATCACAGGAATATTTTCAAGTCTCATCCCCTCATCTTAATTAAATACTGATCACTCAAATCTAAAAATAACCAAGAATCCTCCCCGGTGGAGTCGCCAAATTATAGGCGTCGTATGAAGTGCGCCTACGTTAAGCATGTAGTGCTATGCACTACATAGGAAGTGGTGATCATAAAAAATATAATAGAATCAACATAATATTGGAAGCAATTCAACGATAATATCGTTAGAAAAATAATAGAAATAAAAGGAACATGATTCCTTACTTTGATTTTGCTTGCTTGCAACTATAAAACAACAAACGAGTTAGTAACTTCAAGGAAATAAGTAAAACAATAATTAAAATTAAATTAAATAGAGTTGATTTGGGGCCAAACCCTCAAACAGTTCTACCTTTCACGCCTTGGTTTAAGTATAGAACCTCAGGTAATGTACGGACTCCTTGGAGTGCTTAAGGAAGGTATTTTGGAAAAACTAGTGTTTAGGCTAGAGCATAGAAGAGAGAAGAGAATGTTAATTGATGCCCCAAAGTGCAGAAATGATGGGGTATTTATAGGGAAAATGAGCTGAGGGAACACACGGAACCCTAAAAAGATAAAAATCCTAAAAAAGGTTGTCGCGACACGTCAACAGCATGCCGCAACACGGCAAAATATGTCGTGACACGGTACACTTTAGTGTGACGTGGGACAGAAACAAACCTACAGAGGATAAAACGCATTTAGGTTTTATGCGGAGAAAACGCGAAACAATCTCGTGTCACGGCATGTGCACCGTGGCGCGGCACAAGTTGCCGTGACGCAGTGGACCCTGCTTCCATTTTTACGTCCAGATTCATTTTAACCCTAATTACGCTCAGCATTTCTAAGTGTCGTTTCATAATTTCGGGCTATTTCGGTTTATTATTTATTAGTATGAAATGAATAAAAAAGTTTGGGCCAAAATATAAATTGGACTATGCTTTGACTAAACATTAGGACTGATCCGTTGACTATTTTATGAACTGAATTTGATCGAATATGAATTTTAAGCACTCCCGGGATTAAATACTAAACCCGACCAATAATGGCGGTGAAAAGTTGTTCATCATTGGGTTTGGTTTCGGGGAGACATTTTTAGGTGTCTAAAAGGGGCCACTATACTTCTTAAGGGACCGAATTAAGCTCAGAATTAGCAAAAAAGTAACATAAATGTCTCGTTTTTACAGCAAAAAATAGTTGCCCGCAAATCAATACATTTTTGTTATACAAAACAAGGCACTTACGTTATTTTTTTGCTACTTTCGATCTCAATTTGGTTCCTTAAGAACTAAAATGGCCCTTAAAACCTTAACTAAATAATTTTTGACATGTAAATCGATGAAAAAGTTGATACGGGCCGTAATTTGTATTTTTTTAAAATGGCTGCAATTTGCAAAATACAAAATTTAAATGGCTGCAATTGGCAAATTTTCATAAAGTAAATTCAAAAAAATAGTGAAGTTAATGGAACTTTGTTTTTTTCATAAATGCAAATGGTGGACCATTATGCAAATAGAAGGGGTTGGGGGATTTGTTTTAATATTAATCTCAAAAGTGGTGGGCTATTGCGCAAGATAGAAAAAAAAATTATATATTATTAGATCATTGCCATTTTCATAATGTGTCAATTATTTAGGAACTGACGAAAATAAATAGTGTGTCAATTATTCAGGAAATGAGGGAGTAATACTAAAAAATACGGAAGGTGTACGTACTATATTTGGGAAAATGGGGTAAGTGTGTGATTTATAGAAGGACAATAGGGACTATGAAAAAAGAGAGAATAGGAGTGAGTGAGAGTGAATTTTCTTAATTTCTATAATGGGGATCATATAAAAGAGAGATATGATAAAATATTATGAATGAGATTTATAGAAAGGAGGACAAATAATGGAATATAGTGGAAAAGTTACATATATTAATAAACGACATTAAAAATTGAACTATCAAATTACTGATATTTCAATAACATATAATTTTTAGTACTAAGTTAACACATTATAATAATTACTTATGTTGTAAGGTCGTAGACTAGTAGCATAATGAGATTCTAGTATCCTTTTTGATGCGGTAACATCTGTGAAACCTATGGATTATATTGATATGATCCGATTGGTGATATTTTTGGGCTCCAAACAGCTATTTAGATGAGTGAAATAATTATGATGTGGATCTAATTAATAATGATGATCCTTGAATTTTAAGATTACATTCATGGCTGGAGATGGAAACAAAGAAACACAGGTGAAAGAAACAAAGTCTAGTACTTGACAAAATGCACCACTAAAATTAACGGCAGTATCTTTTTCACTATAAGATTTTCTTAAGTGTCTTAAATTGAAGATGGAATTAAGTTTCAATCCTCTTCGTATTTTAGCTTTTAATTTCGGCCATTCATTTATAATAAAAGGGCTAATATTTTATGGACATCTAGTGTTATGTAAGCTACCATATAAATATGGTCATCTTAATTGGATGTAAACTTATAATCTTCTTCCCTAATTTTAATTTGATTAAGATTTTATCTCTCTACTTATAATCTTAGTGGTTATTGTTAATCTTTGTGATTGTTTTTTGTAATATTTGTTCAACTTTATGTTTAACTTAGATTAAAACCTTATTTTATTAAAATGTGTGTTGTATACAACTGATACTTGCAACCTTACGCAAGATTTGTATTAAAAATAAAACCTACAATAGATACAAAAATATTTTGGTGTCACAGAATGATTTCCTAATCTAGTATTAGGAATTAAAAAAAAAAATCTAAATCTAGTGTTGTGACAAAATAAATTCCATATTCTAGTGTCCATGTAGGTTCGAATACACAAAACTATATTTTTCTTGGATTGGTGTGGTTAACTAAAATATATTTATGGTATATAAGTTCTTTTTTTTTCCCTATCTACTTTGCATTAAAACCAACAAATAGCATTACAAGAAAACAGCCCATTTTCGACGGAATGGTTCCGACGGTGCATAATTCCGTCGAAAATTTTGAAATTTCCGACGGATTTATATTCCGTCGGAAATTTCCGATGAATTCAAATAATTTGTCAGAAATTTTCGACGGAAAATAAATCCATCGGAATATATGTATTTTCCGACGGAATATTCCGTCGTAACTCAAATTTCCGACGAAATTTAAATCCATCGGAAATTTCCGTCGGAATATATATATATATTTTAAATTTCTCATGCTCTTCCTAAACATCACGCCACTCATTCGTCTCTTTAAAAAACAAAACCCTCTATTCTCTTTCTCTCTCCTCCTCTTCCTCAGATTTCACGCCTCTCATTTCTCTAAAAAAACAAAACCCTCTCTTCTTCCTTCTCTTTCCTCTCTCTTCCCTTCTTCCTTCTCTCTCCCCCTCTCTTTTTCCTTCTCTTTTTTTTCACGCCTCTCCTCTTCTTTTTTCCTCACGCCTCTCCTATTCTCTTTCTCTCTCCTCTACTTCTTCTCCTCTACTTCTTTCTCTTTCTCACTCCTTTCTTTACCTTGAAATCATCCTTTGATCTGGGTTTATGGTTGTCACGGTCTAATTTGTGGTTGTTACGGTCAAATTCGACCTTGAAATCCGTAGATCTAAAGGTTTCATGGTCGAATTTGGCCGTATTAAACCAAATTTGAGTGAAGTTCAAAGTTTTGGTGGTAATAAAGGTATGTTTTCTTGTTTTTATTTTTTTTTTTGTTAATTTATGGGCTACGCTTGTGGTTTTCGGTAGCGGTGGTGGTGGTTTTAAGTGGGTGGTAGATCTGGGTTTGGTTTAGGTGGTAGATCTTGATTGGTGAATCTGGTCGTTTAGGGTTAGGGGGGTGGTTCTGGTTCGGTTAGGGTGAGTTGTGGTGTGGTTCGGGTTAGGGTGATGGGTTGGGATCTAGTTTGTGGGTTTCTTTCGTTTTTAAAGGTGGCTAGGGTGGGGTTCTGGTGGTGGTTTTAGTGGTTGGATTGTGGATGGTGGTGCGTATTTAGGGTGGCTAGTGTGGGGCTCGGATGTAGGTTGGGGGCTAGGGTGCGGGCTTGTGGTGTGGGGTGATGGATGGTGGTGGTGAGGGGTTATGGGATGCGTTTTTTTTCTGTTTTTTTCAGTATCTTTTGACGGAATTTCCGTCGAAAATTTCCAACGGATTGCTATCCATCAAAAATTTCTGAAGGACTTTTCCGAGACGGAAAACCTCTTCCGACAAACTGTTTTTCCTACAAACTGTTTTTCCGATAACCGGTTCCGACGGAAATTCCCTCGGAAACGGGTTTTCCGACGGAAATTCCATCTGAAATGAGTTTTCTGACGGAAAACTGGGTGTTTCCAACGGAATTTTTCCGTCGAAAATCGGCTTTTTCTGGTAGTGTAGAACATATAGAAAAAATAAAATAAATTTTGTTAGCAAGCACATTACACCAGTCCACTAAAATTTCCAATCGCAACTAACATTTGATCAATCCCTAATTATAACGCGTCTTTTTCTTTGACGACTCTTCTTGAGCAACTACACATAGTAGACAAGGCCATTAGACTTATCACGTGGTCCGCAATGTAGATGTTGATGGACCACCATCTAATCTGTCCATCACACATGGAGTTATTCAATATATTTCATAAAGTAAAGGTAAATGTGATTATTGCATAAATGTATACACACACAACAATAGCGTAATAACTATCTATGAGGTAAAAAAAAAAAACAACTAATAAGTACCTTTTGTTGGCATGTCTTCTTATTGTGACCTTTTTGTTTGCATATACCACAAGTTACCTTCCCCCGAACTGATTCATCCATCTTATTCCGCAATAATTGGGAAGGAGGTCAGCCCTTGGTGTGTTTCAAGTCAGCATCACCAACCTTCATAGGTTCATTGTAAGCTATCCGATAGCCTTTGTCAGTAATGGGAAAAAACATCGCATTATATGCTCCCATATATCAGTAGACTATAATAATAATAACAATAACAACAATAACAATGACAATAACAACAATAACAATAACACTATTAATAATAACAATAATAGGAGGAGGAGGAGGAGGAAGAGAAGAAGAAGAAGAGGAAGAAAAATAAATAAATAAATAAAAAGTGTACATGTGAACAAGGGATTTTATAAACTTGAAGTTTATTACAGGTGCATGTCTTGCAACTGAAATTCGCAGTGTGAGTATGATCACCCTTCTTGGATCCCCTATCACCGCAACCAGTTATCACCTAATAAATGCCTTGTTCATTGTGAAAAACTCAACCTTATGATGAGCGGCTTTTGCTATTTTAGCATCCAAGTCTTTAGTGGTTTTTTCACTATATACATAACCATGGAAGAACTGTTTTTTTTTTTTTAACAAACGACGACATTGCACAAAATATGAGTTTACCCGAAAGAAGAAGCGAGCTTCTTTAATCACATTATTCAACACCTCAAACACCATTATTTATTTATTAATTAAATAAGTTTATATAATTAAACGAAGGTGGGCATGGGCCGTGCCACATGCCGGGCTGGTGGGCCATGTCGACGTGCCGACCCACGGCCGACAACCGTGCCGCCAGCCGTGCCCGTGTCGGATTTCAATTTTTTTTTCACGGCACGGCCCACGCCCAAAAGTAGGCCGTCGTGTTGTGCCGAAATCATGTCGGGCCCGTGCCGGCACAACCCATGCCCACCTTTAACCACCATCATGACAAAAGTGACCATCTTGTTGCATCAATCTTGCCCAAATATTGATGACCTTCTAACTTCATTTGACCTATCATATTCCAACTGTAATCAAACTTCAATGCTTTTTTTGATGTTGGAATGATGTCCAACCCACTTTATTTTTTAATTCTTTGTTCTTGACTTTTGTGTTTACATTTCAGGTCAAGTGACAAGTGCAAAACCTATGGTATGCATATGGCTCTGTCCAACAATTATGGTCTTCATTCATCGCTTTAATGATACCTTATGTCGATATGAAAGTACACACAAACCCTTCGTATTGTGACAAATCTCCTAATACATACCATAAACCATGGCCAACTCCCATCGTTTTCACCTTTAACAATGGCAAAAGCAAGTGGGAATGTAGTTGGTTATTAGCATCAACGCTCATAGCGATAAGAAGTGTCCCCTTGTATTTTCCATACAAGTACCATCAATAGTGATAATAAGTAGGCTAGGGGTCGACAATGATGAAAACCTTCTATGGAGGGTCCAAATGCCCAAAATACATGTTGGAAAATCTCCTTGTTGAGATATCTTGTATGATTGTTAGCAAAAAATAGTCCCCGGATTAGCTTCCTTCATAGCTTTTGCATGAAGTATAATAGCATTTGAAAAGATTCATCTTAATCACCAAAACATGAGCTATAGTCTTTTGTTTTGCGATTCAATGCTTCTTATATGAGATTCTAAAATAAAAATAAAAATTTCTTAATAACTTCAATTAGTGTAGACACCTAAAAATGTCTCCCCAAAACCAAACCCAATGATGAACAACCTTTCACCGCCATTATTGGTCGGGTTGAGTATTTAATCTTTGGAGTGCTTAAATTCATGTTTCCATTCAATACATTTCATAAACCAATCCATTTCCTAGCTCATTTCCCTACATCATAACTTGTTTTCCTCTTTTCGTGTCCACATCACAAAACCGAGAGAAACTGATTTTGTGACATTATAATTTTGATCCAATTATTATTTGGTTGGATAGGCCTTGAAATAAGCTTTCCAACAATATATCATAAGTCCAATTCTGATTTAAAACGAAGTAGATATGAGCAAAATACTAAACTCGACCCAAAACCGATACCCTTTCACTAAAATGGCCATATCTTAAAATCTAAAAATTATTTTGACCTGATTTTAATTGGGTTGGAAATTATACTTGATAAGCTTTCCAATGATATATTATATGCCTTATTCCGAGTTATGGATCAAAAGTTATCATGGTTTTAAAAACGCGTAAAAAACTGAAATTACCGCGCACAATGTAAAAACGCCGTGTCACGGCAAAATCTAACGGGCACGGTGCTTGGTGCCGTGACACGGTAATTTTCAACGTGTCACGGTCTTTTTTCCATGTTTTTTTTCCGCGTTTTCTCACGCGCTAATGAATCTGGATGTAAAAATGGAAACAAAGGCCACCGCGTCACAGCATCATATGCCGCGCCACGAGGAAATTTGCCGCGTCACGGCATATTTTTCTGTGTCACGGTGCTCATGCCGTGACACGGTAAATTCCCGTGTTTTCCCCGTGTGTCAGACTTCACGCGCTTTATCCTTCGTAGGTCAAATCTTTCCCGCGTCGCACCAAAGTACCCCGCGTCACACTAAAGTATACCGTGTCACGGCATACTGCTGACGTGTTGCGGCAACCTTTTTTAGGGTTTTTATCTTTTTAGGGTTCCGTGTGTTCCCTCTGCTCATTTTCCCTATAAATACCCCCTCATTTCTGCAGTTCGGGGCACCAAATCATTCTCTCTTCCTCTCTTCTACACCAAAAATCATTCTCTTCTCTCTCATATTCTAAACCTTAAACCTATATTCCTATTTACATTATTCCTTCCTTAAGCACTCCAAGGAGTCCATACTTAACCCGAGTTTCTGTCCTTAAACCAAGGCGTGAAAGGTAGAACTGTTTGAGGGTTTGGCCCCAAATTAACTCTATTTAATTTAATTTTAATTATTGTTTTATTTATTTCCTTGAAGTTACTAACTCGTTTATTGTTTTATAGTTGCAAGCAAGCAAAATCAAAGTAAGAATCATGTTCCTTTTAATTCTATTATTTTTCTAACGATTTTATATTGTTGGATTATTGTTAAATTGCTTCCAATATTAATGTTAATTCTATTATATTTTTTATGATCACCATATTGCATGTTTAAAGGGAATATGTAATTGAAATTCACGCCTAATAATACAATTTGGACGACTGGTTTAGGTTCTTTTTTAATCTTGTTATTTAATCAAGTGATCACTAATATTTTAGAATTATGTGTTGCATTAATATTCAACCAATTTAGCATAATAATAGTTTGGAGCAAATTGAATCTTTGTTTGCATGCCTTTGAGATCGCAGGAATCATTTTTCACTATAAGAATCGAGTAGAGGCCAATACGGGCGAATGTGACTCCATGACTCACTTCGTACCATCATCCCCGATCCTCCTTTCGTGGTTGCGAACCATATGGAGTTAGTAATCTCATGGATTATGATTGGGGTGTAACCTTCACGGGCCAATCGTTGTTGCCTTTGGTTGTCCCTTAATCGTGGCTGCCTTTTATGATCTGTGAACGGTTTACAAGTTCCTTAAAAACTTGTTGGCGGCTCCCTACTTTATTTGTCCCTGATTGTATACGTCAATTCCCACTTCCTATGAGTGTCTAGCATATTCACACATGCTTAACGTAGGCGCACTTCAAACGACGCCTACAATTAGCACTCAAACTTTTATGGACATATCTGCCTCCACAAGATTTCTTATATGGTAACTAATGAATTAAGGGGGTGTTTGGTATGCATTTTTTTTATAGGGGTGGAAACGGAATCAAGTCACCGTTTCCGTTAGAATGTGTTTGGTTAACAAGTAAAGTAACAAAAACCGTTTCTTGGCGGTAACCCATTCCACCACTTTTTTTTCGGTGAAAAATCCGGGGAAACAAATCACGTTACTTTCTCTAACCCAAAAGACACAACTTTACCCTTCTTTTCTCTCCTCTTATTCCATAATTCTCTAAAAAATTCTCAACTTTGATCTATCCAATATTCAGATTTCGTTCAAGATGATCGGTTTTCCAACCTCGCATTTCCAGAAATCAACAATCTTAACCATCACAAGTTTGTTATCTATCAAATTTTTGTTAAAAAAAACCCTAGCTTTTGAATTTGTGTTGAATTTTGGGTTGAATTTGTATTTTTTTTCAATTTGATTGTTTGTATTTTGACGATTTCTATTTGATCTAATTTTTCTATCTATTTGTTGATTGCTATTTTCGATCTATTTGTTAATTGCTATTTTTGATCTATTTGTTGATTGCTATTTTTGATTTATTTATTGATTGCTATTTTCAATCCATGGTGTTGGTGAATTTTGGTTTGGGTTTACTATTATATTCGATCTACACTGCTTCTTTTTAGAAATTAGGGTTTTTTTAGGGCCAAATTTAGTTAATTAGGTGGGGTATTTTGTAGCGTAGTCTATGGTTGAGCAGCAAACCTAAACCACAATACTCGACACCATACCAACTACCATCATCATCATTAGAATGTTAATTTTGAGGATTCTGATGATTACGAGCTTGAATTTGGACTTGGATTAAGTCTTGGCTCGAAGAATTTCTTCTGTTAAGAATTTTGCTCTTGTTAACAGTCACAATGTTTATTCTGGTAAAAGCAGACTGTTGTGTTTATTTGCTGGTTATTTTGTGTTTTTCCTCCAATTTTTTTCCCATGATTTTGGTGGGGGTGATTGTATAGTTGGGGATTGTTTTTGGATTTGAAGTGCCTTAGGTTGTTGCTAATTTAGAATTTTGATTTGTATGGGTTGACGGCGGGGAGGCGGATAAGGATCTAGGAAGGAGGAGAGGTTGAGTCGGGTAGTGGTGGTGATGGTGGGAGGTTGGTGGGTGCGCCACATTTGAAGCATTGTGGGGTTGACCATGTAATGCATTGTTTGCTGCCTCTGTAGTCTGTACCATCTTCTTTGCTCTAGTTGAGTGTTGTGACTTGTGAAATCTTTGAGAAAAGGTGTGTGCTGAATGTAGTGTGGGCGATGGTGATGATATGTGGCAAGCATGCTGTAATAGAATCTCGAACCTGCTAGTGTTAGGCTCACTAGTAATGAAACTGCTATAAGCACCTTTTGCCTAAACTGCGTGCCTTGGGTAACTTCTGCCCACCCACAACTACTTTGAAAAAAAGATTAATTTTATAAAAGATTGAAATATTTGCAAGCATTTAGACCCCTGATCTAAACCCCTTCCACCAAACACAATCTTGGAATTTGATACCACCTTCTTTAATGTACTCTAGCTAACCAACTCTTTTCGCTTGAAAATGAACAATGCCGTACTAACCCACTATTCTACACAAGAAGAAAATGAAACAGAGAAAACATTTGGCTCTACAAATTTTATTTATTATTACAATAAGTCTATAAACAAAACATTTAATTCATAATGTGGATAGTATTTTTGAGCATTATCTTCTAATTTCTTTATAAAATTATAATAATATTAATGATTAAAAGGGGTCATGGTTTTAGACTATAATGTCTGTCAAAATATTTTTTGCCGGTTGACAATGTAATTACTTTTGGCTTATTTAAAGTGGTTTGAGAATTTTTAGTAAATTTATCATTTCTGACTTAGAATGATTATCATGTCATTCCAGGAGGACTGGAGGTTTTTATTATTATTTGTTAATTTTAGCTTTCTTCATACCTTAAGAAGATGGACTTGTTTGTAGCTATTTTTGTCAAAACTTTAAACATTATTAACCCAGCTCTTAGTTAGTGTATAAAGGTTTGGCTGCATTCTGAATTTATTGTGAGTCAGGAAATTAGTAACTTTCAACTCTAAAAAATGCAGAAAATTAGTAAATTTCTTGCAAATTTGTGTTGATAATTCCTCTGTATTTACTGATAATAATTCCTCATCAGTTTCCATGTCCTGTCTTGTTTATTGATAATATTTGCAAGATCTGATAATTATATTGTTGTATTTCCTCTTGCTTACAACTTCCATGTCCTGTCTTATTTTGTTGCATTCTCTTATATGGCAGACTCTTAAGAAATCTAAGCTAAAGGGTTGGTTGTTTAGAGTTCCATTCATTCACTATGAAAATCTTGCAGAGATATACGCAAAACACAAAGCTATCAGAGATACAAGTGCGTCGTCCGTTGATGATATAGAAGATATGGATCAAGAGCTTGATAAGCAACCATTGAATATCAAAAGTGATGAAGAAGATGATGTGAAATCAACCGTTGGATCAAGTTTTTGAATGCTTTTTTTTTTTTTTTTTTTTTTTTTTTTAAGAATACTAGAATTTCAATGCTTTTGTAATCAATAAGTTATGTGACTTTGCCTATATCTAACATATGATATATTATGGTAATTGATTTCAAAAAAATATATACGTATTTATATATTATGGTAAGTAGTGTTGCTTTACATTGCATAATGTGTAGCAAAAATTAGCCAAGACAACAAAAAATAAAAGGAAAGCTATTTGTTTCCAACTTATCTATGCCAAACAAGAGAAAACGGATTGGTTATAATTGTTTACGTTTCCTTAGTAATACCAAACAACTAGTAAGGGTTACACTATATATTACCCTTTCCCCTCCTAATTTGTTTCCATTCCCTTACATTTACTAATTTGCTACCAAACGCCCCCTAGAATCCATATTTTGATTATCAAGTGGCAAGGTGTCGCTGACACATGTGGAAATATAAGGATGACCTTGGTAGGATACAACTATAAATACAATTGATGCATTACTCTTTTGTGAAGCTCTGAGCCTCCAAGCATATAACCAACTAGTTTTCGACCACACTTGAATCTAATCATGTGTGATCTAGACTCGTGTACTACGAAATGTTGGATTTTTTTGTATGTGGTTTTGTTAATAAATTCTTGTCCAATACAAAGCTTAGCACCAGGTTTGTAAGACACCATGGAAATCCAACCCATCTATTTATTAACTTCAGCAGCATCAATATCACTTAGATTGGAAACTATTGAGAGGGAGCACTTAGCCTACTGCCACAACATTCTCTTCTTCATCAATCTCATCATCTACAATGACATTATTAGCACTACCGGCCGCACATTGGCGAGGCTAGGTGGGTATAAGGGGGGACAGTTGTCCCCCCAATTTTTAAGAAAATAAAAATTATAATCAATTTGTGTGTAGAAAAATAATAAAGAAGAAGTGGTCGTCTAATGGTTAAAGTGATTACAATTGTTATTTGAGGTCTTAGGTTCAATTCCTTAAACATACATATGTTAATTTATTTTTTTTTTATTTCTTTTATTTTTTTTTTGTATTTTTTTATGGTATTCATTTGATCCAACGACCGCATGATGTTCTCATTAGAGTTAACATTATTACGATCCAACGACACGAAATAAAATTTATTTGGGTCATAATCTATAGGTTGCCATGAGTGCTATGTTGAATTTCACAATCCATATTCATTTTATTAATGAAAAATTGGTCACCATTCAACATCTTGGTGAATGACCAACTTAAGTATTCCATATCCACAATTGACACACAAATTAGGTGATGAGTATATTAATTAAACCACAAAGTACAACACATTGAATTATTCAAGAATGATAAAAAAAAAAAATAGAACCTGTTGAAGTAAATTTTAAATTTATTTAACATATAAGCGTATCAACAAGCTAAGTGTAGCTACTATATGAAACTTAATCTCCTATACTAGTTGGTCTGATCTTTTTGTTAGGTTGTTTATATAGTCAAACTAAAACTCCTATATAGTCGATTGCTTTTGTTCTAATTCTTTTTTTTACCTATTGTGTATAAGTCAAATACCAATTCACCCATTTGAATGATGCAATGCTTCACCACTCGTATTTTGTAGGCAAAGTACCCATTATAAATCCAATTGATCACTGTAATTGCTTTTGTTCCACCTCTAAATTTCTTTTTTTAATACTACGTTAATATTTTGTCGGTAATGAATCGATATATATATATATATATATATATATATATATATATATATATATATATATATATATATATATATATATATATATATATATATAATGTGGGATATAATTTTCAAATTTGAGGGAGTCCATATATAAAATTATGCAAATAAATAAATAAATAAAATCCAAGTTGGGGCATAATTTTTGAATTGAAGGCATAAATTAAAATTTGGGGAAAGTATAACATACCACTTATCTATTTATTTATTAATTATTTTTATCAAAATTCAGCAAATAAATTTTAATGTTGGCAATGGCTATCCATGATCGATCAATTTTGTTAGCGTACAATGGTGGGCAAAGGAGAAAGGAAACTCAGAGAAACAACGATCCTTTTCTATTAAAGCAAGAGTTGTACAATATTTTATTTAGTTAATCACACCAACCCAAGAAAAATACTAGCTTTGTGATGTAGGAGGAGTTTGATTATAGCTTGAATTTACTGATTTACTCGAGCTAATTCCAGAAAACAGAGAAAATAGAGGAAGAAGAAGAAGAAGAAAGTGTAATAGAATAGAGAGAGAAGAAGAGAGAGAGAAAGAGAGAAAGATAGGAAATTCAATGTATTTCTTAATGAGAGAATTACATTGTTTCATTGTATTTAGCTCTACTTACAACTAAGCTAAAACAGAATTTAGGAATCTTACAGCTAAGCAACAAATAAGACAAAATAGCAAAACAACTTGGCTAACCGAATTTCCCGCCAAAACTATTACTTGCCATATACTACTATTTCAGCTGTAACATACTCTCCCCCTTCAAAAAGACTTGCCCTCAAGTCTCAGGTATAACAAAACCAGGAAATTGAGCAACAAAGTCTGACTTAGCCATCCACGAAGCATCATGCCTAGGACTGTTTAGCCAATGAACCAAAAGCTGGTCTTCTTGCTTTCCAGACATAGTTATGACCCTAGAATCCAACACAGCAGCAGGGACTAAAGGAGCAGCAGCCTGAGAAGTGTCTGCAGAATCTGGAATGACAGCAACTTGAGGCAAAACCCCTCTAAATGGTTTGAGTTGAGAAACATGAAAAACATTGTGTATTTTAGCAGAACTAGGAAGATGAATCTTGTAAGCAGCTTTACCAACTACTTCCACCACCCTAAAGGGACCATAATACTTTGCAGCCAATTTGCAATTGCTCCTATGCTGCACTGTACTCTGTCTGTAAGGCTGTAACTTTAACCACACCCAATCATTCAGCTGAAATGTTCTCTCAGACCTGTGTTTATCAGCTTGCATTTTCATCCTGTGCTGAGCTTTAGCCAAATTAGCCTTGAGTAACCCAAGAATTACTTCCCTTCTCATCATGCATCTGTCAACCAACTCATTACTTGACTCACCAGGGAGGTAAGGCAAATGCAAGGGAGGTGGCTGGCAATAAACAGCCTCATAAGGAGTCATACCAGCAGCAGAATGATAATGAGTGTTGTACCACCATTCTGCCATAGGCAAATACTTGCACCATTCCCGAGGTTGATCACTAGTCATGCACCTGAGATAAGACTCCAAACACCTATTAACTACCTCAGTTTGGCCATCAGTTTCAGGGTGATAGGCAGAGGACAACAAGAATTCAGTGCCTTGTAGAGTAAATAAACCCTTCTAGAATTGACTTAAAAAGATTGAATCTCTGTCACTTACTATACTCCTTGGCCAACCATGCAATTTAAAGACATAATCCAAGTAAATCTGAGCCACATCAACTGCTGTATAAGGGTGTTTAAGAGCCATGAAATGGGCATATTTGGATAACCTATCCACAACAACAAAAATAACATTCTTGCCCATGGACAAGGGTAAGCCAGAAATAAAATCCATTGAGATATCTGTCCAAATTTGCTCAGGTATAGGTAATGGTTGCAGCATGCCTGGCTTTGCAGAAGTGTCATATTTAGATGCTTGACAAATGACACACTTTCTAATAAAATGACTAACATCTTTAGTCATACCCTTCCAATGGAAAATGCCCTGTAACCTCTTTAAAGTCTGATCCCTGCCTGAGTGTCCTGCTTCAAGAGAAGCATGTTGCCAGGTAATGACTTTTGTCCTTAGAATGGGATCAGGACCCACCAAAATCCTTCCCTGCTTCCTAAGTAAGCTATCCTGCAAACTGAAATTAGGCATGGCCTCACCACTCTGCAATTTGGTCAAAATTGCCTTAATATTGTCATCCAAAGTATAGCTATGATGTAACATCTGAACTAAGTCAGAATCAATCACAGATATAGCTAATAACAAAATATCAGAACCTGGTTTCCTTGAAAGAGCATCAGCCACCAAATTATGTTTTCCAGATTTGAACTGTATTTCATAATCAAATCCTATGAGTTTAGAAAGCCAAAATTGCTGAAAAGGGGTAGAAATCTTTTGTTGTAGAAGCCATTTCAGACTTTTTTGATCAGTTTTCACCACAAAATGTGCCCCAGTCAGGTATTGCTCCCATTTCTGCACAGCAAACACCATAGCCAACAATTCTTTCTCATAAACTGAGAGTTTTTGCCACTTAGGTCCTAAAGACCTGCTAATGAAAGCAATGGGATGTCCCACTTGCATCAAAACAACACCTATACCATTTTTAGAAGCATCAGTTTCAACAACAAATTGTTGTGAAAAATCTGGTATAGCTAAAACTGGTGCTGTAATCAGAGCTAACATAAGGCTCTCAAAAGCCTGTTGAGCAGAATCACACCATTCAAAAGCCCCCTTTTTCAAGAGATCAGTTAAAGGCTTACTAATGCAAGCATAATTTCTTACAAATCTCCTGTAATAACCAGCAAGGCCCAAAAAACTTCTCAATTCTTTAACTGTAGCAGGACAAGGCCAAGAGCTAATTGCATTGACCTTACTTGGATCAGTTTCTACCCCATCCTTAGAGATGAAATGACCCAAGTATTCCACCTTATGAGTGACAAAGGAACACTTACTCAGTTTTGCATAAAGAGAGTGCCGCTGCATCAAAGAGAGCACATCAGTCAAATGAGTCCAATGCTCATCAAGGCTTTTGCTGTAAATAAGGATGTCATCAAAGAAAACCAACACACATTTTCTAAGGAGAGGTCTGAAAACTAAGTTCATCCAACTCTGGAAAGAAGAAGGGGCATTTGTCAAGCCAAATGGCATGACAAGAAACTCATAGTGATCAGAATGAGTTTTAAAAGTTGTCTTGAACACATCATTAGGATGAATTCTGAGTTGGTGATACCCAGCTCTAAGGTCAAGCTTGCTAAAGACACAGGCACCAGACAATTCATCCACCAGCTCCTCCAGAATAGGGATAGGGAACTTATTTTTAACAGTTCTCTTATTTAACTTCCTGTAATCCACACAAAGCCTCCAGGTACCATCTTTTTTTCCCACCAAAACAACAGGTGAAGCAAAAGGGCTGGCACTATCTTGAATGATACCTCTCTCCAGCATTTCCTGCACTAGTTGCTCAATAATATCCTTCTGTTTCAAAGGATATCTGTATGGTCTGATGTTCACAGCACCACTACCAGGCTCCAAATTGATTCTATGGTCAAATATGCCCTTCTTAGGAGGTAAATCAGTTGGTTCCTCAAATACTTGAGCAAATTGATGTTTTAGAGCATCCAACTCAGCATAAGAGCTTGTATCACCAGTCACTTGAAACAAACAAGCATGTTGCACTGGATCAATGACCTGCAATAAGCAGACTTGAGCTGCATCATTCAATAATTTAGGTGAGGAGCCATCCTGCACCACCTTTAATTTCTGAGCTGGAATACCTCTGAGTGTCACACAAGAATTATTGAAATCAAATTTCATAGTAAGATACTTGAAATCCCAAGAAATGGACCCCAGAGTGCTCAACCATTGTATACCCAGCACCATATCACAACTACCCAATGGGATTAACATGACATCAGTTACAAACTTATTATCCCCAATAGACCAGGTAAAATTTCTACAAATAGATTGGCATAGAAGATGATTGCCATTAGCAACCAAGATTTCCTGTCCCACAATAGACTCACTCAAACAACCAAGCTTCTCAGCCAAATGAATGTCAAGAAAATTATGTGTACTCCCTGAGTCAATCAAAATATGCAAAGGTACACCATAAGCAACAGCCTTAATTCTCATTGTATTGTAGGTCTGACTACCAGTCAAGGCATTATAAGAAATAAAAGGTTCCAAGTCAGACACAGCCTCCTGCTCTTCCAAGTTGACTACAGCACTGTCAACCTCATCCAAACCAGGCACCTCAACAGTAAATAGATGAGGTTCCTTGAACTGGCACTTATGGTTTTTGTCAAAGGGTGCATCACAGTAATAGCATAACCCTTTAGCTATTTTCTCAGCTCTGACTTCTGCAGGTACATATCTGGGTTTAGAGAAAGGTGTTTTGGGATTGTGTTTAAATTGAGAAGAGGAAAAAGGAAGTGGTTTAATGGGAGGTGTGGGCAGCAAAGGTTGTTTTGAGATGTTGGGTTGTGGAATGCTGGATTGAGAAGTGTATGGATAAGGTTTAGAAGAATTAGATCTCCAAGGCTTAGGGGTATTAACAGTGATGGATTCAACCTGCAACCTAGCATATTCAACAGCAGCCATCACAGTTTGGGGTTTAAAAGCTCGAATAAATGGCCTAACCCCAGGGTTTAAACCACCAACAAAACTTTCAAGCAGATATTTCTCAGGCAAAACAAAGCTATTCTGCAACAGAATAGCTTTTAAATTCTCAAATTCATCAATATATGCTTCAATACTACCAGTTTGTTGAAGTTTATTAAACTCCTCCACCACATTAACACCAACATCATCCTTAAAACAACTATTCACATCAATAACAAAGTCATTCCAATCTACAGCAGAACGAGTAGCTAAATAACTGGAAATCCAATTTTCAGCCTTATCAACCATGTTAAGAGATGCTAGATCAACCTTTTGATCATCTGGAATCTTACAAAGAGTAAAATACTTGCAGCATTTCTTAATCCAAACACGAGGATTAGAACCATCAAACTTAGGAAACTCGAGTTTAGGAATATACCCCAATTTAGGCTGAGTGAATCGTTCTTCTGAACGAGGTGAACGAGAGTCTGTCATCTGTTCTTTCATGGACTGCAACATATGCAATAGATCTTCAAACTTTCGATTCGAAGCCGCAGACAGGTCCTCCATCCTCTGGTTAGAAGCTAAAGCCTGAGCATCCAGTCGCTTCTCCAGCGCCTGTAGCTGAGCTTCCATCCTAGACACCCTCGTTGAGACTGTAGGTGCCAGAGTAAAAACAGAGAGAGCATCGTTTGCTCTGATACCACTAATATAGGAGGAGTTTGATTATAGCTTGAATTTACTGATTTACTCGAGCTAATTCCAGAAAACAGAGAAAATAGAGGAAGAAGAAGAAGAAGAAAGTGTAACAGAATAGAGAGAGAAAAAGAGAAAGATAGGAAATTCAATGTATTTCTTAATGAGAGAATTACATTGTTTCATTGTATTTAGCTCTACTTACAACCAAGCTAAAACAGAATTTAGGAATCTTACAGCTAAGCAACAAATAAGACAAAATAGCAAAACAACTTGGCTAACCGAATTTCCCGCCAAAACTATTACTTGCCATATACTACTATTTCAGCTGTAACACTTTGTGTATCCAAACCTACAAGGACACTATAATACGGATTTATTTTGACACAACCCTTGATTGAGAATTTTTTAATTCCTCACATAGTTTAGGATGTTGTTTTTTTTTTCTTTTTTTATTAAAAAAAACCCCAAAGAAATTGTATTTCCTACTAGACAATATTTTTTCGTTCTATCTTAGAAATTGTATCTTACGTTCTACGGTGCCTTAACAATACCTAAGAAATTACCGATTAACTGAAATATACAATTACATTTTAGCTGCATCAATTTTAAGATCATAACCAAGTTTATTTGATTAATCTAAGAAACTCGACAAAGTAGCCTCTTAGGCTATAAGACCAGTTACGTACTTAGGCACAGGGGCAAATTCATGTATGTGAGTGGGGGGGGGGGGGGGTGGGGTGGGGTGGTGTGTTCAAATGACCATACTTGGGAGAAAAAAAAAAATTATGTGCATGTGTTACTTTTAGAAAAAAATTATACAATATAAGGTTGAACCCACTAGACAACCACATAGAACCATGAAAAGGAAGACTCTATCTAATATATAAATATGATGTTAAAGCCCAAATTCCAAAGATCTAAATAAATCAATAACATAATACTAAAATAGACACTAAAAATGACACGTGTTACTTTTTGGTGCTGTTTTTTCCCTCCAAAACTTTTTTTCTTTATTTTTTTATTCATTTCCTTAAAAAAAACCACTTTTTATATAATTGTGATTCACTTCCTTTATAAAATATTCACCAAATCATATAACTGTAGTATTCATTTCCTAAAAAAATATTCACATATACTCCATATCTTTTATTTTATATTTTTTACTTTTTGATTCAGAACTCAATTCTGGATATAAATTAAGATTCAAACTTTTTCAAATTCATTTAAAAATTTGAGGATTATTTTTTGGTAGATTTTGAATTAACATTATAATTCGTTATAGAATTTTGTAAAAACCGTGCGTGGCACTAATCTAGTTATAAAATATTCTCCACTTTTCTTTTATCTATATCCCTTACTAGTTTAAGTCTCTTGTCCCGCACGGTATTTACTAATTTTCATAATAAATTATATTAATTCAATAATAACTTTTGCATCTAAAATAATATTGTGATGGTTGTTTAATGGTAAGATTATATTAATTTTCCTTATTAAATAAGATTTTATTGGTTGTTTGAATGGTATGACAAAATTACTTGATTTAAATTAAAAAAAAAATGGAGGGCAAAAAAAAAAAAATTAAAAAAAAAAAAAGCAAGTTGGAGGAAAAAAATTTCGCCACAACATGACAAGTGTGATGTCAATATTTGCAGTTAGTATAGATTTATAGATACATCAAATCAATAAACAAAATATGACAAATATTTTTTACTTTTCCAATTTATTCTCAACTTCCCATATACATCAATAATATAGACTACTCTTTTGAGACTTTCATGAATCATGAATATGCAGTAAGACATTGATTTTTTTTTGTTTATTTATTTATTAAGTAAAAGTAGTAGAGTAAATTGTAATTCAATTGAGTATGCAAATACTAATTCTTAAAATCACCTTATACTCCGAACCTTTTAGTCATTTTCCTTGTTTATTTTGTGGGTCGGGATTTTAAATTGTGTTGTTTAGTTTTATGTTCTATTTTGCTCTATATTCTTATAGTCTTGTTTATAAATATTTTTTGCAATTGTGTAGCAATAATATGACTTGTGTCGTTTAGCTTTTTGTTCTATTTTTCTCTATATTCTTAGAATCTTGTTTATAAGTCTTTTTTGCAATTATTTAGCAATATGCCAATATGTGATAAGGTGTACTTAATTGATTTAAATTGAATGGGCTAATTTTTCCTTGTACTTCTAATTGTAGATTTCAACGAGTATACAAACTAAGGGCCTGTTCATATTTACTGAATTGAGCTGAACTGAACTGAACTGAACTGATTGGAGCTGAACTGAACTGAACTGATTGGAACTGAACTGAACTGAATTGAGCTGAAATGAATATTTTATGTGAGAGGGAAATTAAGAGCTGAACTGAACTGAACTGAACTGAACTGAACTGATTGGAACTGAACTGAACTGATTGGAGCTGAACTGAACTGAAATTAAGTAAATGTGAACAGGCCCTAACAATACATAGACTACGAATTAGAGGTAAGTTTTGTCAAATAGGTTATAACAATTCAATAACTTTTGTTACTAATTGATTTTTGTCATAATATAAGTAGTTTTCAAATTTGTTTAACTATAAATTTGTAATTTATACATAATGAATTAAAATTTATTAGAAGTTTTTGTAATTATTTGCTATAATTGTTAGGAAAAATTGTCCGCAATAATCCAACCTTTGCCTCATCCGCTCAAAATAATCCCACCTTTCGATTTTTTTTTAATAATTTGACCTTTATACTTAATCCGCTCCTAATGGTCTCAAGTGACTTGAAACCGGCTATACAAGTTACCATTTGTGACTTGGGGTTGTGTTGCACACGTGTCAGTATGTGATTGGCCAAAACTTAAAAAAAAAAAAAAAAAGACACCCTCTCTGGCAAACCTGCCACCGAAACCACCTCCCCTACCCAGCCCACCCACCAGAACCTCCACCTCTACCCAATTTTAGCCCACCGAAAGTCAGAAACCATCAACTGTCCACCTCTACCCAATTTTAGCTCACCGAAACCGTTCCTCTCCCCTATGAGGGGCTGCTATGATGGCTTTGCGATTATGGAGCTAATTTTAGGGCGTTTAAAGCGGCTGATTTGTGGTGCCTTCCGGTGGTTATTGGGGAGGCTATGGTGAGTGGCACGACTGATTTGTGTTCGTTTGAAGCGTGTTTGTGGGTGGTGCGCTTGCGAAAGGGGGAGTAGCAGCAGTAGCAGTAGCGCAGCTTTGGTGGTTTTGTGGGCTGCTGCTAGGGTCGAGTGGGCCGAAAATGGGGAGGGGGGAGGAAGGGTTTGGCCGGATTTGAGAAGGGGAAGGGCGTTGGAGGCCGGAATCGGGGTGGAAAAACGAGATGGTGCCGGAATTAGGTATGGGACCGGTGGCTATGGCTGCCAGAATCTGGGTTTGGGTTTTATTTTTTAAAATTTTTAATTTTTTTTTCTGTTTTTTTTTTATTTTATTTCTATATATATATATATATACATATATATATATATATATATATATATATATATATTACCAATCAGAGGATGACACGTGTCTGGTAATTTGTAATAACAAGTTAAATGATCGGTTGGGACCATTTAAAGCGGATGAAGTATAAAGGTCGGATTATTTAAAAATAATCGAAAGATGAGATTATTTTGGGCAAATGAGGCAAAGGTCGGATTATTCCAGGCAATTTTTCCTAATTGTTAATGTAGATGTCAAAATGTCCTCAAAATACCTTATTTAAATATTTTAAATCAAACTCTCCATCCAAAGAACAACAAAATCAAGAGTCTAAAGTAGAATGTGAAGATGAAAATGTTGAAGATAGATTACCATGCACATAATTCCAATACCCGCTGACACTGGGTTAATGAAAGCTGAAATTAGGATACAATATTTTTCAAAGGATCATTTTCAACCTCAGCTCCTCTACATAATTTCTCCAAAAGATGATTGGTGGAGTTAATTGATATTTTAATCCTAGAATGGTATGATACATATGGTGATTGGTTGGAAAATAGCTAGTAATGTGAAAGACACGGCATATTGTATATATTGTTGTTTTTTCAAATCAAATAAATCTCTTAACGAAGGAGGTGATGTTTTTGTTACTATTGGATGGTCATCTTGGAATATAAAAGAAAGACTCGTACTAATTAAATGTTCATGTTGGTGATATTAATAGCTCTCATCAAGCATAAATAATGCTTGAGCTTTAAAAAATGAAGAGCAATTTATTAAAGATGAATTTCATACTTTTACATACCGAGCAGGGAAAGAGGATTATCGATGTCGTTTACAAGCTATAGTTACTGTATTAGATGGATTTTACGATCGAGTTTAGCTTTTAGAGGGCACAACAAATCAAAAAATTCAAAAAATCGGGGTAATTTTATTGAACTTTTGAAATTTTTAGCAAATAATAATGTGGAAATTAATAAGATCATTCTTGCTAATGCTACAAAACATATGCAAATTAATGATAACCCGTGAGATACAAAAAGATATTGTACATCCTTGTTCTAAATTGACACCAAATCCTATAATGGAAGATCTTGGAGATGGGTTATTTGGTATTTTAGTGGTTGAATCTCGTGATATTCCAGTTAATTAAGGAGCTGATGGCTATTGGTATAAGATATGTAGATATAAAAAAAAAAAAAAAAAAAAGTTTTGTGACAGAGAGGTTTTTAGGTATTATACATGTCGCTGACATAATAACTTGTTCATTAAAGACAACTAGAATTCGTGGGCAGGGATATGATGGGGCTAGTAATATACAAGGTGAATTTAATGGTTTGAAAACTTCGATTTTAAAAGAAAATTTATTTGCATTTTCTATCCATTGCTTTGCACATCAACTTTAATTAACACTTGTAGCAATGGCAACAAAACAATGTGACATTGCTTCATTTTTTTTTAGCTTGGTCTCAAGGTTATTGAGTACTGTTAGAGCTTCTTATAGAGTCACGATATACTTCATGTCAATAGCACAGATGAAGTTATGGAAAACATATGTACATGTGTTTTTCAAAGTAGAAGAGATTTGCAATAACAAACGCGTTTGCAAAGAACTGTTGACACTCGTTGGAATTCTCATCACAAAACTCTTTCAAATTTGCTAATTATAATTTTTTCGTTAATAGATATCCTTGAGTAGGGATGGAAATGGATCCGGATCTGTGGATCCATATCCGTTTTTCACGGATATGGATCTTAAAATTTTGGACCCGACGGATCCGGATCCTGAGCTATAAAATGGATTTGGATACAGGTTTAACTAAAATACTAGTATCAAGATCTGTTTACCTAGCCCGTTTTTTAAAAAGAAATTATTTTTAAACTTAGGCCCAGTCCATACTATTTCCTTACTGTTCATACTAGCTATTTGATATTTCCTTTAGTGCTACTGACTTACATAGTCAGGGGCGGAGCCAGGGGGGCTGGTGGAGGCCCGGCCCTCGTGGCCCAACTGGTGATAAATGTAATATCTATTCTGCCCCCCGAAGTAACTAATAAATAGTTAATATTTATCCTAGAAATCATGTTATTAGTGATAGCCTAGTTGGTTGGAGCTTTGCATGATGAGAGACGTCTCAAGTTTGACTCCCCGCTAAGCGTTTTTTTTTTTTTAAACTTTATTAATTCTTGCCCCCCTTAGATTTTTATCCCTAGCTTCACCTCATTATAATTTGCATGTTTAATTTTGTTTTCATTTTATTTTATTTTATGTTTTTTTAATTTTTATTTTTAATTTTAGTATGTAACTTAATGACTTAATCTTAGTGTAATTGTTTACTATAATTGTGATTTCTTGCTACTTTAACTTAGTTCGTTATTTTTTTTTTAAAAAAACACATTTAGTTTGTTATTTAAAATAGGTGAAATTAGAAAGATCTATTTAGGACCCGAATCCGTAGGATCCAACAGATATGCATATGGATCCCCTTTTTATACCCGATGGAACCGGATCGGATTTGAATCCCGGGTACAAAACGGATCTGGATCCAATCGGATCCGGTCCAAATCTGACTCGTTGTCATCCCTTGTGTACATTAATGAGGAAGGCATATATAGAATTTGAACAAAGGGGGAAACACAAGAAGTTGGTTGAATCTGTTGAGTTTGTTTTTCCTTTACATATAATGCTCTCATTGCTAGGAATTACTAATGACTAGTCATGATATTTTTGTTCCTAATATGGATGATTTTTATGTTTCGAAAGGGAAGTCAAAATGTAAGGCACTCAAGATCACAAATCTCCATTGTTACAACGTTGAATTATTTTTTGCAACCACTGACTTTCTTCTCCAACAACTTAACAATATGTATAATGTGACGACTACTGACATTCTTTTGTGTGTGGCTTCTTTGAGTCCCACTAACTTAATTGAGGCTTTTGACGAGCAAAAATTGCTCAAACTTGCGCTACAAGCAAAAATTGCTCAAACTTGTGCTGCTCAACTATATCCAAATGAATTTTTTAATAGTGATATTGGGACAATTGATTATCAACTTGGGTCTTACATTGTTGATATGTACTTTAAGAAAGAATTTTGTCAATTGAAAGGAATCGGTGACCATCCTACTAAGGTAGTGGAAGTTGGGAAATATGTTGTATATCCATTATTGAAACTAGCACTAATCCTATCAGTTGCAACAGCAAGTGTTGAAGAGCTTTTTCTTCTATGAATTATGTCAACAAACTTCGAAATCGTATGGGTGATCAATGGTTAAAGGATTGTTTGGTGACATTTATAGAAGATGAAATATTTGGTATTGTTGATACCGAAGATATTTTGCAATATTTTCAGAAAATGAAACTTTGTGAAGGACACGTGTCAAAAAAGAAAAAGAAAATATGTATTTTTTAAAAAGAAAAAAATGTAAATTACCACCCTTAAATCACCTAAATTAAGTTTACCACACTTTTTTTTTTCTTTAAAATAACCAGCCTTAAATCACCTAAATTAAGTTTACCACAACTTAAAAATTGACCGAACTCTGGAACAAGGTGATGAATTTTTTTTTTTTTTTTTTTTCCTTTAAATTTTAGGGTTGGTTATTTAAAATAAAGAAATAAAGAGGTGGTATAATCAATTTTAGGTGATTTGAGGGGTAATAAGTTACAATTTTCCTTTTAAAAATTTGGTTAGATTATTTGATAATCAAACTTTAATCTATAAAATTTAAATTTTTAATAATTTTTTAGATATATGCATTCATTAAGTTATAGGACAATTAATGAGAGTACATGGGCAAAATTGAGCATGGTAATTGGGCATTGATGAGATGTAGGAAAAAGACTTTAATTAAAAAAATATTTTAGACCACCTATTGGCTTGAGCAACCAATGGCTTTGCTCTAGATGTATATAATTAAATATTTGAAATAAATGTTATGAACTCATATAAACACCTATAACACATTTCACGATAAGAATTAGTTTTAACACATTACTAAAAACAATTATTGTCAAAGTTAGTATATATACAATTAACCTTACAAATAACAATAGAATTTTACTACAAAATTACGGTCAAAATTAGAATACAAACAATGTATTACTGTAGCAAGTTGAAGCTTTATAGCCTTCATAAAAATAAATCCTTCTTTTCCTGCTGCTATTTCTAGACCATATGAATGAACTACAATTCTTCCTCCATACTAATGCAAACTTCCGGTTAAATTAGAAAGAAACATTTATCAAAAAACACTTCTATCTTGAGTATATACCTCCAATATTTCCCCCCAACTTGGAAATTGCAGAAGGGCTTTGAAGAATCAATAAACTCCATTGGGCGATTGGTTCATCTGATCACAAGTCATTGCCATCGTCATATTGGAGCGAGTGAAATTAGAATGTTGGCTCAGACGGCTCCACAAACTCACCAGTTATCCTGCACAAAGAACTTTTGTTAGCTTTGAATATCTTGCAACTTTTAAATCTCATTTGGAGGGGCGATCAGAATGATTTTAATTTTCAAAAGCTCCTCTCTGTCCTCACTGCTGCCATAAGATGGTGGATCACACTTCTGCCTAATACTTGTGAGCTAGACTAGAAATCTAGAGTCCTTGTCAAATTCATTGTAGAATTAAAAGTTGGAACCTTTGACAGATTATATATCGAAGATAAACTTTTAAGCACAATGCTTCATCCCTTTAACCTTCACTTGAGCCCTTTGAGACTGTCCGATTTCTTTTCTACCAAAATCTCAATACAAGGATTCCGATTAAGTAGACAAGGCTTGCATGCAGCTATCCTCATTTCCCGAACTAGTCCATTTCAACAATTTCATATTACAACTAGCACCTCTATCACTTTAATGTTAAAATGCCATCAATTTAATTTCAACCGTTTACTATGTTACAGTATCACGTCTACAGCTATTTTTCTCACACTCACAGTAATAACATATCCCAAAATTTGTATGTTATCCTATGCCTCAATGCGCTTTATCTTTATTATATTAGCCAAGGGGTGGGAGGGGGGGTGAAATGTTGGTGTCCAATTTTGAAGTACCTAAATTGCCCCTAAAAGCTTAACCAAAATTTTTAAAAAATACTCAACATAATAACTCGAGTCTCCAAACAAAACTATGAAATTTACTCATTTTACCTAAACTATGAATCTTCCAACAATAAATAAAACCTTTGACTAGAATAATAATCTTCCAACAATAAATAAAACCTTTGACTAGAATAATTGCAATACAATTTAGAGGAGAGAGAGATGCATAGTGGAAAATAAGAAATGACTATGAAAATGTCAAAAAAATGCACAACATAATGACCATGAGTAGGGGTGTCAATTCGGATGATCGGATCGGGTCTGATATGGTCGGGTCGGGTCGGGTCAATTTTTAAAGTTAAGTCATACTAAATTGTTATGTTCACGCGAGTCCAAATCTGAATCGAATCTTTTTCGGATCGGGTCGGGTGTGCTTTTGACACCTCTAACCATGAGAAAGAACGTTGCACATGAGGAAGAAAATGAGTGGAAATGCCCATGTTAGCTTTTATGTTCAAAATTTGATTATATTCTAGAACTTTTAGTTACTATATAATCTTTATGTTACAGGTTTAATTTTACAATTTTGTATATAATTTTAGACTATGTAATTTAAATTTTTCATGTTTTAATAACTCCATAGTTTTATGTACGTAAGAAATGTATTTAAATTTGACCAACTTTACGTTAAATTTTTAGAAAACATACATAGGCCTTTCTTATTTTCTGGGTTGTTTTCACACCATCAGATTGATAATCTGATGAATATACGTCTAAGATTGCTTATTTTTAGGTTACATATAAACGGCAACAGTAAGTACCTTTTATAGGTCAAGTAGGTATCACCTATTGTGCCAGCAACCTTATTCCGCACCTTCCTTACACAGATCTAAGAAAAATGAAACAGAAGTCAGTCTTTAGTGGAAAATGGGTTCAAAGAGGGTGTATATAGATTTAAAATTGTGGACAGAATTCACAACCTGTACTCTATCAATAGGACCAGCCTCTGGATCCCTGTTACGATGTACTACAATTCCATTATCACATTTGTTGATGAAATGTGCACTACCACTGATGTCATAAAGATTAGGAGCATTCCCAATCCAGTTGTGCAGCTGTTTGAGTGAAAATAATCAGAATGGAATCTGGAAGGGAAAAGGACAGTGACTTCACTCAGCTCACCTGTCTAGGATGAGCAACAAACCAAACATGGCAAGAGTGATGTTGAGCAAATCGCTTAACCATTGTGAGCATCTGGCTAACATACTCTGTTTCTGTCCTGTTGCATATATCGTTCAGAGCCATAAACTTCAAGAATGGGATTCAGTCCAGCAGAAATATATAAAGATCAATCATGTAAAATAAAGATCCACTTTCACATGGAAAATTTGGAATATAATAAGAATAATACAATCCTAGTGACAACAAGAAGTCAACAATAACCACCTAGACCTCAACCACCATTTTGAGATGAAAATAATGCAGCCTAGAAAAAACAAGGTCAGTGCGATAATCTACTAATATACATGGTCCGATAACCACCTAGACCTCAACCACCATTTTGAGATGAAAATAATGCAGCCTAGAAAAAACAAGGTCAGTGCGATAATCTACTAATATACATGGTCCGATAAGAATCAAACTATAACAATGACCCCAGCCCCTACTCCCATGCTTGAATATGTGAGCCACATATCTCTCCTTAGATTACATAGCGGGTTAGAGATGTGTTGTTTAGTACCATTGGGCCTACGCCTACATGAACATCAACCAAAAAGCTCAATTATTCTTCTGTGGTACAACCAATGTTTTTCTCCTTGATTATCCATTTGAGGCATCAATTGATACTATTATTTATTTTTAACTCATTTTAGTTTCTATGATTCATCTCCAGACTATGAGGAAATTCTCCAAAGGATTCCAAGATTTTGTGGTAAGAAAAGAATTGGAGCAAACTTTAAGGTTTCCTTAATGACATTGCTAGGTTTGCAATTATACTTATAATCCAAGATTGCTAGGCCTGCAATTATGCTAATGGTCCAAGCAAAAGACCTTTTGCTGGATTTTTCTAATATGTTGCTATCCTTGAGAAAGTATCAGCTTAAATAGGGCACATTCATAGCCTGTAATTTAATTTTGCTAGGATCTTATTACTTTCCTAATGGGAGTAGGACTGCTTGTAGTAAACTGTAAACCTAAATTTAGCCCAAATGGCTTGCCTCCCACTAACTACTCAACAAGCAAACATTGCCCAATGGCCAACAAATTGTATTTTGTATGCGATGTAGTCCCATAAATACCCCTAAAATTTCCAGGAAGCCAAAGCTCAATATATTAATGTTTAATAAGGTGGGCAACAAAATCTTTGGTTATCCGTTTGAGAAAAGTTCTAGAACCCCAACCAGATTGTACCTCTTTCTCTGGACAAAGGTTTGCTCCTACTGAACTCATTTTTTCAAGCGATATCCTAGCTGCCTTCCAGACCAAAAAAAATGACATGGTTTTGGACATCCAGGTACCCATGCTTAAATTATTGTAGACAAGGAGCTGCACAGCTTCCCACAAGTACACTTCTTTACCCGGCCCATAAAAAAAACTCACTCCAACGCTATATCTCCATCTTCAAAGCAAGCTTAAAGCAGTTCCACATTAAGAGATGCAGGGAAACACACACACACACACACTCTGCAAGATAAAATTATTTATATGCAAAATTATAAGCACCGCACATGCTGCTAAGACGTTGATGGTCAAGCTCGTTATACGGATCAATGACAAGGCCACGCACACCGTGCCTCAAAACTGCAGCTTTTGCTAGATCAAGAACCCATTTGATGTTGGGAAGGCTATCATTCTCACACCTGAATTATAATCAATCAGTTAGCAAGATATCAACTGGAAGCTTCAATTCTGCAAATATCTCCATAACATTACCACATACGGAATTATCTAAACAGAGAACAAAGAAATTAATCTAATGCCTCTGACATCCTGAAATTTTATAGAGTTTGATACTTCAAAAAAATATGTAAACTGTAAAAAAAATTATTGGTGTGTGGGAAAAAAATCCCTTAAAAGATGCCCTCTCCTTTATGATAAAGAACAAAATTCAAGGAGAACTTCAGAACACTTTTCCAAATTCATGACTACTGGATGCCAAACCAAATTTTAAAAAAAAAAAAAAAAAAAAAACGTAAAACTCATATTTTTACCATCAATATATTTTTCACATGCCAAATGAATATGTGGTAGAGACAAGATAATATCTTATATTCCACAAGTTTATTTCATGAAACCACACCACAACAGCACAAACCACTCAAGACTTTGCCAGTGTTTTAGCAAAGAAGAGGAGAAGAAAAGGAAAGATAGGAACCAACCCAAACTAAACCGCACCAAGAAACCCACATGGTCTATGCAGGATCCTCTCACGTCCAAATGTATGATTTAAAAAGTTTTGACAGTCCATCTGGGTCACTCAAAGCATCATATTCAAGGCATCCAAACAGGCTAACACACCTAAATGCTGATAAACTATTGAATTCTTTTCAATTCTAATATATTAAACAAGTAGTTTAGAATTAGGTAAAAGAAATGAAACAGGCAAACTGTTTACAATGGATTGCATAGGTTTAAGAATGTAGTATGAAATAACAAAACTAATTGAAAGAACATGTAATATGGAAAGCAAAGGAAGTTGAAACATTACTAAGTCAAACCTGATTTTATGAAGAAAAATATTGAAACCATACCGTATAAGTTGGAATGTATTATCTAGCCATTTTTTTCCTTGCTCCAAGTCCTCTCTACTCATGCGCTCAAAAGATTCAGCATACCTGCACTTAATAGAAGAGTGTATTACTTTTTCCTGACTTGATTAAACATAATATTCTCATTAGACACACTAAGAGCCTTGAGTGATCTAGCAATAGAACAATATTTAGTACTCCTACCTACTAAAAATATGCCAAATTAGCAATCCTTTTGACCCAAAAATCCAAAATATAAGTACTTAAAAGAATTTCTTATGATTCCATATATACATCATTTTCTCTAACTTCTTTCATCCAAAATATATGTAGTTTAACAACAGCAATGCAATATCAAATGTGAATTATAAATATCAATACACCACTAAAGGTAATTCTATAGTATAGTTACTCCCTCCATTTCCTTTTAATGTACCCATTTATAGTGGAATCTTGTTTCCAGAAGAATTTAGTGGAAGTCAAAAAAAAAGGGTGGATTAAGTAAGAAAGAGACAATAAAAAGGTGGCTGAGTATAAGAAAAAGGAGAAAAAATTAAGACAGGGTAATTGGAAAGGTGTACATATTGAAGGGTAAGGGGGTTAGGATAGTAGAGTAAACTTACCTTAATTCAAGAAAGTAAAAACGCAAATATCAAATAGAAACGCTTTAACACGGAATATGTTTATAATAGTCACATCCACTTTAGCGTTGTCTAATTTTCCAAATATGTGAAAATTGCAAAGGAGATTCATATGTTGGTCAAAGGTCATATCTTCAATAAAATTTGGCATAAGATATTATCACACCTTAAGCATAAACACCTTAAACATATTATCTAAGGATGAAGTCATGGATTTGAGGATTGGACACGAAAATTCTTGTTTCAAAATTTAAAGACATGGACACGGTAAACCAATCAAAATATACTCTCCCAATTCCAAAATAAATGCATCACTTTCAACTAAGCGCAATTTTTATGAGAATCTACTTGTATTAGTATTAGGTGGAGCAAGAGAAGACTTAATCTAGTAAAAGGACATGGGGACCATGGCAAACCGAGAATGTGAAAGTTTTTCTCTAAAAAAAATAATGGAAAATTCTCAATGGTAGCCATGTACTTTTGTTCATTCTAAATGGCAACAAAATATTTGACAAATCTCCCAACTAGCATTACTCTTTATAAATTTTCCTAACATGACTATATTTTTACAATTAGCAACTAATAATCTTAATTACACAATAATTAAAAAGCACTCCCGCCAGCTACCCCCATACCCTAGGCTAGCCACTGAACCCACCTCTTCCCCCCCCCCCCCCCCAAAATTACACCACCCAGCTAAACCCCACAAACACACCCCACCCCTCGCCGGAACCCTAAAATCCCTTTCCCCTCTCGTTAAACCCTACTCCGTATCAAAGACGGCGAAGACAAACAACACAACAATAAAATAAAAAATCAAAACACCGAAACCCCAGCTAATAAACTCAAATCATGGTAATTTAGCATAGACTTTTTCTCCAATCTTTGCAATCCAGAGTGTCTCAATTGCATGATTTTAGGGTGATTTAGCATAACCAACAATGGCGGAAACCGACCCAAACAAATTGGTAAGCAGCAATTACAATTACCTTGGTCTTTATAAAGGGGAAAGGGTTTTTAAGGTTTCGGCGCAGCATGGGGTTTCAGCAAGGGGTGGGGTGCGTTCCAATGGCTAGCCTACAGCATGGGGGTGAGTTCTCTGACACCCTATATATTTTTTTTAATTTTAATTTTAAAATTATTGTTTAAAAAAGATAATCAGTTGCCAATTGTATAAAAATTGTTATGTTAGGGAAATTTATAAAAAGTAATGCTATTTGGGAGAATTTGCCAAATATTTTGATACCATTGAGAATGAGCAAAAGTACATGGATACCATTGAGAATGAGCAAAAATAATTTAAGTGGGGACCATGAGAGAGAGAAATGTTACTCCCTATGTCCCTTTAAGTTCTTTCCCTTTAAATCTAGTAAAACATAAATAAAAAATCTTCTAAATTCTTTACTGTAAATAAAATTAAAAATAAAAATTATCAAGTGGTTTTTTTTTTTTTTTTTTTTTTTTTTTTTGAAGTGGTGTTGTGTTTGATTTGTCTCAATAAGTACTTTTATAATCTCACACTTTTATAAATTTTTCTAACAAGTAATTAGAGATATTAATAATTTTATATGCTCATAAGCAAACGTGCCAAAAGGTGAGAACTTAAAGGAACAAAGGGAATAAAATAATTTGGGTGGGGATTATGGGATGAAAAATAATAAAATATGGTAAAAAGTTACCAACAAAAGAAATAATAAAATATGGTGAAATGTTGCCAATAAAAGAAATAATAAAATATGGTGAAAAGTCACCATTTATTTTGGAGGTAAGGCAAGTGATAAGGGATATATTGTTTTTATTTAGGAAAAACAAATAGATTTATTATTAGTTAAAAAAACTCAATATTTATATAAGATAACTTTTAAACGAGTGATGTTGATTGTAAGGTTAGTAAAGTTATGTGACGCAAAACATTATGCATGCACGAGAATCAACATCCAGCAAATATATGATGGGTTCGCATCACTTAGACTTCCACAAGCCCCACGTTTTCATTCTCCTTATCTAAAATTTGATGCCTCAATATTTATCACACCAACACATATTTTTTATTTGGTAGTATCCCCTAGTGAGTCCAACCCGTATTTCCAATCAGGAAGTTGGTTAGTTCATGATGACAAGGGTACGACTTAGGTTAAGTTCTATGTCCAACTGTCCAAGCATCAAACATCTTATCAACTCCACTAGTCTAGTCACCTAACAATAGCATCTATACAAATTAGACTTCTAACAACATGCATTCATATATTATATCCTACATAAACCTTGAAACTAAATTGAAGGACTAGCCAAAAAAGGTACTAAAAGATTAAGAACAAAATTAGTTGAAAATTACCGAACATCAAAAAATGGTTTCTTTATGTGCTTCTCCAAAAGTTTTCTTGCGTGTTCCCGAACCTGAATCAAAACCAATCAAACATTAGTACACAATATACATACAAAGATTACGATCATATAAATCAATTTCTAAACAAAGCAAATCTTGTCAATACAAAGTTTCAATCAAAGCTAAAAGGTCAAACAACAAAATTAGAAATTGATTAGTAAATGTCGCTTGATAACCAAACTTAACATTATCAAAAACTAACCATATAAAAAGCCCTAAATGAGTACAAAAAGGATACTCCTATATCCTAAAAAGAAAATTCCCTATCAATGTAAGATGATCGTAGAATTTAAGTGTTTTAAGTATTTTAAAATTTATAGATCAATATTAGCGTAGCATTCAACTTGTAGCCAATGCGTAAGAATGTAGCCAATACGTAAAAATGTAGCATCAACAATCCATGAAAAGGAGCACATGAAGAAAAAGCAGTGGTTTCATGGTGCTGGCTAGCTACATTCACAACACAGGAATTCATCTTGGACATTTGTATCTTTTCCCTAAAGTTGTCACCGAAACTAATTGATGAGATTTCAATTCACTTCCACTAAATTTGATGCTACTAACAAAATACTATTATACTATCCATAATGCCCCTCACCAGCGCTCAATTATCAAGCTCATCACTGGTGAATCTTTCCACCTCTTCCGACAACGTAGCTAAGAAGGGATAGTCCTTAAAGTTACCAAAAGGTAAAAATAAGGTTTAAAAGGAATTGATCTTCTTGGGGATTGGGTCTAACTTTTCGATGTTGCAATGGAAGGATGTGTTAGACAGGCATGCAAGAAGTGAGTTAGCGGTGAAATAATGAGTCGGAAAAGTGGGTTTGCATATTGGTGGATTTGTGGGCTCAAGGGTAGAAAATTGGAGTTGAAAACTTAAAAATATGGGTGGAGAGATAAGGCTTAAATTTAGTAAAATAAGATTGAAGGCCTTTTTCCCTTCTCTTTAGTAGGTTAGAGATTTGGAGGGTGGAGGAAGAAAAATTCTACTTCATTCATAAAGGGTATAATTAGATTTGCAAGGGCGGCCAATGGCACATTACCCATTTCTTTATAGTTGATAATTGCCTCTCTTGTTATGTCATCAATCTATGCAAGAATATTTTTTTTAGTGTGATTCTTTTTGTACAATTTAAGTATTACATATGTTTAGTTATGAATAATCATTTATAAAGTTCATAATCAACGTCGAAAGATAAAGTGACTCATCATGTCTCATTATTTATCTCAATCATGTAATGTTTGGCAGTCAATGCATTTATGCACATGCTAGTAGTCAAGGAAAGGATTATTTTTTGCTACTATGCACCAAGTTTTAGGCAAGGAAGATTAAAATCTATTAATAATATTATTTATTGCTCTATAATTATTCAAAAATTAATATGAAAGCGATTGTGAATGTAAACTGAAATGCTGGATGGTTACGTCAGTCATTATCACCTACTTAAATTAGTAAATCGCGTAAAACATAAGAGGATATGCGTCAAAACTCTTCGAACGTACACGCTTTGAGTATAGCATAAGGGGATGTTCATGGATTTTTTTTTATTACCATGGCTTTTCTATTGTGGTACAAGCACTGTGCTATCATTTGTATATGCTAAAATTTCGCCACATTGTGCCATAGGTTTATTTTATTACTAATTCGGATAGCTCTCAAACTAGGTCTTTTCAAGAACATTAGGAGGGAAGGACACTCGTTCGATGCGTAGTCCAAAGCAAGCAAGGTTGTTATAGTGAGTCGCGTAATAGAATATTGTAGTGTTGTCAAGTGGTTTTGCATATGATGTTTTTTTTTTTTTAAATAAAAAATAGTGAAACATGTTTATTTGTTAGTGTACATAAATAGTCAAGCAAGATTAATTAAAAGGTTTTTTTCATTGATTCCTGCATCAATTTTTACGTTCTATGTATCTCTTCATAAACTATTTATATTGGAATTCATTCATACGGATTATGGATTGTAACTTTATTTGGGTTTGGGGAATTATGATTGTTACTTGGTTCGATTTAGGACATAGAGGCTCCAACTTGAAATAAAGTTGATTGAACTGATTTTGGATTTTTATTTAGATTAAGTTAGTTATTCCACTACGTAACTTTGGTAAAAACCTTAGGCATTATAAAGTAACAGTAATAACCCAGTAGTTCTCTTAAATATTTTTGGTGGAAAGGGTTTTTTTAACTAATTGAATTATTAGGGTGCTACACATTCAATTTAAAAATAGCCCACCACTTCCCATTACATATAACTTTTTAATAAAATAATATACCACTATCTATTTTCACAACTATTTTTCAGTAAAATAACAATTAATACCAAAATAGCAATGATGTGTTATGATAATTATCATAACTAATCTAGGATAAAGGGAGTATAAACTTTTTAACAAAAAAAGGACAGCTTAAAATACCTTATGGCCTTTCTCGCTGCTTTGGTAGTAATTCTACCATTTCATTTATATGCATATGATAACATAATAAAACACCATTAAATGAAGCCATTTTTTGAAATCAAATGCCAAAAAAGGCAATTAAGTATGAAATTCTAATGAATTTGAATTACTACCTGTATGATTGTAAAATATAGTGAAAAAAAAAAAAAGCAATTCCCAAAGTCATTGATCACACTTATATTAAAGATATCTGGTGACAAACTATTCAATTCACTACACAATATTTCAAAGTACAAGGTCAAATGGGTGCTTAAATTTTAAAGCAAACTTCAGCAGCCTTGCTAGGAAGCCCAAAAATATAGTGTCATATGTTGCTTTAATGTTCAGAAGCATATGCACTAAGAAAGAATGTTATGGGCTACAATATTACTGGCTACTCTTTGTCCATTTAACTTCTGCATCATACTGTACTATACTAATCCTTCAATGAAATAAAGAAGTCTTTACATGGATTAAAAGATGCAATCAAGGAATAATGTTTGAATGAAATAATTTCTTGAGGGCAAAGATAGCCAATTACACAGTTTAATTCATCAACTCATCCTCACAACATTTATTACTGTTACCGGAATTGTTCTCGGTTACTGAGATTCAAGCATGATATTAATTTTAAGTATGGCCATACCTTGTTCTCCATTGAGCAAAGAGCAAACTTCCAGCCAACACTTTCATTAAGGTTGCATAACAAAGCATCAATCCATTCACTTTTTCCCGAATTAGGAACACCAGTAACTATAGTCAATTCACCAGGTACAACCTGTCAAAATCAGATCACCATGAGAGTTAACAAAACAATCTATAGATATGAAAGCCAAAACACTATCAAAAAAATGTAATCAAATAACCGACTGCTAATTTGGAATGCTTGAAGAAGAAGCAAGTGTGCTTAGAAATAAGAATTACGAAGCAAGACAACAAACTGCAACCTGCAGACGATTAAGATTCCCCTTTTCTGTTCAACAAAGTAAAATACTCCATACAACAGGTTTTACTTGCTAAATGATTATAAACAACTCACTTGCCAAGTTTCATGTTAAAAATCCTTAATTTGAAGAAAACTTCTATAAATTCACTATACCCTCTGCAAAAGATATCTGTATCTTAAGCTCTATCTAGAACCACTGTATAAGTCTCCCTACAGAAATTGTAGTCAAACTTGAAGAAAAATATTAGTATCCATTATGCTTTCTAGTTTCATCTTCGCCATTCATCTTATGCACATGGCAATGAATGTGGTGGAGATGAAACTAGAAAGTAGAGGTTACATCGATTGAGTACAAGATAAGGGAGAATCGCTTAAGATGGTTTGGCCATGTAAGAAGGAGACCAAGTGAGGCTCCAGTGAGGAGGCCTGAAGAGTTGCATAGTGTTGGGATCGCAAAAGGAAGGGGAAGACCTAAGAAAACTTGGAAGAGGGTGATTATGAGTGATATGAGTGCTTTGGGATTGAGGAAAACATGGGGTGTTGGATAGGGCGGTGTAGAAGGAGAAAATTCATGTCAACGATGTATTATGATTATATATGTACTTTTTCAAACAGTTTCAATTGATTATATATGTACCTTTTCTTTATATCGTACGATTCGTTGTGACAATCCATATTAGCCAACCCCAAATTATTTTGGGACTAAAGCTTTGGTTTTGTTGTTGTTGATGTTGTTGTTTATGCTTTCTAGTTTATAACCAATATATAATTTACATTAAAAAAGTCTCCATTTAGATTGCTTAATTAAAAAAAAATTAAATATGAATAAAATTAAATAAACTAACAATCTTACTTCCAATAAGCTTGAGAATGCTATAAAAGCTATAGAGAGTTTTGACACTTTAAAAGGATGGGGGATAATTCTAACAGCCCATGCAACCAGTTTTCAAGAGACTAGCGTAGATAAATGTTTAATACCTCATTTCATTCAATAAAATCATTCTATTATATTTGGCTTGCAATACTGAATATAAAAAATTCCTTCTAATATTTATGGGGAATAATCTAAGATAACCCTGATGTATAGAGTAGTCCACATAATCTTGGGAATAAGTAAATGACTAAAGATAAACCTGAGGTATTAACAAAGTCGTTGCTCAATATAATCCAAGTTGTTTTAGATAGCTCCAAAATAACATCATCATGGTTATTTCCAAATTTCAAAACATCACAACATTACTTTGGATACTCCCTCCGTTTTTTAAGTGAAACATATTGACTTTTAGCACTATTCACACATAAGCTTTGACATAATCTTTTTTTACTTCTAAATAATAACTTAATGTTGTCGTATATATATTGTTGGAATGGACACAATGTAAATTTTACAAATTTTTTTACTAATACGCAATTAAAGTTATTAAGGGTCAATCATATGCCCCAGCATGCATGAAAAGTGTTAGTGCATCACTCACAGGAGGGGAAAAAAACAAAGGAAGTTTAATCTAGCATAAAAGACAAATCCTACAATAAGAACTACTTTCCCTTTTTAATCCCATATTGAAAATTGTAAAATCATGGCAACTCTTCTTGTTCAATCCTGATATCCACTCCTCAGGAACGACGAGAGAGTGACCCTTTTCTCAACTCCATCCTTTTTCTTACCCTTTTGAAACCCCACTAATTCTATCTTATTGAGCACAAGTAGAACTAATGTGATGATTTGGTCTTTACAACTCAGCCAAAAAAGCTTCTAATGTAGATGAAAGCAGAGCCACAAGCTATAGTACTAGGAACTGTATAATTTATGCATGTAAAATTAGTAAACAAAAGAAACGTATTATTTAGTCCTAAAATAAGAAGGGGGTGAAAAAAAGGAACACATTGAAACATGAAAAAAAGGATGTTTCTGCCTCATTAAACCTTTATGAGAGGAAGGAAAGGCACAAGATATACGTTAATCCTTATGCATTAGTTCATTTTCTTTTCAATAGCTATGGCATAAATATTCATTTTAAATGCTTACATTGTAATACTCATCCAAACACCTCCAACCAGTAGAAACACCAAGTTCATCACCAAGAGCCATATCATAATACGCATCAATTTCATGAAAGTAGTCTCTGAAAGAGAACAATCCCTGAATTGGATATATCTCAGCATTGTCAATTGTTTCCTTGAGTTTTTCTGGCCCCAAATACATTAGTACCTATAAGCAACAAGTTATTAAAGGTCAGTAATTTCATATAATGATATAAAGAAATGATAAACAAAGGACTGTTGGTACATTTCATATCTAGATAAATTACAAATATCCTTGGGATGTCAAAATTCGTGAGCTGGATCATTTTAGGGGAACAGATCCTCAATGCATGAAACTAGGTAGATAACTGTGTTCCCATATGACAATACCAAATATTAGTGCTCCCCTTATTTTTGTTTGTTAGTTATTGTAATTCCAGCAATATAAACAACGGAGGTATAAAAAAAAAGAGGAAAATAATTGGGATTTGCATAGGAAATTTAAGGAATGAGATTGCCAAAATAGGGATAAAATAATAGTGTAATTGAAGGAGATATAAACAACCGAGCAAATATATTTAAATTTTTGAAATTGTTTTATTTTTTGGACGTAAATTTCAGAAGAAAAGAAAATTTTCTGTAATAGGTCAATTGACCACATTGGTATATAGTTAGCACATTAGTGACACATTGGTACAAAATTTATCTCTGGTGACAAATTCGTATAAAAGTTAGCAGGTTGCGTCAAATTGGTATAAAAGTTAACCATTTTCGAAATTTAACCCTTTTTTGCTTGCCGGAGCATTGGTCTATTATACGAATGCTTAATTTTATTTTATTTTTTGATTTATTAATCTTTCGATATCCTTTCATTGTTGCCAATACTCATCTAATGTCCAATACATCTCCCCTCCATGCCCACTTAAATTATTGACAAATAATAAAAAAAAATTTGTATTAGCAAACAAAATTCTCACAAAATGAAAGGAAAGAAGTAGGGTATAATGTCACAAAAGTAGTTATTTAAATATTTAATATACCAAAAAAAAGAAAGCTTGATGTAATCTCGAAGTGTATCATCAAAGTTTGATCTTACAATTTTATTTTTATTAATTCTTATACATATTTTAGTTATTTTCTCTAATTTCCTATTTTATTTATCTCTTTTTTTATTTTAAAAGTGAAAAAAGAAAGGAAAATGATAGATTAATGTCCAAACTAAAGAATAATCATGTATACAATAATATGCGCTTATTCGGATAAGAAATAAGGATTAAACGTCGCCACTCGCTAACATTTATACTAATATGTTTCCCTTTGCTAACGTTTATACCAATATGTCGCCACTTGTTAAATTATAAACCAATATGTCACCACTTGCTAATTTTAAAATCAATATGTCACCCCGACGATAACTTTAATACAAATTAAGTTTTTTGTTTTTTTTTGACAAGTGCTACCAATATGGTTAATTGGCCATTTGTAATATATAGACTAATTGATTATATTTTTATTAATTGTAAGCCTTAGACAGAAAAATAATAAAAGAGAAAAGAAAAAAAAAATCCACTAAATTACCCCATATTGCCCCCCCCCCCCCCCCACCTAAAAAAAAACTCAATTTATTGCCTAAGCATCTGAATTGTCATGAATCAACTCCACGAAACTAAATAAATGATGCCTAGATATAAATACTTAAGTTTCTTTTGACTTGTAGGAATTCTAGAGAGAAAATTCAAGTCCACTGGCAATGAATCTAGAGGAATCTTACATCAACACTCATTCTTAAATCTCCATTGACATCAGTCAGGGGCTACCACACTTTTCACAAGTTCTTGAGATGTTCCTCCAAATGCACCTTTTTTTTTTATGTTTTTAAAAGCATGAGCCTATGAAATTGACAGCCAAGCATCTTTGGGCATTCTATATGCATTTTTTTACACATTTCCTGTTTCGGGAAAAGCCAATGTCTGGAGTGAGAACAGTTCCATGCTAGAAATCACAATCACCGCCATGAATTTGAATATGTGGCAAAATTAATGAAGTCTAATTTCTAATAATAAGCCTTTTATATATACACTTTGTTTACTGCCTTCTTTTTAAAGTGCGTCCATACTCCCCATTCCTGCATTGTATTCTTTTATTTTTTTTTCTTTTGCAGATAGGTCAGTTAGATGGTTCAAGCAGCAAATAATATTCACAAATTCAACAACCAGTAAGCACGTCTAATCAAGATTTCAGTCCGTGCAACAAGAACACTTCAATGTCTACAACTTGACATATGTGATCCACACAACTTATCAGAAAGCAAAATAAACCATCACCTCATTTGCATCCTTGTAGTAATCAAAGTCATTTTTCTTTGGCCACTTAACTCTCCAGCATCTGCAATGCATAAAGAAAATGTCAAATCATGTACAAATCTAAGCATGTGGCTAACCATGAAATAGATAGGATGTCCGAGAATTATACCTCTCCCTCCCAAAGCGGCGAGCAAGCTCCTCTGACAGTGCTTGGCCAGGGGGGTCCCCATCAGTTGCTAATATTATCCTAGATGCCTACAGAATGCAATTGATACCTATTTATTACGTCCATTTCTTCCTAATTATCAATAAAAGTAATACAAGTATAAGATGGATAGCAATACCAACCTTCTCAAAGTACTCCTTGCAATTCCACAAATACTGATACTTTGTGTCCTAGCTTCAAAGAAACACATGAGACATAGTATTAGAAAAATCCCTCCAGAACTTCCCCTATATATGTAATATGATACTTGCTGCTGAAATCAGAATAACTGAGAGAACCAAAAAAACAGAAAAAAATAATCTAAAATGCAAGAAACCCAAAAACAATGTATAGTGTTATAACATGTTCCAACACATGCGACATGCCTTCATTTGACATCAAACTTATAAGCATAAATATTGACCTACCTTTCAAACATACATGAACATACATGACGATGTTAATTAAAAATTGACTTGCTTTGGGTGGAACATAATAGAGACAAAGATATGGAGCTATGAACAAGTTATTAAAGGAACTTGCAAATGGTTGTTAGATACAATGAAAAAGACAACCAAAAGGACTAGCTATAGGGACATATTGACAAGGTTATGGCTCATTGTAGATCCAAATTAAATAAAACTCCATATGGTGCTGACAATTTGATTTAGGGATGAAGGTTTCAACTTTCAACTTGACGAACCATAATTCATCCATATCGCCCTCTACTCAATTCATTTAGGGACAACATAAATTTGCAACGCCACAAACAAATCATATTAACAACCTAATAATATTAATGCTAAGGTTTGTTAATTTAAAACACAAAAAAAAAAAAAAAATAAATAAATAAAATAAAAATAAAAATAAAAAATAATAAGAAATTATAAGAAATTGAACTGGCAACCAAATTATAAGGTACCTAACTATTTACTCATGATTATTTTATCAAGCTTCATGGCATATATGGTTGTCTTAACTAGTAACAATAATAAGGTAATAACATGCATTAGTTAGAGCAGCAAATACAATAAGCAATATAAATAAAGTAAATATAAATTACAAAAGAATACATACATGGGATCTAAAACACCCTGTATCAAAATTACATTAACACACATATAAACAATAGACACAGTAATCAGTAAATATATACAAAGAGATATTTGTTTTCGAAGAAGGCTACTAAATTAAAGAGGAACCTTGGAGGCTTCTAATGGACCTAGAAATTGTCAATGATGTAGTATGGTGAATTATCTTGTGAAAATGATTTGAGAGAAGATTGTGCCAAATGACTGTAGGTTTGACAGTTAGGAGGATAGCGAAATTCAGTTACCAAAAAAAAAATGATCAGGAAACAAGCGAGCACAATGCGCTAAGATTCAGAGTCACAACTAATATTATCCTTTTTGCTTAAGTTTTTGGGCTTAAGGTGAATTGAAGAATTAATTAAAGCCTAATTGGGCTTATTTGGGCTATGGACTAATTTTCCTATGGTTATCTTTGATTCACCTTTCAGCCTTTACATCAATTAGACGATTTGTATGGTCCATTCATATAGGCTTATAGCTTATTCAGGTTATGAAATCACGTTTATGAATAAAAATTTCAAAAAAAAAAAACCCCTTTGTTTCCTTCTCACTCAAAAAAGAAACAATAGGCTAAAGGCTTAAATGATATGTTTCTTGAGCTTAACTAGTTTGTTAACCCCTTAGGGCCCTAAATCAAATTTATGGCTTCACTCACCTTAGTTCATAATTTAGTGGGGGTTTTAGGTTGATTTTGTTTAGCTTCACTCACTAAACTAGTTAACCTAGCTTAGATTAGAGTTTACTTGCCAAAACTAATGATCCTGATTTAGGTTTACTCACCTATAACAATGAGAAATCTGGAAAATACGTTAAAAACTTTGAACAAGCTTAAAAGAAAATTATAATCAACAAACAAAACTTCACTTAATTAGCAAACATTCATCCCTATAAATAGGCTACAAAACATACTTGAAGAGTCCTAAACACTTTAGGATTCCTAAACAAATCGGATATTGGCCTTGTTTGTTAAAGTGCTTTTTGAAAAGCTTTTACCTTATTGAACACCATTAAAGGTTTGACCATTTTAAAAAGCTAATTTTGGTGTTTGGTAAATAGCTTATAAAAAGAGCATTTAGGGTCAAAAAGCACTTTTAGAAAAAGCTCTTATAGCTTATTGAACACTTAGCTTTTTTACTATTAAATACACTGAAATCAGCTAACAATAAACAACCATTTACCAAACACTTTTACACAATCAGCTATATACCACCAACTAGTAAAATCATCTAATAGAACTAGCTAGTCAAACAAGTTAATACAATCAGCTTTATCAACCAGCTAATAGCTAATTACAAAACAGGACCATTAAAAAATAAACAAACGTTTAACTAACATAGACCATTTCCTACTCTATCTCTACAAAAACTTCTAAAAAGATAGAATTTATAAACTAAAATCTAAAAAAATAAAACTAAATCCAAACAATAAATATAGATCCTAATGCTTAAACAAGCCCCTTTCAGTAGAAACTTGCAAACAAAATATAGACTTTTAAACTTAAAAGAAACTTCCAAGAACCTTCAAGAACTTTCATGAAACTTTAAGAAAGTTATAAGAATGAATCAAGCAAGAAAATCTTGGATGCTTCCGCATCATTGGGTTTTGGGTATTGTCATAAACTTACCATTACTAGCTTATACATAGCTATAAGGGCAATATAGAGAATCTACCTATGCACGACACTTATAAACTGCCAATATAGTTCTTTAGTTACCAACCCTAGTTTTATACTCCGTAAAAACAATATTCAATACATCATAGCACTAATTAATTAGATTCACAGGCCGCTATTTCCTAAACTTAATAATCTACTCCAACTTTGGAAGATATTCGTCTGAATTTCAGGAAGACAGAGAGAATGATACCCAAAACCTTTATTTTTTTGTCTTGAAACCATTATGCCATCCAAAAAAGTAACATAGAAATGACAAAAGCAAGGAGGGCCAGTCAGGATCAAACCTTATCCGGAGATGGAACACCTTTATCTGAAACTTTAGGAGGTGCACCATCAGGCACACTCACACAATTGTGTAAGCCAGCTTCTTCCATTGCAAGCTTGTCAATCTCTCCTTCGACCTATGGACAAAGATTTAGAATAGAACAAATTTGCATAATATCATTGGAAGCTGAAAAGAGTACTCACAATGATGATATCACTTGCATTTTTTATATGATCTAACCCATAAAAAATCTTTTCAGTATCAGCTTCCTGCACATCAAAAGAAAATATACATACGACAACCTAAGTATCAAAAATGATGAATTCGACTCAATGCATATCAATAAAAAGAGTCAGAGGCTAAAAAATCTCCAATAGCCTCAACAATGCAAATCATCTTATCAATTCCCTCTACAAAGCAGTATAATGAATGTTACAGTCATGTGCACTTGAGAATGAAATAGAATTTTATTGAATTTTTTAAAAAGACTGAAGCACACACCAATCATCACAATAGTAATAATAGTACGAAGTCAGTTTGAACTTTGTAACACAAATTATAAGACAAAAGTATATAGACAATAAAACCTGCCAAAATTTCTTAGTGACATCACGATATTTGCAGCTTGTTAGAACTCCATTTCGCCTGTAAGTAAATGCAATAACAATCTGAAAAAGGAAGAACATAAGAGATGGGAGTATCAACTGTCACCAGAATATTAAAGATAAATTATACAATCAATTACATCATGTGTATTTTTAAACAAGTTAAAGATTATACTTCATATTAAATTGGATAGTTTGTAAAAAGATTGGGCAAAAAAAAAAAAAAAACTATATGTGTAAATAATAATAAAAATAAATAAATAAAAAATATTCGGTGTGTTTTTTGATACTTCCTCTGATCCTATTAGGTGTGTTTTTCGATACTTCCTCTGATACTTTTTAATTGCAAGGTTGGAATTTTTTGACCAGCAATCTCAATTTATACTTTCGAAATACTACCTTTAACCTTTTTATAAACTTTATTAAAGTAAAACTAAAGATTTCAATAGTATAAAATGTGCATTGGCAAGCATGAAAACACCAACATTGCAATTAAATAAGAACCAATGAAGTACATATTTATTATTATTTTATTATTATTAGTCCAGCTTTTATGGACAAAGTAATCAATACTATAAATTTTGCAATGAAAATCAGGAAAAAGTTTCTTAGCATCAAATTACACTAAATTTAAACTGGCATAACCATGATGAGATTATGGAAACCTAATTATTTGTCACGCGTCTCAAATATATTAAGCAACTAATGAAGAATGAAACATTACCTGATTACCAAAGGTTTTCTGCATAACATAATTTCTCCTCAATGTTTCTGCAGTTATCATTCTCTCCGCAAAATAAGCAAGTAGCTGATACAGAAGCACCGTATAATAATTAGCCAATCACATAAGTAACTGAGGGTTTAAAGAGCACTGATAAGGCAGATTATACCACGTCCCAAAGTGAGGACAAGCTCTCTTTCCCTGAATCAGTCATCAAAACAAAGCATCGTAATCTCTAGGACTAGCAAAGCCAACTTTGAGACAACAAATTTAGCCTTGACAATTTCATTCATGTTGAGTATAGTATACGATAAAAAGCAGATTCAGTATGTTTTAGTCCAATCAATTTGGTAATTAGATGAGCTTGGTTTTGGTCTGTTTGATTCAAATTATTGCACCATTTCTTGCTATCTTGATTGAGACAAACAAGACCATGAAAAATTCCTCAATGCTGGGTTAAAATATACCCATAACTAGATTCACATAAAGCACCAAATATACTGTTGATTAGTTTATGATTTCACATTATACTTACATTTTGTTCACTAATTAGTACTCTTAAATACGGAGTAAATATATGTCTGTATTTATTGTTCCCTAAAAAGTCAGTATGACCATAGAAGACAGCTTGATTTTGTAGATATTAAATGCTATGTTCATTTGCCTCCTGCCTCCTGCCTCCTGCCTCCTGCCTCCTACCTCATGCCATAATTCCTCAAGAAATCCTATGGCCTTTGTCTGTACTCTGTATGCCTCATGCCTTCAAGGACACGATATTAGATGATGCCAAAATGTTTGATTGGTCTAAAACTACATGAGCTTCGGGAACGTGTGAAGTGTAGATCCCAACAGCAATAATCTTGGCAGTAGACACTAAAGCATCTTTAATTGATTTAATAAGATAATGAAAAAAATGCCACTTTTGAACTTTAAAGAAACATACAATGCAAATATATAAACATTCAAACAACTAGATAGATGCCAAATCACAAAAGTTACACTGCCCTAAGATACTCAAGGAAGTGTAACTTACTGCAGTTAATCAAATTGATTGATTTTTTTTCACTTTTTTGATAAATATATTATGCAGATATGTAAAGCATATTAACCGGGGGGGGGGGGGGGGGGGGGGGGGGGGGGGGGGTGGAATTACCTCATTACAAAGTGGCTCTAGCCCAAGACTCTTCTCGGTTAATTCTCTTTTTCCAGATGTCATAAGTTTATTCAACTTCCCAAAGGATGACTGAGCATTGGCAGCAGCCTATGTAAAACATGCAAAATAGATTACTCCCTTGAGATCAAATAATGGGCGATTAAGACAAAATAGATCAGAAATTGTTTACACAAAATCAAGGTTTAGGACATCGAATAAAAAAGAATAATAGATGCAACAGTACCAAACCAATAATGAAATAATCATTTAACCTCAAAAGAAATAGAGTGTTACAAGAAGAGAACCAAAACTAACTACAATGAACAGAAGTTCTACCATTGTGTTGCCCTGCCACCCACATTTTCCACGGAAACAAAGCCACACTGCAGAATTCCTGCAGAAATGAAAAGAAAAAAAAAAAAAAAAAAAAAAAGGAAAGAAAGAAAGAATTGAATACGTCTGAAATTCTGAAGAACATTGGGACACAACTATTAGACGAAAATGATGCATACCCATCTTCACTTATGTGTAATGACAAGGAATGCTCACCCGAATCACCACCTTTGCACTGCAAGAGGAAAGTACTAATGATTAAAAACTAATTACAATATAATATTTGATAACCACACAATGCTACACAAAACCAAGTAGAGGTGCAACAATTTGTATTGCCTTAAAAAGAATCAGCATTTGATAGTCCCAACCATTTGCATTTGGTGATACAAAGACAAAGAAAGATTTTTTGCAATTCCTGCTAAAATACTAAGATACAACTATATACAATACCTTCTTTCTTTCAACATTCTACAAAGAAAACCAAAGTCCCTATCCACATTAGACCATCAAAACAGCAGAAAATGGCCATACAAACATCATTTTGCTCTTTCATTGAGTCAGAGATACTGTACTGTTAAGGTTAAATAATTAGCTTCCTATATGCTTTCTTGTAGCTCTTTAACTCTTACAATAAAAAAGAAAGCACATATACTCTTCCTTTTCGTGGGAAAGATTGTCAACAAAAAACTGAACTCAGAAACATTCCCTTAACTAGATACCCAGATAAAAATAGAGTGTTCCAAACACACAGGAATAGGGGCACCATAGAATCGATGCTTAATGCCCACTATATACTTAGAAAAGCTAAAGATATGTTACTCGAACTTGGGTACTCTTGTTCACCATTATTTAAACCCAAAATAAAGTGTCCAAGTGTTTTACCCTTATCAAAAGACCTGACATGGATAGTTGAGGTGAAATTTAAGAGTGCAGAGTATCATAGGGCTAAAGCCATTCTGAAGAACCAAGAGGCATGTCAAGCGCTAAAGAAACTAAGAACTTTGCTTCCCACCTGATTGGAATGTGCAACTTATTTCTTTCCTGTTACTTTTTTTTTCATGTTAGCCAACCCCAAATCTTTTTGGGACTAAGGGTTTGTTGTTGTTTTTGTTTACATACCACGAATTGCACTGCACAACATACTCCCTCCTCGACACTGAAACTGCTACATCAGACCCAACAAGTCTAAAAATATTGTAGTATAAGATGACCTTTATTCATTCATCAACATGATCTCACTCTCCTGTTGCTCCCTTGTTTCCCACTGTTCCTTACACTATTTTTCCAGTTCCCCTCTCTCCTTTTCTGTTGGTCTCATGTCAGCACTCTTTGCTTAACAAGAAGATGTTGTTTGACTTGCACCCTCTCTTTCTTCCTATCTATTCTCCTTGGTTTGCCCTCTGCTTTTAAATGCTGCAACTCATATCTTCCTTTGGTTTGCATGCTTTTAAAAATCTAATTAACTAATTCACAAGTCCAATAGTAAAAGAACTCAAATATCCTTGTATTGACAAATAATTACAAATTTACAACTTTCGAACCACAACATGGGGTTGGTCACATCACGTGTGGTTACCATCAAACATATAAGTTCCAAACTGAAAAGCCCCAAAGATATAGTAGCCTTCATCCCTAACTGTGTAACTGCAGCCCTCTCTCACCGCTCTCCCTCATCACATAGAGTTTAGATTTTGATGCCATCTTGAAGACGTAAGTTCATAAATGTTCGAGTAAATTTGGTTGTACACCATAAGAATCAAAACCATGTCTTTCCAGTACCAATCCATTATTAGACCTTTCAAGTAAAAGCAAAAAAAAATTAAATAAATAAATAAAATAAAGTAGAAAAATCATGGCAATGTTAGATGTCTCCTCTAGGGACTTGATTTAGAAGTTCACATGATGGCCCAAAAATCCATTATTGTCATTGTTATTATTATTAAGCATAAATACATACCAACACCTCGGAATATTATTCATTTTAATTCATCCCTTGCACGCTTTAAGGTGAACACGGAAATTAAAAAAAATAAATAAATAAATAAATAAAAATTAGTACAACAAACTGGCTTGCAATCTTAATGTTATGGCCTAAAAGCCTCATCCATATAACTAGATATTAGCGTACCATTCTCAAATACATATTCTATCTCTTCTATTGATCCCTTAATAGATGACATTCCTCAACGACAATCGCTATTAAATCATATCCATCTATTTCTTTTTGCCATAATCAATGTTACTCCGACTCGTCATTCCTTTATGTGCGTCAGATACTCCATAGTTAGACATCGCTATGACCCTTCATTTCACGCAACTTTTTTTAATCTAGCAATTTTTTACCCTTGGACATGTGCTCATGTCTAACACTTCTTCCATGTCTAAGTAACATAGGTCAAAAATAACTTTTCCGGAAAAAATAATTCAATATTAGAATCAAATAACTTATACGCAATAGTTACCAACTTACCATAGGGCACAACAACTTGTTATATTGGCCTCCCTTAGCATCGTGACCTTCAATGCCAAGCTCGTCTAATTTCTTCATCAGCTTACTCAGTCTAGCAGATTTAGGGGTCGAACCTTCCACAGGTGCTGCACAAAAAAGAGTCAGGCCAGTCAGCTAATGCCATGAATGAAAATTCATACTACAGAATGGCTTTAAAGTCACAGATTCAAGAAACTGGCAACAAAATTACCAAAATATACAAAATATACATCCACAATAACTATGCACCTATATTTGAACTATTTTCATGAATATTAAACTATATGTTGCTCCAAAGACCACGGTGCACAACCTAATCCCGGTAACACAATACGGTTTTCACTTTTAGTCATGATAATAATGAACCAAGCAACCAACAACAGTCATTTATCACGCACATATATTTTGGTAAACTTTGAACTAAATGTTCTTCCAGGGACTAAAATTGCAACCAAACTTCATCAACTAATAATTTACTAAATAAGGGCACAAAAACAACAATAATAAAAAATAAAAAACATGATTTTATTGAGCAATATAAGTACAAGTACCTGATATAGTGGGATGAGCAGCATAACAAAACCCAGCAATTCTAAGCGAAGTACAGGCCCGTCCCTGAGCCAGGGCAGGAGGGGCAGCCGCCCTTGGCCCCGGAACAAAAAATCCATTTTTAATGTTTCGCCCTAATAATGAAGGGTTTAAAACAATTGCCTGCAACACACTGCCCCTGAGCCAAGGCAGGAGGGGCAGTCGCCCTGAACCCACAGAGAAAAGCCCCAGTTTCATCAAAGGCTTCTGCAACACATTATCAACCAAATTTCATTCAATTATCAATATAAGGCTAATATATTTATAGAGAAAACATCCAATTTCATAGTTACATCCTAACAGATTCAAATATCAAATTAAGTTCATAATTTTCTTGCTTAGTAACTATAAACAGTAGTTCAAAAGTCTAAGTTTAGAAGAACCCTAAATTGAATAAACTGAGAATTAAATTAACGATAAACGCTAGTTTGTGAAATTGATATACGATAATTACAAAAGGAAACCAACATATTAAATTCTTACCTCAGAAGTTGCTTCAATGGAAGATACAAATATCACAAGTCGCGCCTCAGTAGAGTTCACTATTCCGAATTACTCTTATTAAAAGTTTGAAAGTTTATGACCCGGTTTTGCGCAAAAAAAAGTTCATGATCCTTTTAATTATATTCCGTGAGTGTTATAGATTGACTAATGGCCTATTTACATTTATTGAATTGAGTTGAACTGAAGTGAACTGATTGGAGCTGAACTGAGCTGAAATGAATATTTTATGAGAGAAGGAAATTAGGAGCTGAACTAAATTGAACTAATTGAAATTGAACTGAACTGAACTAAACTGATTGGAGCTTAACTGAACTAAACTGAACTGAAATTAAGTAAATGGGAACAGGCCTTAAATACGCATGTAGAGACATGACTTTTACCATTAATCTATTCTATTAACTATTACTAAAATAGAAAATTACTGACATCATACATTCCCTTCCCTATCCTACGTGTCGCTTCCTCATTAAAAATTTTCCCACCAATTTAATATGTGATGTCATAGATGGTTTTTTTTTTTTTTTTGAATCTACACTTTATACGTATACCTTGAATAATGCCAATATAATTTATTTTATTAAATACGTCAAAAAAAAATCTCCTCTTAATATGGCTTCTCCTTATCTCTTTCATCTTCTTGATTTATATTTTATTTTGCGTTATAATTTTTTTTAGTTTTAAAATTTTGTGATACTTTTATATAAACTAGAAACATAGCCAATTTAATTTCTTGAATATGTACTATGTAGTATACGGTTCCCTCATTAATGGATACACTTACTTGGCCTAGTCTTGGGGTCTATCATGTTGGTGTTCAAGGCTCCCTCTCTTTTTTTTTTTTTTTTTGACAAAATTTTAAAATTAATTCATATACTTGTATATCTGTTTTTATCACTTGTTTGAGGAAAATATGATGTGGGTTTGTTTGGATAATTTTATGTTAATTAACAATCGGTATATTAAACTCTAATTTTGGTTAGGTTTCCGTTTTTTGCTAGAAAGGTGGAATTTTTTTGGGGGATTTTGGATTTTTATTTTACAATTTTTGACCTGATAATTCAAATCCTTAAATTAGTTACAAAATTTGAAGGAGACCCTAATATTTTAAGTAATACTCATAGATACAATTTTCAAATGTTGTTGTTTTCATTAATTGCTTTTATAATAGAAAATTGTCTATATTGTTGCATATAATTCTTAGATGGTACTTGGGTACAAACAAGAGTATCATCAAGCCTTTCTCCCAGGGTGATTTGAGGAGGTATAATTGGATATCATAGAGCTTGTAAATGAAAATTTAGGTTGTTTATGTTTTCATTTGGGGAGTTTGAGTTTTGATCGACCAAATTCAATTGGTTTTATTTGATTTTTCAAAAAAATATTTTCTTAAGCCAGTCTTTTATTATTTCTTATGTTGATTAACCACTTCATATTACTAGATGTTGTAGTACACGCCAGGTAAATAATGCTATGATTGTTGAAGCACAAAGATACAAGGAACCATTCTAAAAAACATGCAAGCAACCAAAAGTCCATTTGATAGAAGAGTTGTCACGAAGTAATATGATAAGAATTTAGACTTGGTGTAATTAATCTAATTATTGATAGAGTTGAAAATTAGAAAGTACACCGAAGGACTCTATGAAACAATGAGTAATTTGGAACATCTTATTCTATTTTGTCTATTTAATACTTTGTATATACAACTTTTCTATTTTCCTTTATATATATTAAGTTTAAAATAATTTATTATTTGCTTTAAATTGTGTATAGTATAAGTACTAAGATTTTGTATTTGCTTAAATTTTCATATTCAATTTGCTCTTCTTCAAAATTAATTAGATCAAAATAGCATTTAATTTGCAACTAATGGTTATGTCTCTATAATTTTTCTCATTTGAAGGAATTAATAAGAATACATAAAATTTATTTATATCAAAGAAATTTTTGAGGGAAGTAATAAGAACACGTAAACTTTATTTATATCAAAGTAATTTTTTATGCATATCGTGCATCGCACGGGGCTAATCTAGTTTATCTAATAAGAAATGAATTATAGACTCTTTAGCACATGTTGAGAGAAAACAACTACTTTCTTTGTCTTCCTAATTACTTTCTAATTAAAAATGAAAATACAATTTCTAAAAATCCATTATTTTTATATTTAATTAGGAAGAATTAATTAAACTATATAATTAACTATTTTTAACAACTACTTGTAAATAACTAAAAATAATGTTAAATAGGATAGCTCATAAAGGGGGAAAAAACAATATGACATCATCCTTACATTTTGGCGGGAAAAAATTAAATAAAAGAGTGACACGTAAGCAGTGATGACGTCATCGGTTGTTACTTTAGTAATATTTATAGAAGATAGATATGTTAATAAAATTATAGGAAAATTGATATTATGAAAGTATACATTATAACGAATCCAACAATATATTATACAATAACTTTTGTTTTTTGCATAGGAAAAATTGTCGGGAATAATCCTACCTTTGGGGCGTCCTTTAAAAATAATTATTTTTAGAAAATTTTCACTTTTGCTACCACTCAAACACCTGTATTTCCCCTTTATTACCCATCTAAACTTTTATTTTACTTTGCTACCACCAAAAGTTACAACATTTAACTTTTTCTACCACTTAATAGAATCCATTGAGATTTTCATTAAGTAGGGCCCATTATCAAATTAAATAATGATTTAATTTATATTTTTAAAAAATCATTTTTTATTAAAAAAACACTAGAAAAATTAAAAAAAAAAAAATCCCAGCCAAAATAGCTCATCAGCCACCCATCCTACCTCCGTCACCGGCTGCCTATAGCCCATCAGGTTAGCCACCCTTCCCCCTCCCACCTCCGTGCTGGCTATCTATCTCCCGGTGCTGACAACCCCACTCCCCTCCCTCTCCCTCACCAAAAAACCCGCAACCTTGAACCTTAATACCACCCTTAAAACAACCCTAAACGGGTTTTAGGGTTTCTTTTTTACCCGTTTAGGGTGGTATTGGTTGCGATTGGCCGCAATTGTCGCCGCTGCTGCCACGATTGGCCGCGTTTGGTGACGGTGATTGGCAGCCTTTAGCCACTGTTGCTGCCGTGGTTAATTGTGATTTGCTGTCGTGACGGTGTTGTTGCTTTGTTAATTGTTAATGGAAGTGACGGTGTTTTGCAGTGCTGCTGCTAATGGAAGTGACGGTGTTTTGCGGTGATGCAAGGTTTTTGTGGTGGTGATGAAAGTGACAGTGCTTTTGCTTTGTTGATTGTTGGTGGTGATGGAAGTGACGATGGAGAGAGATGTTGTGCGTGGTGGTGAGACAAGGGAGGTGTTGTGCGTGTGATTGGGTGGTCATTGGTGATTGATTTGTTGGTGTGAGCAGGGAGTAGGGGTGGCTAGAAGGTAGCTGGATGGTGGGTGGGACTGTAATACCTCGTATTTTTATACGTATTTTAATTTAAATCATTATTTCATAAAGTATTTAGATCATTTGAAATGAATTATTTATGGTATTTTATTAATTTAAAAAGTTTATTTTAATTAAAGGACAATTTTTATTTATTTAATGGTTTTGAAAATATTTTATTTTATTATTTAGAAACTTTGGAGCATATTATTTTATAAAAGGAAGCTTTAAAGTCAATAGAATTTTAAAGAAGTCAAAGGACTAATTTGAATAGGAGAAGGGGTCATTAAGGGTAGAAAAGGGAATTTAAGGTTATGAGGGTTTTGAGAGGGGGTATAAATACTCATCTTATGAGTAAGTTATATCTTGCCCAAGGTGGAGAATACCCAAAGGTTAACTCTCTCTATCTCCTCTTATTTTCTCTCCCTTAGATTTCCCCCTCCCCTTTTATTTTCTCACCTTCACGCCACACACCACAATACCACCACGCGTGGCCGGCCACCACCACAGCCACCCACCGGCCGCCCATTGCCACCAGCGAACATCGGCAGGCGGCCCACGTGCCGGCCACCGTGCCACCCGCCGTGCCCGTGCCAGACCCAGGATTTTTGTTCACGGCACGGCCCACGGCCCACGGCCCACAGGTGGGCCGCCGTGCCGCCACCCGTGCCCGTGCCGGGCCGTGCCGGAGTCGTGCCGGACCCGTGCCGCCCGCGTGCCGGCACTGCCCGTGCCCACCTTTAGTTATAGGTGATTGAATTATAAAGCATGATTTAGTTGTGATGGATTAATAGATGGAAAATTATAGTTTGGATACTATTTATGAACCACATATTTATTTATGGCATGATAGAGAGCATGTTTAATTAAACTAAAGGTTTAATTTGGTTTGGAATATCAAAAGAGAATTTTATTATGGTTCATATAATTTTTATTGATGCTTTAAGCATGAGAAAGGAGCTATATAAGTGTCTATGTGCACAAGGAATAAATTGTATGTTGGTGCCTTAGTGGACTTAAGGTGTTTTTTACACCGAGGGATAGAATTTGTGGCGCTTTATGCGTTTAAGGTGTCACTGGCACCGAGGTAGAACTAAAAAGGGTTCAACGTTAAATATTATGTGGTCACTAATTATTCAAGAATTAAATTGGTATGTTTGATTGTTTGAATAATTATTGTTGATCGAATGATTATGGTTTGAGAGTCATCACCAAGTATAATAATATGTAAATAACGTAAAGTGAAAGAGATTACGCACCAAAACTCTTGGAACGTATATACCTTGAATATGAACATATGGGGGGAGTTATGTGACTTTATATTTGATCATAACTTCTAATGGAGTACAGGACGCTGTACATTCCTTTTATTATTATTATGCGCAGGAATTCCGTCACTTACGAGTGGTTATTGATGCTGGCACGGTTAGCTCCCGTGTCAGTAACCTCAATTTATTTGGGGGAGGTTAGTGGGAAACCCGCTCGATGCGTAGTCAACGCTAAATAAATTATGTAGTTGTCTAGTGAGAATTTTTGTTGAATGTTGTAAGCTTGAAAAACAGGTGCAACAAGGTAAGTTGTGTGTTGATAGGTAATTGCATGTTAGTGTGTTAATTACGCTTATGTACTCAGCTTTGTTGATTGTGTGTTTTGTGTGTTTGTTGGCCTTGTCTTTATCTTGGCCTTATGATGACCCATTTTTAATGTAGAGTAGTGGAAACCAATAGAGAGAAGCTTTTCAGGTGATGAAACATATTCATTAATGGGCATGAGTGAAGAGCGAATCATGCTAGTTTGTATAAGTATATGATGTGTTTAATGCTTTAATTATTTATGATATTATTATTGTGCATGACTAACGCAAAAGTTTTAAAGTTGGTTTAGTTTTAATAAGGGCCTATGATGGTTCCAAGTTGTAGGTCGATTTTAATTTACTTCGTCTGACTTTGGTTTGACTTTACTTTCGTTGATTGACTTTTCAAGTTGACTTGTTTTGAAATTAGTCTTCCGCTGTGTGTCTTTGATAGTTGCCTTAGCCGTTTTCACGGTGGCGGTAATGTCTTAGATTGTAACACCCCCAAATCTCCCTCTACGAAAATACTAGTATAATACGTATACTTATACCGTAGAGATAGACTTGGGCGTATTACCGCCGCGTGATTACGCAAGGCTACTCAAACAATTAACTCAATAACAAAACTTGCAGCGGAAACTCAACTTTCTTTTCTTAATACTTATAAAAATAGTAACATTGTGATGAGTACTCAAAATAAAGACACAAGACCAACACTTCCTAATCTAGGTGAAACCATTCCCGGGACTCCATATGCTCAATTATTGACTCCATATGCTCAATTATTGACTCCACCTGAAATAAGTCAACATTGCTTACCATTAAGGTAAACAGGACGAACCAAAACAAATAAGAAATACGGATTAGCAAATTATGCTAAGTACGATAAGTGCAAGATAATGTAAACTCAATTTATTTGCAAACATGCTTTAAAAATCATTTCCAATAATTAATCCAATAAATTCCAAACTCATTATTCCAAAACCGATTCCAATGATTCAATATTCAAAATAATAGTTAATAAAACCAATTATTTTATTAAGAACCAATTTCTTTTAATCCAATTCCTCACCCAAGTGTGCACACCCCCAAGCTAGTCTCCTTATATTACAAGGCTATTCTTGAGGAAAGACCCGGTCATACAAAGTCCAAGGCCTTATCAATAAACCAAATCCGCATAGTGGGATTACTAACATGCTTATAAAGCATTAATAATAATAATTTAATGGTTCAATAAATCCTTTTAATATCCAGTAAATTCCAATATAATTCAAACTCCTTTTTAATAATTCCACATACTTTGAAAATAAAAACCTTTTAAATAGATACTTAAGAATAAATTCTCATACTAATAACTTTTCAAAATCAATAACTCTTCTTTGAAAAACCTTTTATTTAATTCAACAAACCTTTTAAAATCAATTCATTTATTTAAACACGATAACTAATTCAAACCATTCAAAACATGATTTAAAAATCAATCATTCAAAATACTTTTATTAAAATCAATATCTTTAAACATAATTTATTTCAAAATCATAATTCAAATCAATTTAATTCAATCACCAATCAAATCATGTAAAACATGTTATTCAAACCAATCACTTTCAAAGGTATCTAGCCACCTAAACGTACCTTGATCCTTGCTAGAAAAACCACACAAAAAGAACCTCAAGAACCTTGATTCTGAATATCAATCAATACTTCACACTTTCAAAGTTCAACCACGAATACACCTTACAAATAACATAACCATAAGGTTATCACAACATAAACTTAAATCTAATGTGCATGGACTATAAAACTCTTTTAAAATAATACTTTAATATAAAATTATAGCTTTGAAATAGGTATTTGTATTTTTGAAAACTAACCATGAAGAAGATAAAAGAATGGGATTAAAGAGAATTGGATTTTCATAGGAAAGAATAGGCAGAACTTGCAGAGGTTATAAATCCTTCAATATAACTCTGAATTGGGTGATTCTTGAGCCTAACCTCAAGGATTTTTTGAGAGGAACAATCTTTTGTGAAACACTAATACCCCAAAAAATGACCAGAAGTGCCCGAAAACTGGCTTCAAAGGTATACGGGATAATAAGAGGAGAAGAAAAGTATGAAAAGGTTTAGGGAAAAGAAGAATAAGAGAGAAGAAGAGAATTGAGTTTTGGTGTGAAGAATATGAGTGGTATGAAGGGGTATTTATAGGCTAGCTCATGCAAGAATTATAGCGAGAGAATGTGGGAAGAATTATGGCAAGTAGGGTTTAAGAGATTACTTAGAGAAGTGAGTAAAAGAATTAAGGAAAATTTAGATATTAAGGTGATTGTGTATAATTGAATATGGAATATATGTATGTCATGAAAAATAATAAGGACATTAAAATTACTTGGGGAATAATTAAGAAGAATGAATGGCAAGAAAATATGATGATTAGATATTAAAAAGATGGAGAAATAGAGTTAAGGAAAATAAGAGATTTTGAGAAGATAATTAAAAAAATAATTTGCCAAAATAAGTCACCCAAAAATCCATCATGGTGGCTTTAGATATTTAGGGAATTAATTTGTTAGTTTTAAGGAATTCAAAATAATTGTATAAATAATATTTATTATATAAAATAATTAATTAATAAAATTCCAATTATTCACTAAATAAAATAACTAAGAAAATCAGATTTTCTACACATAGAAAATCTGAAAATCATAGTTAATAATTTAGGAATTTTCGGCCCTTTTAAATAAATAATAAAATATAATTTTGTTTAATTAAAGTATCCGAAATATATATAAATAAGCCGATTTTTAAAATAAAATAAATGGATAATAAATCTTATCCAAAATCCAAAAATAATAATTGAGTTTTAAAATACTTTGGCGTCAAAATTCAAATATCATTTTGGCTCCAAAATTAAAATAGAAAAATAAATTACTTAAAATGCCCTTTTTAGAAAATACTGATTAATTAATTAATTATAAAATACGTTTCAAAAATACGAGGTATTACATAGATATTCCTATTTAAAGTTTTAAACAGGGCAAAACAGATAGTTTAAATAAATGAATTTCTAGGGTGTTACATTCTTCGCCGAGCCCTTATTCATCGGTCTTGGGCTTCGGAAAATGGTCATATGAACGCGCTCCTACTCCAATGCTCGTAGACTCATAGTGACTCCAATAAGTCTGGGAAAATGCTCCAAATCTGCAATTTCCTATAAAACAATACCAAGACTATGAAAATACTAGAAAACGTATATTAGTAATAAAAGTGGCTCCAAAGAGCCAAAAATACTCCTAAATATGACCAAGGGACGGGGGGTAAATCACTATATAAAATGAACATATCAAACTCCCTCAAGCTAAACCTTTGCTTGTCCTAAAGCAAAGAGCTCATCAATGAACAAATAAAACATACTTCACCCCAAAAATCAATTAAAACAAAGTATAACCAATTCAAGGCAAATCCAACAAATATGCATCAAAGTCAACCAATCAAATCCATCCTACTCATCCTCCCTAACAATTGTCAAATAGAGCAAACCACAAGTGTATATGGAATTCAAGACTAGTGCTCACGCACTATTCACTCTTTTATGCGGCGGATATAAAATGTATCCGATCGCTCTCCATCCAATCCCTTTATTGTGAACAATGTCCTCCCAAACTCACAACACTCGTGTGTTTAAGAAAACAAGCACTCAACCTAGTAGTCGACTTGAAATATGTCAAATCATTATTTGCATTGATACAAAACTATTTTCACATCCATACAACTCTATGAACAAAGGTCGGAAGGTTTTCAAAGCTTTTAATGTAAGGCTAGGGTGAAGGGTAGGATAAATTTGGGAAAATGTGAGAGTAAAACTATGCTTTAGGGAGCAAATGCTAATAAAACCAAGGTCAAAACAAATAATGATCAAATCATCTCCAACACAAACTCAACTCCACCAAAATTCACCAATCATCCAATTAAATAAACAACTCCCAACACTTACAACTTCACTCATAAAAACATAACAATATAGAACTTGAGTGAATCAAACTTCTTTAACACTTGATTTTTTTTTTCTTTCAATAGAACTCATTTTTTTTTCTTTTGAGCAACCTTCACTTGGAACATTAAACAATTTTTTTTTCCTTTGCTCCTTTTATTTTTTTTTATTTTTCATACCATCATGCTTATTTTTTTCAAGAGAATTCATCTTTCAAAATCATCAATAAATAAACCAAAATCAAGAACAAAACAACTTCTCAACATTACCCAATTCTGCAAATAATAAGCACACCACAAACTCTCTCACCTCACTCACTAATAGCTCCCCAAGCCAAACTTGGGACTAGTAACCAATGGGGAAAATTAGGCTTGTAATGTGGCTAAACAACAATAAAAAGTCAAGGAAACAACATGGGTATCAAGAAGGGAACAAATGTATCTAAAATCATCTGAAGGCTTCCTAAAAGAACAATTGCCTTCGTCCTTCTCAATGTGCATAATGTGAGCTATACAAACATTACTCAAAGTTGCAAACCAATCCTCAAATTCATTGACATACCAGGAACTAACACACAATTCCTAACCAAATCAACTAGTCAAGCACCTAACAAATTCAATCCAGGTTGGAGAAATCATCCTTACCTTTCATATAAAAGCAATAATGTTCAAAATCCTCAACCATAGCAACAATGGTCACAACCTCAGCATTATGTTGTAAGGCCTCCACCCCATCAACAAGGGGCCTCTCATCATGGTCCTCCAGGATTTGTTAAGCCGCCTCAACAACAACATTCTCAAGGTAATGCTAGCACTCAAGAGTCGACTATGTCTGACCTCATGAGAATGATGACAACCATGAAGCAAAGCACTAAAGATAGCATCAAAGAGTTGAAAAATACAACAACGCATTTGGAGAACCAAACTCGCACAAGTAGTAGGTACCAACATCCAAAGGCAACTTGGCCATTTACCGAGACAACCTGTCCCTAAAGAAACCACCAATGCTATCACTACTTGTAGTGGTGTTAGCTATGAAGGACCTCAAATGCCTATTGATGATATGAATCTTGAGAAGGAGAAAAGTGATGGATATGGAGGAGGATAGTAATATTCCGATCATTTTATGTAGACCTTTCTTATGTACTGTAGGTTCTGTTATTGATGTCAAGTCTAGGTCTCTTACTTTGTCTATTGGTTATGATACAATGACTTTTAATCTAACCAATGCAATGAAGTCGCCTATGCTCGAGAATACTTGTTGCAGGATTGATGTGCTTGATGAGATTGTGAGAGATGATACGCCTCGTGAGCTAGCTAATGATACATTAGAAGCTATTCTCACCTTGGAGTTTTATGAAGGGGAAGGAGATGCCGAGATTGTCTCCTTGGTTCATGACTTAGATTCCCCTAACACTGAGGGGTTTGAGGTAATGGAAACTGTTTGTTCTACTTTCGAGTCACAGGTAAAAAAGGTAGAGTTAAAACCTTTACCTTCTTATCTTAAATATGCATTTCTTGATAATAATGAGCAATGCCCTGTGATTGTTAGTGCTAAACTCGATGATAGCCTACTTTCTAAGCTTTTGACTGTGCTTCGCATGCATAAAAAGGCAATCAGGTATAGCATTGATGATCTTACAAGGATAAGTCCTAATTTTTGTATGCATAGAATTAATTTGGAAGAGAATCATCGCCCTTTCATCCAACCACAACGTCGATTAAATCCTAATATGCAAGAGGTGGTAAAGAAAGAGGTAATGAAACTTCTTGACGCGGGCATCATCTACCCCATCTCAGATTCTAAGTGGGTGAGCCAGGTACAGGTCATTCCTAAGAAAGGGGGGACAACATCTGTTAAGAATGATAAGAATGAACTAATTCCTACTCGTGTTGTCACAGGTTGGCGTATGTGTATCGATTATCGCAGGTTGAATACCGCCACCTTGAAAGATCACTTCCCCTTACCTTTTATAGATCAAATGCTTAATTGAAAGATTAGCAAAACATAGTTTTTTTTGTTATTTGGATGGATTTTCAGGTTTCTTTCAAATTCCCATTCATCCGAAAGATCAAGAAAAGACGACGTTCACATGCCCCTATGGTACGTTTGCTTATTGCAGAATGCCATTTGGGTTGTGTAACGCCCCCGTGACGTTTCAAAGGTGTATGATGGCCATTTTCTCTGATTTTATTGAGAACATCATGGAGGTATTTATGGATGATTTCAGTGTTTATGGTTTTGACTTTGTTATGTGGTTGCATAATCTTTCTAAGGTTCTTAAACGTTGTATTGAAGTAAATTTGGTCTTAAATTGGGAAAAATGTCACTTCATGGTCAGTGAAGAAGTGGTACTTGGACATCTTATTTCTGATCGTGGCTTCCAAGTTGACAAAGCAAAAATTGAGGTGATTAGAAAACTTCCCCCTTCCATGAATGTCAAGGGAGTGAGAACTTTTCTTGGTCATGCGGAGATCTATCGCCGATTTATAAAAGATTTTTCAAAAATAGAGAAAACCCTCACTCAATTGTTGCTTAAGGATGCGACATTTGAGTTTACTGATGCTTGTATGGAGTCTTTCAACAAGTTTAAGGAGGAATTGATAACTGCTCCAATCATACAACATCCGGATTGGGATTTGCCATTCGAGATCATTTGTGATGCGAGTGACTATGTTGTAGGACCCGTGCTTGGACAACAAAAGAATAAGGTTTTGCATGACATCTACTATTCTAGTAAAACCTTGGATGAGGCTCAGATGAATTATGCCAATACTGAGAAAGAGCTCCTAGCTATTGTGTATGCACTTGACAGCTTACGAACTTACCTCATTGGTTCGAAAGTGATTGTCCACACTGACCGTGTCGCTCTAAAGTACCTCTTAGCTAAGAAAGAGGCTAAACCGAGGCTTATTCGATGGATTTTGCTCCTTCAAGAGTTCGATTTAGAGATTCGAGATAAAAAGGGTGCCGAGAACGTTGTTGTAGATCACCTCTCTCGGTTGACATTTCAATCTACTTTGGATAGCCCTATAGATGACTCTTTCCCTGATGATCATTTATTTTCTGTTTCTTCTATGTCTCCATGGTATGCTGACTATGCTAATTTTTGTGTAGGTGGTTCACATCCTCCGGATTTGAATTACCAACAACGCAAGAAGTTTTATCATGATGCTAAGCGATACTTTTGGGATGACCCTTATTTGTATCGTAAGTGTGCTGATGGGATATTTCGGAGATGAGTATGTGGATTAGGATACTCATGGTGTCCTTCATCACTGCTACAAAATTGGCCAAAGAGACCATATCAAAATGGTCAAAGAGACTACCTTAGGGGTGGTCTCTAGCTCACAGATCTCTTTGGCTTAAGAGACCACTTCATCAAAAGTGATCTCTCATTTTAAAAAGAGAGACCAGTTATTTAGAATAGATGGTCTCGGTTTTTTCAAAAACTGAGACCACCTATTTCAAATAGATGGTCTCAGTTTTTATTAAACTAAGACCGCCTATTTCAAATAGATGGTCTCTTTTTTTTTTCTAAAAAAAAATAAAATTATTCGTATATATATATATATATATATATATATATATATATATATATATATACATACTTTTGGTTAAACAAAAATATAATTCCTCTTCTTGTAACATTTACAACAAAATACGAATACTAGTTTATACATTATACTTGCAAGAAATTTATGCAAAATACATACTTACAAATATTACAATCAATATTCTTATAATAAAATTATACAAAAACCCACCAAAATCTACACATCTCCCTTCACCTAATCCTACACCACGCCACTGCCACCACCGCAAGCCTCCACCTCACACCACGCCATCGCCACCTTGAGACCGATGAAAGCATAGCCTAGAGATCTCTAATAAACCCACACACTGCAAATCAACCCAATTTTCAAGGAATTAGAAAACAACTAGCTGATATCACTCAAAATCAACAAAAGAAATTCGAATAAAAAGTTGATTCGAAATTAAAGATTTGGCTAACCTTCGAATAACTCCGAAAACGCGAAACTTGTCTTCGAGTTCTCGCTCATTGACCTGTGGATCCAAGTATCCAACATATACACACGACATTGTGTAGAATTCAACACCTAAGAACAACATATACAATACTTTCAGATCAATTGAATAGCAAAGATTAAGAAATTCAGCCAAAATAAGAGAAAATAATTAATTAGGGTTTGAGAAAATGATGAAGGAAATCTTGGAATTGGATCTGGCGGAAAGATGAAATTTAAAAATAATTAACGGCGGTGAGTGAGGCGAAAGCAAAGGCCTTGTATTCTCCGAAGAAAATTCAAAACCCAGAAGAGTGGAGAAATGGTCGGACGGCGGACGCTCGACAAACGCATGAAGTGAGGCTTGAACTATTGAGAAGAGAAAGAGAGGAGAGAGAAAGAGGCTGAGAGGAGGGTGTGAAAGAAGGAAAGAAGGAGATTAGAGAGGCATTAGATAGAAGGAAAACACAGAGAGAAGAGGAGAAAGAAAGAGGCGGGTATGAGAGTGTGAAAGAGGGAAAAATGGTGATATGAGGGGGGTGGCGGCCGAGCTTATTAACTTAGGGTTTAGGTTTAAACAAAAAAAAATAGACCATTTATCTAACAAAACAGTCTCTTTTTATTAGGTTAAATAAAAAAAATTAATTAAGACCATGTATGTAAGAGGAGTGGTCTCTCTTTTTTATGAATTAAATAAATAAATAAATAAAAGACTATGTATGTAAGAAAAGCGGTCTCTCCTTTTTTTTATTAATTAAATAAATAAATAAAGAGAGACTATTTATTTAAAAGAAGTGGTCTCTTTTTTTAAAATTAAATAAATAAAAAAAGAGAGATCATTTATTTAAAAGAAGTGGTCTCTTTTTTTTTATTTATTTAATTAAATAAATAAATGAAAGAGAGGCCATTTGTTTAAGAAAAGTGGTCTCTCCTTTATTTTCATCTCTCTAAGTTGTACCTAAGAGGCCATTTATTTAAAATATTAGGTCTCTTGAAACAAAGAGACCATTTAATTAATTAATTAGTCTCTTATTTAGGGTCACTTTGAGCATTTTTGTAGTAGTGCATCATTGCCATAATCTACCTTCTAGTGCACATCTTGGTTTTATTGCGACTGCCTATCCAATGCTTCAATGTGGTTTCTATTGGCCCTCATTATTCAAGGATGCTTCTACCTTTTGCAATGCATGTGATGAGTGTCAAAGAACAGGAAATATATCGAAGAGGCAAGAGATGCCACAAAATGGGATCCTTAAGGTTGAACCTTTTGATGTCTGGGGTATTGATTTTATGGGACCATTTCCTTCCTCTAGCGGGAATCGGTACGTTTTGGTTGCCGTCGACTATGTCACTAAGTGGGTTGAAGCTATTGCATCGCCAACTAATGATTCGAAGGTTGTTATGAAGTTAATCAAGAATATCATCTTTCCGCGCTTCAGATTCCCAAGAGTTGTTATTAGTGATGGTGGTTCTCATTTCCATCAACAAACTCTTAAGGCTCTTCTCAAGAAACAGTGAGTTACCCACAAGATTGGCTTGGCCTATCACCCTCAAACGACCGGCCAAGTTGAGGTGTCTAACCGAAAAATCAAGAGAATCCTTGAAAAGGTAGTCAACAAATCTGGAAAGATTGGTCATTGAAGTTGGATGATACATTGTGGGCATTGCAAACGACATACAAGACTCCGTTAGGAACAACTCCATATCGATTGGTGTATAGCAAAGCTTGTCATTTACCAGTCGAAATGGAATATCTTTCACAATGGGCCGTCAAGGAGATTAATTTAGACCTAGAGAATGCCGGTGAAGCGAGACTTATCCAATTGAACGAGCTAGACAAGATTCGGCTTGATGCTTACGAGAGCCATAGGCTCTACAAAGAGCAAACAAAGAAATTTCATGATAAGATGATCCGATCTAGAAACGAGAGTTCAAGATTGGTGACAAGGTGTTACTCCCTCCGTTTTTAAATACTTGCTCCATTTCTCTATGCGCGGAGTTTTAGGAGAAATTAGAGAAAATAATAAAATATGGAGGTAGTGGAGTAGGTGGAAGAATTAAATATTGTAAAAAGCAAAAGTAGTGAAGAGAATTGGAGGAGAGAGAATATAAAATTAATAAAATATAATTTATGTTGGGTCCACTAGGTGAGAGAAATGAATTAAATATTGTAAAAGCATTCCAAATAAGGAAATGGAGCAAGTATTTAAAAACGGCTGAAATAGGAAAGTGGAGCAAGTATTTAAAAACGGAGGGAGTACTTTATAACTCAAGACTTTGGCTCTTTCCTGAAAAGCTTAAGTCTAGATGGTTCGGGCCTTTCACAGTCACTAATGTCAAAGCATATGGAGCCATTAAGGTTGCTGGAGAAAACGACACGAAATTCAAGGTAAATGGACAAAGTTTGAAGCTATATACCGAGAGTGCTTTTATTGGCAAATTGGAGACGATTTATTTCTCCGATCCACCAATCGATGCTTGATATTAAGGTAAGAAGTCGAGCTGATGACTTTAAATGAGCTCTTATCGGGAGGCAACCCGATTTTCTAGCTCTTATTTTATTTTCTTTTAGTTGTTTATTTTCCGTCATTTATTTATTTATTTTATTTTTTAATACTAGTTTTTTTATTTTACTTTGTTTTGTTTAGTTCACTAACATTTCTAACGATTTGTCGAGTGGAAATTTTTTTTCATTTAAAAAATAAAGGGAAAGCAGGAGCAGCCAGCAACAGGCACCAGCCTGCACAAGCCAGCGCCCGCTAGGCCGAGCCTCCCACCAGCAGCTGTAGACACCTAAAAATGTCTCTCCCTAAAACCAAACCCTTAAACAATTCTACCTTTCACGCCTTGGCTTAAGTATAGAACTACGGGTAAAGTACAGACTCCTTGGAGTGCTTAAGGGAAGTATTGTGGATGAATATGATAGGCTAGTGTTTAGGCTAGAGCATAGAAAAGAGAAGAGAGAATGATTTGATGCCCCGAATTGAGGAAATCAGCAGGGTATATATAGAAGAAATGAACAGGGGATTTTCGCGAAACCCTAGAAGGGATAAGCGTCGCGGAAAAACCCTAATTGGGCACTGCGTCACGGTGTGTGCACCGTGACATGGTACTGGGCACCGCGACGCGGTACTGTCCACCGTGGCACGATACAGCGCACCGTGACACGGTGTATAGTTTTACCTAAAATGCGTCCAAATTCATTTTAAACCTAATTCTTAATTATTAAGTACGGTATTTTTAAGTGTCGTTTCAAAGTTTCGGGCTTATTTAGGTTTATTATTCATTAATTGGGCTCAATTAATAAATAATACGAAATGAATTAAAAGGCTTTAGGCCAAAATATGAATTGGACTATGCTTTGACTAAACATTAGGACTGATTTATTGACTATTTTGTGAGCTGGGTTTAATATGGACTTTAAGAACTCTTGGGATTAAATACTTGACCCGCCCAATAAAGGCGGTGAAAGGTTGTTCATCATCGGGTTTGGTTTTGGGAGACATTTTTAGGTGTCTACAGCAGCTCACCACACTGCCTGGCCGCTGGAATTCCAGTGCTTGCTAGTTCTGGCACCTAGGCAGCCTGCTCACATCTTGAAAAAATAAAAAAAAAAGAAAAAAAAGAATATATTAGAAGCAGAAACTACGCTGCTGCTAAAGTCCTGCACGCATCCCAAGGCGCCGCCCCTTCTCTCTCCACCTCTGCATCATCACCGCGCACCACATTTGCACCACCCGCGCCCCACCTGCGCTGCTCCAAGACACCGGACAGTCACCCTCCACGAATAAAAAGAGAAGAACCCTAATTTTTTTCAAGGTTAGGGATTTTTTATTTTCTTTTTCAATTGGGTTAATTGGTTGGAATTGCAATTCAATTGATGTTTAATTTGAGGTAATCAACAACAATATTGTCTTAATTGCACAAGAATAAGTATTATTTTCAATTTTTCATCCAACTTCTCTTCTTGAATTGTTCACATTCATATAAAAATTGGAAATTTTGTCTCTTGTCTAATATTCTTGGATTATTGTTGAGTTTGTGGTGATTTTTGTGATTGAAACATTGATATTTGGTTGGTGGATGATTGGATTTTGATTCTACTTTGGATTTTGAGATTGTGATTACTAGTGTTGGTTGGAGTATTTTGTGCTTATTGCTATTTGATTGTGACATTGCATCATGCGAACCACAAAAACCACTAGTTCTCACCCCAAAGTCCACCCCTTCTCCACTTGCACCACAAAATTCCACTCAGACAGAGAGAAACCCACCTCAAAAAGCAAGAGCCCCATCTTTAAAGAAGCATCCCAAGCCACCACAAAAATCTACCAAACCACCACATAAACCTCCTCCAACCACTTCTCATACCACCCCACCTTCCACTTCCCAACCCTTCCTCAAGTTTGAGTAAAGCTCAACAAGACCTTGATTTTTCACTTCAATGCCGGAAAATCAAACCAACACTTCATTATTCAAATGATGATGGTAAGAAGCTTGGGGTTGACGATTGTTTACAAGAAATTTGTCGGAGGTGTGGTTGGTCAAAAGTTCTTAATTTGAAGGAAGTGGTTTATCCAGATTTGGTTGTTGAGTTTTTACTTCTTTGGTAGTGTCGGATAATGGTGACATATCTTTTTCTCTTGATGGAGTGGCACATTCAATGGCACCAAAGGAGGTTAATGAAATTTTCGAGTGGCCTTGTGATGGAACCATTGGCCCATCAGAATTTGGTTCGTTTTAGGGTGACAAGAATGGATTACAATTTCACAAAAAAGTGTTTTTTGGAGAGAACTCACAGTTCGAGATGATTGGAAAATTGGTTTTACTAAGTCTTTTTCAATTGTGAACCATGTACCTCATATTCTGCATCGCTTACTTCTACAAGTGTTCTTTTCAAAGACAGAGATGGGGTAAATTGCTACAAGTGATTTCAAGATGCTTTTCTGATTCTTATATGGTGATCAAGATAGGATGGGTCAATTGGATTTTGGAAAATTCCTCATCGCTGTATTTCTTGTGGAGAGAAACAAGCTAAAATGGCCTATTACTATGGGAAGCTTTGTAACCATCTTTGCTAAGCATCTGGGGATCGATTTGTCTTACTTTAAGAAGTTGAACAAATATGCACTCCTTAATCATGTGAACATGGAACGATATATGTTTGGTTATTGTTACCAAAGATTCATTTGTTTGTATGGCAAGTTAAAGGAGAAGAGAAGGAATCACATCCGATTCTTTATTATGTTTTGCCCACTCTTGAGACTCAAATAGGTACTCCAAATGCCCTTCTGTTTCCGCTTACCCCCAACATCAAAACAATCATACAAACAGGTGTGCATTCTACAAAGAAAGGTTCTTCTTCGGCCCCTTCGCCTTTAGTTGATGACACTTCAAAGATCTCTCACACTCCTTCTCGTGGGACTATTCCTTCCCTCCCTTTTTGTGATAATGTCAGTTTCGAGGGCTCTAGCAGCAATCAAGTCAGTATAGAGGTGTTTAAGAAATTCATGGATAGCATCGATACGTTTTCTCAGGAGGTTATTGATCATTTAGGAAGTTTGGAGCAACGATTTTAGACCTTGGATTCGGAGGTTATTTCTCTTTGTCAGCAGATAGTAGCTTCTGGCAACACCACTACATCTAATGACACTACGGTCGACACCTCTTCTGTCGACGAGGCTCCCGCCGAGTGAGCTTTTCTTTCTTTTATTTTATTTTGCCACAGTGAGGACACTGTGTTTCATTCTAGCTTTGGAGAGGGATATCTATCTTTTAATGCTTTCATAGGGTAGTTTTATTGCTTTCAATTAGTGTTGCATGGTTTGTACCATCTATTAGGGATGGGAGTTTACATGTAACGAAAAAAAAGTATTGCTTTCTTAGTTTAGTTTTGTTTTTGTTAATGCATTCTTGTGCCTATATTCCATATTTTGACTTCGAACCGAGAGCGGATTAGATTACACTTTCTTGAGCTTCTTCTCATCATAGTTATGATTTTGAAATTCGGTCGATGTGCTTTGTACGTTGATAACTGCGCAGCAATGTAGCCTGTGATTAGTTGGTTTATGGCAAGATGTTTTGCTCTTTTTGAGTCTAGCTAGTCGAGATTTTTGTAGACCCCAAGCCATGTGAGTTTTTGAAATCTGATTGATTGACTGTCACATTTATAACAGTATATATTTTTGTATGTGTGATAGGTCCTAGTGCAACTTTGATCTTTATTTTGCCTTGAGACTCGTAGTAATTTGGTTGTGATGAGTGCATGATTGAAATCATAAAGGTCTTTCTTTTTCTGAATTTGAGCCTCCAGATGTTATTTTTGTACATTTGCTCCCTAATTGTTACCCATGTTGAGCTTTACCCTTCATTGAATTAGTCATATTACAAGCTTTCGGCCTCAATTGGTTACTGTTCCTTAGCCTAGTTTGGGGGAGTGGTCTATCTTGTGATTTGTGATTTTTATTTGGCTAAATATTTGCTTTGTGGTGCAATAAAGGATATTTTGAATGGAAGTTCAAGGTTATTATTCAAAAAAAAAAATGAAAAAAAAGAAAAACAAAAACAGAGAGAATAAAGAAATAAAAAGAAAAAAAATATATAAAGAAAAAGAAAATTGAAGAAAGAAGGGAAGAAGAGGAGATCAAATTACTTTGGTGTATAGTGATTTTTGTTTTGGCTTTTATGGTATATTGAGAGGCTAGATGCTAAACAAGTTATCTTCAACATGCATTTGGTTGTGTTGTTATTGTGGACTATCATTACCACTCTCCTAGCTAGTTTAACTCTCATATTTCCCAAAATTGTATCCTACCTCTCACCCTAGCCCCATTACAACCATCATAAAGACCTATTGATCTTCGTGCATAATTTATGATTGAGTGAACTGAGTTTTGAGTCAAAGTTAAAGAGTATTTGTTGCATTGCGAGTTGACATAGTATAGGTTGAGTGTTTGCTATAACCCTAAGCTGGTAGGGCACCTCTCGTTCTCAACTTCAGCATATCTACAGGAAATCGGCGGAGACTAGTTTGGAAAGAGACTGTTTGTGGCCTCTAGATTGGTGAGTTAATTGCAGGACTATTAATGCTACGTGGTTCTATATGTATTTGAGCCAGATTTCAGTTTCGCTAACTTTGGTTTGATTGTTTGCTCGAGAGTCGAGTCAGTCTTATTCTGGTTCCTTGGAAGTCTTGTTTCTCCATCTTGAGTCTAGTGTTGCTTGGGGATAAGCAATGGTTTAACTTGGGGGAATTTGATGAATCTTATTTATATAACATTCTTCGACACGTTTATGCTAATTTTTATACCTTTTTCTTAGTCTTTTTGGTTGATTTTAGGGTCATATTTACATAAGTCATCATTTATCTCTCTATTACGCTTCGTTTGTGTATTTCTTAATGTTTTAGGTGATTTCATAGTCATTTGGACACTTTCGAAGTGTTTGGAGATGATACGGATGATATTTGAATGGAAGTCAATGGTTCGAGTTCATTGATCGAGAGATTTATGCTCGTGGATATTGGCTCTAAGGATTTTATGCATGGGAAATGAATATAGCATCCACAAGGATTGATATGCAATTTTCGGAATTGAATTTGAGTTACGAAGAAAAACGAAGGTTTGCAAAGTATCAAAAAGGACCCTTATGCACTCTTTTGACCATAACTTGAGTTCTACAGATCAGATTGAGGTGATTCAAGTTGGGTTGGAAACTAGACTTGAATAGATTTCCAATGATAGGTCGCACACCTTCATACAGTCCCTAGATCCTAAGTTACAGCCACTCGAAGTCAGTCCTCCAAATCTGCCGATCAAGCGCCCAACCATCGGGAGATGGAACTGCCGCACACACGAGCCCATGAAGCTGCTTGGCCCGCTGAAAATCCATTGGGCGATGGTCGAAAGTCAACTACGTCGCAACCCTTAATCACTCGACCATCGGCCACCCATAGGGTCGAAAGTCAACTACGTCGAAACCCTTAATCACTCGACCATCGGCCACCCATCAGGTGATGGGTCTGGCGTGCGGAACCTTGGGCTATTCGGCCTCCACCGACTTTGATTCTCCAAGAGACCAATCACAAGACGACTTTTGTTATCTTTATTTCCTTATTTTATTTACTTATTTATTTTTACTTAGGATTAGGCTTTAATGTAAATACTTGAGAGGATTTTATTTTCTTCTCTTATGCTAGCTTTATTTTAGAGATTTAACGCTTTCTTAGTTTTCTTCCTCCATTGTTAAACCCTAGATATTGCTCTTCATTAATTCAATCATTGAGCTATTTCATTCAATTTTTCTTTCTTTATTTTATTAATTATGAATTAAAGTTTATTTATCTCTCTTGTTTTGTTTATTTCAATTATGAGTGAGTAGTCGTGTTCTAGGGCTAAGTGAGGGAAGCCATGTTTATACCTTGATTATTTGTGCTTAATTATTTATAAATTTATGAATTAGGGTTGGAATTCCAATTGATTTTTGCTTTATTGTTTGATTCATGTAATTGGCCAATATCATGAGTTGATTATTTATCTAATAAAAATTAGAATTGAAAGATCATATTTACAGAGGCTTAATTACAATTGGCGAATTTGATTATGTTAGCGACCGAACTTCATATGTTAATTCGTAAGTGTTAATTCCCGACCGTAGGATTAACAAGTGCTTTAATTATTCGACCTAGTTTGTTTATTAATGGATTGTTTGCATTTCTTGGATTGGTATAAACATGCTGGACCGAACGTATTCCCTAGACTTTAATTTATCCAAGAACAACCTTATTTTCATTATTGTTATACTTTAGTTAATTGATCATCAAATCACTCTTCGTTTATTGAAATAGTTTATATAATTGGTCAAAAACTAATAAAACATGTATCCCTATGGGTTTCGACCCGTATTTTCTAAGTCTCTCCTAATAGCAGACACCGTGCACTTGCGGTATAACTTTTTATTCATCAAGTACCCATCCAAATAGCAAAAGAACTTGTGATTAGCTAACCTTTCAATCATTTGATCAATAAAAGGGAGAGGGAAGTGATCTTTATTAGTGGCAATATTTAACCTACGATAATCAATTCACATACGCCACCCTGTAACAGTTCTAGTGTGAATCAATTCATTTTTATCATTTTAAATCAGTCATCCCACCCTTTTAAGGAACTACCTATACGGGACTCACCCACTTTGAGTTAGAAGTTGGATAGAAAATACCTGCATCATAATTTCATAACCTCTTTCTTGATTACGTCCTACATGTTAGGATTCAACCTTCTCCGGGGTTGAATACATGGCTTGTGATTGTCCTCTTAGTGTATCCTGTGCATACAAAAATCAGGGCTACTACCCTTGAGATCATCAATACTATACCTAATTTCCCTTTCGTGGACTCGAAGAACCTCTAGAAGTTGGGAAGTTTGTGGTCATCAAGTGCAGTACTAATGATCACAGGGTGTAATTCATGTTCATCAAGAAATACATATTTTAAATGAGAAGGGAGAGGTTTTAGTTCAGGTTTCTTAACCTCTACAGGTTTTGATTCCTGAACTAATTTTACTACCTTTTTGCTCTCCTTAAGGTCAAGTTCTTCAAGTCCGAGAGCTTTCTTTATAGCATCCACCTCACTGCTCCATATACAAGCATCACCTGCAGTAAAATCACCATAGAGTACTTCCTCTAAGGGATCCTTCGTAAGAACCTGTGGTAAGATATCTTCACAAATAACATCAATCATATCAATACTACAATAATTTTCTTCTAACATAAGACCTTTCAAAACCTTCCCTAGATTAAAAGTGATATTATCATCTCCAATAGAAAGAGTTAGTTTTCCATTTTTAACGTCAATAATAGCTCTTGCAGTATGGAGGAAAGTTCTACCTAAAATTAGAATTTGAGTATCCTCAGCCATGTCTGAAACAACACAATCCAAAGGGATAAAAAAATTACCAACCCTAGCAGGAACATCCTCTAAATACCTAAGGGGTATTTAACAGAACGGTCTGCCGTTTGCAAAGTAATGTTAGTAACTTTTAAATCACCCATATTAAGTTTTGAGCACACAGACGATGGCATAACACTAACACTAGCACCCTAACACTATTACAAAAGTGACCTTAACTAATTCATAAGTAACACTTTTGTAACACTTTGATATCATGTAACACTTGATTGTAACACTTTGATATTTAGTAAAACTTGATTGTAACACTTTAATATTAAGTAACACTTTATCGTAACACTTTGATATTAAGTAGCTCTTTACTGTAACACTTTAATTTTTTGTACCAATTGGTTATAAATTAGGAATAATCATTTGACCGAATTTCTATTGTATATAATATTAACAGTTGATTTTAATTGTAAGCTTTACTTGTAATTAAAATTTTACAACTAGTAGAAAAACACAAATGGATACCAGATCTAGACTAAAAAAGCCGGCTTAAAAGGGATTGAAGCCGTACCTTGTAGGTTAACGACACCGGTTTTTCCCAAGTATATCCCCAAAAATATTTAGAAGACATCTCACTTTAAGAGTTTCAGCTCTCTTTCTCTATCTCATTCTCCTATCTCTCTTGACTCACTAGTACATAATGGAGTTTATGTAACACGTTTTGGTAACACTTTTTTATATATATGCAGAATTATTAGATTTTTAAGTAACACTTTGGTAACATTTTTTTAAACGTAACACTCAATGTAACATTTTCAATATATGTAACATTACATAGTTACACTTTTAAATAAGTAACATTTTATAGTAACACTAACAGGTGTTACCTTATTCTTTATAAATAAAACAAAAAAAATCAACATTTGTAATTAAAAAAATAAATGCTAATCTCCAATATAATATTTTTTTGTTGTTCAACCCAAATTTAATGATTCATTGAAAATAAAAGCCCTTTGTACTCATAAGTTATTCCCAAATATCCCCTATATTTTGTTAAAAATAAATCACCTAAATTTTAAACATCTTTTTCCCTGTCTCAGCTCTCATTCTTTACGGTTCTCAGCTCTCATTATTTATGCTCTGATCTGTTCTCTCCCCTCTCTCGCTCTCTTGTTCTCGATCTCAATTTCAAGGCCGGCCCACTACACTTTCACTGGTGGTTGCGATGGTGGCAGCAATGGTGACGGCGATGGTTTCAGTGGTCACGAGCGATAAAGACATTGCTTTGATTTTTTTAGGTTGGTTTAATTCTAGGGTTTTGAATTTTCTTAAAATTAGAGGTTGTTTTGAACAAGCTTCTTCCTAAGGGAAAGTACTTATACTAGTGATGAATAACCTTTAAGATATATGCTCACAATCCAGCGTTTTTATTCCGATAAATTTGCCGCAAATTGCAGTTATCGAAAGTCAAAGTTGCGGTAAATCGAGCGTCATTGAAACTCTTATTGGCTGTGATTTTCTTCCTACAGGTCCTGATATTTAAAGTTGCGATCAATTCTTATTTTGTGTTGCTTTTGTATTGATGTTTTGTTGATTTGATTGTTGGAATTTCTGGGTTTTGATTTTGTAGGATGATAAGCACGAGAAAGCTTGGGGCTTGCTTTTAAAGATGGTTAGTCTCAAATATTAGCCCAAAATGATTGATTAATTTTAAGTTGATTACTTTCATTGTATTTTTGAGTGCTTCAAATTTTAGGTTTTAGTTGTAATTTATGTTACATACTATAGTCATGTGTACAACTTTGACAATCCTAGTTCTGCAATTAAAAAACTGAGCGAGATTGTATAATGTATCATGAATTTGATATTTAATCAAAGGTTGGAGGATTGACTAGGTTTTAACTACGAGTTTATGTTCTACACTTAAGCCACTGTGCTTTATTTTATGTTCTCTGATTTTTATAAACTATATCAGAGATTGGATCATGAAACTATTGTCACTAATACGAAGTACTTATTAATTATCAGGGATAATTGTTCGTTTATTTACACTCCTAAACCTTGCCCTTCATATCCATTTAGTTGTTCATGATTAGTAATTACTTAGCTATTAGGGGTTACAAAAATCTATTATTTTTTCTAAACTCTGAAGTTTTATGGGCATTTTTAGTCTGGCTTGGTTTAAATTGTTTTTGAACTGGTGGCAATGCTTAGAGAAGCCTCCCATTATTGAGATATTCTTCCAAGAATGTACAGTAGTATATTCCCTTGATTATTCTCGCTCCACTCACCTCTATCTCTCTCACTTTCTCTCTGAAATGATTATATGAGCTCTTCAACAATGGTGATTAAGACACCTACAATAGGGGCTCGCGAAAGAGTGGCATTAAGTATGATCTCGACTAATGCTGGTCACGTAGTTCTTGAACCTAAGTCTCTTCCTTTTGGATCAGGTTCTGGACTATCCATTGATCTGTTCGAAAATTATAATCTTGCTAAGGTATATTTGAATTCATCTTAGCTCTTATATCTGCATCATATCAACAATAACATCTATTTACAATTAGGGATTTTGTTTAAATTCTTGTGATTTAAGCATGTTAATATGATGGGTTTTGCTAATAAAGTTGGGATTTTTGTGAATTATATGATTGTCATTATTTACGATGCTTAGCAGTTCCGTATTGAATTCATATTTGTTTTTCAGAATGTCAATGTGATCTCGTTGGTGCTTGATTGTTGATTATTGGACTTAAGAGACAGGTATTGTGATTTTTATTTGAATGTATTCGATAGAAATTTTCCAAATTTGGTTTAAAGAAGTGAATATTGAATTTTAATTTGTACTTAATTGAAATAAGCCACATATCATTGTTATCTAAAGCATAAAACAATAACATATACTTCGTATCATTTTTTGCTGAATAGCTGAATCCAATCAGCAAGATACCATAGATCCCAAAATGAGTTATATTCTGTGAAGGACTTGAATTGTAAGAACTATAGAGAACTTGAATCTAACAACAATGATTAGGAATAGCAAGTAAGTGACTGGTGAATAGTCTTACTGATGCTTGTGGAACTTACCAAAGGTTAAATTTTTTCATATATTCTGATTTTGTTTCAATAATTCCTTGAATCAATTCTCAAATCAATTCTCTTGGTCTTACTATGCAGGACTTTATAGTCTGAATATGGAACGATGTTCGATCACGTCCAGAATAATTTAAACAGTTGCCGATGTATTGGATTCTGGTTCTATTTTGTCTCAGCTCTCTTAGTGGGTAAATGACTTGGTCAAGGTGCTATGTTTGATTCTTTTTCATCCTTTAAATGGACTTCTAACTTAATATCTTTTTTTTTTATTTTGGCAAGAAATACCAACTCTATATCCAGTCACTACTACAACACATGGCTTATAAGACACCTAAAATAGACAAAACAGGACGCCTTAGAGGCGTTCTTGAACTAGGGTGCTTTATAAGGTTTATAGGACGCTTCTTGAAGGCGTTCTTTATTCAATACGATATAGAATGCCTAACTAAGACAACATCTTCTAATTTAGTGTGCAAAATGAATAAAAAACAAGGTAAAAGAAACGGTTATCTTATGATAGGCGTTCTATATCTATATGAAAGTAGGACGCATATTTTGGTTGACAGTTCTATTTTCTTTGTCTTTTTTTTTAAAAAAAAATTAAATTATTTTCCTGTATGATTTGCATATGAAGATTTCAAATTCAAAAAAAAAAAAAAGGCTAAATCAAACATAATGATATTATAGATTCATAAGTCATATTCGAAATTTACAAATAATTAATACGATTTTTCAAAAAAGATTAAATATAAAAAATGAACTATAAATGGAGAAACATGAGGTAATTAAAAGAAAAAAAAAGTGGAACATAATTTGATCAGCTTTCTTTGTTGCTTCCATTAATATATCTGCATCAAAAGACAAAGATCTGAAAAAGTTAGTATAAAAAAATTATAACTAACATAATCAAAGTAAAAAAAAGTTATGTATTATATGAAAAAGAAATACACGAACTAAACCTGAAATTTACAACATTTGGACGCTCGGTCGAAATCAAACAGTTAGAAAAGTGTCAATTGTGGATCTTAACAAATTTATTTACTGATCTGCAAATATAAGCAAATAATAGTTTTAGAGAAAAATCAATTTTGGTTTAAATAATACATCATACATCTAATTTATTTTATCAAAAATTGAACCCAAAATCCTAGCAATAAACTAGTTGAAAATCTTATATTTATAAAATTTAACTAATCTAAATAAACTGAACGTCATCTATGAAAGTAATATCCTAAAAACCAACTAATTGAAGAATCTAATTTTTCTAAATTCAAACTAATCAAAACAAATTGATCATATATTGATTAAAAACAGAAAAAATTAGATTGAAAAGAAGATAAAATTACCGAAAATATGAACTAATTTTGAACAATACATCAGTGAACAATCACTAAAAATCTGAATATTTAAAGGCTAATCGGATATAATCAAGGTGAAAATTTTGAAAATTACCAATGATATATTGTACCTGAAATTCAGCGAAGAAATTGGAAGATAGAAAATAGCAGGAGCCGCCATCGTCGATGAAATCGAAGCCGAAGGTGGAGTCGAGGCTGGTGGTGAGGAGATTTTGGTGATTAACCGTCGATCTAATTGGTAACATTTGCTATTTAAGAAGAGGAAATGGAGGAAATATTGTGGCCTTCGTGGGAATTTAGATGAGGAAGTGTTTGTGCAGAGAGGAGATGAGGAAGATGCATGTTGAGGAATTTAAATCGTGGGATCTTTAGGAAAGGAGGGAAATGGAGGGGTGAGATTAAGGTTGGAATTGGGTTTACTGATGTAGGCACACAGAAAAAAGAGATGGTTTTAGGTTAAAATTGGCTCCATTTATTAAGTTAGATTATATATATATATATATATATATATATATATATATATATATATAGGAAATTTTGACTTTTACCACCAAAAAAAATCAAAAAAATGTTTTTTACCACCAAAACTTCTAAAACTTTTATTATACCACCAAAAAAAATTCAACAAATTGTTTTTTACCATCTAACGTCAAGAAAACCGTTAAATCTAACGGTTTAAAAAAAAATTCTTCGAATTTTGTGCGCAAAACATGCTCTTCATAGGTTTAGGGGGCCATTTTGGTCCTATGGAACCAATTTGAGGTCAGAATTGACAAAAAATGATCGAAAATGCCTCGTTTTGCGTATTCACGCAAATCGAGGTATTTTTAAACACGCAAAACAAGGCATTTTCGATCATTTTTTGTCAATTCTGACTTCAAATTGGACCCATAGGGCCAAAATACCCCCCAAAACCTTTAAAGAGCATGTGCTTGACACGAAATTCGAAGTATTTTAAAAATTCCATTAGGTTTTTGACGACAGATGGTAAAAAACAATTTTTAATTTTTTAATTGGTGATAAAGTAAAAGTTTTAGAAGTTTTGGTGGTAAAAAACATTTTTTTGATTTTTTTGGGGTAAAAGTCAAAATAACCATATATATATGTTACTATTATCATGGACAAATGTTATAGAACGCTTCTTTAAGAGAGGAGTTTTGTTTGACTCCACTAACAAAACCATCATCATATGAAGGCGTCCTATATTATTAATGCCAGTTTTCCTTACATTTTAATAAAATCAACTAGAACAGTTATTCGTGATAGGCGTTCTATATTCTCTATTTTATAAACCGTCGTTTAACAAAGGCGTTCTATATAAATCTAGAGAACGCCTATCCAACTTAATAGTTCTGTAATATGTGTTACTTTTTCCAATTTTTGTGGTAGTGAGTATTCTTTATCCAACCTACTAACATAACTTGTGAAGTTATATAAAGGTGAATTTTTTTCATTCTTATTTGCAGGATGTCATTCTGAACTTTAAATGAGATTATAGTGAACTTATAAACTCTTTTATTTTGTGGATAATTGTAGGTTTTTAGAACTAAGATTGTAGTGAATAATTAATGAACTTTCTATTTAAGTGTGCTTAGCATCTCCATTTTATTTAATGAACCTTGTACTGATGCACTACTTGTGTATATATGCATTCTAAAGGATGTGACTACCATCTCCCATATCCAGTACTCGTAGAAAGAGAGGCAGTAGAGGAAGGAGAAGGCTTTGAATGATCGTGTTTCAGCACTGCTGTTACTTATTATGTTGTACTTAACTGCTACCTAGCCTTAAGCATTGTAATTATTTTTTATTTTTTTTTGATGAAATTGTAATATTACAAGCATTTATTAATAAAATTATCTAAGTTTATATATATAACGGTTTGTTTATCAATTTTACTTTTTTTTGGCATAAAGGACATCGGTTCAAGGAAAAAACCGATTCCCTTAACGGCCCTTGAACAAGTGCCCATTACACTTTTTCTACTAGTGAATAATAATAATAAAAAAATATTACCAATTAATCAACAAGGTGCTATATTAGCTTGCAAAAAGTGATACATAATGTTGAATATAGTGATACTATATGTCAAAAGATGATTAAAAAAATGTTACCAAATAATAAATAAAGTGCTACATTAGTTTGCAAAAGTACAATATCGGATAAAGGGTTACTATGTGATTGAAAAATATTACTAAAGATGAGTAAGTGTTACATAAGAAATAAAAAGTAACACTCTAAAAATGATATCTATACTACGAAAAAGTGTTACATAGGGGTTTTGTAGTAACACTTTTAAAAGTGTTACCATATGCTACCCAAAGTGTTACATAAGACCTTAGGTAACATGGGCAGATGTATCACCCACTAAAGTGTTACCTATTGTCTATAATACCACTTTTACCACTTTATGTGACACTTTTAGGGTGTTACTTAAGGTTAATTATGTACTAGGACTCCACCGCAGGTGGCCACTCTGTCGCTCTCTTACTCTCTTCTCCCTCCTCATCCGCAAGTGGTGGCGATGGTTAAGGTGGTCGCTAGCGATAACGACAGTGCTTCGAATTCTAGGATTTTTATTGGTTGTCATGGAATGAGTTTCTTCAAACTTTCCCTTTTAAATTCCAAATTTGGGGCTCTTTTTCATAATCACTAGTTCAAATCTTAGGTTTTTTTTAAATAAAGGTTTAGATCTTAGGTGTGGTTACCTATATTTACCAGAAGTCTGGTGGTGAAACTGGTGATTGATTAAGAGTTTCAAAGAATTTGAGGGGTTTTTATCTCTCTTCTCATTAGCAATTTTAATCGATTTATGTTAATTTAGTATTTGGTTATTTAATTTTTATCGTCAAACTTATGAAATGTTGATGATTGATTATTATCACAAGGGGATTATGATTTAAGTAATTTCCAATTAGTTTAACAGGGGTTTATATGGACCAACTTTTTTAATAGTTAATAGTATTGAAGTTTTGTGAATTCTGCTTGGTTTGAGGTGCTTAGTCCCACACTGTTGTCTTTCTTATTCTAGCATGAGGAGAAATTAATTTAAAATATTTATATGATTGTAAAATTAGACATTTCCATGATTGCAAAGTTAGGGTTTCAAAATAGCATGTGTTTTCTATTTTTGATTTATGATATGTTTTTAAGGATAGTAATGGTAGTTGGTAAGTTCCATGGAATAATTACAGGTGTATGGAGAAGATGAATGGTCGTTTGGGTATTGTGAACAAGGAACTGGAGTCTTTATTAGCTGCCCTGCTACAAAAAATCCCATGTATACATACCATGAAAAAATTATTCTTGGACAAACCAATCTTTCTGTCTCCAAGGTTAATCAGATTTTGAGGGAAACTCAATAGAGAGTGGCCAGGGGAATCCTATGATTTGCTCGCACGAAATCGCAATTACTTCTGTGATGAGTTATGTGAAAGGTTAAGTGTTCCAAAACTTCCATGTATACTATCATTGATGTCTTGCTTTAGTTATAACTAATTGTAATTAATTTAATAGCCCTTGCGTTGATTGCATTTATTACTGTCAAGAGTTGACTTTTACATTCATAAGATTGTGCTATTTTGGTATGTGATCACCTAACTGATCTGAGGCTCCAAATCTGTACTTGAGAGCTATATCATTATTTTTCCATTCTTTACTGTAATGCATTATCTGGCATCATATTATGATATCATCAACAGGTTTAGAAATCTGAATTTCCGATGTTAGATTAACTTTTGCATGTTCTTAGGTTTACATCTAGTAGCAATCTATATTTAAGCTGGTTGGCAGAATGATATGTTCACTAAGCAAATTAGTTATTGTTATAGTCCTTCCAAATTGTAAGTGTGCGGGTTGTAGCGAGACTTGAACAATCAAAGATATCATGTCATACATGTTTCTAACTTCAATAAATGTGTCTTCCATCACACACACAACAACTATGAAAGATTAATAAAGCTAAGTGTGAGATAAATTAATCTTGCTAATAGTCTGAATCTGAGGTATACACGCAATTCCAAACACAACATATATGCAAAAAGCTTTATTATTCTTTGCATTGCATGTATATGAGTATTAGAGTATTATCTCATCAGACTTGAGTATTAGCTGATTAGACTAAGATTGCTTTGGGTTGAGTGAAACTTATTTTTTCTTTAAATAAGACCATATTAAACTATATAAACCTTTCTGCCTTTGCAAATTTGGTAATTTGAATTGGTTCAAGACTCTTTGATATTTTGACATTAATTCCCATTGCTTCGAGATAAGAGTGCAAGGTATTAGGTGATATATAACTTTGATATATTTACCATGCATTCTTGCTGGAAATGAACTAAGTGTAGTGCTTCAAGTAGTTGAAATAGTTAAGTAGTTTTACAAAAATTGAAAACATTACAAGCTTCAGTATGGCCTGTTCTTGTATGTAATTATTGTTTTTATACATAATGATGTTGCGATCATCTCTAATTTTATTGTTGCGTATATCATCTTTGAGTTTCTGGCAGCAATAGCGAAGTCATTGTATGTAGGATTTTGAATACTTTAAGTCAACAATAGTACGATATGCATTATTAGAAACTCTGTAATCTACTGAATGTAATGCTAAACTTTTGAGTTTTGAATAGTGTCAATCTTGAGCGACTCTATAGTATCTTATAATTGAAAAAACTCACCACCCCACCTTTCCTCAAGTTTTCTTGTAATGATATGATTAAATTTGAGGTTGGTGCCAAGCATCAAAGCTTGAACACCTGAACTTAATTTAAATTGACATGAACACAAACTTATTTACAAAATGAAAAACCTCATCCCTACCACTTGTTGTACTCATATACATTCTTCAGTCTTGTGTGTTCTTCTTTGTAGGAAGCAAGATCTAGATGGCAAATTATAGCATAGTCCCTAATGTATATAATAAATTTTCATCCCTTAGATGATTAATTGATTTTTACAATGAGAAAGGTAACTTTATATTTTAATGCCATGAGCTAAACATAGTGTTTCTGACATAGAGTTTTTGAAAACCTGTAGCAATAGCACATCAGTCTCATTATTGCAGTTAAGCTACATGTCTGACATAAATCAACAAACCGATAGTAGAAATTTATAGCTACTAGTCTGCCTATGTTGGGTTCCTAGCTCCCGTCTTCTTAGTTTCGGCTCTGAACCAAATCCCCCTCCCTGCCATTTCTGATCACACATCCAGCAGCACCCTTAATAGCAAATAAATTATGATCATTTTCCCCATGTATACTCTAAAGAGCAAGAGCAAAATGAGGTAATGGTTAATACATTCTCTTTTAGAAAGCACTAACTCATATTATTGCGTTATTTCATTTTTGTTCTAGTTGTCTGATGTATGGTGCTTTCACACATACATAGGATAAAAGGGATCAAGATGAAGGATTTCTTGGGAAAGTAATGGTGCCATAAGAAACGTGCTTGCATATACAAGATTGAGATAAACTTTTTTTTTCCTTTTACTCCTAAGACTGAAAATCTTTGGAGCTTTTGGCTAGTTGTTACTGCTGCTGCTACTACTGCTTAATGTTGTGTTTTGCTGTTATTGCTGTCTGTTGCTGCCTGCTGCTATTGCTGTTTGCTGCTACCGCTGTTTGCTATCACTGCTATTTGTTATTGCTGTTTACTGCTACATACTGCTGTTTGTTGGTATATATTGATATCCGATCTGTAGGTACTGTTATTGGTGCTGTCGTTTTGCCAGCTAGCTGCTACTATCATACTGCTACCGCGTTGAATGTTTTTTGAAATTTGGAGCCTTTTCTTATTTCGTCACTTTTTCCAAGCTAGAAACCGAAGCTGTCTTTCTTTTATTTTGATTATTATATTTTTTGAAAAAACATAAAATTGGTGTTTATGGATAATTTTTTGTAAGAATTATGAATTTATTTCAATTCAAATCATTGTTTATCATATATGTTAATTTCTCATTCATGCATGGTTACGTTATTGTACAAATTTATATTATGTATTATTTTTAAATAATAATAGTAATAGTAGTAGTAGTAGTAGTAGTAGTAGTAGTAGTAGTAGTAGTAGTAGTAGTAGTAGTACTAATAATAATAATAATAATAATAATAATAATAATAATAATAATAAGGAGGCTATTGCATTGCTTAAACGGGTTCAGAAATTCTCGACGACGCAAGACATTGGGGCGTGTGCTGCTGCACACATATTTACTAGGGTAGGATTTGCTATAGCTAGAGGAGTGGGGGTCCTGATTGTATCTCAGCTTCCCACTAATTTTTTGTAGGTTGTATGACTTCGTCTGTTTTTGAGAAATAATAATAATAATAATAATAATAATAATAATAATAATAATAATAATAATAATAATAATTGTTTCCAATTAATTAATAAAGTGTTACATTAGTTTGCAAAAAGTGATACATAATGTCGAATAAAGTGCTACTATATGTCAAAAGATGAGTGAAAAATGTTACCTAATATTCAATGAGGTGTCACATTAGTTCAAAAAGTGATACATAATGTCGGATAAAATGCTACTATATGATTGAAAAATGTTACTAAAGATAAATAAGTGTTACCTAAAAAATAAAAACTAACACTTGAAAAATAGTACTAATAATATAAAAAGTGTTAGATAAGAGGGTTTATAGTAGCACTTTTGAAAGTGTTACCATATGTTACCTAAAGTGTTACATAAGACCTTAGGGAACATGGGCGACCCTATAAAGTGTTACCTATTGTCTATAATATCACTTTTACCACTTTATGTAACATTTTTTAAGTGTTACTTAAGGTTAGTTTTGTACTAGTGAAACCACATAATGCTTTATCAATAAAGACATTACCAATATGACAAGGTATAGAAAAACTACCGGGATCCTTTAATTTAGGTGGAGATTTATTTTGCAATAAGGCGCTACAATCCTCTGTAAAATCTACCGTCTCTACCTCATTACAGGATATCTTCCTAGTTAAGATATCTTTCATAAATTTAGCATATGCAAGAACCTGAATGATTAAATCAGTTAAAGGAATCATTCCCTACAAATTCTTCACAACTTCCAAAAACTTACCAAATTGCTTATCCAACTTACTCTTTAAGTGTCTATTTGGGAATGGAAGTTTGATAGCTAGACCTTGCACATTTCCACTCTTATCCTAGGGTTTACCGTGCGAAGAATTATCATAATAGATATTTAGTTTTACCTTGGAGCCTTGCAGGGTTAGTAACATTAGTATTTCGTATAATAGAATCAGGATTAGCAATTTTTGTTATAACAGGTTCATCATCTTTGGGCATAGGAGGCCCATCATAGTGTGAACCACTCCTCATAAAAATTGCATTTGCATGATCTGTAAGTTGTATTGGTTGCGATGGTAGGGCTCCTTGCTGGCGAGTTTGAAGAGTAGAGGAAAGTTATTATCCATGATTTTATTATGAGCTAAGATCAAATCAATTTGTGCATCCTTACTCTACATGTGCTTTTGCATACTAGCTAACATCGTTCTAATTTCTGACAAGGCAGGGTTTGTAGATGGAGGTGGAGTTTATGTTTGGGTCCTTTGTTTAGGAGGTTGGTAGTATTTTTGTTGTGTTTGTTGTGGTGCTTGTTGTTGTGGAGTTGGAGGGTTTTGCACATTGGTACTCCGGTAAGAAAGATATGGATCGTTCCGGAGACCAGGATTATAAGTGTTGGAGTATGGGTTATTTTGCATATGGGCTTGGAAGACATTAACTTGCTCCATAGAACTCTTGCAATCTTGTTCCCAATGACCTACAATTCCACAATTTTCACAAAAAGTATCATTAGTATTATTATTAACAGCAACGACATTAGCTATAGAAGCAGGAATAGCAGTACTAATATTATCTAATTTCTGATTGATAGATGATAGTTGAGCTTGCAAAAAGGATACAGAATCAACACTATGTTCACTTTATTTGAAAAACCTCTAAGATTCCCATATTAGGAATTATGAATTGTCATCTCTTCGATAACTATTCTAGCTAGATTCATAAATTTCCATTAGTTGCTGAATCTAGGATTGATCTAGATGAATTTTCGATCCCGTTGTATAAGGCTTGGATTATCTGCCACTGTGCTAGACCATGATGGGGGCATTCTCTCTGCAAATCCATAAATCTTTCCCAAGCTTCATATAAACTTTCATTTGGTTCTTGGGCAAAATTTTGGATTGAACTCCTTGACAAAATTGTCCCCTCTGCAGGATAATATTTATTATAGAAATTCAAAGCAAGAGTATCCCAGTCAGTAATACCAAGTGTAGTTCTATTCAATCCATTACACCATAATTTAGCTTTACCACATAAAGAATAGAGAAAAAGAATCTCCCTAATTTGGTCCTGCGTGACCCCAGTTTGCCTAATATTGTTGCAATATTGGCAAAAGTCCAAAATATGAAGATTTAGATCTTCACCCTTAGCTCCGCTAAATTGCTTCCTTTCGATTATAGTAATAAATTGGGGTTTAATCTCGAATTGTACTCCCTCGAGATTAGGTGTAGGAGCAAGATGTGGAAAATTCGTCATGGACGGCTGCGAATAGTCGCTGAGCTTGTGAGGTGGTGGAGCCGTCAAGTCTGATTTTGGTTCTAAAGAAACTTCTGAATCACTATAATCAGATGGAGGGTCCCTAGGAATATCACTCCCGGAACCTGCCAGTATTTGCTAGTATAAATTCTTTTGTCTATGAAAAGAGCGCTCGATCTCAAGTGGGATGTAACCTGATCTAGAACACCTGGGCATAAACAAAGAACTAAACAACAAATATAAGAACTGTCTAAAGAAATTACGTTCTCTGAGATTAGGGGAAATAATCTAGACTACAAAAACAATTAGAAATAAAAATAGAACCGTTTCTCCAGCAATGGCGCCAAGTTTTGACACGATAAAGTCATATCTCCTAATCAAAAGAATTACCTAAGTCCTCTAATTAAAGCAGATTGGGAAGTAAGGTTGAATCCATAGGGAAACAAGTCTTTCTATTCCTAATTAATTAATATAATCTAAACTATTAAGTAACCAAATTGTTGTTAAGGGAAATAAACTAATGAGAATAATTAAATTAAAGCGATTAAGAATCATAGGAATAACAATAAATCAAAGCCTAGGGTATAGGTTCACCAATAAATGATATTTTAAGGTAAAACACAATAATCAATCATCAATGCATCAATTAATCAGATTATCAAGGGCTTTTGCTACATATAATATTACAATCACAGAATTAATCTAACGGTATTAAATCACATTTCTCAAATCTTGACTTAACCATTTATAAATTAACCTGCCTATTGAAACTAAGCCTAAACATCAATTCTTATCTCTCGAATCTCGAACCTCGAGTCGATATTGCATAAATCATACAATTAAACCAAGCCTCATCTAATTGCTTAGCGTTAAATCAATCAATAGGAAATCAATCAAGTATTGACAATCAACAATAATAAACTACCCCTTCATATTATATATGGATCCCCATAACCCTAGAAACAGAACTACTCACACATCTTAAAATCTAAGCTAAGTAAAACAAATAAACAAGACATGATTTAACAAAGCAATTAAATTACTTAAAATTAAAGGGAAAGAAATCGTTACCAAAGTATACGGAAATAATGAATTGCATAAATCAAAAGTGTTGAGAGAACAAGAGTAATAATCCAAAAGCTTAAAACTAAAATGTGAGAATTTAACTAATGAAAAGACGTAATCGTATCTTGCTTAGAAAAGCCTATTTATACTTAAGCTAGAAAATCCTAAGTTAAAATAAATTAAAAGACACTTAAACGCCCTCCAGAATCACGCGCCTGGTTGAGCAAATGCTCGCCCGGCCGGGTCCGCCTTTTTGCTAGGTGAGTGCTACGCTCACGCTCGACCGAGCACGTCTCTGGGCGGAGTACTTTCCTTCCTTCTTCCTTGCCTGGCCGGGCGTGCCTCAGGGCGAGGGAACTCTCCGGTCGGGCGAGCTCTCGGGTAAGGGAGTTTCTTCGATTGGGCTACTATCTTGGCCCAATCCGGATTTTCTCTTTGGGCCTTTACCAGTTGGTCCAATGCCTCGAACTCTTCTTCGCCGAGCCCTTAATCACCGGTCTTGAGCTTTGGAAAATGGTCATATGAAAGCGCTCCTACTCTAATGCTTGTAGTGGCTCCAATAAGTCTGAGAAAATGCTCCAAATCTGCAATTTCCTATAAAACAATACCAAGACTACGAAAACACTAGAAAACGCATATTAGTAATAAAAGTGACTCCAAAGAGCCAAAAATACTCCTAAATATGACCAAGGGACATGGGTAAATCACTATATAAAATGAACATATCAGTCAGCAAGCCACCTCCTCTACCAGCCAAAGCCATCGTAGTTAGGGCTGTACACCGGTCCAAAATCGGACTGGACCTAACCCGGACTTGAATCATTTAGTTTTAAGGACCAGAGACCAGACCTTAATCAACGTGTTCGCTTTCGGTCTAGACTTGAAAAATCAGGTTCGGTCCGGGTTTGGACCTAAATAGACCGAATTCTTGATTTTTTTCGTTTTTTTTTAAAAAATAAAAAAACTGTTGGACGTGTTTATAAACCGTTGCTTAGATATGTTTATGGACCTGTTTGGACTTGCTTGGATCTGTTATGCACCTGTTTAGAATTATTAAAAAAAAAGTAGCTTTACCGGCTTCAGGGCCGGACCCGAAAATTTCGAGTTTTACCTGAACCGGACCTAAAACTCGGAATCATGGATTTTTAAGGATCGGGACTGAATCTGAATTCATCGATCTGGTTCTGGTCCGGTCCAAACAAGTCCGACTAAGGTCTGGACCAGTTTTTGTACACCCCTAACCGTAGTACTCGATCGCTGAATTGTAGCAACCATCTTAAAATTAATTTAAACATTTTAAGTTTTTTTTTTATTTTTTATTTTTTATTTTTTTTTAATTTTTTTTATCAATCATAGGACGACACGTGTAAGTTAACTTGTTATAATAAGTTAGTTGACCGGTTAGGACCATTGTGAGCAGATTGGGTATAAAGGTGGGATTATTTAAAAATAATCCAAAGGTATTTTTAATGGACACCTAAAGGTGGGATTATTCGGTGAAAAAGTGTGTTGTAAGTATTAAAACACATAAGAAATATATAATCTCAATCTACTATGCATAAATTAATAATTAAATTTGTAAAAATATTAGTTATGTGATAAAAAAAAAATCACCATTTAATTTTATGATCAACAAAAGATGATATAGAGTCAAATTGGAGAACAATTGTTACGGAGTTCATAGACGTTTTTCTTCAATTATTATGTGATTGGGCGCATGACCGTATTCACTTCACCATCAAGCAGCTGACATGGCAAACATACTATTCTTCGTAATAACTAAAGAGCTGACATGACCGTATTCATTTCACACTAGATAAATATTTAACGTTTACAAAGAAGATAAAGGGAAGCCAGGCTATCATTCATCGTTAATTATTGACTTCCCTACAAGTCTTATTTGTCTTTAACTTGTGGTCGTTTTAGTACTATTGTGCTTGCAATTCTATGTGCTTTCCCACTCAATTCCACGTTATTTCCATAACAATACTCCGTACTGTATTACACACTTGACTTTCCTATTTTTTAAATCAATATATAAACTCTTCACAGTACACCTTGTTTCAGTTTGTTGTCAAAGAAGACCATCATCAAAAAACAAAACAACATGAATTCCATTGTACAGAATGCAGTAGGAGGATTATTAGCGAATGAAGCTCATGATATAATTGGAATGGTGTTGTCACGCATCAATGCGGAAATCAAACTAGCTCGCGGTTTCAAGAAAGAGTTAGAGGTGGTTCAAGGGCAGCTCTCTCGATTAATTGCATTATTACATGGTGCTTCTTGCCAGTCGATCAATAATCCATTGATAGTCGATTGGCTCAAAAATATAGAGGATGCAGCTTATGATGCAGACGACTTGCTTGACCAATGGTCATATGAAGCTCTACAGGCTAAAATTATCCGTACTCGAAAGAGGGATAAGTTTAGACGTGGTGTCTCTAAGTCCTTTTCACGCTTACGTATGGGTCACAAAGCGAGTGACTTAACAAGCTTGATTAACAACATCTATGATGATGCTAATAAGCTTGGCATTAGACCTATCGATGTTGCTTCAAGAGATGTGTACAATAGTAAACATTGTCATCCAAGTGAAGATCAAGAAACAAGCAAACTTCGTAACCAGCGACACTATGTGGATGATAAATTGCTCATAGGAAGGGATGAGGACTTAACACGCCTTGTTAAGTTAATATGTGATCCTAACAACACCAATTCATCCCATCTCACCGTCATAAGCATAGTGGGAATGGCAGGTTCATATCATCTTTTTTCTAAGTTTGAGTACTTTTCTAGTTTTATTTACTCTGTTAGGAATTGAAGTCTTTTGAATATGGTTAGATTTAAAAGTATGAAGTTTGGGGAAGTATAATTGTGACATGTTTATAAACCAAGCAAACATATTTTCATAACAAAGTCAAATATAGGCCTGTTTTGTTTACTTTGTTCCTGCATATCTAATCTGATTTGAATCTTTTTTTTTTTTTTTTTTTTAATTTGATGAGATCTAAACTTTTATTTTCCACATTTGATCTGATTGTCTAGTTTTGATCAAACTTAGACCTTTTCCGTAAAAATATTAATTATTTATTCAGTATATTCTTGTTAGAATTAAACCTGGCCTTAAAGTTGTCTGATTATTTCTGTTACAAAATTTATGGATTATTTCCCCCTGCAAACTTTTTTTTTTGTTTATAATGATAACTCACTTAAATTCATATTCGTACAAGATGTGATGCATTATTTTCTGTGATGGTTTTTTGGATACAAATTATCAAATGCACTACTTTCCCCTGCAATTTTTTTTCCTTTTTTGTTTTTCATATATTGGTTACTTACCCAATACTCATATTCTTATTCATACAAGAGGTGAGATGTATTATACCTTACATGTTAATTTTATTGATAGGTTCGGGAAAGACGACATTGTGTAAACGCATTTCCAAGGAACAAGAGGTGTTGGAATTCTTCAACTCTGAAATTATTTGGCTTGTCATCTCTCGTACTTATGATCTTCTAGATGTTTTAAACAGAATGGTGGAGATACTATGCAGAAAAATTTCATCCATGAGAGATAGACAAGCACTAATATCAGAGCTTCATGAAAAGTTGAAGGATAAAAGGTATTTACTTATATTGGATGATGTATGGGATACAATTCATTGGGAATCCTTGAAATCCACTCTAGAGGAAATTGGTGGATCCTATGGTACTACTGTATTAGTGACTTCGCGCAACAAAGATGCAGTAGGAAAAATGGTGACAGATTGTTATGATAGTAAAGGTAAACATACCATGAAAAGGCCTTCTATATATATGTTGCAGGGATTGAGTATAGCTGACAGTTGGTCGCTATTTTTGGCAAGAATAAGTGATGATAGTCTAGTTGATAGCGAAAAAGAAGTTATTTTAAGAAGAATGATGAAGAATTGTGGAGGCGTTCCTCTAGCCATAAGAGCACTTGGGGACTTGCTAAGGGACCAAAGTCTGAATAGATGGAAGGAGATTGAGAAAAGTCATACATGGACGAATGTGGATAGGAATGATATTTTGCCTTCCTTGAGGTTAAGTTACGACTTCTTGCCAAGCATGACTTTGAAAAAATGCTTTGCTTATTGTGCCATATTTGGAGAAGATGAGGTCATTAACAAGAATAAGTTGATCTACATGTGGATGGCTCAGGGATACTTGCAACCTTATGACGTAATGGAGGATAAAGGGGAAGAATATGTCGAGCATCTGTTGAATAGTTCTCTTTTCCAAGAAGCAGAATTGGATGAGTGTGGCAAAGTGAAAACTTTTAAGATGCATGATCTAGTATGGTGTCTTGCTCGAGTTGTTTCAATTGGGGAGTGCTTGTGCTCAGATGGATATGAAAGATCAAATGAGGTTCTACGACACTTATTAGTTCCCAGGCAATCTAAAAGCAGAGAGCTCACTCTCACGTCCTATACAAAGCTGCGAACATGTTTGCTTTTCAAGGAGTTTGAACATCCTAGTCTACACTTTTGGTTAAAATGTAGGCACTTAAGGGTGTTAAATATAGGATGGAATTGGAGCGAGGATTTAGATTGGGAGCCGTTGGGTAGCTTGATACATTTGAGGTACTTTGAAATTGCTGTCGACAATGGTTTGGGTGTCGTTCAGTCTAACCTTGCTGAACACATCACCAAACTTTACCACTTGCAAACACTTTGTATAAACAACTTATACATTGTGAAAGATCCATGCACGACTCAATTTCCAAAACAAATAGGTAATTTGGTAAATTTACGGCACATCCTTGATGATGATACCATTGGTATACCTATGGGGTTGGGTCTTTTGACTTCTTTACGAACTTTGCCTGCTATCAATTTAGAAATGAATTGGGGTGGGAAATTAAGTGACCTTGGTTCATTGACAAATCTCAGAGGTACATTGGAAATCCACAATCTATGTTTTTTAGATGGTGAAGAAGAAGCTCGTGACCGAGCTCTAGACAACAAGTCATATCTTGATAATTTAATTCTGAGATGGGGTTTTAGTAAATGGCCAGCAGTTAAGGATAACCCCCACGCGAATGAGATCCTAGAAGCTCTGCAACCTAATGCGAACTTAAAAATGCTTCAGATTTGGAATCATGATGGTACTAGATTTCCAAGATGGCTGATTGAAGAAGGAAGTTCCTCACTTTCCAACCTCGTGTCCTTGAAGATTTATAGATGTACAGCCGAAGGAATTCTGACATTAGAGAGTTTCAGATCTCTTCGTTTCTTACAAGTGGAATACTGCAAGAATCTGACTATTATATTACCAAACGAAGGGTTCCAATGTTGCAATTCGCTTGAAAAGTTAGTAGTAGTTGATTGTTGTCAAGTCGAAAATCTTGAAGATTTGTCCTCTTTAACACAGCTTCATTCTTTAACCTTAAAAAATAACCAACTAGTAGGGTTGGGAAGTCTTCCTTGTATAAGGGAACTACACACTGATGAATTAGTACTACTTGGACACTTGGGCCAAGATAGTCCTATTTGCAAATCCCTCGAAGTTTTAACATTGGAGGGGTTCCACTTGTATGACAATGATGATACAACTGCTCTTCCTGATCAGCTCAAATATTTGAGGGCACTGCAATGCTTGACAATCGGACACTCCGAATGCTTGGAAACAATACCCGACTGGCTAGGGAAATTGACATCTCTCAGAGAGCTGCATCTTTATGGCTTGCCAAAATTGAAGAATCTGCCTTCTCCAGAAGCAATTCGCCATCTCTCGAATTTAAAAACTTTAGAAATGGCTGGTTGCCCTCTTTTGTTAGCAGATGTTGAGAGTGAAAGTGGAGAGTGGCTTAAAATTGCCCATATCCCTCCTTTCATATACTACTGAAGTATAGTAATAATGATGTGATTCAATCTTTTGACATCAATACACATTGGTGGATATTTTTATATGTTTCTGTTCTAAGTCTAAATTTTGAAAATGTCAAACATATTTCAGGCAATATGGTTTGGTCACTTGGTGTTTACTGTATATTTATATCTACAGCTTTGGTTAGACTATAGTTGATAAAAGCTCTGTCAAAAAGTCTATTTTGTGTTTTGTTATTGTAATAAGAATTGTGAATCAATGTAATTATGTCTTTTATCTCGTGTGACCTGCCGAATTGACCAAGCAAGAATAGTTAAGTTGGGTTAAAAAGATGAGTTGGATAGTAAAAGTCAAGATAAATGAGCATTAGTGTCCTTCGTATGAAAGCAATAAAACAATGCAAAAATCAACCAAATTAAAATAAAATGAGATTAACCACGTTTGTTTTACATGTGCCATTTTTTAATTTAATAACTAGCTTGTGATGCTCTGCGTTGTTGCTAGTTTTTGCGGAGTACTTGTTTAGTTTACTAATTATATTCGACTATTTATTTATTTATTTATTTTTTAAGTGTTTTGATAATTAATCATTTTGAATTTTTATGACTTGAAAAAATATTTGTATTAGGAGAACCATAACTATAGACTATTTGACAGAAAAATAAAATTATTAGGAGGGCCATCAATTTTAGACTATTTAATAGAAAAATAAAATTATTATAATTTCTCATCAATTATTATAATTTCTCATCAAATCGGAGTGTTACTTTGAGAAATAACGTTAGTAAAAAAAAGAGGATTTAATGAGAATAACCCTCCATTGTCTTGGAATTGTTAAGACTATTCCTCTTTATTCATTTTTTGTAGACTACTACATTATTATTCTTTGTCTTTCTTTGTGATTAAGTAAAGATAAATCTATTTATGTGTAAATAGAGTACATTAATTACAATTGGCTAAGATGGTAAGAAATGATATCTTACATCATGAGGTTTAGTGTTCGAAACTTGTGGGATGTTTCTACCAAGTTAATAATGACATGGAATATCTATTGCAATGCTAGCGGTGATGTGGCATAATAATGCTAATGCAGAATACCGTGGCACATAAATAATTTTAGGAAAACTTTTTAATATATAAAATATAATATAATAGTATAGTACCAGTTTTGAAAGTTCAAATAGTAAATGTCACAAAATCGAAACCAATGTTAGCTTAATGCATATTGGTGATATGTTTTTACATTATAGGAAAAATTGTGAGAAACCACCTTTTATAACACTTTTTTTGTAAAAAAACACCGTATAAAAAATATTCATGTAAAAACACACCTAAAACCAGATTTTTTTTGCAAGATAACACCTTGGGTTGGTTTCAGGGCATTGACCCTGTTTTCCGACGTTGACCCTCACGTGAGGGTCACGTGCTCCACCTCTCCCTCCTCAAAACCACCGCCCTAACCAACCCCAACCGTCAACACCACCACCTAGCCTCCACTAGAACCACCACTCAGCCGCCAACACCACCACCCATCATCATAGCTGCCATCACCGCCTCCAAAATCACTCCAAAGCCACCGGAAAAAAAAAATCCCTTAGATATAGGGTTTCCAATTTGGGGGAAAATGGGGGAAACTACTACCTACCCTCTTCTCTATTGGTTTTTGGGGAAAGACGGTACACTATTCTGAGTGAATTTGGGTGGTTTTGGGTGGGACGTAGGTGGTTGTGGAGGTGGTTAAAGATTTTTGCGGCCGAGTTTATAGTGATTTGGGAGGGTGGGATGGCAGCTAGGTTGATGGGTGGTGATGTTGGCGGCAGAGAGGTGTTCTAGTGGTGGCTAGGTGGTGGTATCGGTGGTTAGGGTTGGCTATGCTCTAATTTTGGTGGTTTTGTGGGAGGAGGGCTGGAGTACGTGACCCTCACGTGAGGGTCAATGCCGGAAAACAGGGTCAATGCTCTGAAACCGGCCTAAGGTGTTATCTTGCAAAAAAAAATTAGGTTTTAGGTGTGTTTTTACAAGAAATTTTTTATAAGGTGTTTTTTTTACAAAAAGAGTGTTATAAAAGGTGATTTCTTACTATTTTTCCTACATTATATGATTATTCATTCACAATAATGTGTATCATGGTATTGCGCATCATAATTTTAATTCAATATTTTAAAAAAAAAATTAGAGGTATAAAAAAGTTTATGGCTTTTACATATATCACCTTTTAAATCATAATAACTTTTGCCCATTCATATATATCATATACTACCATTATGTGTACTTTTGGTTTAATAAATATAAAAACTACTTTCTCTATCTCTTAATGTGGTCACAAAATTTTAAATTAGGTACTTAAGTTACCCCCAAAGTAATCTAAAAGGGGGATTTTCCTGTGTGGCTGGCCACACCGTGGCCAAGGTTACTCAAGACCTTAAGTTACTCTGTCAGGGGTTACTCGAGTTACTCCTGACGGCTAACCCCTGATTGAACCCCTCAAGTAACCCTTGATTGAGTAACTCGAGTAACCCTGGATCAAGTAACCCCTCAAGTAACCCTTGATCGAACCCCTTAAGTAACCCCTGACCGAAGAACTCAAGTCACCCCTCAAGTAACCCTGATCGAACCCATCAAATAACCCCTGACCGAACCCCTTAACTAACCCCTAACCAAGTAACTCACGAGTGGCTAGGGTTACTCAAGTTACTTCGTCAGGGGTTACTCGAGTTACTTCGTCAGGGTTACTCGAGTTACTCCCGACAGAGTAATTCCTGACCAAACCCCTCAAATAACCCCTGACCGAGTAACTTAAGTAACCCCTAATCGAACCCCTCAAGTAACCCCGGCCACATATAAAATTTGCCAAACTAAAGTTATCACGTTATAAATTAAATTTACCCATTTAAAAGAGAGGTTTTTTTTTTTTTTTTTTTTTTTTTTTTTTTTTTTTTTTTTTTCGAAAACTTATGTTTCTTATCTAATGGAAATCATATAATTTACATTATAAAATTATACATTAAGATTTTTTTTTTTTAAAAGTCTTAATGCCATATTTTCTGGGTCCTTAATTTATTTTGTAGCGCTATTTTATTTTATTTTATTTTATTTGCCTTAGAAAAACATGTCCAATTACTTCTTTTGTCTATAATTTTTTTGCCCCATTCATATATCTGGGTAATAGTGTAATACTTGTTTCTAAAATCACACACTTCATATATTATGCACGGTAAGTCGGTAATAATTTTATCAAAAAGTTACTCCCTCCGTCCCCATTTGATTGTCAATTTTGTTATTTTGGGTGCCCCTAAATATTTGTCACATTTCACATTTTCATAATTATTAAGATACATAAAAAGACTTTTTACCCTCATTTTTTTTGTCCTTATTAAGTCCTCTTTCTATTTTACCCTAACATTTACCATAAAAATTGTGTCAACTTTTGACTAATATAATGTTTTACACTCTTAAATCTATCAATTTATCTTTCCCATATACTATATTAATTATTTTTTAATTAGAAATGTCTCTTTCCCATGCACTTTATACTTTATTAATTGGAAATTTAACTTTATTACTTCACATTTTCCACCTTAATTCCCGTGATTTTCCTTCAAAAGTGACAAATAAAAGGGAGCGGAGGGAGTATTATCTTTTGTTAAATATAGTGTATATCTTCTAGTCAAAGCATATCATTAGTTACCATATATTCTATTCATCACACCTAGTTTGAGGCTTGTATCATGTATATATGTTGGCTTTTTGGTAAACTGAATATTCATGGAAATATTCCCAAATCCTTTCATCTTTATATTCTTATTTATGCATATTATTACATGTGTAATGATATTTATTTTTGATAATTTTACTTGATATGATGATTTGTTGTATTTAAAAACAATAATAAACTATTATGTACATATATATGCAGTTAAATATTTTAGACAAAAACTATATCACATAATACCAATATAATTTTATTTTTTTTGGCAAAAATATTATATTACATAAGATGAATAGGATACGTTTTTTCTTATTGTAAAAGTTACCATCTTTTAATATAGTGTATATGTTTAATTTAGTGTATATTTTCTAGAAGTATATCATTAGTTACCTGATTATATCCTATCCATCACGTGTAGTTTGAGGCATGTATATATATATAGTTAATTGTATTTTTTTCTTCAGTATTCACTTTACCATAAAATTTTAAATTGTTTTTTCATCTTTCTAGACAAAAATTGTATCATATATTTTGTTGTATATAAGATCAAATATTTTAGTGGATTGCTAAATACCGCCAACGTTTTTTATCAAATCGCCAACAAAAGTGATGAAGGGACAAAATTACTCTTAGTCATCCCCACTTTGCTTTCTCTCTCCTAAGACCACCAAGCCTCAAACTCAAGTTACTCAACCATCAACCACCACAAAATCAACCACCATTGCCACCATAACCCACGCCACCATGACCACGATCAACATCACCCACGCCACCACGACCACGACCACGACCACCACCATCTACCATCACCGCCCACAACCACCAGAATTTTGTTTGTGTTGCTGCCTTGCTGGAACCACCGACAACATCCAAGAATCATTGGTAAAAACGACCCACCACGGCACCACCTTCCCTTATTGGCAGGAGGGTGGTGGTTTCTCAACATTCCGGTGATCACTAACCAGCACGATCGGCGTGCATAATAGGTCACCCGGGGCAGAAAACGGTTCCAACACCGGTTGACCATGGTAATCGGCGTTCAAAACCGATTACCTTCCCGAGTGACCGGTTTTGCACGTCGGTTGACCATGGTAACCGGCGCGTAAAACCGATTACCGTGGTGTTTTGGTTTTGTGTGAGCATCGGTGATTCTGAAAAAAAAAATTGGGGATGAACTGCTTTGCCGACCATCGTGATGCCCCCTGCGGTAATTGGCGTCGTTGCTCTTCCACCTCCGACGTACGGCTGCTGCTTCCCTTCACCTCCGATGTACATCCGCTGTTGTGGTTGATGGTGGTTGAGAAGTGGTGGTTGTGCCCCTTGTGGGTGATGAGAGAGAAAAAAATTAAAAGAGAAAGAAGAAGATGGGTGGGGTTTGAGTAAGGGCATATGTGTCCATTCAACATAAATGTTGGCGATTTTGATAAATATTGTTAGAGGTATTTAACACCCCCCATATTTTAATTCTAGTAGACAAACTATTTTTTTATTATATTATAATATATGAATTTTATGCTTAAGATTTATAGGAAATAAAAAGTCTTATAAAAATTTGGTGAACTAATTGTTTTATTTAGAATTAGAATAGCAAGAAAGAGCGGGAATACTTTTAATGTTAAAGTAACACGTGGAGCTATTTTTTGAAGTGCCCTTTATTTTAAAACCCCCATTAAAATACACGGGTACTATACTATACTTAATTAGCCATGCACGACGATTTAAGCTAACCTTAATTTGATATTGCGAGATGCCTTTTCACATGCATATATATATATATATATATATATATATATATATATATATATATATATATATATATATATATATATATATATATGTATGTAAGCCTTGTATTATTTGCCAAGTATAGAACCCGTACCAAATTTTCAAGTATATAATAAAATATATACATAATAAGCTTTGTAAGAATTTGCCAAGTATATAGAACCGGTACCAAATTTTTAATGGAGTATCAAAATTTGGCAAAATTAAGTATTAAATTTTGGAGATAATATCAAGTATCTTAATATTATCTTCCTTGTATTTCACAGCCGTAACGCATGCATACTATATCTTGTGATCATGCAAATACATTTGTTATCTTATGTTATTGTATATTATCTTTTGATATATTTCATTCTTTAATTAGTTATCTTTTGTCCATGTATATTATCTGTTCTCAACATTTTGTCAAAGATATTATTTTATCATATATATTTCATTCTTTATTGATATATAGTGGAAATATTTTATTTATTTTTTAAATATTATGTGTAATATATATAGAAAATAGGTCTTAGATTATTTAGTGAATAATTACTTTATTTAAGATAGCGGAAAAGAGTGGGAAAATATTGCTTGTGAAGGTGACACGTGGAGCTATTTTTCTGAGTGCCCTCTGTTTTAGTATAGTTATAGATAAATAAAGTATAGATGTTTATAATACTTAAAAATGCTGACACGTGGCATATATATGTTCTATTTTAGGAACACTTTTTATTAGTGCTGTCAAATTTCAAACCGAAACCGTTTAACCGACCGAAATCAACCGACCCAAATGAGAACCGAAGCGATTAAAAATGATTTTTTAAAACCGAAACCGACCAAAATCGTATTTTAGTAAACCCAAAACCGAACCGATCCAAATATGTCAACCCATATATGAACCGAACCCGTTAACAAACCGAACCAGTTCTGAACCGAAATGAAATCAAACCGAATCGAAAAACAACTAAACTGTTTCTAACGCGAAACCGTTTCCAACCCGAAACCGTTTGAATCGAGATAAAAACCATTTACACAGAACCTGTTTTGGGTAAAAATACCCTTGCTACATGGCCCAATGAGAGAGGGACACATGTCATCCCTGGATAAGTCCAACATGGACCATCCACCAGCGGACACAAGGCTTCCTTAGATGGTAAAGTAAATTACGGCCTTTAGGGCCCAATTTCCAAGAGCGCCGCAAAACGGCACAACCCATTAGGTTATCTTGACCTAAGGAAGGGCACATTTTCAATAACCCTATAAATAGGGAGATTTCCCCCCATTTTTGGGGCACGTTCATTTATAACTAACACCTGAATTCTCTCACATCAGAAAAAGCACCTAATCTCGAAATCCGAGAATATCTCACTTTTACTTTTTCTGCACCTTTTTACATTTTCCGTATACGCTCTAACTTGATCGTCGCAAGCGGAGCTCTAACCACCCGGACTCTCCGTTGTTTTACAGGTATAAACAAATGACTCTAGTCTTGGTGTTATAACTCTCTCGAAGGACACAGAAAACCCTGAAACATTTGGCGCCGTCTGTGGGGAGAGTACCTCTAAGATGGTTTCACAAGGTTTTTATACCGCCTCCTGAGCCCAATCGGCCTCCAGTCGATGGGGGTCTACTCTGACCATGATACATATAACGACTTTGAAGTCGAAATCCATGTGGCTCCTGATGGGTCACTCATAAGCAAGCGAATCCGTCCCAAGGATAGATTGGAACGGGGTGAAAACAAAGCAGGTGATAGGAATGGTGTCCTTCGAACAAGTGTATTATTTCGATAGAGGGTTCAGAATTATTAGAAAGCTAATTATTCAGTGAGGTCAAGTGATCGAAATGCCTAGTTGGAGGCCGCTTTCGATCAGTAATATTAATCCATAATTAATATTACAGCTTAATCTTGACTGAACCCTTCGGGTCACACCCAAGCAACTAACGATCGACACGACGAATTAATTCGGAAACTCTTCGGGTCACACCCAAGCAACTAACGATCGACACGACGAATTAATTCGGAAAGAATTAATGAGTCGCTCGAGTATTAAATATTTAGATGTCGGAAATCGAGCTAGGAGCGTCAAAATCGAGCGTTGTAAGTCGAGTCGAATTAATAAAAGATGAGACGGTAAAATCAATAATTAATCAACAATTTACCAAAATACCCCTAGCATCGGAATGCCCCGAGCAAACCAAATGCTAGGGGCAAGAGGTGCTAGCATGCGCACCGCACCAAGCCAAGGGTGCTAGGTGCGCATGGCTAGGCAGTTGGTGCGTGGCTAGCTAGGCTAGCAGCACAAGTGCACAACAGCCCGCATAGCATGCGTGGCTTGTTGTGCGTGTGTGCGTGCTGGCGTGCAGGCCAGCTAGCATGTGTGTGCTGCGCCATAGCGCACCATGCCCAGCAGCAAGCAAGGTTGTTGGGCTGGCGTGCAAGCGTGCTGGCAGCAGCACCCAGCAACCCGCATAAATGCGAGGCTTGCTGGGGCTCGCTGTTGGGCCGCGCAACCAACTGGCAGGCCTAGCCAAAGGGCCAGGCAGCCAGCTGGGCTAGCTTGGCGCCCAAGGTTGGCAGTGCCAGCTGGCGCTGGGTGGTTAGCTAATGGGATCCGGTTTTGGGGAAGCTTGGGGAGGAAGGATTTTGGTCCCCCTCCCTTGTGGTCCTCACCTAACCTCTCCTTGTGTAATTGCCACTTGTTGATTAATTAGTTGTTTGCTATTTTCTTTTATTTTTGATTTATAAATAAAAAGGGAAAATTGATTTTACCAACTCTCATGACATTCTCTATAAATACCCACCTTGGGATTTGGAGAAAGTCACTTGAGTAGGAACTCAATAAGGCATCTCCACTTGAGAGAAAACCTTTAAATTCATATAATACTCGAGTAGTGTTTTGGTCCGACTTGGCTAAACTCCAAGTAAGAGACTGGTAAGGGTCGAGTTGCGGGTGGATACCGTAAGAGGTATCTGCGCTTGCAAGACTTGGCTTTGAAGTAAGAGCTCCGAGTGAGAGCGAAGCACGCGGCAAGGATAGGATCATCTTTTCTCTCTTTCTTGTTATTTATGTCATTTTAGTTATATTAATTGTGAGCGGGTCATGGGGGCGGGTTTTGTTCCGCGGTGAGTTGGACTTATCGAAACCCAACAGCGGTATCAGAGCCTTGCTAATTTATTTTTGTAACTAAAAAATTTTCAAGGGTTTAAAAATGATTTAATTTCTGGTTATGTTGCTAATTAGATTAGTAGCTCGATTTATTAATTTTAATCTCGTTTTATTAAGAACTTTGGCTCCAAAACCCAGATTTTCGCCTAAGACTAGTGAATTTTGGGTGGAATCGATATTCTGGAAACATTTTGATCCTTTAAGAGTTGCGAAAAAGCCAAATTCTGCCTAGAAATGCCTGTTTTGAGGGATTTTTCGTTTTGATGAAAATTTTTAAATCTTTTAAACCTTGAATATTAATGGCATATTAATCGTGATTATGCATTGGTTCTTTCCTTTATGCTTCTGCAATTTTAGACCACTTTTGAGCATAATTACTTGGTAGTAATTGGTGCTTAATAGTTGGCTCAAATTTTCACATAATTGCAAATAAATTGCTTTAAGTGTGAAAAGTTTGTTTCTTGAGGCTCATAAGTACAAAAGATTCAATCTTTAATTATGTTAAGTGATTGAAACTTTGTGTTACTAAATTCCATGTATGAACTTTTAGATTTAATCATTTATTAAGTTGATTGGAATCATAAATTTTTAATCTTGTGATAGAATTTTAATTTATCTTCATATTGGAAGATATAATTTAAATTTCAAGGATTCACAAGTTAAAGTTGGAATTTTTATTTGAATATTTGTGTTCATAACTCCAACTTTCTCTTTAATTTTGTCAAATCTCATAATTAATTTATGTTGGTTAAATTAATGTTGAGAATAACCCTATTCATTTTATTGCATCATGTTGAACCAACTTTATTAAAGAATAGTTCTTGGAAATAATTTTGGTTTTGTGCACTTGATTGAACAAGTTAAAGTTGGACTTGTTACATTTCATTTTTCTTATTAAATTAATTCTAAAATCAATTTGGAATTAATTAATTAAGTCACGCAAAAATTCGGAATTAATCCCGAGAGTATAACATGCAAACCAAGGCAACACCACCCTTGGCCAGACGCGCTGCACAGCAGCCCGCATGTGGCTGCCAAGGGTTGGCTCCGCTTGGTGCGTGCGCCGCTCATGTGCGTGTGGTGTGCTGCTTGGTGCTTAAGGGTGGCTGGGTGTGTGCGGGTGTGCTACTTGCTTGCGGCATGGTGCACGCACAACAACAAGCTCGAGTGGCCTTCGTGGCCACGAGTCGCATGCACGCCTCGTAGGGAGCACAATGCATATGCGATGCTTTAGGCTATGGGTGTGACGCTTGGCTTGGGCCACGGCTGTGTGCACGACCCCTCATTAGGCACCCATGCCCTGGTGTCTAGCACACCAAGTCGAAAGGCTTGATGTTAGGGACTTTGGGGTTTTAGGGTTATGTTAATTTTGCGTTATGCCAATTTAATTATTTTAATTATATTTAAATTATTTTAATTAAATTTTGGAAGCTAGGCCTCGGTTTTGAGCGGCACTTGCAAAATTTTATTTTGGCGAAATTTTGGGTTTACCAGCTTAATTAATTGAATTGGATTAATTAAGATGGATGCGGAATTTAGTGGGAGTTTTTATTTTAATCGCGCTTAATCACATAATTGGTTAAACAACTTTGACTAGTTTTAATTAGGCGTCTTAATCGGATTAACCACCTAAATTAGTTACTAGTTTGAGCGTGTTTGTGCATTGTTACTTGTTTATCGTTGTAAAATGCATGGGCCATTCACATATAGTGAATGGGTGAATGGAATGTATATTCTCTCACAGGTTTTATTAAATGGCAACTAGTGGGGCCCGATTAGGATAGAAAATACGGATTGCGTTCCGTCATGTATTTTTGTATATCCAAATACGGTCTGCGAACCGTTGAGTATTTTTGTACCTTAATATTTAGATTAGTCCTAATAGTAGATACTAGTATTTGCATTATCTTGGTTATGTCTTCATGACGGAGGTTCTTGGAAGACGAAGCCATGAAGTTGCAAAAGAAGACCCTTGAAGACTTGAAGACTCAAGGGGTCATGCTAGTTTCCAAATGCATCATTTACTTATGTTTTCGATATATATTGATGTTTATATATATGAATAATATATTAGATGCATGTTTAGGATTTCGAATGTTGCGATGATTAATTAAGTTCACTTAAAACAACCAACATACAAACCCTAGGTCCCTAAAATATTGAGTAAAATTCGCCATTCCAAAACAACACTTACCGGCCTATTGAGAGTGGTGATGGGCTATGCCAAAGCGAGGCATCACTATTACTCCTAGGAAACGTAAAGCATATTGGGTATGCATGTAGGTTTTGGTTATACTCAACGATATGAGTGATGGAGTCCTAACATGTCGTGGCAAAGTGGATAAGTTGTTGAGAGAGCATTAGATGCGACGATTTATCTAACCAAGAGTTGCTTGGAGCCATTAGCAAAGAGTTGCATACCTTAGAATATTGAGTGTTAAGACAAGCTAAAGCATGCTTAACTACTCATTGATTCTTTGGATCTTAGAATCGACTTATTCTCACTAAATGGGGACAATTTAATGTGTGAATAAAACATTTAAAAAGTTTGATAAACATGCATGAATTCAATCTTATTTAAGTATTATGAATGGTTTTTCATTTCAAATTCTTTCAATTGTAGAACCATGTCTACAAATAACTCAAACAACCAATTCTCGTTGTGCTCAATTCTCGACAAGGAGAAGTTGAGTGGGCCAAATTTTCTTGATAGGCAAAGGAACTTGCGTATAGTTCTCATGCAAGAGAAAAAGGAATATGTCCTTGATGAGGAAATGCCCGAGACTCCCAATGAGGAAGTGACTTAGGCTGCCTTAAATCGATGGTAAACTGCCAATCGGGATGTCAAATGCATCATGTTGACCACTATGTCTCTCGACCTTCAGAATACTTTCTTTGATTTATGAGTTTCAGAACATGTTCCAAGAACAGGCCCGAACTGAAAGGTTTGAAAATCAGAGGCAGATCCTTGAGAGTAAGCTCAAGAAAGGAGAGCCGGCCAACCCACACATACTCAAAATGATAATATTATTTGAGAACATGGAAAGGCTTGACGCAGGGTATTCAACTAAGATGGCAATTGACATCATTCTCCACTCGCTGCACAAAGGATATGATCAGTTCAAAATGAACTATAATATGCACAGCATGGAGAAAACCCTCACCGAGCTTCATGGTATGTTGAAGCAAGCCGAGCAAACGCTCAAGGATGAGGGGAAGCATGATATGCTCATGATAAAAAAGGGCAAGCCGTTCAAGCGCTCAGGCAAGAAGAAGAAAGGCTTCAAGGGGAAGGGTAAGAAGACGTTTCCGCCAAAGCCAAAAGCTACCAAAGATAACAAGGACAAGAAGGTAGCATCTTCTAAATCTGATTCCGAATGCCTCTATTGCAAGAAGAAGGGACATTGGAAGAGGTATTGCCTCAAATTTAAGGAAGATAATAAGAATGGAACCGTTGCTTCTGGATCAGGTATATTCGGTATAGACTTAAACTTCATTAGCTCGGCATCATGGGTATTAGATATCGGATGTGGCTCACACCTTTGTTCCAATTCTCAGGGACTAAGGAACACTAGGAACTCTTAGTTTGTCTTTTCCCTCCGGGCTAGTTTTGGAACTTGAAAACTGTTATTATGTTCCTAACATTACCAAAAACATTATTTCAATTTCGGCGTTAGACGCCAAAGTTTTTGAATTTCGAGTAAAGGACAATGAATGTTCGTTTTATCTCGATACATTTTATATGGTATTGCACATTCTAAAAATTGTCTTTATGTGCTTTCGTTAGATAAACAAGTTTATAATGTTAATAATACCACCAAGAAAGTTATGACCATTGAATTAAATGAGACGTACTTGTGGCATTGTCGTCTTGGCCACATTAACATCAAACATATTAAGAAACTTGTACAAGAAGGTGTTCTTGACTCATTCGATTTGCAATCGTTTGAGAATTGCGAATGATGTTTATTAGGCAAGATGATAAAGCAGCCATTCTCCAAGTTGGGAGAAAGGGCAGGTGACTTGTTGGGCCTAATACACACCGATGTATGTGGACCAATGAGTACAACCACAAGGAACGGACATCGATATCTTATCACCTTCATAGACGATTATAGTAGATATGGATATGTCTACCTTATGTCGCACAAATCTGAATCGTTTGAAAGGTTCAAAGAATTTCAAAGTGAAGTTGAAAATCAGCTTGGCAAGAAAATCAAAGCCCTTCGATCGGATCGAGGTGAATACTTGAGCCAAGGATTCGATGACCATATGAAAGAAAAGGGTATACTTTTAGAATTGACACCTCCAGGAACTCCACAATGGAACGGAGTATCTGAAAGGAGAAATCGAACCTTGCTGGACATGGTACGATCAACAATGGGTCTTAGTGATCTTCCTATCTCTTTCTGGGGACACACACTTCTAATCGTGTCTTTTCTCAAAAGCTGTAGAAAAGACTCCATACGAGCTATGGACGAAGAAACCTCCAAGGTTGTCTTTTCTCAAGATATGGGGATACGATGCACATGTCAAGAAATTAATTTTTGACAAACTTCACTCCAAACCTGACAAGGTTTTTTTTGTGGGCTACCCAAAAGACCAAAGGGTATTACTTCTACAACAAATCCGAGAATAAAGTGTTTGTTGCTCGCGATGGTGTCTTTTTGGAGAAGGAACACCTTTCCAGAATGACAAGTGGGAGGAAAATTGGACTCGATGAAGTTCGAGAGGATGAGCAACAAAATCAGATTGACAGTCAAAGTGCTCAAACAACAATGCAAATGTGCAAAGTCAAACCAACAATGCAAATGCTCAGTCCGTTACCCTACGTAGGTCGCAGAGGTCGAGGTCTCAACCTGATAGGTATCTTAGTGTTGTATTAACCGATAATCAGGACATCCTTGTAATGGATGGAGACGAACCGTCAACCTACAAGAAAGCGATGGCGAGCACCGACTCTGTTAAATGGAAAGAGGCCATGAGATCTGAAATGGATTCCATGTTTGAAAATCAAGTCTAGGACTTGGTTGACTTACCCGAAGGTTACACACCTATCGGATGTAAGTGGATTTTCAAATTAAAAACCTACAAAGATGGAAACGTATTCATTTACAAAGCTAGACTGGTAGCAAAAGGTTACAGGCAAATTCATGGTATTGATTACGATGAAACCTTTTCTCCGGTCGTAATGCTTAAATCTGTTCAGATTATCCTAGCGATTGCTGCATATTAAAATTATGAAATATGGCAGATGGACGTCAAAACCGCCTTCCTCAATGGAATTTTGGAAGAAACTGTGTACATGACACAGCTTGAAGGTTTTGTCGACCGAAACAATGCTGAGAAGGTGTGTAAGCTTAAAAAGTCCATTTATGGGCTAAAGCAAGCTAGCAGAAGTTGGAATCTGCGATTCGATGAAGCCATTAGTAAGTTTGGTTTTATCAAGAATCTAGATGAATCTTGTGTTTACAAGAAGGTCAGTGGGAGTGACATCGCCTTCCTAGTCTTATATGTCAATGACATATTGCTTATTGGAAATAGCATTCTGATGTTAGAGTCTGTAAAGGCCTGGCTTGGAAAATTTTCAATGAAAGACTTGGAAGAGGCTCAGTACATATTGGGCATCAAGATATATAGGGATAGATCTAAGAGGATGATTGGATTAAGCTAGAGTACTTACATTGATAAGGTATTGGCTCGATTCAACATGCAAGAGGCTAAGAGAGGTCACCTACCCATGTCACATGGCATAGCCCTAAGCAAGAAGTAGTGTCCACAAACACCTGATGAGCGGCAAAGGATGAATCAGATTCCATATGCTTCGCTTATTGGGTTGATCATGTATGCCATGATATATACTAGGTCAGATGTATCGTATACCTTGAGTGCTACGAGTCGATACCAATCAGACCCAGGAGAGGCGCATTGGACTGCACCCAAGAATATCCTAAAGTACCTGAAAAGGTACAAGGATAAATTCCTGGTATATGGTGGCTAAGAAGAATTAGTTGTTGAAGGCTATATCGACGCAAGCTTCCAAACAGACAGAGACGATTTCAAATCACAGTCTGGATATGTGTTCTGTCTAAATGAAGGAGTGTTTAGTTGGAAGAGTGCCAAGCAGAGCACAACTGTAAATTCTACAATTGAAGCCGAATACTTGGCAGCTACTGAAGCGGCTAAGGAGGCAGTTTGGATTCATAAGTTCGTTGGTGAACTTGATGTTGTACACTCCATCAAGGGTCCAATAGCCCTCTATTGTGACAACAATGGAGCTATTGCTCAAGCTAGAGAGCCAAGGGAACATCAAAAGGTCAAACATGTCAAGCGACGATTTCACATGATAAGGGAATGGAAATCAGAGGGTGAAATTAGAATTTGCAAAGTTGGAATGGACGACAATGTAGCCGATCCACTTACTAAACCTCTACCTCAAGTGAAGCACAATAAGCACGTTGAAGCAACGGGAATCAGGCACGTTGAAGATTGGCTTTGATTTCCCTGTTTAGTGTTTTAATTAATTTTTGAACATTTTAGTATAAGACACTAAGATGAATCATTCAGGTTTTGGAGTAATTTAATTTCATGCAATTTTATCACTCCGTTTCTATTTAATTATGGTTTAGAATTAAATATTGAGTCCATTCGATTATGAGAATATTCAAAATAGGGTATCAAGACCAGTTTTGGATAAAGAAACACCTATTAAGTGAACATTGAATATTACAATCGAAAATTATCCCTAATTGAGGTCATTTAAATGATGGACGATTAATGACCACTTGAGATTAGTGTGTATTTTGATTTATAGCACCGTTTATTGTGATACAAGGACATAATTGTCATAAATCATTTGCACAGGTATTAATTTAGAACCATACTTGATCGACCTATGAGAATACTTTAAGAGATTTAAAAATCGTCATAAGTATACTTATCATTATGACTATCGGAACCTCTTTCCTCGACCTTGAGTATTGTGAGTTCTCTTATTTGAGTACTAGTCCGTTTTGATGTTAGTTAAACGTCTGCCGTACATGGAGATTATAACGGAAACACTCGGGCGGCTAGGTCCTCTTAGTAAGAGAAGCTGACAGTACAAGATTGGGAATGTCCCCCTATCATCGATAGGGAGCATGTCTTTGTTGTTTACAAGGCCTCTCGAAGAGCGAGACTGTGAAAATGCATGGCCGTGCTCTGATGGATTTTAGAAATCATCTGTTTATTGACAGTCAAACTCGGATTTCGAGAAACACTTCTGGACGTAATAGGGATGACGAATAATCTTATCTTATAGTTCATGAAGAGACATTAAGTGACATAGGAAATAGGCTATACATAAAAACCGCATTTGTCCGGCAGGATAAGTGGGAGATTGATAGGAATGGTGTCCTTCGAACAAGTGTATTATTCCTATAGAGGGTTCGAAATTATTAGAAAGCTAATTATTAAGTGAGGTCAAGCGATCGGAATGCCTAGTTGGAGGCCGCTTCCGATCAGTAATATTAATCCATAATTAATATTACAGCTTAATCTTGACTGAACCCTTCGGGTCACACCCAAGCAACTAATGATCCGACACGACGAATTAATTCGGAAGGAATTAATGAGTTACTCGAGTATTAAATATTTAGACGTCGGAAATTGAGCTAGGAGTCACTAGTAGAAAATACTAAATGGCAAGCGGTTCAAACCCTCTAATGGCAAGCGGTTTTGAACCACATGCTGTTAGGGGGCTTGCCATTAGCTGTTTAAATGGCAAGCGGTTCTGAACCGCTTGCCATTTGTAGTGAATGGGCAGCGGTTTTGGCGCCAAACCGCTGCCCATTATGGCTATAAATAATAATATTTTTTTTTTGTTTTTTTTTTTTTGTTTTTTTTGTTTTTTCACTTAAATTGAAATATAAATACTTAACATACATAATAAGATAAAAAAAAAATAACAATTGTTAAGTGAAAAAAATAACATAAATATTTTCATTAATTAATTGTTATAATATTACATTTTCATTAAAAAAAATTAATAATAATTAAAAAAAATCTGAAACTGCATCAAAAGCTCAAAAATCTAACAGCAAAAATTATACATCTCAATGTAATTAATAATTACAATTATATTTGATTAAAAAAAAACTAGATCTAAATTACAATAATACATCTCAATAAAATTAAAAATGTTGTTGTTGTTGTCGTTGCTTGTTGGTGTTGGTGTTGGCGTTGGTGGTGCTCCGAAAACCAAAACCTCATGAAATCTGAACCCAAACCACGAAATCAAACTCAAAAAATCTGCCACAAAACCCCAAAATCTTAACCCACAAAATCAAACTCCAAAAAAACTGCATCAAAACCCCAAAAATCGAGACCCACAAAATCGAAATCCATCAAAACCCCAAAAATTGAAACCCACAAAATCGAAATACAACAAAACCCAAAAAATTAAAACCCATCAAAACCCCAAATATCTGAACCCAAAAATCAAAACCTACAAAATGGAAACCCAAAAAATTTAATTACTCGATGAATCGGTGTTGCACGGTGGTTTGCTGTAGTTGGAGTTTCTCGGTGAGTCGGTTTTGGTGGGGGTTGCTCGGTGAGTCAGTTTTGGTCGGTTTTGGCGGGGGTTGCTGTTGGTGAGAAGAAGGAGAGGAGGAGAGAGAAAATAGAGGTGATGCGTGAAAAGGAGAGGAGGAGAGAGAAAGGAGAAAATGAGAAGAGAGAGAAAAGGAATGCGTGAAATGTGAAGGGAGAAGGAGAGTGGGGTGGAGGCGAGAGAAAGTAAATGAGAAGGAGTGAAGGCCGTAAAAATTTTAGGGTTTTTTAAAATGGCAAGCGGTTTGGGGTTGAACCGCTTGTCATTATAACTAATGGCAAGCGGTTCAACCCCAAACCGCTTGCCAATCCATATCAGAGGTTTTTTTTAAAAAAAATTGGGTTTTTAGAAGCGGATTTTAAAAACCGCTTGCCATTTGGGGCTTCCCATTTAGTTTTTTCTACTAGTGAGTGTCGAAACCGAGCGTCGCAAGTCGAGTCGAATTAATAAAAGACGAGACGGTAAAATTAATAATTAATCAACAATTTACCAAAATACCCCTAGCATTGAAATGCCCCGAGCAAACCGAATGCTAGGGGCAAGAGGTGCTTGCATGCGCACCGAACCAAGCCAAGAGTGCTAGGTGCGCATGGCTAGGCAGCTGGTGCTACTAGCTGTGGCTAGCTAGGCTAGCAGCACCAGCCGCACACAAGTGCACAGCAGCTGATTGTGTCTCCCCAAAAAACCAAACCCGATGATGAATATCTTTCACGTCATTGATTATCGAACAAGGTGAAAAGTGAAAAGTCTTGTGATGCGGTTGTTTTAATTAAAATACTTCTTTCTATGTTCGAAAATATTTCTATTTATGAAAATGTCCATTCCGGTTTAGTTTGGTCCATGATAAGGGTCCAATACTAGTGTAGTTGGATTGGGCTCGAAAAGAGCTTTCCAACGATATATTATAAGCCCAATTCCGATGAATAATGAGGAAGTTATGGCCAAAATACTAAATTGGGCTTGAAATGAGTTTTATATACGGCCCAATGATCAAGTGGAGGGTCCATTAATTATTATTCCTAAAATCATTAGGATTAAATTTAATCCTCTAGAATAGTCTAGAAGGTTCTTTTAAATTCTAGTAGAATTAGGATTAATAATTATATTTTTTTTAGAAAATAAAAAATTTTATTTGGAATAAAACAAGTGTTTTAAAAGATTAAATCTGGTTTTAATTATGATAAATATGGAGTCTAATTACTTAATTATATTAGGAAAAGGACTCCGTACAGCGTTTTTATCTTTTCAGCACCATCGCCAAACGATAGCTCCATCGCGCCGCGATGGACACTATCGTGCCGCGATGGAAGTAGTTTTACTCCGAATCGAATTCGATCTTTTCTGATCATTTCGGGACTATTTTCTCTATAAATAGGGTCAATATTCCCCGTTTTTCAATCATCAACAATCACCAACAAATCTCATCTCTTCTCTCTCTAAAGCAATAGCTTATTATTTCTTTCTCATGCTTTCTAGCCTAGCCTTTTCACAAACACAATAACGCATTCACAAGTTCTAGACACACCTAGCCAAGCTTGAAGTTGCCTTCGTCCTAGACGTGAAAGGTTGATAATTTCTGAGGGTTTGGTCCCAAATCCCTATTTCAATTATTTAAAATAATTGTTTGATTTAATATTTTTGTTGAAGTTACTAACGTGTGTATTCTTTTGATAGAAAGAGATATGAGGCAACAAAGTAAGTTGTTTCATTGCTATATCTTTTATAGAAAGCATGCTTAAATTATATTAATTCCTAGTATCATGTTACGATGTTATTTATTGCTTTATAGTATCATGTTTAGGTTGCTTCCTATTTCTTCTATCATGTTAGTATCATGTTAGGGCTAAAGCTTTGATCTTTAATGTTTAGTGACATGCTAGGATTTGTTATTAATCATGTTAGTATCATGATTAGGATCTTGCTATTATTATGCTTTGATGAGTTTGAGATTATTATTATGATGTTTGTTGTATCTATATTATATGTTGCTTGATAAATATTGTTATTGCTTGATCACGCCCTCTCTTGTAGGATTAAAGGGAATTTGTACTTGTAATCACGATTAATAAGAAAATTAATAATTTTATTTAGGCTAATGTGATTTTAATTCAAGTGATCGCCAATAATATATTTGTTTGTGCATTAATATTCAACTAACATAGATTAAACATGTTTAGGATTAATATATTGATTGTATGTTAGTCAGAAAGTGCACATGAATATGAGAAGAATAAAGTAGAGGCCAATATTTAGGGTAGGTTCAATCTCTTTTAGGTTGGATTTGTACCTTTATCCCCGAATATCCAGTCATGGTTTAGGACCACTACAGAGTTAGCGATCTCATGGATCGCGAAGGGGTGTAACCTTCACCCTGTGAATGGTTTACAAGTTCCTAAAACTTGTTGGCGACTCTTTTGCTCTAGCTTCCTTCCCTTTGGACGCCACCATGCTTAAGTGTATGATCACAATGGGGCTTAAGTGTAGGATGCTTGAAATATTCCCTACAATTTTTGGCGACTCCACTAGGGAGGATTTCTATTTTAATTCCTAAAATTTATTTTGGCAATAATTTAGAACGAGTGGATGAGACTCGAAATGTTCTAAGTATTCATGTGCGTAGTTTTGATTGAAATTATTGGCATAAACATAAAAAGCCTCCGCATTGGATAGACCATCCGTAATGCGTAAAAAACATAGGCTTTTTACACGTAGGAAATTTCGGAAATATCTTTCACAACTAGAATCCAAAAAACACTGCGAAAACTGAAAAATTCTAAGAACAAAAGAGAGCTGCTGAGGCATGTAGGAACTGGCGCTGAGAAAACAATGCCCATCGCAGTGTGATGGCTTTGTCGCGACACGATAGAAATATCGCGGCGCAACAGGGCTATTGTCTTGCGATGGTCCCTGTTGTCTCGCGCTACGTTCTTCCAATATCGAGCCAGAAATCTGCGTTCTTGCTTTGACCGGTTCTAGTACTGTTTGCTCGGTTTTACTTCCTGATTGAGTTTTTCTCACTTTTCTGAACCCATATGTGTTCTAAATATGGCCATAACCCTCTGGGAATTCACGCTCCATCTACCCAATCGAGCGCTCATTGCAACGAAGGGTACATCCGAGTTTGTGAATTCACCAAACCATGGAAACAAGTTTCACTTTTGGGGTCCCATCCATTCGCGCCAACCCTTCCAAAGGTAAGGCTTCCGTGCGATGCATTCAGACTCATAACCATGGACCCTCTTTGACTAACCCTTATCCTTAAACTTTAGAGAACTAGAGCCATGGTTAGGTTGCAAACTCATTTTATCATGTATTGCTTACTTGACTACTTGTGCATCCTTTGTTTGTGCATATTTACACTAACCGTTTGTTTGACTTGTGCATAAGTCTAAATAAACTAATTAATGACTAAAGGACTTTGCTTAATTAATTAATAAACTAATTAATATGAATAATTAAAGTCTAATAAATTGACTAAACTACCTTAGTACGACTATAGGCTTGTCCTTTTAAAGTAGAACGTTGGAAACAAGATCAGACCAACGCTTCAGTAATGACGTGAAGGTTTGACCTATGGCGCGTGTAGACACCTTAAACATGTCTCCCCAAAACCAAACCTGATGATGAACAATCTTTCACCGCCATTATTGGTCGGGTTTAGTATTTAATCCCGAGAGTGCTTAAAAAATCGTATTTGATTGAAAATCAGTTTTAATAATCCATGGATCAGACTTGATGTTTAGTCAAAGCCTAATTTTGGCCCAAACCTTTTTATTTTATTTTCCTTTATTTTATCATTTTGGCCCAAACCTTTTATTTAATTTATTATTTTAGCCCAATTAATAAATAATAAATCAGAATTGGCCCAAAATTATCAATCGGCACTTAAAAAAGGCTGAACGAAATTAGGGCAAAAATGAATTTAAATGGAAAATGGACGCACAGTTTCTCGCGTCACGACAAAAAGCACTGCGTCACGGGGCTCAATGTCGCGCCACGGTTTACATTCCCGTGATACGGTGCCAGTGCTGTGACACGGGGCATCTCTGTGTGCTTTCCGCGTAAACCCTTCACGCGTTTTATCTCCCGTAACCTAATTATTTCCCGCGTCACTCTGTTTTCCACCGTGTCACGGGAGTCTGTCCCATCTGACGGTGTCCAACACCGTGTCACGGTGTCTTCTGCCGTGTCGCGGTGTTATTCTTTAGGGTTTTATTTATCTTTTTAGGGTTCCGTATGTTCCCTCTACTCATTTTCCCTATAAATATTCCTCATTTCTGATGTACGGGGCGTCAATTAATTCTCTTTTTTCTCTCTTCTATGCTCTAGCCTAAACACTAGCCAACCCCTTTTCTTTCAAAATTCCCTCTTCAAGCACTCCAAGGAGTCCATACTTTACTCGAGATTCTGTCCTTAAACCAAGGCGTGAAAGGTAGAACTGTTTGAGGGTTTGGCCCCAAATCAACTCTATTTAATTTAATTTAATTTAATTATTGTTTGATTAATTTTCCTTGAAGTTACTAACTCGTTTATTATTTTATAGTTGCAAGAAAACAGAATCAAAGTAAGAATTATGTTCCTTTTATTATTTTTCTAACGATTTTATATTGTTAGATTATTAAAAATTGCTTCCAATATTAATGCTTATTATTTATTTATTGATCACCATATTGCATGTTTAAAGGGAATATGTAATTGAAAATCACGCCTAATAAGATAATTTGGACAACCGGTTTAGGTTCCTTTTTAATCTTATTGTTTAATCAAGTGATCACTAATATTTTAGAATTATATGTTGCATTAATATTAAACCAATTTAGCTTAATATTAGTTTGGAGCAAATTGAATCTTTGTTTGTATGCCTTTGAGATCGCAGGAATGTTTTTCACTATAAGAATCGAGTAGAGGCCAATACAGGCGAACATGACTCCATGACTCACTTCGTACCATCATCCCCGATCCTCCTTTCGTGGTTCCGAACCATATGGAGTTAGTAATCTCATGGATTATGAATGGGGTGCAACCTTCACGGGTCAATCGTTGTTGCCTTTTATGATCCGTGAACGGTTTACAAGTTCCTTAAAAACCTTGTTGGCGGCTCCCTACTTTATTTGTCCCTAATCGTATTATGTCAATTCCCAATTCCTATGAGTGCCAAGCATATTCACAACATGCTTTAACGTAGGCGTACTTCGAACAACGCCTACAGCGCGACACGCAAGTGTCCACCGCGGCGCGATAGCAATATCGCATTGCGATGATGCTGGCGCATCGCGCAGTCCCATTGCTTGCGCTTTGGTCCAGTTTTCTTCTTAAGTCTTCACGCTGAGTCTAATTAACCAATTTATTAACGGTAGAAGCTGTATTTAGTCCTTGTTTGATTCTAAGCACCTTAGGTCTTACACAAGTGTCAAAGCATGCCACCTTCACTCACTTTCTTAAGAACACACTTTGTATATGTGTTTCACCTTGACCATGTCTAGAGAGTCTTGTGAGCGCGTGTTTTCCGTCATCTTTTTAGGGGGGTAAGTCGGATATTAATCCTCCAAACATAACCATGTTGTTTAAATCCCATACTTAATTCCCAAAAATATACACCCTATTTTTGCCTTTTGCCTTTAAAACTAGTAAAGTCTAAGTCAGTTTGAGTCAAGTCATTAAGTCAAATATGGTTTTAATTTACAGCTCTTGGTCAAGTCAATGACCCTGCGAAACAACAACAGATAGAGAGAATGGAAGAAATCTTGAGTAAGCTCTCCAATGACTATAAGTTCTAGGGGATTAGCTCACAAGGGGTGTCGGTGGACAAGGAATTTCTTCCACAGAAATTCAATGCCAATGACATTCCAAGATTCAAGCCAACTAACAACCCCTACTTCCACTTAAGAGCTTTTGAAACAATAATGAACATTAAAGGGATTGATAGGAAGGCTTTCCATTCATTGTTTTCGCTATCTTTAGAAACCGTTTGTCAACAATGGTTCTTTTCCTTTGATAAAGAGACGATCTCTTCTTGGGATTCAATAACAAACGCTTTCATAGATAGATACAAATGCAACATTCAAGTTGAAACTGACCATAGGGAACTTGAGATGTTGAAACAAAAAGAGAATGAAGGATTCACTTCCTTCTTTAACAAGTGGAGGGAAACTTCTGCCAAAATGGTTGAAGTTCCTACTGAAAAGGAATCTGTAAGGATGTTCATCAAGAACCTCCAAGAAAAGTACTCTAAGCATCTCAAATACCAAAGCAATTTGAGTACTTTCAAGGTCGTCTATGACATAGGAATCAACATTGAAGACGACCTTGCAAAACAAAAAGCTGCTAAAAATTCCAATAGTGGCTAAAGGAAAGAAGAACGACAATCCTTTGTCTTCCAAAACTACCCACTCAAACAACGTTAGAACCTTTAATCTAAATGAGGTCCTAGCTATGAACAATCAAGGACAAAAGAAGCCATTTAGGAGAAACTTCACACCTATTGGCATGAGTTACGACACAACATTTTATCGTCTTCATGCAAAAGGTCTCATAACTCCTATTAGACTATTTGGAGATCCACCAGTCAAAAGGAGGACGGCTAATTGGAATCCCAATGCACATTGCAAATACCATCATGGTAAGGGTCATCCTACTGAAAACTATTGGAAGTTAAAAGAAGCAATTCAGGATCTAATTGATAGCAATAAACTTCTATTGCCTCCTGCAAGCAAGAAGCCAAGTATCAATAATGCTCCACTTTCGGATTCCTTGGCCATTTCTGATGAGGAAAACCATGTTGATCCATCATACCTCATCAAACAAATTGAAGAAACTCATGCTATCGAAGAAGAGGAGGAAACCTTTTTCGATGCCATGAGAGATTTCCCCATAGAAGAACAACCTGCCACTAAAGAGGAGGTATGGCTTCTTATAAATACAATGAGGGAAGCAATACACCTATATCGCGAGGCCCTCGATCATGAGAAATTGGTACAAAGTAAGCGTGCCCGTGAAAAAATGAGGCTTGTAAAGACTACTGAGAGAAAACCTTTCTCTCTCAAAGTAATTGAGACACCGAAAAGGGGTAACAAGGTATAGACGCCTATTAGGACTTCTAATGCCAACATGTTTCAAATGCTCTTCGAGGGTGGGAAGATCAAACCTCTCGAGCCAAGACCATTTGAATCATTAAAAAGGACCGATAGATTCTACTGCCCATACCATCAATCAGGAGGACATACCATAGAGCACTGTTTTAAATTCAAGGACCTAGTCTAGGTATTAATTGACAGTAAAAAGTTGGTTCAAATGCAACCAGAAAAAGATGCTAGAGTCAATGGAGTGTGGGACAATGATGATGAAGATGTTTACCTCAAAGATATAGAAGACACTCCACTTTCCTCAATTTATCCGGGTGATAACATTTGGGATGAAGAAGATTCCCCTATCGATGTCCTCACAAGATCAGGGAGAATGCAACCTCCCATTATGACGCAACCTATTCCTACCACTCAACAAGTTCCCATACCAATCATAGAAGACAATGATGTGGTCAAACAACTTAATAAGACTAAGGTCGAGATGAACGTATGGAAACTACTAGCCACATCCCATGAGCATAGAGTCGCAGCAATGGCTGTCTTGCCTAAGGTAAGAATAGACTCAGAAACCACTCCTGAGGGGTTCGCTAACTTCCTCACGAGTGATCTTCCTAGCCCCATCAATCTAATCACCTTTTCTGACAAGGACTTACCTCCAGAAGGTGATAAGCACAATAAAGCCTTAAACCTCACAGTAATCTGCAAGAGAATGAATGTCCTAATGACTCTTGTAGATAATGGGTCAGCAATCAATGTTTTCCCACTTCGAACTGCGAGGATACTATGAATAAGAGATGAAGACTTATCTCCATCTACGCAGGGCATAAGAGCTTATGATAACACTCGCCGCCAAGCTCTTGGAACCATAACGATGAATGTTACGGAAGGAGTTATTAAACATGCTACCACCTTCCAAGTGGTAGACATTAAAGCCTCTTTCAACTTATTATTGGGACGCCCTTGGCTTCATGACCTTAAGGCCGTCCCTTCGTCCTTTCATCAACAACTGAAGGCCATAGTTGGTGGAATTCCTATCACAATCGATGCTTTCCCAATGAGAATTAAGGCAATTGATAAACCTATCATAAACGTGGAGCATGATGAAAATGACGAAGATTTATGGGGCTTTAATGCAAAAGAGGTCTCCTTAATCAAAGAAGATGAAAGGAACCCCTCTTTAGTACGACCTTCATTCCAATCTTACAGTGAATGCTATCCTTAGAAGACAAGGGCACTTTCCTGGAATGACTCTAGGAAAGAAGAAAGAGATAGCAAAACGAATGGGATTACCTTGCCTCCCTAAGTTAGACACCTTTGGACTTGGTTTTGAACCAACTCTAGAAGATCTCAAGCGAGCCCGGGAAAAGACCAATGCACGAAGGAATGCTCGTACCCAAAAGAAAGCAATCCCAATGGACCAATATCCTCTCACTCTAAACGGTCAATTCATAAAAGAGGGTGAGGATTATCCATGTTACGAATTTCCTATGCCCTTTGTCAAAGATGGGGTAAGACAACCAGGATTCGAAATCTTTTTGGATTGCAATTTCCTAGATGAGATCCCAACTCCTATTCACAAAGAGAAAGCACCCCCATGCTTTGACTTTAATGTCATGGGTCTACTCTTTAGTTACGAGAAAAATGAGCCTAAGCGTAGCGACGATGATTCTGCGCTTATCCAAATGGTCTTGCAAAGCGAAAACTTTGAACCCACGAAGCTCATTACTCCGGCAGAAGGATTAGTTCGAGGATGGCCAAGTGTAAGAAAGATCACTATAACAACAGGACAAGGACCAATGTTCGACGAGTCTGAATCGCCGGAGTCAGAGTCTGAGTCCGAGTTTGAATTTCAGTCTTCTGTAGTCGAGTCCTCTAAACCCTCTATAGTAGAATCTCCTTCTATCCTTTCTACTTCAAAATCTATTAGGATAGCTAGTAGTTAAGTCCCAACGGACATTTATTAATTTGATGTAATGGTTTCTGAATACAATAACATGTCCTCATTTGCTTACTCCTCGTGTCATTCCCTTACTCAAGATGATGAGCATTTCTTAACTAACAATGAAAATGACAAAGAAATAATTAGGGCAATGGAAACACTTGAAAACAAAACACCGGTAATTGAAGACACCCAAATGGTTGATATCTCAAAAGATCTAACCATTAAAAGAGAAGTTAAAATTGGTCTACTCTTAGTAAAGAAGAAAGAACCGATTTAATTGATCTACTAAACGAATTCATTAATGTATTTGCTTGGTCATGCGAAGATATGCCAAGAATAAATAGAGAAATAGCTCAATACACAATACCACTAATTCCAGGAATGAATCCTGTAAAACAAAAGTTGCGTCGAATGAAACCCGACGTAGCTCTTAAAATAAAAGAAGAAGTTCCAAAACAAATAACTGCAGGTTTCATCAGGGTATCTAAATACCCCGAAAGGGTCGCAAATGTGGTACCAGGTCCTAAGAAGGATGGAAGGGTAAGAATATGTGTCGACTAGAGAGATTTAAATAAGGTAAGTCCAAAGGACGACTTCCCTTTACCACACATCGACATTTTAGTAGATAACGCAGCAAATCACGCACTTCTCTCGTTTATGGATGGGTACGCAGGGTACAACCAGATTCTCATGGGTGAAGAAGACATGGAAAAAACTACATTCATAACACCTTGGGGCACTAACTGTTACACGGTAATCCCATTCGGGTTGAAAAACGCGGGTGCCACTTACCAAAAAGCAGCGACTGCCTTACTCCATGATATGATGCATAAAGAGGTTGAAGTCTATGTGGATGATATGATTGTGAAATCGAAATACCGTCCAGGACACTGAGTAGCCTTAAGAAAATTCTTCGAAAGACTAAGGAAATACAACATGAGGCTAAACCCAGCCAAGTGCACTTTTGGTGTCACCTCAGGAAAACTCTTAGGCTATGTCATTAGCTCCATAGGAATAGAGATCGACCCAACTAAGATCAAAGCAATCATGTCAATGCTGTCGCCTAAGACCGAGAAACTGATTCGAGGATTTATTGGCCGGTTGCAATACATAAGTAGGTTCATATCTAAGCTAACCACAATATGTGAACCAATATTCAAAAAGCTTAAAAAGAATGTGCCAGTGATATGGGACGATGAGTGTAAAAAAGCCTTTGATAAGATCAAATCCTATCTCGCTAATCCTTCTATATTAGCACCATCGCTTCCAGGAATCCCTCTTCGATTATACCTAACAGTCACTAAAGAGACAATGGGAGCTATGCTTGCACAAGAAGTAGATGGAAAAGAAAACACCATCTACTAATTAAATAAAAAAATGCTCAAGTATGAAGTACGCTACACACCACTTGAGAAATTGTGCCTCGCACTAGTGTGGGCCACAACCAAGCTAAGACATTACATGCTCGTTCATACAGTCTATGTAGTATCTCGAATGGACCCACTTAAGTATCTATTCGAGAAATCTACACTTAACGGGCGAATATCAAGATGGATAGTCAACTTAGCCCAATTTGATGTAAGGTTCATGCCTCAAAAAGCTATTAAAGGATTAGTGGTCTCAAACTTCTTAGCAGATTTCCCAGTAGAAGATTCGACACCGATGCATGAGAATGATTTTCCAGACGAGGATTTGATGGTTACGGAAGATGATACTTGGACATTATACTTCAACGGAGCCTCAAACCAAAAAGGATGTGGCGTAGGAGTATTATTAGTATCACCTAAAGAATAACACGTCCCAATCTCCATAAATTTATATTTCGACGTTACCAACAATGTTGCGGAATATGAAGCATGTGTGGTAGGCCTTGAAACAGCTTTGGCATTAGGAGTAAAGAAACTTTGAATATTCGGAGATTCTTCCTTAAACATCAATCAGATTTCCAAAAGATGGAAAGTAAGGAGTGAAAGCTTGGCTCCTTACCAAACATGCCTAGAAACTCTTACCGATCAACTCAAAAAGATAGAATACACATATCTACCAAGAGAAGAAAATCAATTTGCTGATGCCTTGACAAGACTAGCCTCAATGGTTAGAATTCCTAAGGAAATTGAGCAAATGTCTCTAACAATAGAAAAACGGCATAAACCGGCTTACATCCAAACCATAGAAGATGATGAGACAATTCAAGAAGAAGAAGAGAAGGAAGAACCTTGGTACACTGACATCCTCAACTATGTCACCAAAGGAGAATATCCACTTCACGCTGATAAAAGAGCAAAATGAGCACTAAGACTTTTGGCTTCCCAATATGTACTCATAAATGACAAGCTACATAAAAGGGTACCTAAAGGTAGAGTTCTCCTATGTGTAGGCAAAAAGGAAGCTGAAAGAGCAATGAGAATAATTCACGAAGGAGTATGTGGAACTTATATGAATAGAAAAATGCTGGCTCAAAAAGTAATACGCCAAGAATATTATTGGACTACCATGAATAGGGATTGCCATCAATATGTAAAAAGGTGCCCTAAATGCCAGATATACACTACCTTGAAACATGTTCCTCCCTCTCTCCTTTACACCTATACATCACCATGACCATTCTCGACATGGGGAATAGACATTATTGGAAAAATCACATCTCCTGGGACAGGAGGTCATGAATACATTCTCGTAGCAATTGATTACTTCACAAAATGGGTTGAAGCAGCATCATATGCAAAACTTACCGCAAAACATGTGACACTCTTTATTGAAAGGAACATCATATGTCGTTATGGAGTCCCACATGAAATGATAAGTGACAATGGAACTCACTTTCAAGCGGAATGTGAAGAATTGCTTCAAAAATATGGAATTCAACATCATCACTCTTCCCCCTACAAACCTCAAGCAAATAGTGCAGTAGAGGTAGCTAATAAGAATTTAAAGACTATCATCGAAAAAATGAAAGAAAACTACAAGGATTGGCCTGACAAACTCCATTTCGCTCTTTGGGGTTATCACACGTCAATTTGTTCATCGACTGAAAATACGTCATTTTCCTTAGTCTATGGAATGGATGTCGTACAACCAGTGGAATTAGAAATACCTTCCCTACGCATCGCGTTGGAAAGTAAACTCGATGAGGTCGAATGGACTAGAGCAAGATATGAAGAGCTAATTCTACTCGATGAAAAATGAATAGAAGCTCTACAACATACTCAATGCTACCAAACTCGCATGGCTAGACACTTTAATAAGAAGGTCAAGACAAGAAACATCAAAGTCGGAGACTTAGTGTTAAAAGCATTAAGGAAAAATGTTCTAGACCCAAGAGGAAAATTTAGGCTTAATTGGTCCGGACCATATATCGTCAAAACTATCCTGTCAGGAGGTGCCGCAAAACTAACTAACATGGACGGTAACGATTTCTTAAATATGATAAACCTTGACCAACTTAAGAAATTATACCCATGATAACTTGAGTAACATACTTAAAAGAGCTACGTTTGGCCTGATTCCTAAAGGAAAGGATACATAGGCAACCCTTTACAGGGTGCGGCCACTTTAATTTTTACAAATCTCGCACTTCTGCATCAACACGTCAACACAGAGCGAACGTCGCACAGAATTCAAGTCTAGCGCGCCACAACAAGATCTGTAGCACAACGACACGAACATCGCGCTACGATAAGTTTGTCGCGCCGCAATGAATTCAAATTTTCAGTGCCAAATTTTTTTCATCGATCTGGGCAATTTCGGTGTATTTCGAGAATTTTCGACTTCCGTACTCGAAAATTTTTTTCGAAATTAATTCAAGTTGTCTTCATTGCTTTAACAAAAAATTCAATGTAAAAAGTTGATTTATTTTTAAAATGCTTTAATAAAAGTAAAATTACACTATTGATGGAATTAAAATAAAGCTTAAAAATAAAATTGACTTGAAAATATAAATTGAAAGTGAAAACAATGCTCTAATTTGTCTTCTCTTTTCTAGCCCTTTTCAAATTCTTGTCTGCCTCTTCTTCATCGTCCATCTCTTTCACCAATAAGGATCCCTTAGAAGATCTGCACACAATTTTTGTAGAAATAGTTTCTCCTTAAGCCATTACACCATGCTTCTTTTCAACCCATACTTTCTTTTCTGTACAGCCAGCTTTTCTTTTCTCTTTGTCTTTTGCAACACTCTTTTTCTTAGGCATAATAGAAGTCTTGAATTCAACTCTTGCTCCTAGGCGATCTTTAGGAGGAATTTTCTTATCTCCTAGGAGATCTTTAACATTAGTCTTGTACACGTTTCGGACTTTGTTCTTGTCTTTTTGAGATCTACCAGGTAGCCACTACTTCACATCTCTAGACAAAGAAGGAGGAACCTTTTAGGTAACAACTTCCCATAAAGGTCTAGCACACCAATAGTCATCAAATCTTTTTACATCTTGTGAAATGGGAAATTCATAAGGGCGACGAAGATCCCCGGAAGGAACGGTTTGAGCAAGGCCATATTATCTTTTTACTCTAGAAGGGTAGTAAAAGGTTAACTTGGACAAACTTGGAAGACGGCAAAAAAGTTGATTATTGACACCAACCATCTTCTCAATTTTCTACCAAGGAACAACCCATTTAATGGCAAAGTCGCGAGCTCCAAAGATTCTACTCCACTCCCGACGACCCGTCTTTATGGAGAAACGTTTCTTCCTCCGTACAAGACAATTTGGTGTATACTTTTCAATATTGTCAAGAGGGCTAATTAATTCAAGCCTTTTCATTAGCCAAATCTGTAAAAATTCAAATGCAAATAATTAGTATTACTATACAAAATTAAATATTTTTGATTTCTGTAATTAAAAGTATTGATTTTCTACCTGTAATAAAATTGGAGAACCTCTAAGAGGTGCTTTCGGATCTCTTTTTAGTTCATCTAAACTAAGCATAGTTTCTCCAACAATTAATGGCATTGGATTTCTCCCTGATTCAATTTGCTCCTTGACAGATGCCAAAATTGCTTGACCCTCATGAATGTTTCCACTAGTAAGAAGATATTGGCAAAACATGCAAAAGAGGAAAGCCCTCCTCCCATAAACATGAAAAGACTTAGAGCGTGGTCTATCAAAATAAAAACGTGCAAATTCTTTACTACATTCCCATGCACTATGTCTTTCAAATCCCTATCCCTAAGGTTAAGGAAACGCTCAAAATCTTTATAATAATATTCGCTCACCTTAGGAATTACCGTAAGAGTTAAAGAGGGAAAGCCAAGAATGACACCAAATTCTTCCGATAAAGGGTAAATTTCATCATAACCTAGTTTAAAGCAATGGGTATTTGGATCCCAATATTCTAAGGTGGTATGAATAAAATCTATGTCAAGATCTACCCCCTTAATACCATATAAACCCCCCAAGTGGAAAAGTCAAGCTCTTTCCTCTCTTTGGCAGTCAAAGACCGACACCACTCACGAGTAAAATCACTAAAACTCTTAGCCATGACTACTTGATTAAAAATTACAAGCTTAGTGTTTTTAATCTGCTCAAATATGCTATAATCGACATATTTGGGGCCTATTTATAAACAGAAACTGACGCAAATCGAATCCTAAAAGAATCCGAAAAAATAACATCGCGCCGCGATGGCTTGGTTTTTATCGCATCAGAACAGCGCGCTAGGTTGACCGCGTTTTATCCAACTTTGACTCGGATTTGTACTTTGACTTTACGGTTTTGATTCTTTTCAAAGCCTTATCCAACCTTATTTTTGGCAATTTTCTTTCAAACACTTACCCCTATTGATTATTTAAGTTTAATTCATTTTAATCTTATTTTAGTCAAATTCAATTTTATTTTTCATTTTTCTTTTTAGGGGAGGAAGTCGGATACCCTCCGTTAATAATAAAAATGACGAAATTTTTTGCACAAAAAATTAGTCACAGTTTTTTCACACACTCACATGCACATAAAATGAGAAATACAAAAATATAAAATAGACATAGTAATCATAGGATGTATATACAACATGTCTAACATAAGTGTTAAGTCATATAATGCAATAAAGCAAAGTCCTACAAAGTCAAATAAAAAGCACAGGTACAACTACAGTGCCGGAGGATGTAAATGCGGAGGAACTCTAATGTATCCAAGAACCTCACAATCCGCGGAGTCAACCCGTCACCAGCCTCTAGATCATTGATAGTTGGGAGCGAAAGAGTAGGGCCAGCCCATCCTGGCTCACCCTACTGAGCTCCCAGTTGCTGGGGCTGCTGTGGCTGCTGCGACGACGAGCCAACCTCGTACGTCTCACCACCCGCAAAAGGAGCCGATGTCACGTCTCCCTCGCCAGTTGACCTCTTCGCTGCACCCTCGGAGGAAGACCCAGAACCCTCAACTACCGCAGTCTGGTCCGACTCCGCTTGACCACCCTGGTTCCCAGCCGAAGTACGACGACGCCTCGAGCCAGATCCGGATCTCTCTCTCCTATCCTCAAGTCTCGTACGAGTACATGACAGAGGAACAGGTTGAAATAGAAAAACAAGCTGAGTCAAATACAAGGAAAATAAGTGAAGCAATTATAAAGTAAAAGTCAAAGAGAAATACCTCCATGCCATCACTCCCACGACAGGTAGCTCGGTGACTCAACCTCATGAACTGATAACAAAAGGCGTCCGTGCCTCTCGCCATCCTCGTCATCACCTCGCGGGAAAACTACCAAGCAAAAAAGTCAAGAACAATCAAAGAACATGCATACAAACAAAATAATGATAGATGGCTCACCCAAGTTTGGTGACGAGGTATCGACCTCTCCACAAAACGCCACTCTTCAGGCGCCAGAGGAATCATCTCCTCAACCGGGCCGAAGACCCCTGATAGGAAATGGACACTAGTGGAGGTACAAACTCCGCAGCCGCCACCGTAACTTGCAAGAATAAAATCTAAGAGATTAGAATTTGTTAGGGGCTACCAAAATAACAAATAAAAGAGATAGAAAAATATACCTCCACCTCCTCTGACAGGCAAGGTGGTAGAGCCAAGCGTGCAAATGTCTCTTGCCGTAACTCCGGTTCGAATGGCTATGCCGCTGCCACTTCGTACCAGCTGGAGACCTAGCCATATAAACTCTCAGGTCTGCCTGGTACATCATGTGCCGCGGAGGACAAGTAGGAACAACAAAAAGACTCCGAAGAGTGCTGAATCGCAAATCTCTCGCCCAAGTACACCACAACATCATACGTCCCCTGGAAGTAACGAAGCTGAGCTGTTACTGGACAGCTTGCGTAGGAATGTCAAAATCATCCCATGGACGGAAGTGGACCTCGAGTCCCTGCAAAACGAACATCCATAAGGTAGAATCCTACTAAGAGAAATGAACAAAAAAAAAGCCAAGCAATTCATATAGAGAGAAACAACTCTCGAACAAGGGCAGTAGCAGTCTGGTCAGTATAACGGCCGCCCCAACTAGTAGCAACAGGGAGCCCTTGAGATGAAGGTCTGGTTGGCACCAAAGATGGCATATACTCGTAGAACCACGCTGTAACAACAGGGAAAGGTCAGCAAAGGTTAAACGTCAAAAGTAAACTTTTGTCGAGGGGAATAGAGTATACCTCTACGATCCTCCAGAAGCTAGAAAGTGTGACCTCCTCGTCAAAATTGCGATGACAATAGGTGAATTGCAATCCCAACAGAAAGTCAGCATTGGCCAGGCTGGCCCAGTCAAAATTTTTGACCACGCGAAGGTCGTGAAGAGCAGGCAAATAGTAGAGCAGCACTCGGCTATCCTTGTTAGGGGAGAAGGTCCCTGACACAAGAATCAAAACGAAGATGCGCACCCGCTGCTCGGAGGTGGTCGCATCATCTCGAAAAGCCTTCGCTAGCAAAGTCCGACGAATGGATCGGCTACTAATCTATAATGGCCGAGACTCACCGTGGGCTCAAATAATGATAGGACCTAGTAGCTCCTCTACCTCAGGGGAGAAAAGGGTAGTATCGCTACCGAAAGGAACTGCAGTCAACCGGAACTGCAATCCGGTGATGATAGAGAAGTCAAGGGGAGTGACAGTCATCTCACCCCAAGGAAAATGGAACGTGTTAGTGGTGTCCCAAAAGAACTCCACCAAAACTTGAACCAAGAAACGGCTCGACCTTAAAGAACAGAGAGCCCGAGTAGTCTGCAGCAAAACAAGACTCCCACAGCACAAGCAACTCCTCATTGTTGCGGAAGTAAGAATCGTGTAGCTGCTTAATAGTGTCATTGCCCGAACCATGGCAACGAACTTGCTCGTCAGTCATCCCGAGCCGAACACGCTCTGAGATATGAAACCGGGGCGTGAAGTACAAGGTACGCCCATCCCACTCAGGGAACTCCCCAAGGCTAGTGGAAGTCCCCTCGCTGGTGTCGACAAGCTCGTCCTCTCGGTGAGCCCCACGAGAGCGTGAGCCAGAACCGCGTCGTCGAGACATGCTAATTATGCAAGGAAACAGTAAATGAAAGGTTCTATAGTATCTAAGGTTCTCCTAGCCGCATGATACTATGTTTGTCAAAAACAGAGTACGTAGTACTGTAGACACTCAAATGTGTCTCCCCAAAACCAAACCCAGTGATGAATAACTTTCATGTCATTTGATTATCGAACGAAGTGAAAGTGTGAAAAGTCTAGTGACGTGGATGTTTTTATTAAAATATCTCTTCTTTCTGTTTGAAAATATTTCTTTTCTCACCCTATTTTATGAAAACGTGCATTCCAGTTTAGTTTGGTCCATGATATGGGTCCAATAATAGTGTAGTTGGATGTGGTTTGAAAATACCTTTCCAACGATATATTATAAGCCCAATTCCGATGAATAATGAAGAAGTTATGACCAAAATACTAAACCGGGCTCAAACCGGATCTTACCTACGGCCCAATGATCATGTGGAGGGTCCAAAGGTTTAATCCTATTCCTAAACTAATTAGGATTTATTAGAAGCTTCTATAAGTTTCTAAAAGATCTTAATTATCCTTTTTTGAAAAGATAAGATCATAGAGTTTGAAATTGAATAAAACTTTCCTTTTTTAAAACTTTCCTTTTTTAAGTCCTAATTCTATTCGAATTTAAAGATGTTCAAAGACAGTCAGATATTATTTTTTTGTATAATATTTATCCAAATCTTATATGGTTGGATAGATCTTGAAATTATCTTTCCAATTATATATTATAATATTAATTCCGAGCTATAACGAAAAAGATATGAAAGGAATACGAAACTCTATCCAAAACTGACACCGTCCCACTATTTCGGCCATATCTTTTTATATACAAAATATTTTAATCTGATTTTAATTGGGTTGCAAATTAGACTTCAAGAGATTTCCAACGACATATTATATGACTTATTTGGAGTTCTGGATCAAAAGTAATGATAAAAACAAAATATGCAAAAACTGTTGACCGACGAGTTTTATTTCGATTCGAATTCGGATTCTTTTCTTATTCTTCGACTTTCTTTTTTCCTGTAAATAGGGGTCATATCTCCCCTTTTTTCAATCATCAAAAATCCACAATCTGCAACCAACTCTCATCAAGAATTTCTTGATACTCTCTCTCTCTTTCTAAACCAACTTTTCACAAACAAAATTCTGCATTCACAAGATCTAGACACACCTAGCCCAATTCGAAGTTGTCTTTGCCCTAGACGTGAAAGGTTATAATTACTGAGGGTTTGGTCCCAAATCTCTATTTCAATTATTTGATTTAATTGTTTGTTTTAATATTTTTCTTGAAGTTACTAACGTGTGTATTTTGTTATTAGAAAGAGGTACGAGGCATCGAAATAAGTAATTTAATTGTTTCATTGATCTTTTGATATAGAAATCATGCTTAGATTATTTTATTAATTCCTAACATCATGTTAGGATGTTATTATTTCTTTCTAGTATCATGTTTAGGGTGCTTCCTATGCTTTCTAATATCATATCAATACCATGTTAGTATCATGTTTGGGCTAAAGCTTTTATCTTTGATGTTTAGTGACATGCTAGGGTTTGTTATTAATCTTGTTAGTATCATGCCTAGGATCTTGCTAATATTATGCTTTAACATGATTGTTGTTGTTATAATTATTGTTTTTATAATTATGATGATTGTTATTATGTTGCTTGATGTATTATTATTGTTATTGCTTGATCACGCCTTTTATGTATGTTTAAAGGGAATTTGTACTTGTAATCACGCTTAATATGATAATAATTCAAGTGATCTTTGTTTGCGCATTAAATTCAACCAACATAGATTAAACAGGTTTAGGGTAAACCTATTGATTGCATGTTAGTCAGAAAGCGCACATGAATGCGAGAAGAATAAAGTAGAGGCCTATTTTTAGGGCAGGTTCAATCTCTTTTAGGTTGGATTTGTACCCTCATCCCCGAACACCAGTCATGGTTCCAGACCTATTGGAGTTAACGATCTCCTAGATCGTTAAGGGGTGTAACCTTCACCCTGTGAACGGTTTACAAGTTCCTAAAACTTGTTGGCGACTCTTTTACTCTAGATTCCTTCCCTTTGGACGCCACCATACTTAAGTGTATGATCACAGTGGGGCTCAAGTGTGGGATGGCTTGAAATATTCCCTACAAGTACTAAAACAGAGCATGTTTTTTATTCAAGCAAAAATAGCATTCTCAAGCAATAAACAATTTCTTGCAATATTGTGACAAATTGAGCATGAAAAGCGAATAAAAACATGAAGAATGAGTCACATTGTTCTTACGAACTCAACGTGCCCAACAATGGCAAATCGCTCATTTCTTCACCAAATTAAGTCAAACAAGTCTTAAAACACTCCTAAGGCAATATACAAACATATGCAAGCAATTTCATAACAAGAAATTTGACAAACAAAGCAAAACAAGCAAGAATAAGTTTCGGATTTTTTCGGAATATTCGCGAAAAAAACGCACAAAATCACCAAAAATAAGGTGAGATTAAGAAAAACTTACATAGATCGGCAAACTAGAGATCAAGAGCTTCGATTTGCTACAAACTTGAGCGAATTTGGTTGAGAAACAAAGACAAACGAGTGATTTGAAATTTTGACGAAAACTGAATAAAAATGAGGTGAATCGGCGAAATGAGGAAGAAAGGGGTTTAAATTTTGAAACCCTGACTCCATCGTGCCGCGATGGAAATCTCGCACAGCGATGACGCGTGGCAACGTGCGCTGGCTCTCCTTTCTTCAGCGATGCAATCCTTGGCCCCCATACTGGTTATGTGGACCTTATTCAGCAATTTGGGTTCCTTGTCACGCCAGTTAGTCCCTATAAGCAAATTGACATGATTAGTAGTCGGCTCGATTACAATCGCAGTGAGTGATCGACCTGACGACGACGATCATCTCACATAGCTTAAGAGCCTAAGTATTGGCTCATCACAAGCACTAAGGTATTGGTTCTCAAAGAAGCACAAGCGCCAAAGTATCGGCTCTTTACAAAATGCGCCGAGGTATTGGCACAGCAAGCAATCACAGCAAAATATCTGCAAGTATTCAAGCGAAGCACTAGCAAACTGAGGATCAACAAGCGATGGTGTTCGATACTTTTCCTAAGATGAGGAAGATTATAACAACAAAACTAAAGATGGCTACAAGCAGCAGTCTTCGACGATGTCCCGAAGTATAGAGGAGCTTGTCTATGACAGCGAGGTACTGCCACAACACTGGAGATGACGAAGCACGGTCACCTTTGACGATGTTCCCAAGGTACTGTGGAGGATTGTCACAAACAAATGAAGATAGTGAGGTACTGTTACCTTCAGATGGCGTTCACGAGGTACTGTGAAGGTCGTCACAATAGCATACAGCAACAAAATTCGATTACCCTAGAGACGTGTACTCGACGGTGCAAGATACGCGTTTCTAACTCTTTTATATGTTAAACTAATGCTAGTTTGCAGGTATCAGCATTACAAGAATGATTTAGGATCGCAGAACGTTCTGAATCATTCTCCGTCCCTATCGCTACTTTGACTTTTGTTTTCTAAACTTACGTGTCTCCAAACTCAGTCAAAGTGGGGGATTCTATAGACACCTGATTGTCTCTCCCCAAAACCAAACCCGGTGATGAATATCTTTCATTTCATTAATTATCGAACAAGGTGAAAAGTGAAAGTCTTGTGATGCGGTCGTTTTAATAAAAATACTTCTTTCTATTTTCAAAAATCTTTCTTTTTGTACCCTGTTTATGAAAAATTTCCATTCCAATTTAGTTTGGTCCATGATAAGGGTCCAATAATAGTGTAGTTGGATGGGGCTCGAAAATTGCAAGCACTAAGCAATTTCATAACCTTAGCTAAGGCTAAAGGCTAAGGAAGGCTAAGAGCTTTTCAATGATATATTATAAGCCTAATTCCGATGAATAATGAGGAAGTTATGGCCAAAATACTAAATTGGGCTTGAAATGAGTTTTATCTATGGCCCAATGATCAAGTGGAGGGCCCATTAATTATTATTCCTAAAGTTATTAGGATTGATTTTAATCTTCTAGAATAATCTAGAAGGTTCTTTTAAATTCTAGTGGAATTAGGATTAATAATTATATTTTTAGAGGATAAAGAATTTTATTTGGAATAAAACAAGTGTTTTAAAAGATTAAATCTGGTTTTAATTATGATAAATACGGAGTCTAATTACTTAATTATATTAGGAAAAGGACTCTGTACATCGTTTTTATCTTTTCAGCACCATCGCCAAACGATTGCTCCATCGCGTCGCGATGGAAGTAGTTTTACTCCAAATCGAATTCGATCTTTTTCTGATCGTTTCGGGACTATTTTCTCTATAAATAGGGTCTTTATTCCCCTTTTTCAATGGTCAACAATCATCTAATTCTATTCTCTTCTCTCTCAAAGCTAAGCTAGAAGCTTATTCTTCTCCCTCTTTCTAAGACTTTCCTTTTTCAAAACACAAGTTCGAAGTTGCCTTCGCCCTAGACGTGAAAGGTTGCTAATTTCTGAGGGTTTGGTCCCAAATCCCTATTTCAATTATTTAAATTAATCGTTTGATTTAATATTTTCCTTGAAGTTACTAACATTTGTATTATTTTGATAGAAAGAGATACGAGGCAACAAAGTAAGTTGTTTCATTGCTATATCTTTTATAGAAAGCATGCTTAAATTATATTAATTCCTAGTATCATGTTAGAATGTTATTTATTTCTTTATAGTATCATGTTTAGGTTGCTTCCTATTTCTTCTATCATGTTAGTATCATGTTAGGGCTAAAGCTTTGATCTTTAATGTTTAATGACATGCTAGGATTTGTTATTAATCATGTTAGTATCATGCCTAGGATCTTGCTATTATTATGCTTTGATGAGATTGAGATTATTATTATGATGTTTGTTGTATCTATATTATATGTTACTTGATAAATATTGTTATTTCTTGATCACGCTCTCTCTTGCAGGATTAAAGGGAATTTGTACTTGTAATCACGCTTAATAAGAAAATTAATAATTTTATTTAGGCTAATGTGATTTTAATTCAAGTGATCGCCAATAATATATTTGTTTGTGCATTAATATTAAACTAACATAGATTAAACATGTTTAGGATTAATATATTGATTGTATGTTAGTCAGAAAGTGCACATGAATATGAGAAGAATAAAGTAGAGGCCAATATTTAGGGTAGGTTCAATCTCTTTTAGGTTGGATTTGTACCTTTATCCCCGAATATTCAGTCATGGTTCAGGACCACTACGGAATTAGCGATCTCATGGATTGCGAAGGGGTGTAACCGTCACCCTGTGAACGGTTTACAAGTTCCTAAAACTTGTTGGCGACTCTTTTGCTCTAGCTTCCTTCCCTTTGGACGCCACCATACTTAAGTGTATGATCACAGTGGGCTCAAGTGTGGGATGCTTGAAATATTCCCTACAGCAGGTTAGAATAAGGTCAGATCATTCTCTGGTTCGGTTCAAGTCAATAATTTGCGGGTTATAATCAAGTCGGGTCATTTTCGGGTTCTTGTCGGGTTCGGTTCAAGTCAATAATTTACGGGTTATAATTTGGACAAGTCGTTTCCAAATAGGGTTATTCTTGGGTTCAAGTCGGGTTCGATTCAAGTCAATTATTTACGGGTTACAATCAGGTCTGGTCATTTCCAAGTCTGGTTATGTTGGGGTTCAAGTTGGGTTTGGCTCAAGTCAGTAATTTGCAGGTTATGATCAGGTCGGGTCATTTCCAAGTCGGGTAATGTTCCAGTTCAAGTCTCAAATATTGGGTTAATTTGGGTTTCAGGTTGATTTCGGCTAGAGTCATCTCAGGTTTGGGTACATTTTTTGGGTCGGTTTGTTAACAGTTCATGTAATGACGTTCATGTTTAATCATTATCAATTACTTCATTTATTGTTAGATAAATAATTTCAGATAAGTTTAAATTCGAGCTAATAAGTTCTAATAAGTTTAGATAAGATCTGAAATTATTATTTTTTTTAATTTTTTTTATCTGGAATTATATATAGATAAAACAAACAAGCCTAAGGTCCAATAGTATTTGCAAACCGTAATTGACTACATTTAGAATGCACATGCACCTACAAAGTAGTAGTATTCGTAAACTATAATTGCTTAATTGAAATATAGAATGAACTTGCACCTAAAAAGTAGTATTATTCGTAAATTGTAATTACTAAATTTAAATAAAGAATGTACATACATCCAAAAATTAGTTTTATTCATAAATTTTTATCATTAAGATTGAGGGAAAATGGGAAAAAAATATATATCCTTTGAAAGATTGAGGGAATATCCTCCTTCCTTATCATTAAGAAAATAACTACATATATACAATCACTAGTAGAAAAAACGCTATTCGTAACTAACAAAAACGTGCTTTTTATAACCAACATTGGCCGTTACAAGTACCGAGGTTACAAATAGTCCTGTCATTTGTAAAGGACATTTAATATGTTACAAATAGGTACCTATTCGTAACTAACATTTCAATTGTTAGTTACAAATAGTTATGTATTTGTAACGGACATTTAATACGTTCGTTACAAATAGGTAAATATTTGTAACCGACAATTGATATGTCAGTTACAAATAGGTGCCTATTTGTAACTGACATATCAATTGTTAGTTACAAATGCTCATTTTCGATATTAAAAAAAATACCTAGCAAAAAATGCTAGGTTCAGATCTATCTTTGAATCTGGACGCAAACGGCACAATACCTTGCGACCCTGCCCATGACCCAAACCCACCCTCACAACCCACTCTCCCACATCGCAAACCATGCTCACTACCACCACGACCCGCTAGGCCCCTACTCCATGACCAAAAAAACCCACCCCCACTACCCGTCAGTCCCTAACCCCGTGACCCACATGTACACTACCACCTATAGCAACCAATGCACCAAAACCACCTCACCGCCCATAGAAAATCGTCCAGAAATTAATAAAAAATTAACACAAACAACTATCTCAAAAATAACACAAGTAAAATCAGATCTAAGCTTCCGTCAAAATAAAAAAATCAGATCTAAGCCAAGTTATAACAAAAGGGTAATGATATATGTAGCCCTTAGGGCTATATATAAGCATTAAATATACTACCTAAAATGGAAATAAGATGGGAATTCATGACAAAATCACGCGCAAATCGGTGTAATTAATGTTAATTTATCCTCAATATTTCCTCTTTAAGCTTCTTATATACATAGCCCTAAGGGTTATGTTTATCATTTTCCATAACAAAAATAACATCAAAAAAACTATAAATTAAAATTACACATATAAAAGCGTCCAAAAACAAAAAAAATTTACAATTATCTAAAAAACTGTATTAAAATTACAATTATATCAACAAATTAATTATAATCATAGACTTGAATTAAAAATAAAAACAAGAATAACTAGATCTATACTATAACCTTAATAAAAATCGAATCTAAAATTAAAAACCTTGACATCTTAATGCTCATCCCTGGACAGTTATTATGTGGGTGCTCAACATTTTTCTCGGTGTTCGTGGGTGGTCGATAGTGTATAGTGGAGAAATTTGGTCGGTGTTTAAGCTGAGTGTGCACGGTTGACGGTGGATATATATATGTTCTTGGGCTGACGGTGAAGCTCGTTTGTTGACGGCTCATGGGTGATCGAGGTGTGCTCGTGGATGAGATAATATCGAAGATATTAAGGGAAAGAGGAGAAGGAAAGAGGGGAAATAAAGAAGGGAAGAGGACCAAGAGATTTGAGAGGAGAAAAGAACGATGGAAGAGGAGATTAGGAGGATAGATAGAAAAGAAGAGAGGGGAGGAGGAGAGAGAATAGAGATGAGAAAGAAATTATCAAAGGGGGCGGCTGTATGGTTTTTAGGGTGGAAGTAATGGGCTTTGGGTGGTTATCCTTCCTATTTGTAACCAACTATAAGCTGTCCGTTACAAATAGGATGTATTTGTAACCAACATTCTATTATCCGTTACAAAATGGATGTATTTGTAACCAACATTATGTTGTCCGTTACAAATATCATCCTATTTGTAACAGACATACCTAATGTTGGTTACAAATATAATATTTGTAACTACTAAAAAATTGTTGGTTACAAATAAAGCGTTACAAATAGCATTTTTTCTACTAGTGAATGTACATGCCTTTGTTAATCATTATAGGCTAAACTCTAACAACTATAAATAAATAATTATCATTTTTATCAAGCTAATTATTTCCTTTGACTATATAACAATATATATGGCAATATATACTAGGGAACTATAGCCTATAATTTAGGAAGATAATTATCTCCTTTGAGCATACAACAAATATATACTATATTTAACCCTTAAATTTGGGGATGATGCTTCTTTCTTTTGCTGGCCTAGACCGACTTGGTCTCCCTAGACAAAATACTTTGATCAATAATAATAAGGTGGTCTAAATTGAATTTAAGGCGATTTGAAATCGGGTCAGGAACAATTTGGGTTGAATTTAGGTCGGGTCAATAATAAGTCGTGTTGATTTTGGGTCAGATTAGTAACAGATCAGGTTGAATTTTAGATCGGGTTAGCAATAGGTCGGGTCAAATTCGGGTCAGGTCAATAATAAGTCGGGTTGAATTTGGGTAGGGTCAATAACAAGTCAGGTTGGTTTCGAGTCGGGTTTGTAATAGGTCGGGTTGAATTTCGAGTCGGGTTAGTAACAAGTCGGGTTAAATTCGGGTTAGGTTAGGAATAGGTCGGGTTGAATTCAGGTCGGGTTAGTAACAGGTCGGGTTGAATTCGGGTTCTGACGGGTTAAAACGGGTTTGGATCAATTTCGGTTTAGGTCAATAATTTACGGGTTACATTCGGGTCGGGTCATCTCCAAGTCGGTTCAAATTCGGGTTCGGGTCTCAAATACTCGGGTCAACTCGGATCTAGGGTTAGTTTCAGGTCGGGTTAGGTCGGGTTCGGGTCACCATTTTTTCGGGTTTAGACGGGTCAGTTAATAATCGGGTTCAGGTCAGTATTTCGGGTCGGGTCAGCTTTTGACAACTCTAACTGCTACTCCATCCTCATGGAGATCAAAGATCGGCTGACCATTGAGAAGCTAGCTGCAACGAAAGGTTCCGCCAAAAATCGGAACAAAAACAAGTACTGCCATTTCCTTGAGGACATTGGCCATGACACCAATGACTACTATAGCCTCAAGCGGTGGTTGTACTGTCTGGCTGATCAGGGGGTGTTGAAGGCCTACATCCTCAAGTCCAAGGTTACCCTGAAGACAAACCCAGGGCAGTCGTCCAAAAAGACTGCCAAGTCTACTAGTAGCTCAGACACTGACAAAGAGCCGATCTACACCATAGCAGGTGGTTTTGCCGAAGGGGGTCCTACCATCCGGGGCACCAAGGACCATCTAAGGAAGATGGACGTCAACTCTGTTGACAAAGGTCAGGCATCTACCAGCACATTCCCTGAGGTCATCATCACTAAAAAAGACCGGGGAACAGTTCGCCGGCTGCATGATGACCCAGTCGTCATTGAATGCAAGGTTGCTAACCAGTTTGTTGGCCGGATGCTGATAGATACTGGTTGTTCATCTGACATCATCAGCTACAAGTGCTAGTCAAAGCTGAAGTACAAACCCGACAGCATGCACAAGGTCACTCACCCTCTGGTTGGCTTTGGAGGGGGAGTAGTGCACCCAATCGGACGCATTAAATTACCCATCCGGCTGGGAGAGAAGGGAAAGGGACGTCACATGGTTGTCCGGTTCTTGGTTGTGGAGGAGCTGACCGCCTACAACCTCATCTTGTGTTGTCCAACTCTGAACGAGTTTAAGGCTGTCATTATCCCATCCCTCATGCTACTGAAGTTCGAAAGAGATAATGGTTCTGTTGGCTCCCTAAATGGGGATCAAAAAACGGCTAGAGAGTGCTATCTCTCATATGTCAAGCCCGCGGCGGCAGAAGTCGGCTAGGGGGAGGAGCCAATAGACCTTGACGATGTCAAGGATCTCAAAACAACCCCACCAGTAATCGGAAAGAAAAGAAAAGTTGATCAGCTGGTGGCGGTGAAGAAAGAAAAGCAATAACAGTCACTTACCATTGAACTCCGTCCCAAGCCGACTGGTGATCAAATCAATATCGCTCTGGACGATAGCCGTCTAGAGCATTCTGTTAAGGTGGGGATGGCTGCTTTTGCAAAGTTGGGTGCAAACTTGCACCACCTGTTGAAAGAATTCAAAGACATCTTTACCTTTGAAGTGGAAGAGAAGCCAGGCATTAGCCCGGATCTTATCGTCCACAAACTCGTCGTGGATCCAAAAAACGAAGCCTATCAGGCAAAAGAAAAGAAATCACGGCGAGGAGAGAAGTCAGGCGGCAGCCGCCGAGGTAAAATAGTTGTTGGACGCTGGATTTATTCGGCCATGTAACTCCCCTGACTAGGTTGCGAATGATGTGCTTGTAAAGAAGTCGAATAGTACCTGGCGTATGTGTGTTGACTACACTAAATTGAACAAGGCATTTCCAAATGACAGTTACCCGCTTCCTAAGATCGACAGACTAGTCGACTCTACATCCGGGAATGCCTTAATGAGCTTCATGGATGCCTACTCAAGCTTTCATCAGATTCCCCTGTGGAAAAAAGATTTGGAAAAGACGACTTTCATCACTGATCAGGGGTTATTCTGTTATATTGTGATGTCATTTGGCTTGAAGAATGCGCATGCTACTTTCCAACGAATGATTAATACAGTCTTCATTAATCAGATTGGGAGGAATGTAGAAGCGTACATTGATGACATGATAGTCAAATCCAAGTTACAGATGGATCACCTTGCTGATCTCCGAGAAACCTTTACCACACTTAGGCGGCACAAGGTCATGCTTAATCCCAAGAAGTGTGTATTTGGTGTTGCATTTGGGATGTTTCTCAGATTCCTGATTGATTAAAGGGGGATAGACTCCAACCTTGAGAAGATACAAGCGGTCATTAACATAAAGTCACCCCGTACTATCAAAGAGGTTTAGAAGCTAACCAGTTGTCTTTTCTTGCTTATTTTGGACAAGCTTTCCACTATCAATGAATCCTTGGATGAGATCTTTGAAATTGAAATAATGTTCTATGGTATGCCCTCCAGATTGGTGGTACTGTCAGTAGAACCTATCCGTCCTTTTTAGTGATTCAATTGGTCTTGGCTCGAGAGGTTTAACTTTTCCCATCTCGAAGAGCATTTTGAACATCTTTTCATAGGAGATTCCAATAGGCGTGTATACTCTGTCATTCTCGGTGGTGTGACCACATTGGAAGTAAATGGTTTTCTTTCGGAGGGTTTAGGGGGAGAAATGATCATCAACTTTTCAACGATGCGCTTCTCTTCGACCTCCTCTATTCACCTATTGTAATCTTTGAGTAGCTTCAGTAGCTCTTCTACTGTATTTATGAGGACACACACCTCTTCTCTAGAGGCAAGTTCTTTGGTTAGTGGGAAATTACTCATGGCATCGAAGAAGGTTTCCTCCTCTTCTTCAATAGCATGAGTTTCTTCTATTGGTTTGATGAGGAGCGATGGATCAATGTGATCCTCCTCATCAGTAATTACCAAGGAGTCCGAAAGTGGGGCATTATTAATACTTGGCTTCTTTCTAGCAAGTGGCAATGGAAGTTTTTCGTTGTTAATCAAGTCTTGAATGGCTTCTTTTAACTTCCAACAATTTTCAATATCATGGCCCCTGCCTTGGTTATACTTGCAGTGTGTGTTCGGGTTCCAATTAGCTGTTCTTTTTTCAACTGGTGGATCTCTCATTGATCTAATAAGAGTTATGAGTCCTTTAGCATGAATGCGATTGAAGGCAGTATCATAGCTCATGCCTATAGGAGTGAAGTTTCTCCTAAATGGTTTCTTTTGTCCCTGATTGTTCATGGCAAGAACTTCATTCAAGTTATAGGTGCTAACGTTATTAAAGTGGGTGGTTTTTGAAGATGAAGGATTGTAATTCTTCTTTCCTTTCCAGCCATTGTTGCTATTGTTAGTAGCTTTTTATTTCGCGAGGTCATCTTCGATATCAATGCCTATATTATAGACGGTCTTAAAAGTATTCAAGTTGTTTTGGTATTTTAAGTGCTTTGAATACTTTTCCTCGAGGTTTTTGATGAACATCCTCACAAACTCCCTTTCAGTAGGGACCTCGACCATCTTACCGGAAGTTTCCTTTCGCTTATTGTAGAAGGTAGTAAATCCTTCGTTTTCATTCTTTTTTAACATCTCGAGTTCCCTATGGTCAGCTTCAACTTGAATGTTGCACTTGTACCAATCTATGAAGGCATTTGTAATGGTTTCCTAAGAAGCGATCTTTTCCTTATCTAAGTAAAAAAACCATTGTTGACAAATGGTTTAAAGAGAAAGTGGGAACAGCAAAGGGAAGAATCACTTATCAATTGCCTTTATGTTCATTATTGTCTCTAAGCTCTTAAATGAAAATAAGGGTTGTCAGTTGGTTTGAATTTAGGGTTGTCATTGACATTCAACTTCTGCGAAAGAAGTTCCTTGTCCGCTAAAACCCCTTGTGAGTTAATCCCATTGAATTTGTAGTCATTGGAAATTTGGTAGAGGCTATTGTAGACACCCAAATGTGTCTCCCCAAAACCAAACCCAGTGATGAATACCTTTCACGTCACTTGATTATCGAACGAACTGAAAGTGTGAAAAGTCTAGTGATGTGGTCGTTTTAATAAATATATCTCTCTTTCTATTTTTGAAAAAATTTCTTTTCTTACTCTATTTATGACGGTAGTCAGTCCAATTTAGTTTGGTCCATGATGAGGGTAAAATAATAGTGTAGTTGGATTGGGCTCGAAAAGAGTTTTCCAACGATATATTATAAGCCCAATTCCGATGAACAATGAGGAAGTTATGGCCTAAATACTAAATTGGGCCCGAAATGAATTTTGTATGCGGCCCAATGATCTAGAGGAGGGCCTATTAATTATTATTCCTAAAGTTATTAGGATTGATTTTAATCTTCTAGAATAATCTATAAGGTTCTTTTAAATTCTAATAGTATTAGGATTGATAATTATATTTTAAAGAGTTTTATTTGGAATAAAATAAGTGTTTTATGATAAATCCGATTTTAATTTGATAAACACGGAATTTGCTGCTTAATCATATTAAGAAAAGGATTCCGTACAAAGCGCTCTTTATCTTTTATTTAGTGCCAAACGACAGAGTCTGTCGCCAGACGACAGAGTTTGTCGCCTGCCGCTAATGTCTGTCGCCTGGCGCTGGTGCCTGTCGCCTGGCGACAGATTCCAATTTTATTCCATATAGAACTTGAAGTATTTTCTATTGTTTTCGGACTATTTTTCAATAAATAGGGGTCGTATCTCCTCGTTTTCACGCACCGACAATCACCAATCATCTATTCTCTTCTCTCTCTTTAAGCTAGAAGCTTATTCTCTCTCTATTCTTTTTCTAAACCTTCCCCTCCTACAAAATTCCACATTCACGAGTTCTAGACACACCTAGCCAAGTTCGAAGTTGCCTTCTCCCTAAACGTGAAAGGTTGATAATTTCTGAGGGTCTGGTCCCTAATCCCTATTTCAATTATTTGATATAATTGTTTGATTTATTATTTTCCGTGAAGTTACTAACGCGTGTATTTTGTTATTAGAAATCATGCTTTGATTATTTTGATTCCTAGTATCATGTTAGGATGTTTTATTGCTTCCTAGTATCATGTTTAGGGTAATAACTATTTCTAATATCATGTATGATGCTTCCTATTTTTTCTTTACATCATGTTAGTATCATGTTAGGGATGAAGTTTTACTCTTTATTGTTTAGTGACATGCTAGGATTTGTTATTAATCTTGTTAGTACCATGCCTAGAATCTTGCTATTATTATGCTTTATTGAGATTATTATGATTGATGATTGTTGTTATTATTGTTGCTTGATATTATTATTGTTATTGCTTGATCACGCCTTTTATACATGTTTATAGGGAATTTGTACTTGTAATCACGCTTAATAAGATAATTAATAATCTTGTTTAGGTTAATATGATTATAATTCAAGTGATCGTCAATAATACTTTTGTTTGTGCATTAATATTCAACCAACATAGATTAAACAGGTTTAGGGTTAACCTATTGATTGTATGTCAGTCAGAAAGCGCACATGGATATGAGAAGAATAAAGTAGAGGCCTATTATTAGGGCAGGTTCAATCTCTTTTAGGTTTGATTTGTACCTTCATCCCAAATATCCAATCATCGTTCCAGACCACTATGGAGTTAGCAATCTCATGGATCGTGAAGGGGTGTAACCTTCACCCTGTGAACGGTTTACAATTTCCTAAAACTTGGTGGCGACTCTTTTACTCTAGCTTCCTTCCCTTTTGATGCCACCATGCTTAGGTGTGGGATGCTTGAAATATTCCCTACAGTTTTTTGGCAACCCCACTGGGGGGAATTCTATTTTAATTCCTGAAATTTATTTAGCAATAATTTAGAATGAGTGGATGAGACTCGAAAATTTCTAAGTATTTCATGTGCGTAATTTTGATTAACATTATTGGCATAAGCATAAAAAAGTTCCGCATTGGAAAGATCATCCGTAATGCGTCAAAAACATAGGATTTTTACAAGTAGGAAATTAGGGAAATATCATTCACAACTAGAATCGAAATAACGCTGCGAAAAACCGGAAAATTCAAGAACAGAAAGCTGTTGAGGCATGTAGGAACTAGCGATGGGAAAACAGTGCCATCGCCATGAGATGGCTCTCTCGCCTGGCGGCAGTAATTGTCGTCTAGCGATGGGCACTGTAGCCTCGTGCCGAGTTCTTCCAATACCGAGCCAGAAATCTACCTTCTTGTTTCGACCAGTTCTAGTACTGTTTGCTCGGTTTTACTTCTTGATTGAGTTTTTCCCTTTTTTCTGAACCCATATGTGTTCTACATGTGGCCATAACCCTCCGGGAATTCACGCTCCATCTACCCAATCGAACGCTCCTGGCAACAAAGGGTACATCCGAGTTTGTTGAATTCACCAAACCGTGGAAGCGAGTTTAACTCGCGGGGTCCCATCCACTCGCGCCAACCCTTCCAAAGGTAAGACTTCCGTGTGGTGCATCCGGACTCATAACCATGGACCCTCTTTGACTAACCCATATCCTGAACTTTAGAGAACTAGAGCCATAGTTAGGTTGCAAACTCATTGCATCATATTATGACTATTTGATTACTTGTGCATTAGTTGCTTGTGCATACTTACATGTGATTAAACTAACCATTTGGTTTGACTTGTAATTATAAATATGCTTAAATAAACTAACCAAGGACTAAAAGACTTTGCTTAATTAATTGATTGATTAATTTGAGCTAATAAATATGTCTAAAATCGAGTCATATTTCCTTTGAGTCAACCCAGATTTCTATTCCCGTATACTGCACAAATGTCAACCTGTTTTGGTCATAGCCGGAGTTCTAGAATGAATAACAAGTCGTACAACCTATGGATCTGTGGCCCCGAGTTTTATCTTTCATTTGGCATTAGTTTCGTCCAATTCGGATTCACAGATCAAAAGTTATGACTAAAATACTACAGCCTGTCCAGTTTAGTGCACATACGTGAAGTCTTAACTTAGTCTTTGTTTGACTCTAGTCACATAGTCTAGTCCCATGGTCATGACACAAGTCTTAACATGTCACTTATACTCACTAGTCTTAGCACACACTTTATATATGTCACCATGACCATGTTTTTAGGTTCATGCATGAGTCGTTATCCGTCATTTGAGTTGGGGGCCTATTCTATTCCTAATTCTCCCATATTTCTCTATCAACATCATTTTTTCATCCATATCATTCTTCTTTGATCTCTTCTCATTTATTGCATGTTGAATAGAGCTTGAGTCAAAAATAAAAATTTACCCCCAATTTCCCTTTCCACAGCACTTGGTCAAGGAGAGAAGGACGTTTAATCAAAGATAACACTTTTGTCCAAGTATTACTTTTTGATAAATCGATTTGACAAAAGAGAAAATTAAAGCTAAGAAGATAATGGTGTCTCAGGAAGAAGTTAACGAACTTAGGAAGGATGTGGCTAACATAACTGAAATGATGAAGGCTATGGCTCTTCAAATCAATGACCCTGTGAAGCAACAACAAATGGAGCTCATGCAAGAAAGCTTGAGCAAACTCTCCAATGACTATAGGTTCCAGGGCATTAGCTCACAAGGGGTCTTAGTGGACAAGGAGCTTCTTCCGCAGAAGTTCAATGCCAATGAAATCCCTAAGTTTAAGCTAACTGACAATCCTTATTTTCACTTAAGGGCTTTTGAAACTATAATGAACATTAAGGGAATTGATAGGAATATTTTTCACTCTTTGTTCTCACTATCTCTAGAAACCGTTTGTCAACATTGGTTCTTTTCTCTTGATAAAGAGAAGATCTCTACTTGGGATGGAATAATAAACGCTTTCATTGATAGATATAAGTGCAACATTCAAGTTAAAACTGACCATAGACAACTTGAGATGCTAAAGCAAAAAGAAAACGAAGGGTTCACCTCTTTCTTTAACAAGTGGAGGGAAACTTCCGCTAATATGGTCGAGGTCCCTACTGAAAAGGAGTCTGTAAGGATGTTCATCAAGAACCTTCAAGACAAGTATTCAAAGCATTTGAAATATCAACATAATTTGAATACTTTCAAGGCCGTCTACGAAATAGGTATTGAGATCGAAGATGACCTTGCAAAGCAAAAAGCTACTAACAATAGCAACAACAGAGGCTGGAAAGGAAAGAAGAACGATAATCCTTCTTCTTCTGAAAACACCCACTCTAGTAACAATGTTAGTACCTTTGACCTAAATGATGTCTTAGCTATGGATAATCAAGGATCTAAAAAGAAACCAAAAATAGAGTTCACGCCCATTGGAATGACTTATGATGCTGCTTTCGATCGTCTACATGATCGAGGATTAATCAAACCTATTGGCCCTATTGAAGATCCAACGCCAGAAAGGCGATCTTCAAGATGGAATCCCAACTCTTATTGCAAGTACCATCAAGGAAATGGTCATACCACGGATGAATGTTACAGATTTCAAAATCTCATTCAAGATCTCATAAAAGCAAACAAGATCCCATTGCCTCTAGCTAGCATGAAAACCGGGTGATGATCAAGCAAACAACACAAGGCGAGCTTCAACAACAAGATCTCATGACCTCTTTTTCTTTTTTTATATTTTCTATCCCCATTAAGTCTAGCATAGGCACCTTTTATTTTCCATTAGATTTATTTTGTAGGATCTTTCTTTTCCCTTTAATAAAATGATCATTTGTTTTCTTGCATATGATTATCGCATTGCATTGCATAAAAAAAAAATCCATGTTGAATTGAGCACAAGGTATAATAATGATTTGAGGCACCCCTTGTAGCCTATCATCTCATCTTCACCTTTCAAATATACAATCATTTCTTGATAAACCACTTTGAGCCTCGTCTAACGATAGACCTTTATTTTTTTAACCCACATCTACCTAACCTTGGGAAGGGATGGTGTGCAACTTATGCAAATACAAAAGCTTGAGTGATTTTACCTAGATCTCAAAATAAATAAAAAGTAAATAAATAAATAAATAATTTTTTTTTAAAAGAAGTAAAAAATATAAAAGTGTGCATAAGGGCAAGTGTTCCAATGTCTTTGATATGAACATGTATTTGATATGAACACGTCTCAGATTGCGTCTCTTATCGAGTGCTAGGTATCGTGCCTGAGAAACATGAATGCCAAGTAAGTGATAGACCACATGAACGGGATTGCCCACACTTATCAAAAAAAAAAAAAATTGCAAAAGCAAAAAAAAAGAGAGAGAGTAAAATATAAACAAAAGAGAGTTCAAAAGTGAGGAAATCTCAAGCATACGAATATAAAGATTTCAAATGCAAGATTGCACACCTTGGGGGCTTATCTAGGGTCTTGAGCCTTTATTACCTTTCTTCTCTAACCTTTAGCCTAACCATGTTACAACCCTTCAAAGACCTCTTTGAGGTATACACACACTTGTGAGAGGTTCTGCTAGAGCTATATTCGGCCTGATTCCTAACGGATACGTAGGCAACCTCACATTGAGGTGCGGCCGTAATAAAAAATGCATTCATTCATATTCATATTTACATTCATACATGATCATATCAAGGGATCTCCAATGCTCATCCCTATCCATTTAGAGCTAGACTTGGAGGCTGGATCCCTACATTATTAACTTACCTAGCCTAAGAGTCACCACTATTTGACTCTTTTTAAAAAAAATATTCCATACACTTAGCCTTTGCAACCTAGCTTTAGTGTCACTTTCACACACATCACAGATACATAGACAAATAATCCTCCTCATAGGAACCCTTTGTCATGAAATCTTAACACAACGATGAAGCACGCCTTGTCATTTCAAGATCACTCATTATCATAATTCTTATTGCATCACAAAGTATGAAGTACTTAGCCTTCGTGCCTAAGTTACCCAAATACTTTCATCATCGAGTCAACAATTGAGATAGCCTAGGATGAACTAATCTTTGCACTATGAGATACAACATCGACATATAGATTTAACTAAGCTCATTCAACATGCACCTCAAACACCCACTTCGATTCTTTTTTGTGTCTTTCTTTTTCGGGAGAAAGTCGATACCCTCCACAAAAATGACGGAAAATTTTTGCTTATCTGCATTTTGAGTCAAACACATCACAATACAATGCAAACGCGAGTCATGCACATTGAGTCATGTCGTGTCCAAACACATTGAGTTAACCTCAAGTCAGTCAATCACGATGAGTCAAGTATAACAAACCTTAGGTCAACCCTAACAAAAACATGAGCAAAGTCCTATAGTCCGAAATATAAATGAAAGCACACTAAGTCCTAGACAGACAGGTGATGTTTACAAAAATTTTGAAGCAAAAGGACGCAAACAACTTAGCAAATCAACTAGAGTCAAATGGTCATATTAATTGATTAGGTTCCTTGATACGCCAATTAGCCCCTATAAGCAAATTGACATGAATAATAGTCGGCTTGATTACAATCGCAATCAGTGATCGGCCTGACGACGATCATCTCACTTAGCTTAAGCGCCTAATCATTGGCTTATTACAAGCACCAAGGAATTGGTTCAAAAGCAAGCACATCACCAAAACGACAATATTTCCAAGAGTGAATTGTCGAGCATCATTCTTCAACGACAAATTTTCCAAGTTCAGATTGTCATACATTCATCAAATCTTCGACAATTTTTCCGAGATTGGATTGTCATCTCAAACTGGCAATGTTTCCAAGCATGGATTGTCGTGCTCTTTCTCTATTTGGCAAGTTTTTCCTAGTTCGGATTGTCATACATTCATCATATCCTTGGCAATATTCCCGAGATTGGATTGTCATGCATCAAGTTCCCCTATAGCAAAATTCCCAAAGGATTGTAGTAGGTCGCTATTCATCTTAAAATTTCGGCAAAGGTTCCCCAACGTGGATTGTAATTCATTTTAGTAGTGGCAAATTTTCCCAAGACGGATTGTCAGTAGATTCTTTTTTGCAAATGTTCCAAGATGCGGATTGTCAATTGTGGCAATATTTTCCCAAAAGGATTGTCGCATAATATTGGCAAATTTCCAAGGTGGATTGCTTTCAAGAGTTATATTCCAAGACGTGGATTGTCGACCGTAGTAAGGTTCTTATGACAGATTGTTACGAAGCATTGGCAAATTTTCCCAAAATTGGATTTTGGCAAAATTTCGGAGATACGGATTGTCGCTTCATCGTGGCAACATTTCCTAGGATGGATTGTTACGTGGCATTGACAACTTTCCCTAAATCAGATTGTCTTACATCATTCAAGAGTTGTGTTGGCAACTATTCTTAAAGAAGAGAGGATTGTCATCACCCCCAAGGCATCAACACAGCAAATATTCAAGCAAAGCACTGAAGATGGCTACAAGCAGTCACCTTCGACGATGTTCCCGAGGTACTGTGGAGAATTGTCACAAACAATAGAGGAAAACTGCAAGCAGCGATCTTCGACGATGGCATTCACGAGGCAATGTGGAGGTCGTCACAACAAAAATGCAGCAACAAAATTGGTTACCCTAGAGACGTGTGCTCGACGGTGCAAGATACGCATTTCTTAACTCTTTTATCTGTTTAACTAACGCTAGTTTGCAGGTATCGACGTTACAAGAATGATTTAGGATTGCAGAACGTTCTGAATCATTCTCCGTCCCTATCGCTACTTTGACTTTCGTTTTCGAAACTTACGTTTCTCCAAAATCAGTCAAAGTGGGGGCTTCTGTAGACACCCAAATGTGTCTCCCCAAAACCAAACCCAGTGATGAATACCTTTCAAGTCACTTGTTTATCGAACGAAGTGAAAGTGTAAAAAGTCTAGTGATGTGGTCGTTTTAATAAATATATCTCTCTTTCTGTTTTTGAAAACATTTCTTTTCTTACTCTATTAATCACACATAGGTTATGCACAAGCAAAAAAATCACACATAGGTTATGCACAAGCAAAAAATGCACAAGTAGTCAAGTAGTCACAATATGATGCAATGAGTTTGAAACCTAACCATGGCTCTAGTTCTTTAAAGTTCAAGGATTATGGTAGTCAGAAGAGAGTCTATGGTTATGAGTCCGGATGCATCGTGCGGAAGCCTTACCTTTAGAAGGGTTGGTGCGTATGGATGGGACCCCGCAAGTTAAACTTGCTTCCATGATTTGGTGAATTCACAAACTCGAATGTACCCTTCGTTGCATGGAGCGTTCAATTGGGTAGATGGAGCGTGAATTCCCAAAGGCTAAAGCCATATGTAGAACACATATGGGTTTCAGAAAAGAAGGAAAAACTCAATCAAGAAGTAAAATCGGCCTAATAGTACTAGAATCGGTCAAAATAAGAAGGCAAAATTTTGGCTCAGTATTAGAAGAACTCGGTGCGAGAAAATAGAGTACATCGCGCAGCGATGACTCTATCGCATCGCGATGAAACCATCGCGTCGCGATAAAGCCATCGCACAGCGATGGACACTGTTGTCTCGCGATAGTTCATACATGCCTCAGCAATTTTCTGTGTTTTCGGGATATTTCGATATTTGTAGTATTTTTTCGATTCTAGTTGTAAAAGATATTTTTCAAATTTCCTACATGTAAAAGTCCTATGTTTTTGACGCATTACGGATGGTCTTTCCAATGCGGACCTTTTTATGCTTATGCCGTAATGTTAATCAAAATTACGCATATGAATATTTAGAATGTGTCAAGTCTCATCCACTCATTCTAAATCAATTGCCAAAATAAATTTAGGAACTAAAATAAAAATCCTCCCCTGCAGAGTCGCTAAAAACTGTTGGGAATATTTCAAACACCCAACTTTAAGCCCCACTGTGGATCATGCATTCAAGCATGATGGCATCCAAAGGGAAGAAATCTAGAGTAAAAGAGCTACCAACAAGTTTTAGGAACTTGTAAATCGTCCACGAGGTGAAGGTTACATTCCCCTTCACGATCACAGATATCGCTAACTTTATAGTGATCCTGAACTATGACTGGATATTCGGGAATGATGGTACGAATCTAACCTAAAAGAGATTGAACCCGCCCTAAATAGGCCTTTACTTTGTTCTTCTCATATTCATGTGCGCTTTCCAATTAACATACAATCATTATATTAATCCTAAACTTGTTTAATCTATGTTGGTTGATTATTATTGCAAATAAATCTATTATTGGTGATCACTTGAATTAAAAACACATTAGCTTAAATAAAATTATTAATTATCTTATTAGCGTGATTTTAAGTACAAATTCCCTTTAATCCTGCAAGAGAGAGTGTGATCAAGCAATAACAATAATAATATCAAGCAACATAATAATATTATTGATAATATTAACTCCATAAATCATCATCATCAAAATAATCTCATCAAAGTATAATAATATTAGCAAGATCCTAGGCATGATACTAACAAGATTAATAACAAATCCTAGCATGTCATTAAATAATAAAAATCAAAGCTTTATCTTAAACATGATACTAGAAAGCAACAAAGACATCCTAACATGATACTAGGAAACAATAAAGACATCCTAACATAATACCAGGAATTATAAAATATTCTAAACATGATTTATATGTCAAAAGAATAATCAAGTAATTATTACTTACTTTGATGCCTCGTACCTCTTCTATGAAAACAAGACACACGTTAGTAAATTCAAGGAAAATATTAAACAATAAATCTAATCAAAGAATTGAAACAAGGATTTGAGACCAAACCCTCATAACTATCAACCTATCACGTCAAGGTCTAAGGCAACTTCGAGTTTGGTTAGTTGTGTCAAAGTCTCGTGAAAGACGTATGATGTGTTTTTATGAAAAGGTGTAGAAAAGGCTTAGAAAATTAAGAGAGGGAGAAAGAATAAGCTTTAGCTTAAAGATAGAGAGAAGAGATGAAGATTGTGGGCAAATTGAAAACGGGGAAAATCATCCCTATTTATAGAGAAAAAAGACCGAAAAAGATTAGAAAAGAGTCAAAATTTCAATTAGAATAAAACTCCTCTTATTGCATGGCAATAGATTTATTGCGTCCCAATAGAAGTATCGCGGCGCGATAAAAACAGTTTTTTTTTAGAATCTTGTTTTTATCATAACTTTTGATCCAAAAGTCAAAATAAGGCAAATAATATGTCGTTAGAAAGATCTTGAAGTCTACTTTACAACCCAGTTAGAATCAGATTAAAATATTTTTTAGAATAAAATATATGACCGAAATAATGGAAGGGTGTCAGTTTTGAATAAAGTTTCGTATTTTTTTTATATCTTTCTCGTTATAGCTCAGAATTAATATTATAATATATCATTGGAAAGATAATTTCAAGGGCTATCCAACCATCTAAGATTTGGATAATTATGTAGCACAAAAATCATATCTGATCATCTTTGAACATCTTTTAATTCGAATAGAATTAGGACTTTCAAAAAGAGGAGTTTTATTCAATTTCAAACTCTTTAATCTTTATCTTTGAAAAAAGATAATTAAGATATTTTAGAAACTTATAGAAGCTTCTAATTAATACTAATTATTTTATAAATATAATTAATATTAATGGACGCTCCACATGACCATTGGGCTCGCATATAAAGCTCGATTTAGGCCCAGTTTAATATTTTGGTCATAAATTCCTCGTTAAAACTCGAAATTGGGCTTATAATATATCGTTGAAAAAGTCTTTTCAATCCCCATCCAACTACACAATTATTGGACCCAGGTTATAGACCATACTAAACTGGATTGGACGTTTTCATAAATAGGACACGAAATGAATGGTTTTGGTTAAAAACATTTTAGAAAAAAGGGAAATTCACGAGACTTTTCAACATTTCACCTTACTGGATAATAAATGACGTGAAAAGTACTCATCACTGGGCTTTGTTTTTTGGGAGACACAATCAGGTGTCTACAACTCCAAACTAATATTAGGCTAAATTGGTTGAATGTTAATGCAACACATAATTCTAAAATATTGCGATCACTTGATTAAACAACAACATTAAAAAAGAACCAAAACCAATCGTCCTAATTATCTTAATAGGCGTTATATTTAATTACATATTCCCTTTAACATGCAATATGGTGATCACTACAATATAACAAAATCAACATCAACATTAAAAGCAATTTAACAATAATAATAACGATTTGCATCATAACAAACATAATAAAAATCGTTAGAAATATAACAAGAACAAAAGAAACATGATTCCTTACTTTGATTGTATTTGTTTGCAACTATAAAACAACAAACGCACGCTTTGGTAGCTTTAAGGAAAATAATAAATAATAATGGAAATTAAATTAAATTAAACTAGAGTTGATTTGGGGCCAAATCCTCAAACAGTTCTGCCTTTCACGCTTTGGTTTAAGTTTAGAACTTCGGGTAAAGTACGGACTTCGGGGACTGCTTAGGGGATGTATTGTGGAAGAATAAGGAAGGCTACTGTTTAGGCTCAATACAAGAAAAACCATTTTGGACGAGGGATGAGTTTAGTAAAGGCAACAAATCTTCATTTCGTTGCACATTGTGAATCTTTTGTATTGTTGCCCTAAATTAAATTATGGGCTACGATCTTCAATACTCGTCGCCCAACATTTCCTTTGGTCTTTGTTTCCCAAAACAATAATTAGGCCACGATAGTTGATATAACGTCATCCTTAGTTTACATAATGGGAAACATAATTTTGGAACTTGTTGCCCGAACATCCAGACCAAGAGGTGGAAAATTTTTAGATTCCATAGTTTTTGCCGCTTAACTTTGAATTCTAATAAGGCATAACCCTAGGAAATGCAATTTGCAGTTTATTTTTACCGCCCCCTCACTATTATCTCCCCCCCCCCCCCCCACCCCCCACCCCCCCCCCCCCCCCTCTCTCTATCTCTCCCTAATACTCTCTCTTTAATCTTGAATTTTCAATGTCTATCGACCATTGAAGGTTTTTCAATTCGAAGAACTGTACGTAGCTTCTCCAAGCCTTTTTTCTACCAATTTATTCTCTTTATTTGTCTTTGTTGAGGAAATAATTGTAATTTGATAATTTTATTTTTTAGGCAATAATATTGATTTTGTTGAATTTATTTTTCTTAGTCGTAGTAAATAACAACTGAAAATTTGTGCGATTAGAGTGTATGAATATTTGGTCATCTATTGTATTTTTTTTTAGGAAAAATTGTCAAAAATAAAATGACCTTTCACGGGTCTTCCGTAAATAAAACAACTTTGATTATTCCAAAATAAAACGACCTTTGATATAAATCTGCTCAAAATAGAACAAAAAATTGGTAACCTGTTTAATAGGTTACACCAGACACGTGTTGCTTTGTGATTGGTTAGGATCTTTTGTTTTAATTTTAACTTTTTCATTTTTTAAAAGGAAAATTTGACTTTTGCTACTACCAAAATACCATTATTTTTTACTTTTACTACCCATCTTAATTTTTATTTCATTTTACTACCACCCAAAACCAAAATATATAAGTTTTGCTACTAGTTAATAGATTCTGTTACTATTTCTGTTTTATGGGGCCCACTTAGGGCCTGTTCACATTTACTTAATTTCAGTTCAGTTCAGTTCAGCTCCAATCAGTTCAGTTCAGTTCAGTTCAGTTCCAATCAGTTCAGTTCAGTTCAGTTCTTAATTTTTCTCTCACATAAAATATTCATTTCAGCTCAATTCAGTTCAGTTCAGTTCAGTTCCAATCAGTTCAGTTCAGTTCAGCTCAGCTCAATTCAGTAAATATGAACAGGCCCAACATCCTCACATTTTCTTCTTCTCTCTCCCCGCACTTAATCATGAACCCTTACTCCTTCACACAATCCGGCCAACTCCATCAGATCAAACCCCCATCTCTTCTCCGGCAAACCCCACCAATATGGCCATAATCATCTGCATTCCCACCAGCAACTCCATCATATATCATTGGCTTCTTCCACTATGAATTTCACAAATTATTTTCTTTCTCCTTCATATTTTCCAATTACATTATCCCTGATTTTGCAAATTTTCAATCGCCCAAGTACCCAAGTTTTATATTTAAAAATCTTCCAATATTTTAAAAGGGGGAAATGATTCAATAGAAAATGTGACAAAATTTGAGGTAAGGAGAAATTGCGGCCTCAAATTGAAATAATTGAGCAAAGGGTAATCGATTTGGGTTGAAATTTGAGCTTGCGGCTTTGGATTATGGGCTAGCAGCGTTGCTCAGTAGTGCGATAGTGTGGTGCGACAGTGGTTGGTTGATTTGGTGCAATTATTGGTGTTGGGCTGTGACCGGTTGTATCTGTTGGTGTACGGTAGTTCGGTGGTGGTTGTTGTCGGTGGCTATGGCTGAACAGGGGTGAAATAGGGCTATTGTGGGATGGCGATTTGAGGTTTAGTTGGTGGTAGAGGAAGATGCGGCTAGCGATGGTGAGAGTGGTGCTGATGTGCGATGACAGAGGTGGTGTGTCGACTGGTTCGAGGTGGTGTGTGGATTGGTGCAAGGTGGAGTAGTTGGTAACTGCTACGTGATGTTGTTGGGGAGCAGGGGAGTTATTGGTGGCTGCTCTATGGATTTGTGTGGGCAGGGGCTATTGTGCGATGATAGCAGGGTGGGGGGTTGCCGGAGAGTTGGTAGAGTTGCTTGAGAATGGGTGGGGCCGGGTTTGGGATGGAGCTGCTGTGAGGATATTCTTGGGGAGAGAAGAAGAATATGGAAGGAGGTGGTAAATGGGCCCCAGAAACGGAAAAAGTAACGGAAAAAGGTTAAGGGGTAGTAAAACCTATAATTATCGGGTTTGGATGGTAGTTAAATAAAATAAACATTTAGATAGGCAGTAAAAGTGAAACAAGGGTGTTTTAGTGGTAGCAAAAGTCAAATTCCTTTTTAAAACAAAGATTTTAATTGTCTACCCCCTCCCGTATTGATACCCTTCCCCTCCCTGTTCCAGTTTTGCTACCCCCTCCCCTTTTCCGTTCTGCCCCACCACCACTTCATCCCGCAAACACCAAGAAAGCAGCCACCAATCACCTCTACTCCATCGTTGCTACAGCCATGCCCACATCCCACAGCAGCCTCGCAGCCCCCTTTTCAGCAAAAACACACAATAACACCTTCAATAGGTTATCCAACAATTCGTTGCCCCTTCCGGCAATTTGCCATCTAAATTACCACAAATTGATGCCAAAAACAGAAAATTGTGCCACCCAACAAACAAAATCACCCCCACCGCCTACCCCACCGGAAACCCACCCCAAAACCAAAATCCCACTAATTTAACTCACCTTCAATGGGCTTTAATGAAGGTAGAGGAAAGGGAAGGGGAAGGGGTGTGGGGAGGCGCTTACGAGGAGGGGGTTGGTTTTATGGTTTTTTTTTTTTAAATAAAATCAGTTTTTATTAAAAAAAAATATGATGTAAAAGTTAAAATAAAATAAATATACGTATTATTTTTCCTGTGAATGAATGATAACCTTTATTATAATCTATAATTAATTCCAAGTATATACTATAACTTTCTTTTCAAAAGTCCCCCAAAAGAATTAAAGTGTGGATGGATCAGGTTATGGTCTACAAAATATGGAATAAATTTTTATTGTACAAGAAATATGTGACCTTAAAAAAACAAAAAAAAAAAAAAAGCGTTGCATTAAACCTATTTTTTTTTTATTATTTGCTAATACAATGTTTTGGACAACAAATGTTGATATCTCGTTGCACAAAATAGCATCCAATGGCAACGCCTTCTACTATCGTGGTCCATCTACTAACAAACAATGGCATGGGCCACGAACTATTAGTTTGTCGCCAAAAATATTATGGGCGTCGAGGATAATACATGACAACCTCATGACGAGTTGATTTTCGTTGCACAAAGGTTTGGGCGATGAGTTTATACCCATGAGCTTTGTGATTTCAAGCTTGGTGAAGAAATCGAATGCTATGAAGAAGAAGAGGTACGGGGCAGAAGAACCTGATGTCAAATAAGAGCTGGAAGTAGTTTATGAGTTTTGTGATAGTTTTATGATGATTGATTTTAAGTATGATGTGAATTAATTTTCAGATTTTAAAGTTAATTAAAAAGCCCCAATTTTGAAACCCTAGATTTATAAATAATTGATTATTGAAGGAATATGATTCAGGGTGGTTTAAACCTTTAATTTGAGGGTTTTAAAGTATAATTACAGCAAGTTTTCATGAATTAATATTGCTGGAATTTTTGTTAGTAAGCTAAAAATTAAGTTTCTTGAAGGAATTTTGACTACCCATTAATTGGTATTAAAGTGAGAGGTTTTAAATTAATTTTCAGCTTGTTTTAATTAAATTATGAGTGGTTTAATAAGAGTATATATTGTTGGAAATTTGTGTGGAGTAGATTTTAATGTCATATTATGATTTTGGATTGTAGGAGACTTTGAAGTGATTGACTTCTATTAGTCGTGGCGATTTTAAGATCGTATTCAAGGTACATTCGCGTACTTGGTATTTATTTGGTGATGTAGGATCATGCTAAGCTTTGAATAATTGATTCCAGATAGAATTATGAAAACTTTTGGTTGGAATTTATTATTTGGTTGATGTTGGTGATTGAATTATAAAGCATGGATTATTTGTGATGGATTATTGAATGGAAATAATTATTCTGGCATGTTATATATGAACCACACTTTTATTATTGGCGTGATAGAGAGCATGTTTAATTAAACTAAATGTTTAATTTGGTTTATTAAAAAGGAATTTTATTATGGTTCATATAATTTTTATTGATGTTATAAGTATGAGAAAGGAGCTGAGCTATATAAGTGTCTATGTACACGAGGAATAAATTATATATTGGTGCCTTAGTGCACTTAAGATGTTTCCAACATCGAAGGATAAGAATTGTGGCGCATTATGTGTTTAAGGTGTCTTTGACACCGAGGTAGATTTAAAGGGTTCAACATTAAATATTATGTGATCACTAATTATTCAAGAATTAAATTGGAATGTTTAATTATTTGGATAATTATGATGTTTGGTTGTGTTATGGTTCGAGAGTCATCACCAAGTTTAATAATATATAAATAACGTAAAGTGAAAGGGATTACGCACCAAAAATCTTGGAACGTATATACCTTGAGTATGAACATACGGGGGGAGTTATGCGACTTTATATTTAACCATAACTTCTACTGGGAGTACAGAACGCTGTATTTTCCTTTTATTATTATGCGTAAGAATTCCTTCACTTACGAGTGGTTCTTTTATATTGGCATGGTTAGCTCCCGTGTTAGTACCCCTTTATTGGGGCAGGTTCGGGGGAAACTCGTTCGATGCGTAATCAATACTAAATAAATTATTTAGTTACTTAGTTGAGAAGTCTTGTTGTATGTTGTGTGCTTGTAAACAGGTGCAACGAGATAAGTAGTGTGTTGATAGGTGAAAGCATGTTAGTGTGTTTAATTACGCTTATGTACTCAGCTTTGCTGATTGTGTGTTTGTTGGCCTTGTCTTTACCTTGGCCCTATGATGACCCATTTTTAATGGAGAGTAGTGGAAACAAGTAGAGAGAAACTTTTCAGGTGATGAAACATATTCATGATGGGCATGAGTGAAGAGCTAATCATGCTAGTTTCCATAAGTTTATGATATGTTTATTGCTTTCATTATTTTATTATATTATGTTTGTGAGACTAACGCAAAGGTTTTGAATTGGTTCGGTTTTGTCAAAGGTCTACAATGGTTCCAAGTTCTAGGTTGACTTTGTTTTACTTTGGTTTGACATTACTTTCGTTGGTTGACTTTTTAAGTTGAATTATTTTGAAGATTTTTAAAAGTAGTCTTCCGTTGTGTGTCTTTGATAGTTGCCTTAGCCGTTTTCACAGTGGCGGTAATGTCTTAGATTTTCCTATTTTAAATTTTAAATAGAGCAAAACAGGTATTTTAAAAGAAATGAATTTCTAGGGTGTTATAAAGGAGGAGAGAGAAAACGCTAGAGAATTGTTTTTGAAATTATGTTTTTTTTTTGGGATAAATTGTAGTCATTGGATGCAATTGATCCAACGGTTGTAATATGTTCTCACATATAATAGGGTTTTCATATAAGGTATGCGGTCTCATATGATCCCATATAACCAAGATGAATAATAGGAAATAAGAACTAATCTCAGCCATTGATCGCACTCCATCTAATAGCTCACATTGCATCCGCTCTCATTAATGGTATTCTCGTAATTTCGCTATTTTCAAAAAAATTTCCAGTTTTTTTAACTTTTAAGGCAATTTCATTTACTTTATCACTGATTTCATTTACTTTTACTAAATTTTCATTTACTTTTGAGAAATGAAACTTGAAACTACTTTATAAAGTTAAAATATTACAAAAATGTCATTAATGACACAGGAAGCATGTGAGCCGTCCGATTAACATGAAGGGCCTAGATTAGTTCCTATTTCTTATTTTAGCCTTGGTTCTCATTATAACTTGGTTATATATATATATATATATATATATATATATATATATATATATATATATATATATATATATATATATATATAGGGAGAGGCTCGTGTGAGAACACCTCTCTTATGTGAGAAAACTTTATATGTGAGAACACATCTATGTTCTAATATGTTAAGGTAGATGTTCTAAAAATAAGTTAAACCCATCATTTTCAACCCCAACATTCTCTCTCCTCTCCTCACCAACACTATCCAATCTCTAGTTCCTCTATCACCACCACCTCTTGTTCCATAGCCATTATGCCATCACCTCCACCACCATCACTCTTTCTCTTCTCCCCGACATCATGGCCAACACTCTCTCTCCTCTCCACGACGACCACTATCACCACATGCTCTAGAATTTCATGTGTTTTGTATCAACTTTTGAACAATTGTAGTCAAGAATTCAAGTTGTGAAGCTTAATCAAAGGTAAACCAAGTTTAATTGACAGTTTAATATGTGAAATCAAAATTTTTTCATCCAAATCAATCAAATTGGACAAATGATAGAGTTTGAAATTTCAAGGAATTTTAATTGAATATAAGAAACTAAACAACAATTCATATGTTTTTGTTACCTTGGAAATCAAGAATAAACTAATTTCGAATCAATTCGTTGTAAAAAATCGAATTTCAATTTGTGTTCTATGATAACGAATTATGTTCTAAAAAATTTAAGTATGTTCTAAAAACTGTTACATATGTTCTAAAATATGTTGCATCTGTTCTAAAAAATATTGCATATATGTTCAGATTTGTTTTTGAGTTCAAGGTCTTAAAATTTGAGTATCATGTTCCAATTAAAACTATATTTTGAAAAGCTAAGTTTATTCTTCTAAGAACTATTACATATGTTAAGAATCATTGAGTCTAGGTTCTAAATTTCTAGGCATTTTGTTCTAAACGCTATGCTACAGAAAGTTAAGTATAATGTTCTAAATTTTTACTCATATGTTCTAATTCTTAAATGGGATGTTCTAAATTATTACTCACATAGATGTTCTAAATTTTTACTCGTATGTTCTAAATTTTTACTCACATGTTCTAAATTTAAAATCAGTTCTCATATAAGTATGAATTCTCACATATGGGCCTATTCTCACCGGATCCCTCCCCTATATATATATATATATATATATATATATATATATATATGAAGGCTCATGTAAGAACCCTCCTCTATATAAGAACCCAATCTTATATAAGAACCAATCTCAGCCCTTTATTAGTTTTGATCTAACCATTTAAAATGATTCTTTAGTAATGGAATTTCTGTAATTTTGAGGAGTTCATATTTAGAACATAGAAAAAAATTTAGAACATAGAAAAAAAAAATTAGAAGATAGCAAAAATTTAGAACATAAGCCAACAAAAATTTAGAACATAAGTTGAAAAAATAATTTATAGCACAAGAAAAAATTTATAACATAAGCTGAAAAAATAATTTAGAACATAAGAACAAATTTAGAACATAAGCTAAAAAAAAAATTTAGAACATAGGAAAAACCTTAGAACATAAGTAGAAAAAAGTTTAGAACATAAGACAAACTTCAGAACATAAGTAGAAAAAAATTTAGAACATAGGAAAAAGTTTAAAACATAAGTTGTTCTTACAGAAGAAAGAGTTCTTATGTACGGAGGGGTTCTTAATTAGTGTATAATTGCTATTTTCCTAACTAATTATTTTATACAAAATATATTATTTATACATTCATTTTTAATTCGAAAATATGAGCATAGATATGCTCAATATTTTCGGCCACCATATGCTAATTTTAGGTTAATTATTTTGTTAGTTTTGTATTTTAATTATATTCCTTAAATTCCTTATTTCTTTAATTCCTATTTTCCATCTCACAAAGATTTGATCATCTTATTTCCCTACCTTATCTTATCGTTGATTATTCCCCAAATAAGCCCCTTTTACCATATTAATTTTCATGACAACACTTTTTCCTTAAATTAATTATTCTTAGTCACCTTAATATTTAACTTTTCATAATTCTTTAACTCTCTTCTCTAAGTAATTTTCTTAACATCGCGTTTTTTGTGTGGCCAACTGAACGGTGCAGCAAGGTGCCACGTCAATAACTCCTCTAATAACCCCTTAAGTAATCTCTCAAGTAACCCCACTTAAGTAACCCCTCAAGTAACCCCTAAAGTAACCCCTCTAGTAACCCTTCAAGTAACCTCTTAAGTAACCCCACTTAAGTAACCCCTCCAGTAACCCCTCAAGTAACCCCACTTAAGTAACCTTCCAAGTAACCCCTCAGTAACCCCTTCAAGTAACCCCACTTAAGTAATCCTTCAAGTAACCCCACTTAAGTAACCCCTGACCTACCCATCTAGTAACCCCTTAAGTAACCCCCGACCTAGTAACCCTTGACCCACCACCACCCCCAATATGCCACTAACCCCACCCCCAGTACGCCATGCCACCACCACCATACACCGAACCCACAAACAAACATAGATCCAACCGAACCTACAACCAAATCATAAAAAAAAAAAAATAAATAAATAAATAGAACAAATACCTTTAAAATTAACAATGGCTTTGAATTTCACTTCAAATATGGCTAAAAAGGCCAAATTCGACCATGAAAACTCTAGATCTAGAGTTTTTATGGCTGAATTTTGCCTTTTTAAGTTGTTTTCTGGCGACAATAACGAGGAGCTCCGACCTTGAAAACTCAAACTCGACTTCTCATCAACGATTATCTTTTCATAAAAAAAATCAAATTCTAGAGAAAAAGAAAAGAGGAGAGAGAGAAGAGAGAGAAAGAAGTAACCCTAACTTAGAAGAAGAAAAGAGGAGAGAGAAAGAGGAGGGAGAGGAGAGAAAAAAATGATTTTTTTTAATATTGTGGGTGGCCGCACGATGTGGCCAGCACATATGAAACTTTGTGTTTTCTTAATTCTTTTTACCATAATTCTTCTTACATCCTCCTACCATAATTCTTTCATTTATAAGCCTATAAATACCCTCTCATACCTCTCATATTCTTCACACCAAAACCCAATTCTCTTCTTCTCTCTTATTCTTTTTTTTTTAACCTTTTCATACTTTTCTTTCTGCTATTTTCATACATAATCAGACCGTACACATTTGAAGCCGATTTTCGGGCACTTCTGGTCAGTTTTTGGGGTTTTGATGTTTCACGAAAGATTGTTCCTCTCAAAAAAATCCTTGAGGTTAGGCTCAAAAATCACCCAATTCATAGTTGTGTTGAAGAAGTTATGGCCTCTGCAAGTTTTGTCTATTCTTTCCAACGCAAATTCAATTCTCTTTAATCCTGTTCCTTTATTTTCTTCATGATGTATTCGTGATTGAACTTTGAAAGTGCGAAGTGTTGATTGATATTCGAAATCAAGATATGTTTAGGTTGCTAGATACTTTTTGAAAGTGATTGTTTGAATAGCATGTTTTATATGATTTTATTGATGATTGAATTAATTGATTTGAATTATGATTTATGAAATAAAGTATGTTTGGAGGTATTATTTTAATAAATGTATTTTGAAGGATTGATTTTCATATCATGTTTTGAATGCTTCGAATTAAAGAAATTGATTTGAAAAGTTTGATGAATTAATAAAAGGTTTTTCAAAAGAAGAGTTATTGATTTTGAAAAGTTATTTATATGAGATTTTCTTCTCAAGTATTTATTAAAAGGTTGATTTTGAAAGCATGTTGAATTAAATAAAAAGGAGTTTTTCCGTCAAAAAAAAATAAATAAAAAGGAGTTTTGAGTTAATTTATTATAAAGGTTGATTTTATTCAAAGAGGAACTTTATGAGGATTTCACCACTACATTTTTTACCAAATACAATGGCCTATTATAGGCTAATACAACGGTATTTTAATTTCCGTTGCAATAGAGTAGGATAATGCCACGGATTTAACACTAATACTCTTAGAGGTAGAGATAATACAATGGCTCTAAAGAACTGTTGCAATAGCCTAGCTATTTCAACAAAAAAAGGGAGCTGATGCAACGGTATGTGATAATTGTATAATGAAAAATTTAGAAGCGCGCGGAAAATTTCAGGACTTCCCTCTATTTTTTTGCCCATATATTTTGAATCCTTACACGTGTTACTATCCTAAGGCCTAAAATAAAGAAAAATGGAAAAGTAAAAGAATTATGTACTATTATTTTCTCACATTTCTGAGCACCCATTTTCTCACATTCTCACGTTTTCCCCAATTCTCCATTTTTGAGGCCATAATTACTACTAAATTCTGAGAGGAAAATTACTAAAAAAAATGACTCGAAAATTCTAAGAGGAAAATAAGCAAATAAATCTGAGGAAGTAGACTAAGGTGGCACTCAGGCGGTGGTGGCTGATAGCGGCACTCAGACGGTGGTGGCTGATAGCAGCACTCAGGCGGTCCCATTTTCATCTTACACGTCCCTTCCTTGAGCTGATTGGTCGAATTTCTGTTTAAGGTATACAATGAATTTTCGTTTTTGAGGTTACTTAATTGAAATTTTGTTGTTGCATTTTGTGGTGATTAAATTTGATGTTTTTGCTTTAGTGTTTGGGAATTTGTATTTGATGCCATGGAAGATGAAGATTTTGCTTTTGTGTGTTGGAAACGGCTAATCGGTTTCTTTTAGAAATATTGGTTTTTTTATTTTATTATTTTTGAAACTTAGCAGTACTGAAAATTGGATTTGAGTAGTGTAATGGGTTTTTTTGGGGGAATTTCATATAAATGGATAAGAAGATATCTAATTACTTAATTCATAGCTTCTACAATGACATGCAACTTGTCAGCAATTATAAACGAAGATACAATCAGAAACCTGAGTTTTTCCACCACAAAACAGTACAATCAACACCCACAAAAAACTGAGAACCCCCTTCCCATTTGTATTCAACAATTAAACCATAAATCTTAAAATAAAATTGTATAAAATTGAAAATTAATGCTAACTTACAAGTTCCCAAGTGGGAAATGCAGCTTTAAGAGTATCAATTATGCATATTGATACTCTTATTGTTTGTCATGTTTTTGGTTCTTGTTCATTGGTGATTGAGGTCCTGTTCATGCCGTAGCATGTTTGCTCTTTGTTTAGAGATTGTCTAGTGTTTTTTGTTTTGTTTATTTATCTTACTTTATGGTTTGGTTTCTTAGTTTGCTCTAGACTGCCAATTAATAACAGGAATAAATCTGACATTGATGTTTGAACTTCATACTATGTATAATTATAATTAAGATAAAGAACTAAAATAGAGTGCTATTGGGACATGACAAATTGGAACTTTTGATGTGTGAAATGAAAAGCCTAGATATAATGCTCCATTGATGTCGGAGAGAAGCGATTCTAGCTAACTAATATTCCGTACTAAGACTCTGTTTGGTTCATTTGACTGAAATGTTATTTTATCTGAATTATCTGTGAACTTATATTATATTGTTTTAGTTTTGAACTTATATTATTTTGTATCAACTTCTTTGTATTTAATTTGTCTGAACCTGAAATCGCGTCTGAAGTATTTATGTCTAACTTATTTGTCTAAACTTATTATGTCTAACTTATTTCTGAAAAAAAGATTATTTTGTCCGAACTTATTATGTCTAAATTATTTGTCTAAACTTATATTTCTTAAATATAATAAATAAGTTGAAACAAACAAACAAACCTGTGGGCTTTTGATCTTCTGCGTTTTATCTTGTGATTTTGCTCGTTTATCCTATTACAGTTATACACATCTCTTTAATAATTGAGGCTCACAGTAATGTAATGTTCATTTTCTATTTGGCCATTCAAAGTTCATTAGTGTTAGAAGAATTTGATAGGCTCCTGGGTTGTTGGGAGTTTTTTCCTTTTGGGATTCAATGTTTGGTGTTATATGCCAACACAATTTGTTATTTTGCTGCTTCTGTCTAGCTTTAGTTTATGCTATTGACCAAATTCTACCGTAGCTACTGTTGAAATATTGTTGTTGTTGATGTATTTTTCTGATTCCCACTTTTGCTTTATTACTTTTTTTTCTGTTTAATGGTTGATGCTTTTGTTGTTTGTTGTTGCTTTTATTATTGTATGTTGCTGTTGTTAATGTTCATGCTTTTGGTTGGTTTTGTCTGCCTTACATTTCCCCCCTTTTTTCACTTATATACACAAGTCCCCAAACTGATTTAGTGGCTGGTTTTGTCTGCACTTGCTGCACAACTCATCAATTGTCGTTACCCTATTCTTTACCCATGACCAGCTACTGTAGAATACTTTGGTTCTTTAATTGCCTTTTTTTATGCTAATTTTTCTTCACTAGCTGACCACAGTTTCTGAATAAGCATAAGCAGCAGTTTCTGTTGTTTCATATGTACCCAACCAAACCCTCATTTTGTTATAAGGTAGTCTAAATTCAGCAACACACTTACCCCAATGCCTCTGCCTTACACCACTGTAAAGCTTCTTCTTCCCTGGATTGTTCATATGTGAACTGAAGCTAGAATTATTACTTTGAAAAAGCTGATCGTTCAGGGAAGATGAAGCATGAATCCCGGTTTTATTCGACCGGTTATCGAGCCAAAATTGTTGCAATAGATCCCTTTGTTTGAGGTAAATAGCGGAACCTAATGGCTTGATCATGGAATTGTTGCTGTTATTTGTAGGATTTGGGTTGGAATTTGGGAAGTATGAAAAGATTGAATCCAAAGTATAGGTGTTGTTAGCACCTACTGTTAGAATAAGTGGTGATACTGAATCTCTTATGTCATCAGTTGGTGTTGTAAATGATGTTGATGATGATTGGTAGTTGTTTTCTTCCATTTCTTGATGATTTTTTTATACCAAGAAAATTAAAACAGAGGATTTTTCTGTAAAAGATTCGGTTTTAAAAAGTTCTGGAAATCAGGGAACTTTAAAAATTCAGTCCCCTTTTTTTCCCAGAATACTACAATTGTTGTGCTTTATGAGCTTCCTTGATTCAGTTATATTATTTAGTTAAATTATTTTTCTATTATTTAGTTATATTATTTTATACTATTTTACGTGTAGGTGCATGGCGAGAAAAATGGAGATGAAGTATAGTGACTAGACGACTAGTCACCTAAAAAATGGTGCAAATATGTTGGCGACTCCTATTCTATTAAGTTCAAGTTTGTGAAGAATTGGAAAATTCGGCTTATATATATGTTGAAATTTGTATTTTGGACGAAATTAATTATATAACTTTAGTTTATTAGTAGGCTGTCTGTTGGGAATATTTCAAGCATCCCACACTTGAGCCCCACTGTGATCATACACTTAAGTATGGTGGCGTCCAAAGGGAAGGAAGCTAGAGCAAAAGATACAATCATGTGCGCTTTCTGACTAACATACAATCAATATATTAATCCTAAACCTGTTTAATCTATATTGGTTGAATATTAATGCACAAACAAAACTATTATTGGTGATCACTTGAATTATAATCATATTATCCTAAACAAGATTATTAATTATCTTATTAAGCGTGATTACAAGTACAAATTCCCTTTAAACTTGCAAAAGAGGGCGTGATCAAGCAATAACAAAAACAATATCAAGCAACACAATAACAATGATATAAATCATCACTAAAATCTCAATAAAGCATAATAAAAATAGCAAGATCCTAGGCATGATACTAACATGACTAATAACAAATCCTAGCATGTCACTAAGCATTAAAGATCAAATCTTTATCCCTAACATGATATAAGAAATAGGAAGCAACCTAAACATGATACTAGAAAGCAATAGAGACATCCTAGCATGATACTAGGAATTAAAATAATCTAAGCATGATTTCTAAAGAAATAGAGCAATTAAACAACTTACTTTGTTGCCTCGTATCTTCTATCTAGACAATACACACGTTAGTAACTTCAAGGAAAATATTAAATCAAACAATTAATTCAAATAATTGAAATATGGATTATTGGGACCAAACCCTCAGATATTATCAACCTTTCACGTCTAGGGCGAAGGCAACTTCCAGCTTGGCTAGGTGTGTCTAAGTCTCGTGAATGAGGAATATTGTATTTTATGAAAAGGAAGGCTTAGAAAGAGAAATAATAAGCTTCTAGCTTGAGAGAGAGAAAGAATAGAGTTAGATGATTGTTAGTGATTGTTGGTGATTGTGTATAAAAACGGGGAAATACGACCCTATTGATAGAGAAAATAGCCCGGAAACGATCAAAAAAATACCGAATCCCATTAGGAGTAAAACTGCCTCTGTCGGAGAAAGACAGAGTCCAGCGCGATACGTCAGACGTTGTCGCGGCGCGACAGGCTTTTTATTCAGCGCCAACTTTGTCGTTACGCGCTGATTCACACGTTTTTCTAAAAACCTGTACAGAATCCTTAATCTAATTAAATTTGATTAATAACGTCCGTACTTATCTTTAAAATTCAGATTTAATCTCTTTAAACACACTTGTTTTAATCCAACTAGAATTCTTTATCTTCATAAAAGATATAATTATTATTCCTAATCCTATTAGAACTCAAAACAACCTTCTAGATTATTCTAGAAGAATAAAATCAATCCTAATAACTTTAGAAATATTAATTAATGGGCCCTCCACTAGATCATTGGGCCACAAAACCATTTTAGGCCTAATTTAGTATTTTAGCCATAACCTCTTTATTATTCATCGGAATTGGGCTTATAATATATTTTGGAAAGCTCTTTTCGAGCCCAATCCAACAACACTATTATTGGACCTTTATCATGGACCAAATTAAATTGGATTGGACATTTTCATAAATAGAGTACATTTTCAAAAACAGAAAGAAGAGTTATTTTTATTAAAACAACCGCATCACAAGACTTTTCACACTTCACCTCGTTCGATAATCAAATGACGTGAAAGGTACTCATCACTGAGTTTGGTTTTGGGGAGACACAATTAGGTGTCTACAATGTCATACCAAAAACAAGCAAGTAATATTTTGTAATGTATGTATTTAGCATTATAATTATTATATTTAAATTTAATGATTTTTTTGTTTCTGTTGTTAGTATATTTAGATTTGTAGTGACTAATTAGTTATTTACAACTAATATAACTAACTCATATAATATTATTTTACCGTTCCATTCCAAAAATAAAATAAAAAAAAACTAATAATAATAATACCGTTGCAGTACATACATACTCCTTATATCGTTGTATTAGCTTCATCCGTTGCATTAGGTACCAATTTCATCATAATTATTAGTCAGTAATCTATTGCCACGGATAATTTATGTCGTTGTATCATTGAGCTAGCGCAACAGATCATAGATACCGTGGCATTAGGTGTCATATACCGTTGCATTAGACCTACTGCAACGCCAGTAGATGCCACAGTACATGGCTGTTGCAATATGCCTAACGCCACGGATTTTGACGCCTAATGCAATGGAATTGGGGGTTGCAATAGGTAAAAAAATGTAATAGTGTTTATTGAATTATATAATAAAAAAGCTTTACAAGCATAATTATATTATTAATCCCACTATGCGGATTCATTGAACACTATGGACTTCGTATGACCTAGTCTTTCTTCAAAAATAGCCTTGAAATAGTAGGAGTCTAGCTTGGGGTTTGTGTACACTTAGAGAGGAAATTGAGTTTTTGAAAATAATTGATTTTATTAATCATAATTATTGAGTTATTGGAATTGTTTGGAGAATATTGAGAAGATTATTTTGACTTTTACCACCTGCAAAAAACGAAAAATTTGCTTTTACCACCTCCATAAAAAAAAGTTTTATTTTACCACCACATAAAAAAATAAAAGTTGGCTTTTACCACCAATCACCGCCAACTAACGGATTCCGTCCATAAATCCGTTAGTGGGGCCTACCATATCCACGTGTCACCATTTTATTGGGTTTTTTTTTTAAAAAAAATTTTACCCAATAATATGGTGACACGTGGACATGGTAGGCCCCACTAACGGATTTATGGACGGAATCCGTTAGTTGGCGATGATTGGTGGTAAAAGCCAATTTTCATTTTTTTTTATATGGTGATAAAATAAAACTTTTTTTATGGAGGTGGTAAAAGCAATTAAGTGGTTTTTTGGAGGTGGTGAATATCAAAATTTCCTATTGAGAATTGGTTTTGAATCATGAGTTTAGAATTTATTGGATTAATTATTGGAATTGGTTTTAAAAGCATGTTTGCAAATAAATTAAGTTTACATTATCTTGCACTTATCGTACTTAGCATATTTTGCTAATCCATATTTCCTATTTGTTTTGGTTCACCCTATTTACCGTAATGGTAAGCAGCGTTGACTATTTTCAGGTGGAGTCATGAATGGGCAAATGTGAGTCTCGGGATTTACTTCACCTAGTTTAGGAATGTTGGTTTTGTCTTTATTTTGAGTACTCATAACAATGTTACTATTTTAATTAGCATTAATAAAATAAAGTTGAGTTTTCCGCTGCAAGTTTTGTTATTGAGTTAAGTATTTTGAGTAGCGTTGCATAATCACGCGGCAGTAACACTCCTAAGCCTGTCTCTATGGTATAATTATACGTATTATACTAGTATTTCCGTAGAGGGAGATTTGGGGGTGTTACAAGTGAAATCTATCCACTTTATTTCATAAAAATCTCCTACAACATTTTTCGAGCTCGTTAAGAATAGAACTAAGAAAAAGAGAAGTTTGCATAGCATAAAGAGGGTAGAAATTCAACGTCACTTTAATAATGGTGCTTCTTCCGGCCATATGAAGGAGCTTAGCTTGCAACTTTTAATTCTATATATCTTAGGTTTTAGAAAGGAGATCCTTACATTCAGACTTAACTTATTAAGATTGATATTCACTCCTACATACCTACTAAAGGAGGGTGTACACTTATTTTGGAAAGTCTTAAGGTTGGAGATATTTAAAGGCATGCACATCTTAGAAAGACACGATTTTTGACTTGGTTGGAGTTATAAAGAAGCCAACTTGAGAACCAAAATCTTGAAATTTTTTTTGGTGAATTCAACACTACGTTTCCAAGAGACACATTACTAAAGAATATACATCACCGACATAAGATAGATGGGAAGTATCGATGTCTGTGTCTAACTTGATAGGTTTAAAAATCATTTCATGATATTGATAAGGAAGGGGAAGTGATACAACTCATTATAAGTCTAATAAAAGTTTCTGAAAAGGTCATATCCAAGAGAGTTCCTTAATGAAACCCCACTCCAAATCGTCATAAGCCTTTGCAATATCAATGAAAGAGCATAACACTTTTCTTGCTAGATTATATTTTTTGAACACATGAGAAATTTCTTTAACGATTGAAAAATCAATGCATGGTTCCTACACCAAAGTGTACCATGCTTGGTACACCTACAAAGAACATAAGGCAAAATACAAAGAACGCATTATTTGTAGAGGGAATTTTTCAAATATAATAAAGATAACTATTGAATATTTTTTTATCCCAAAATTAATGAGTAGATTTCAAAAATATTTACTTTCATCTCAATCATTTCCTTTCTTTCCCAAAAAAAAAAAAAAAAAAAAAAAAAAAAAAAAAGGTTCCTCAAAATGAAATTCAAAATTGTAATTCAAAATTTAAAATTTTATGTTCAAAAATTTATTGTCATGTTTATTATTACTTGTGATGTTCTTTATATGATTTAATATTGCTCTTTATCTGAAAACATGATGTACTTTATATTTGTTTGTAATGTATAATTACTTGTTAACGTTATGTTAGTTCATAAGTTTATTTTGATATATATTATAATGATATTTATTACGGAGGATATATTTGTATTAAACTATTTTATATGTTAATGTTCTTTATAGTCACATGATCATTGCTTACAGTGAAATGTTCCTTGAATTTTGTATATATCTATATCATGTTCAACTTTCATGATGTACTTTTTTCATCACATAACGTTTATTATTTATTGTGAAATGTTCTTTGAATTTTGTCTTTGAATCAAGAATGGTAAATATACATAATATAATCATGTTCTTCATTAATATTACAAATGTTCTTTGTCACTAGAGGAGGTCCCAAAATAATATCGTTATCAACCTTCATGATCTTGATTTCACAAAAAAAAAAAAAAAAAAAAAAAGAACAATTAGATGATAATAAATATACAAAATAATACATAATTAATATATGACATTAAAAATAAGGAAAATGATAAACATAACCCTAAGGGCTATGAATAAGAAGCTAAAAAAAGAAATATTGAGGATAAAGTAACATTAATTACACTGATTTGCGCGTGATTTTGTCATAAATTCCCAACTTAATTCCATTTTAGGAAGTATATTAAATGCTTATATATAGCACTAAGGGCTACATATATCATTACCCTAAAAATAAATATCATAAAAATTAAAATTTCATCTAAATTATACGAATATAAGGGTCAAGTTCAAATAACATAAGAGATAAATTCCTTCCAAAAAAAAAAAAAAAACATAAGAGATAAATTCAAATAACGTAGGCCTTAAAGCACATAAAAGTTTAACATTATGAAAGTGAGCATAATATGAAATTATTGAGCATTATGAAAATCAGCAATGGAAGCATATATCGTACTTATCCCAATATAAAATGTACATAATATTATAATAGAAAGATCATAAAATCATATACAATGTACATGATGTGTTATAAAAAGTACATGACCTGTTATAAAAAGTACATGACCTATTGGAAATATTGTGCAATTAATATAATATAATTTTTTACTTATAACATTAATTTCATAATCTAAATAATTACAAATGTAACCAAACAAAATTATAAATCAAATCATATTGACATTCATTTCAGTGACAAATTAAAATTATTAATAATTTTACAATGAATTTTGAATCACATTGTCAAAGAACATAAAACAATGCAATAAAGAACATCATCTTCGTCCTCTAAGGGCCTGTTCATATTTACTGAACTGAACTGAACTGAACTGAACTGATTGGAACTGAACTGAACTGAACTGAACTGAATTGAGCTGAAATGAATATTTTATGTGAGAGGGAAATTAAGAGCTGAACTGAACTGAACTGAACTGATTGGAACTGAACTGAACTGATTGGAACTCAACTGAACTGAACTGAACTGAAATTAAGTAAATGTGAACAGGCCCTAACTTGAATGTCATAATTAAAAAAAAAAATACAGAAATCCAAAACAATTATTGATCATCATATATTTCATATCAATATTGTTTTTAAATGATGTAAACAACATTAATTTAAATTAAATATGTAAATATAACATAAATTACCTTCTTCTTTAGATTCAAATTCAACAAATTCACCATCACTATCAAAATAATCTTCATTGTGATCATCCTAAGCAAATCGTCGATCGGAATCATGACAAAATTCATCTTGTTCCACCATTTTTGTTTTTAACCTTCAACTTCTCTCTCTAAAATTTGAATTTCTCTCTCTAAAAATTATTCTCTCAGTTTGAAAACTCAATAATGAATAAATGTGGAACATATCTAATTTAGAAAGTAATAACTATGGAATGAATAACAGAATTCCTATAATTAAGCAAGCAAAATCTTCTTTTTTTTAAAAAAAAATAAAATGTACAACTAATGATGTACATTTACAGCATGGTGTACTTTAAAATTTTCATTGAAAAATTATCCTTAATCGATTCTCCCATGAATGAAGCTCGTTGAATTAAATTGATAGGGTCATTAAAAAGAGGCATGTTTCTATTAACAATGAACTTAGTAACAATTTTGTAAATGGAATTGCAAAGAACAATGAGTCTAAACTCACTCGTAGCAAAGGAAAATCAGTTTTTGGAATGAGGGCTATATTATAAGAGTCGTTGTCGTTGATACCCAAGTCTATTCAACCATTGGAGAAGCAACTGTAGACACCATGCTCCAAAATTTTGATAAATAGAAAATAGGCTGAACACTATCCAAACTCGAACTCTTCATAAGAGCCATCATATCCAAAGCTTGTTTCACCTCTAAAATCTAGATATGAACTCAAAGTCAGACTCTAAAATAGTACTATTAGAAATAAAGGAAATTCTTCTAGTTTGAAACTTTGAAAGGAATGTGTAGAGATAACAATTTTCTTAAAGAAGGCAACACATATGCTACCATGACATTTTGATCAGAGGTCCAAATACCAAGATCATCTTTCAGGAAAAAGAATCTTTTGCTAGAAAAAAAAAGCCTAAAATATATAAGGCCGAGCAAAGTTATAAGAAAAATCGAAAAAATCGAACCGATCCGAAAATTATAGTACAAGATCCAATAACCACAGCGGTTCAGGTACTAGATTCGATATTTGATATTGGGTATCATTTTAAAAGTAACAGTTACCCGATTCGATTCGATAATCAAATTTTTTCTTTTTTCTACTAAATAAATGTATTTATCCAAAATTTAAACTCTTGTTTTATTCCATAAGCACTTAATAATTAAATTGTAGTAATATTATTAGTCATTTGGTCAAAATCATGTGGCATTGTTCTTTGTTTATATTGAATGATATCATTATAACTAAATTATAAAGTCTAAATATTCATTGATATCATATCGGTATCTAATAACTGATCTGAAAATCCGAGTACCTAAAGTTTGGGTACCCAAACTAATGGTTTGGTTCATGAATAACCTTTTTTATCGGTTACCTAAACAATAGTGATAACGGTTTGGGTATCCGACCAATGTCCATCCCTACTCTTGTCTCTAATTGGTCCAAACCATTGCCCATCCCTATTCATGAACTAAACTGAACCAAACTAATCGGTTTGGTTCATGAATAAACTTTTTTTATCGGTTACCTGAACAATAGTGATAACGATTCGGGTATCCGACCAATGTCCATCCCTACTCTTGTCTCTAATTGGTCCATCAATCATCAATTACATACTACTAAAAGCGAATCTAAGAGAACACTTGTCAATGTGTTATTAAAAAAATTCCCGCCAAAATTACTTTCTAAAAAAAATATTAATATATTAAAAAAAGGATTTCATTTAGATTATGACTTTTATTTTATGTAAAATCTAAAGTAAACTTCCTAAAATATCGACTTGCACATTATAACTATCACATATTTAAGTATTTTATCTCTCATGTTTTTATTGTTTTAATACGAACTGTATTTCATTTTTAATACGAACTGTACTTCATTTTTAATACGAACTGTATTTCATACGATTTAATACTGATCAATTGATTTAGTTTTTTAATATCTAATTATATTTTCATTATAATAAGTCAATATCCGTGCATTGCACGGGGTTTCGAATGGTTGTTACCTAAAAAAAAAAAAAAAAAAATTAAAATAAAATATGCATACTTGTATACCAATTATGCCCTTGGTGGAATTCTGAATGACCTTGTTACTTGTATCATCTTTCTTCTCCTCTCTCTCTTCCTCCGTCTCCCTACTCCGCCGTCCGCCATTGACGTGCATCTCCGGAGCTCCAGCTTCGATCAATCGAAGTTGAGTTTATTCAAATTCTGCAAAATTTGAGAAGATGAGGCCATCTTCTGGACGTATCGACATTGCTGCTAACGCTAAGAAGCTTGATGTCGATAATCGCATTTCACTGCGTATCTACTTCAGGATCGCTGATAATATACTCCGACAGGTTAATCTTCTACTTCAAATCTGAATTTAATTATCTGTATAATTTTATTGATCATAAATTTTCGCTGTTTTCGGGGGTTGGTGGATTGTAGTTGATCAAAATTTCTAAATTTGAGGTTGAACTTTGCGTTGTTTTCAATGTTATAGTAGAATTTTGGGGTAGGTTTAATAATAACTGACTTGTGAAGTAGTGAGTGATTTGTGTAGAAAAAAAATTTGATTGTGGAATGAGTGGAAACAAATTATTTTGTGGAAATTGAACAATTTTCTATTTTCATTAGGGTTTTTTTGTGGGTTTTTTTGTAGGTTTTGATATGAAATTGAGGGAAATTCTCCGAGATTCTATTAATTATCTTTATATTTATTGTAGCATTTGCTTATATAATACGTGTGTATAATGGGCTATGCATTGGCGTAACGGAGCACTGTACTGGAATTGATATATTCTTCATCTGGGGAGTTGATTGTGTTCTTAATTATGATATGACCATTAGATTTGTCTTTTGGAGGTAGTGTATATTGATGCCAGTATTGAGGAGATTAATGTGGCATAAGTCAGTTACATTAATGTAATCAGCTATGTGAGTTGGAGTCTAGGCTCTTATACTTGTTCATTTTGGTTTGGATGATCGAAGAAGGAAATCATACAGAAGAAAAAGTTGTGTTAGAGCTGCATTTTTATATTGCTTCAGCTATTATTATTTCAACTTATTCATTAATTTTTACTTATTCTTGTTAGAATCAAATAACCATTGATCCGACTCTAATGACTTGTTTTATAGCCAGTTGTTAATTGCGGTAATTGGAATGAATTTAAGTGTAATTTGGCGAGCAGTGTGACAAACTTATGTCTATAGTAATGCAATGTCACCCCAAACTTGTTTTCCTTCATAAGTGTCCCCTATATGGCTATATGGTATGAAAGTATTTGAAGACAAAAAAGGTAGTTTGGATTGAACTGGTATTACCTATATACCATAGGAATGGACACTAATATTCTTACAGATTATATACAATTTCATTTCCATTATTTGTTACCACTTATTGATTTAACCATAGCAATACCTCACATGATAATGTTGTTACCTACATATTGTTGTAAAAATATGGTCTTAGTTTAATCAACCTACGAGATCAAGACAAACCATTCTAACTTGAAAGATTCAAACCACTAAGCCAGATGTTAATAAATTTAGACCAAATCTCCATATTTCTGATTAGGAGAACGAAGCCTTGGTAGTGATTTGTAACTTAAAAGTTATTAGGAAGGAAATATATATAAATTAGGTTTGGCTGTTGAAGCCTTCATACTATTGATAATGATCTGTCTATGTAGTTATTGGTTAAGTGGCCATCGAATAATAATATAAAAAACAATAGAATGTGCTAATTCTAGTCTGCTAAGGAGTTAAGTTATCTACAGTTTCAAGTAATTCCAATTGCTTATTTTGTTTTCCTTTCCTGTTTTGAAGCTTTTGTTTGCTGCTTAATATTGCCTCCGTAACTTTTACAGGCTACTATCTTCCGGAATGAGAAGAATATTATAGACCTGTATGTCATGCTTTTACGATTTTCAAGGTAAAATCCATTTTGCGTATCGTTATTATAGGTTAATTTTATGCACTGGCTTTATAATTGACATATTTTTAGTTATGGGAAATATTATATGTGGATCACATTGTGGAAATACTTGTTACATTGTAGCCATGACCAACTTCAGGTTCTTTTTTTTGTTGGATAGAATAATTTATGTAACTTTTATGGGACAAAAGGAATGTAAAAGAACATGAAAGGTTACATTAGGATCTGTTCACCTTATGTTCAATTACTTCAGGAAAGATAAATGCAGATCAATTAAATTTGGGGAAAATAAGTTCAATTGAGATAAAACAAATATGAAAAGTTCTACTCAAGTAAAATGAGGGCTACTCAAGTTCAATTCATAAAAAATAACTTAGTTCCTTTGTTATTTGATTCTTCCACTATTTACATACTATGGTTTGATAAGGTTAATGCCAGCTGGAAAATGAAATCCTCTTAACGAGCTTAACTTTTGCAAAAACCGGTCTTTTAGTAGGAAAGTGCATGAATTCTTGGAAAAATAGGAAGCGAGCCCATGTTTAGTAAGTTCGTTTCAATTCGTATATCGAAGATATCAACTTTTATACTTATTGGCTAGCGTCAAAGTCAAAATGCTGTAAGAAAGTGTTATAAGTTCAATTTAGGAAGAATAATTTCGTATTAGTAAGATTCTATAAAGTCGTGATAAGTGAAAATCAAGTGAAAAAATCATAGTAGCGTAGTGGGATCACATTGAACTTACTAATTAATCTAGGTGATTAACAAATAGTTTCATATCCACCCTCAATATCTCACAAAGCACTCTTAAATGCGTAGTATCACCCCCCCCCCCCCCCCCCCCCCCCACAAAAACCCCACTCCTTCCCTTTTGTCATCCCTTCCCAAAGTCTGAACCTTCTATAAAATTTAGGGTAATGTTTTCTCAAATATCAAGATATGGCACTATTGACAAAAATCTGAGATTTACCTATTGCTCCCCCCAAATCACATCTGCTATACATGTTGATTTGTTCTGACCTATATGATATTTTTATGTATCTAACTATTTACCTTTTGCCTTTTTTCAGTTTGGTATCTGAGACTATTCCTCGCCATAGGGAATATGCAGCATCTCCACAAAGCAAAAAAAGTTTATTGAAAAAGGTGATTAAAGAATAAAATTAAATGTATGTTGTTTGCTTTTCTTATGTTTTATTTTAGTTTCAGCTGTAGAAGATTCAGAAAAAACATATGTATACTACGAGTGTTTAACTTTCTGTGTGGCAATTAATTTCATTTGTTTTATTTGTGCAGCAATTGATAATTGCCTTGAATGAATTGGAGGCTCTGAATCCTGTTGTTAAGCAGAAAATTAAAGAACATGAAAGAAAGCCCATGTACCAAGTTATTGGATGGAATCATAATGATCGTCCCAATGAAAATCATTCTCTTAGTTCTTCTGTGCAATGGCCTCTCATCAGTGCACCCTCTCCAACTAATAGTCAAGTAGTTAAGGTACATTTGTGTCTCTCACTATCTTCTTTCTGGAATCAAAACTGGCTTCTGCAAAAGTTTCTGTACTCACATTTCTTTGTTGTATAAGGCGACACAAAGTATTTCCAGGGTTGCATATGGAGGTTTAAATGCTAAGCAGAATGTTTACACCATCCCGGTGGAAGAGAAATTTCACAAATTGTAAGTCTTAGCATTGTTAGAAAGATAAAAGTTTCATGCAATATTCTCTTTGCTCTATAGTTTGACAAAATCGATATTTTGCATATGCTACATCCGTTTATACTTTATATTGCTGTTCTTAAAGAATCAAGTGATGTTAGTAATTGAGATACAAGTTTTTTCTTGTCTAGAGTTAAAGTTCATTATCTGTTAATTCTTCTTTTCTACAACTTGCCTTGTGAGTTTTAACCCTTGCATCACCAGTATTCTAACTTTCTGAGCAATTTGTTCTTTTTGATGAGGTTTTATATATGCAGCTTGTTAATTTTTTAGATACAAAAGCCTTTTTCTCTTTTAAAAAGTATAATTACCCTGGGACAGATGTCAGAACTCTGTTGGTGTCTAGAATTTAACATAATAGTTCCAATATGGTTTTTTTGTTCTGTATCTGACGTAAGTAATGTGACAGTCTGATGTACTATGTTGGTTCTGGATCTTGACTGTTATAGTTTGGTGTGCTGCTGCTGAAATTTACTTTGTTTATATATATATATATATGTATTAGAATTTTACCACATCTGTTCATCTGTTTGGGATTGTTTGGTCAGGCAATGAACATCTTTACTTGATTTATGGTCTCATAAACTTCTTGCCAACACATAGGTTTTTCTTCATTGTAATGCATATCACATCTTTCTATATTCAAATCCTCATGAACCTTAGTCTATCTGGAAACACAGGTTTTACTTAGTATATTAACACTGAAATAACCACTTTTCATATAACTAGTCATCTCTACCCTGGCATTGACTTTTCTCAAAAATTCTATTGAGGAATATAGTATCATGCATTAAAGTAGCACTAAGGGAGTCTGGGAGTGTTTTTGTGTACAGTTGGAGGGCCATGAACCCCAAGTACGGCAAAATTATGGTTTGAAATTCCAAATATACATCAATCTTGTCTTAATTTTTGTGCTAGACAAGTTTTTCCCTCGAAAGTTTGCTAACTTTTGTTCCAATTCCAAACTTGCGGCACCATACTGCCTTCACCTTTGTTCACCTTTCTTTTCCGATCCTTAAGCACATCTTTGTGCTTTCCAGGTCGCTACCAGCTCATCCTAAACTAGGCTAATTGTTGGTGAGGATGATAACTGTTTATTTTGACCACAATCCTTTTGCTTGTTAGTTTTTGTTCCTTATATTGACTATAGTATTCAATAGTAATTTCATGCAGTTGTTGGTTAGTTTTTGCATCAGATTCATCTTATTGAGCTGAATGATAAACAACTAAGATTTTGATGTTGTTATAAAACTGCAGTTACAAATTGATGTTAGGAAAGGTTGTATCAAGTGAAACTTAGAAAGACCTTTACCTGCCAATTATCTTTTTCTTGCTTTCTTTAGCCATATATCTTCCCTAAATTTTACTGTTGGGTTGTATTGTGTTGATGCTTATACAGAGCTGTTTCCTTTCCCCGTCCAAAGGAGGAGACACTTTTGAGGCATTCAATTTTGGGACCAAATGGGCTCTGCAGGCAGTGGCAACCACCCGTTTCTGATAAATGGGTACATGGCCATAGCATCTGATTTATTTTCTAATTACCAAAATGTGTGCTGATTTTTCTCTGATGGATGCAGGTTAGATATCCCAGTAATATTGATACGACTCCTGTTGAGATTCCAAGGTAGGTCTGATGGTTATGCTCTGTCCATGTCATCTATTTTAACTACTATGAGATGATATATGCTATACCAATTGTTTCTGTCAGAAGAAAAAAATATCAGTTTATATATGTATCCCTGGATGTAGAGACTGCTATGAATGTTTTACTGCAGTAATCTAGTTGATACCTTTGGTAGTGGGTGTGGGTGAAGGAATTCTCATGTTTAAATGTTTAATTTTATTATGCGTTGTGCAGTATCAAGATGCATCTTAGTATTCTTTCATTTCTGTGCATCATAGAGATACATTAAATGACAATCGTTTTGTAGATGCGTGGAACCAAACCTATCAGTATCGTTTTCTAAACAACAATGATAATCTAACTCCCTAGAGATGGTGTCATGCATTATATGTTGGACATGTCATCGTACCCAGTTTTTTTAATTGCTTTATGGGGTTGGTAGTTAATTCTGAAATATCCTATTTAAATGGTACTTGTATTGCATAAAAGAAACTGCAGTGATTTTTTACTGTTCCTGTCCTTTCAGCTTGGGGTTTATTTGTTTGTTATTTCTCTTGTTCTGTGGTTTGTGTTGACAAGCAGGCTCCAACAGGTCATGGCTATTGAAGATGGAGTTGCAGCTAATAAAGATGATAGCACCGTGGATTGTGAAAAACCAATTTTGCAACCTACAGTTGAACCTAGTAGTGAAAGTAGTCAGCAGCCACAAGATGATGAAAAGCCAATGATTTCGTTTGAAGAACCCGATGTTCCTGAGACTGTTATTGTGAAGCAACCTAGCCCTCCGCCTGTGCTTGCAGAGGTGCAAGACTTAATCCCTTCCGAGCCACCTCTAAAGACTGAAAAGCTTGACACAGTGGACAGTTCTTTGCAAGATAGTTTGCTTCAGTCAGAATCTCCAATGGAGTTGCACATAGTAAGAATTTTAGCTGCCTCTATGTTAATTTGACATGTTGGTTTAGTTTTAATTATTTTTCATCCAGTGGTTTATTTGAATTGTTTCTGCCTTGTGCCATCTTATAGTAAATATCTGTCTGTTGCTTTTTCTTAGTGTTTGTTGGGGTTGGGGTTAGGTTGAGAGATGAGAAGCAAAACTAGAGCTATTAGATTAGATCTTAGCCACCAACTGATATTCCTTTTTAAGAGTATAAATTACAATTGGCTAAGATGGTAAGAAGTGTGATTTATATCCATGAGGTTTAGTGTTTGAAACTTGTCCGATGCCATTTTTTTTTTTTTTTTTTCTTATTAATAAAATGCTAGATTATGGTGATGTGGTGCAATGCTAGTCAAATGATGATGTGGCACAATGATAGTATAGATTTACGTGGCACATAACGTTTCAAGGAACATTTTTAATTTTGTAAAGTATAGATTCGTATGAAGGATGTATGAGGTGTGGTATTGTGAGCAAGAGGGTATTTTCGTAATTTGCATCTCTCATTCTTCATTCCTTAACCTGCACGCCAAAATGAAGCATGTTAACTAAAAACGAACAGAGGAAGTATTGATTTTGACCAATTTTTTTTCTCTAATTTAACCCTCATATCTCACACTATTAACACGTCCCACTCACTCTTCTTTAACTTTATCCACCCTTAATTACACCCACTCACTTTTTCCAAGTTTTCATAGAAACAAGAGTCCATTAGTTAGCTGAACTTTTGGGAACAAAGGTAGTATATAGATATAATCTTTATTTTTGCCATCAAAACTTTGCATCAAGTACCATTTTATCCTTCTCAAATAGTGGTAGTATAAATAGAAATCTTATACCAAGGTTGAAATTGTTTAGAATATGAAGATGACTCTCCATAGTACTAAAAAATAATTTTAAAAAAATATAATTACTCGTTAAATTTTATCAAATTAACATTAATTTCTCCCCGATTTTAACTAAAAATCAGTAGTGTATATATTTATTTATTTATTCATTTATTTATTTATGTATATGATCTATTGTGCTGCTGACAGTCGACAAGTATGATGGATACTTTCTTGAGATTAGCTAAATCAAACACCTCAAAAAATCTGGAGACATGTGGTATTCTTGCCGGTTCACTTGTAAGCTCTTTCAACTATTTTTTTCTTCTTTTTTAAAATTCTACAATATGATGGTTGGTGGAATTTTAACAATATGGTGGTGTTTTTTTTTTTTTTTTTTTTTTTTTTGTCCCTCTGTAGAAGAACAGAAAGTTCTATATTACAGCTTTGATTATTCCGAAGCAGGAATCAACATCCGATACTGTAAGTTGATTTTAATTATACTCTTTGTATATATGTACATCTGCATCCCTATTTCTTATGAAATATAATGTTTTGACCTTTCTTTATTTTAATGAAGCCTTTTTTGAACATATGACTAGTGTCAGGCAACAAATGAGGAGGAGATATTTGAAGTGCAAGATAAACAATCGCTTTTCCCACTGGGATGGATTCATGTACAATGATCTTATTATTATTCTTAAATTTGCTATTATTTTTAATTCATAAAATCTGTTGAATAATTGGTTGTTTTTTGCTACTATGGGTGTTCCTCAATTCTGCTCCATTTTCCTCTCTGTTTTCCCCTTTAAAGTAAATCTACAATTCATTTTTTGTGCTTGATTCATAGAATTTTTCTATGAAAATTCTTTGCTGACGTTTTTCCTAATCCTCTACGAGAATTCTCAGAAATGGTTAGTCCGTACACATGATATGGCACTGTAATTCTGGAAATATAAATGATGACTAAATCATATTCCTTCTATTGATCATCTGTTAAAAGTTTTGCATGCAAGTATGGCAGGACCTCTTTCCATTTCTTCACTTTCTTCATTTTACAGTGGTATATACATTTTATCATTAGTTGTATTGGATTTTTATATTAGCCGTCATCCAGTGCTGCATATATATCTAAATTTTTTAATCATTATTGTTGTCATCACAAATGTAATCAATTATTTAGCAATCAGCATCACCTTTTTCTAGATAATGGGGTTCATTTTGTAATCCTATGCTCTAGCTGTATAATTGTGTCATGGCAACTAAAAAAGGCAAATTTCTCTTAAATGGCTAATACTAGACTATGAGAATAGCTGCCTTTGATCTAGAGACTGTTGAAGTTTCATCTAAAATATATTTTATGCAATATTTTCCAAGTAATAGAGTTCTTTCATGAGTAACTAATGTCCATTGCATGTTGCTATTGCCAGACTCATCCCACACAATCATGTTTCATGTCATCAGTTGATGTTCATACCCATTACTCATATCAAGTAAGTGATTTCTAAACCTTTTTACTACGTATATTTCTCTCTATTTTTTTTTCTTGGGGGCAGTGTCTACTGGTGTTATAATTCTTGAATGAGCCTGTATTGTCAAAGATGTTTTAAAGATCTTATCATGTTGGCTGTATCCTAGATTGAGTTCTGTTTTCTTGTGTCTCTGAATCATCTATATTCTTACATATTGCAGTTGAAATAGTTATGCTTTATCAGCTTTTAATGACAACAGAAACATATCTGAATATGTAATTAATATTTTATGTTGCCTGAATAGTCAAGTCCACTCTCAGGGAATCTTTAATTGTACTGTGTTACAGTATCTGCTCTTCTGACTGACAATAGTTTAGTTCAATTCCATTGTGGTACAGGATCTTCCCTCTAGGGCATGTACATATAACTTTAGCTATTAAAAATTCATAAGAAATTTATAAAAAAAAAAAAGGAGGTGAAGAAAACAAAACAGATTTATTGTTGGAAAAGTTATTCATTTACTAAGCATTAATGATAGAGATTGGTGTCCTTGGCTTTATAGTTCATTGTGAAGCCAAACTAGTTTTCTCTTTTTGGAAAAAGAGGGGTTGGGGGGGGGGGTGGGGGGATCAGGCACTCAGGCTACCTGCGTGAGTAAAACAAAGAATAACATAGAGGTGTTGACATTTATGTATAGGAGCAGGCGGGGTTGAAGATTTAGTGGTAGCACTTAAACCATGCCTGTTTTTTGAAGTTCTCTATTTTACATGTTCAAATATGCTATGCTGGCAGTAAATTGACAATGAGAAAATGTGACAAATTATGTTTGGATATGATTTATTATCTGGCAAATATATTGTAGAGATGACAGAAATGTAATTGTCTTCTCAGGTCATGTTGCCTGAAGCTGTTGCGATTGTTATGGCACCAAGAGATAGAACCAAGTACGTTACTTGTTACTGAACCACTTTCTATCAGGTTTATTGCTGTGGTTTTGTGTTTGTAGCTATCTTTGAACGTTTGTTTTTTTTTTTCACAAGCAGAACTCATGGCATTTTCCGATTGACAACCCCTGGCGGCATGTCGGTTATTAGACATTGTGATCGGCGTGGATTTCATTCACATGAGCAGCCTGCTGATGGTGGGCCCTTATACAAACAATGTACAGATGTATATATGAATCCCAAGTTGAAGTTTGATGTTATTGATCTTAGATGATTATTGATCAACTCCATGAATTTTCTCCCTCCCCCATTTCTTGTTTTCCCGAAGGCATTGCGTTTTTCTTTGGCTGTGTAATTGTCAGATATAACAAATTAACAGTACATATTGTAAATTGAGAAAGTAATAGATTCATTTCGATTTTCTTGTCTACTGGCTATAGCCTATAGCATTTTGAAAGATTTGATCATGCTAAGCATAAATCATTGTATAAATACTGAATATCATTAAGTTGTCCAAATTAATACAATATATGAACTAGAAGTTAAACAATCCCTCTGTTACATTTTGATATTCTTGAAATGATTGTGCATAGTTGTAAACGCGTTTTTAAATTTATTAGGGTAGTGTTGCACGCGGAAAGGCTAGCTCTTGCGGAGAAGTTATATTGGCTTGTATTTACACCTTTGGTTTGGGTGGTAGTTTTAATACGTACTATTTGGTTTATGTATCTATGTGGTGGTTTTGTAGTGAAATTTTTATCATGGAGGCGGATGCACCATGCTCCGTGCATTCGGATTTCTTTAAAAAAGGCGAAATGAACATATAGTTGTTCAGTAAAGAACATATAGCTGTTTTGTAAAGAACATATCATTATTTAATAAAGAACATCACATATGGTTGTTTTGAACATATATTTGTTTTGTAAAGAACATATAACTATTTTGTAAAAAAAAAAACATCCACTTTTATGTTCTTTGTATATATTTAAAGAACATCTGTAATATTAATAAAGAACATGATAATATAATATAATGAATATTATTTGTATTCAAAAAAAAAAAGAAAAAAAAACAGAAAGAACATAATACAGAGTAGTATTTTTTAAAGAACATCTAGCTTTTCAATCTTGAAATGAATTATTTGTTCCATAATTGAAGACTTTTAGTAATTATTTCCCACTCTCAATAGAAATTTATATATTTCTTCATGTTTAATTTCACTTGTTTGAATTTTTTAGAGAGAGGAATAAAAATCTTAGAGAGAGAATTAGAAAATTTTTAGAGAAAAAGAAATTCTTCTGATAGAAGACAATGGTTGTGCATTTAGATCGAGTTTTGTGGTGCTTTTGATCATTGTTTGTTAATGGAGTGATTTTTAATGAAGGTGAATATGTGGATTTGTTAATCAAAGATTGAAGGTAATTTTGAATGAAGTCTTGTATTTATTTTTCTTTAATTGTGTTACTTTAGATTTGTATTAGAATATTTTGTAATCATAAAATTCATTGTTTATTTTCCTTTTTTAAATTTGATGAATTTGGATAAATGTTAAATTTGAGAATAATGTGACAAAGGTTGAAGATGATCTGATGTTCTTTATAAGATAGTGTTATGTTCATTTCTTTAATCTTTACAATTCTATAACATGTTCTTTTCACTTTAACTAAATGTTCTTTTCATTTTAGCTAAATGTTCTTCACATCTCTATACAATGTTCTTTCCGCTTTTTTTTGGGAACGGATGTACCATGCGCATGGTACATCCGCCTCCATGAACCACTAATTAGTTTTGTAGAAGGGATTGAAAGCAACCAAAATCTTTTACGATCATTACTTTTTAAAAACCCCTAAAGTTTGATAATATTATTCCAAAATTATTATCAAACAATATTTAATTGATTTGTGTCTCTTCATATTTTAAGAGGCAATTGTTAGTATAATATTTCTAGCATGGTGTTTTTCATATTTTTTGTGAGCTTAGGTCACACGGAGTAATAATATGTGAAAAGTTGCAGCTACAAACTTAACACTTAATGATGTAAGTTCCTTAATGTGCTGCTATCGAAACCGATCCGGAAAATATCCGATTTAGATTTGGACTCGCTTGGACATAACAATTTAGTATGATTTAATTTTAAAAATTTACCTGACCCGACTCGACCACATCAAACCCGATTCGATCATCCGAATTTACACCCCTAATCTACTCCTCCGTTTTTAAATACTTGCTCCACTTTCCTTTTTCGGCCGTTTTAAAATACTTGCTCCATTTTTTTATTTGGAAATCTTTTACAATTTTTTAATTCATTTTTCTCACCAAGTGGACCCTATATAAATTATATTTTATTAATTTCATATTCTCTCCCCTCCAATTCTCTCAACTACTTTAACTTTTTACAATTTTTTATTCTTCCTCCTACCCCACTACCTTCATATTTAATTACTTTATTTAATTTCTCCTAAAAGTCCGCGCATGAAAAAATAGAGCAAGTATTTAAAAATAAAGGGAGTAAATCTAATACTAAAACAATAACCACTTAGTTATAATTTTCCACTTAAATTCCTTCACTTTCCCTCCCTTAATTAATATCACTTTTTCTTTTTTCCTTGTCATAGATTTCCGTTGATTTTAGGATTTTTAAGTTATGTATACCTCTTGATTACATTTGCTCAAATATCACGTACTACTCCGCATATGAAGCTCATTCATAGTTCAATAATGTTGTTTATGTGCCATCAAACAAGTGTACATTTCAAAAGCTAATAAACCTTAATAATAGTTGCAGTTAATAGATGATAAGATTGTAAATAAGAAGAGGAACCATGAAGGATTTAAATAAACTCTCTCTTGATAATAAACAATCTCTTCGTACATACAATTTTATTTAAAATAATAATAATAATAATAATAATAATAATAATAATAATAATAATAATAATAATAATAATATACAAAGTAAAAAAGCCTTACAAGTTTTTTTTATTAAAAAAAGTCTTTTTTTTTTTTTTTTAATCATTTACCAATGTTGTTTCACAATGTCTGTTAGGTCACGTTTGGTTGAAATAATATATTTTCATATAAACTAATTTTTGCATATTTTTTTCCATTTCCCTACATTTGGTCTACTAATGGTAAAAAACAATTTGCTAATAGATAAAATTGCATCATGGTGGAAAATTTTCCTTTATATAATAAGGAAGCCACACTTTTCTCTATCATACATACCCTTTTTTTACTTTCCTCTGACGTGAGGTGGATTAGGTCGTTGTTGGGCTAATCCTCTTAGGTTAAACAAAATTTATAACCAAACCTACTCCTAGTACAGGGGCAAGTCTGAGTAGAACTACGAGGAATGAGGGGAAGATTGCTATAGCCTAAGGTCAAGCTATTTTGAAGAATAAGAATGAGTTGGAAGTATAACTAGGGTCTCAAACAACTAAACAATATAGAAATTCAATATCACAAGCACTAGGGATTTAGGATCCACACACACTCATGATAGAAATGCTAATTGAGGGGGAAATTGATCAACCAAACGTTGCAAGGGAAAATAGTCAATGCAATCAAGAGAATTCAAAAAGTTATCTCCTAGAAGTCAAACTAGGTTTCCTCTATGAATGACTAGCAAGAAGAATCACAAATTAAATTCAATCAATAAATGCAATCCCTAAATCAAGGGTTCATATCACTAGAGATCACAATGCAATCTAGCTTGAAAATGCAGGTTAGCTAATCCTTATCAATTCAATCACATGCACAATCCTATCAACTAATTTAATCAGAACAATCAATCAATCAAAATCAATCAATTAGCAATGATCCATCATTCATACAGGCTTCGCCATCTCCCTAGCACGGAATCTACTCACTAGGCATATTGAGATTGAAAAACAAAACAAAACTAATCATCAAAATCATCATCATCTTTGCAAACAAACTATTGAGAATTAAACCAATCAACAAACTTGAAATTGCTGCAATTAAACAAAATCAAATGCAAAATATTGAATTAAGAAGAAGAGTCTTACAAACTTTGATCAAATAAAAGGAATTGTGCTTGTATTCAAAGTAGAAGGAAATCAAATGTAAAAATAATCCAAATTCTCTCAAGTTTCTCTATCTAGAATCTAAGAATTAAATATTAACTCTAAAACTTCTCTCTCTAACTTCTAAAAACTCCCCTTCTAAAAATAGAAGGAAAACCTATTTATAGTATAACTAACTAAGGAGAAATAAAGTGGACGTCCAAAAGAAACCCGTACAAGTGCATTCTCTCTCTGGAATGCGCGACCGTGAAAATTGGGGTATGGAACAGGGGGCTCAGGTGGCGCGCCCGCGCAACTAGAGCAAAAGGGATCTCCTCTGTGCGTTCTTCAATGCAAGTGGTGCACTCCTCTTGATCAACATTGGGTATGGCAGTCCCGAAATGAGTTAACGGTGGTATGGTATCACGAGGGCGCAAGCATCAAGTCTTGGAGTAAGCCATTCCTTGCTTTGTGAGCTATATGAGAGCTTCCACCTTGCACTTTGAGCATCTTCCAAACTGAGGAATCACCATGAAGGGCCTTGGACTTCACCTTAGTCCTGAAAATAAAGAAAAGAAAACAAATAAAAGGGAAAAAACGATATAATACACGAAAATACAAGAAAAAGGTAGAAAAGACTAGAATGAGACCAACTAGAGGAAAAAATTCTAAAACTAAGGGAAAAAGCATAAAGAAAACTATTAAAGCAACTAAAATAATCCCAAATTAATGCCATTATAGTGCCATCATCAAACTCTCCCAAGCTAAATTTTCTCTCGTCCTCGATCGAGCAAAAACAAAAGCAAGTAGGAGAAAGATTTATTCAAATAAGAAAATGGAGAGAAAGGGGACACCAGAATATACACTAAGACTCACTAATGTAGGAATCACAGTTGTTTTTAGCCACAACAAGCCCTTAAAACCCCAAAGTCGCCAATGAGAACGAGCGAGGTCTCGTAAGGGTTTCCAAATAGATTAACCCATAACTCTTAAAGTAAAATGAGGCAAAGCATAAAAGGAAAAATCAAAATCAAAAAGAGAAAAAAGAACACAAAAGCTTTTGAAATGAACTTTTGCAAAAGATCAAATACAAATGAATATACAACTTCCCAGACAAATAGGGAATTCACGTTCCAAGATATCCGAGGTTAATTGAAACATGAAATATGTTAAGTATAGAGAACTAATAAGACACAATTCACCTTCATCCCAAACAATCTTACCGCGTTCTCCCTACTAGTTTCAAATCCACCTCTAGTGAGCATCTCAATGATTCCTCAAAGGAACCGAAAAAGAAGAGATTTTAGGGCTACTCGACATCTTGACTAGGCAAACCGCTCCATAGGCTTGACTCCCATCTTCCTCCACTGACTTGTGACTTAACCATAAGGGTTTAAAGGTCTTGGAAAGGGTTTTAACGTATGGGCAAAGAAGGTAAAGGTAGGCTAAAATTTGAAATTTGGTGGTATACCTAAATTGTAAAGCAAAAGGTGATCAATCCTCAACGCAAAATAAAGTAATCACCAAACAAAAACACCAACACCCCCAAGCTTATTCAAAGAAAAAATCACAAACATATTGTTGTATCCATCTTTTGACTAATTAAAATTAGAAGTCAAGTCGGTAATTTGACTAAAAAAGAAATTAGAGTCACTACTCTATTTTTGCCCGAATAGAGACGGTCTTTTTGTTTATGATCGTTTTCAAATAGAAAACGACATTGACTCCATTAGGTGAGACACTATATAAGTATGGTCTTAGGAAAATTAGAAATCTAGGTACATGGTATAAGTTAGGAAGATCGAACGTTTGGAACTCGTCTCTTCCTCAAGCTCTTACTAATACGTTGTTAATTGGTTATGGTTATTTACATACTTTTCCTTAAACTAATGCATAAAATACGAAAGTTTCCACATTGTCAATCACACTCAAAAATTTAAAATAAAAAGTGAAATAAACCTTACGATATATACTGGGTTTGAGCATTAAAGTTGCCCTACGTACCATTCATTGTGGGATTTGAATCCACTCCCGGATCAAAACCCTATGTAGTTCTTACGAACATCCATTTATACATGGTTAAAAATTTCATACGAGGTCTCAAGAAGGTTTACTTTTTTTTTGGGAGGGGTGGTCGATCCGTATAGGGTCAAGGCTGAGCAATCTTGCTTTCAGGATGGAGGTCAATTTATCAAGGTTGAGGAAGCCACTAGAATCAGCGACACCATAGGAGTTTCTTTGGAGAGAATGATTTTTGTTTATAAAATGCGTCTCAATTAACAACTTTATTTAGGGTTGACCAACTTCCAAAAAGAGATTGTATGGGCTTATTTGAGTGTGCTAAAAAGGGCATTTTATTTGGTATGAATCGAGAAGAATACGAAGGAAATGTATTTGGATTGTATGAAATTGACTTATACAAAATGGACATTCCATATGGCTTAAATCTAAATGATAGGTAGTGAATTGGAAACCTTAATCGTGTTAGATTACGTAAGCGATCTATCAGAGATAATAAAACTTTAAAAGTATAATTCTCTGTGACAAATAGATCATCTTGTAACCTGTCATGATTGAATATTCAATTTTACCCTCTTATTTAAATGTAAGCCATAAACCATGACTCAAAAGATTTATTTTATTAATAAAATGATACAAGCATGAAAAGCTATATTTTACTTAATTAAAAGTTAGTTGTCTCTTTATTAAGAAATGCATAAGGAAATTTTGCTCTTCTGAACGGTGATGGAATTAAAACTTAAACAAAAGTTCTTTAAAAAGTATAAGGCATTCTATTCCAAAATAAATAAATTATTTATAATGCTCCTTTCATATAGCCATAGGATATGAAGAAGACTAAGAAAAAGTTAGTCTTAAAGTGATACATATGTGTCTCTTTATTATATGAGATTAATGAGTAATTCATAGCTTTCTCAAATGACTTAATTTAAAATATTTTAAGAAAAAAATTACCAGATGTATATATAATAGGGTGACACAAATTATATAATAATGTTCATTCTTTTCTTCCTTAAAGTTCTCAAGGGTTTAAAGTTTCCCTAATCTTTCAGATGTCATAACTCATGTTATAACGGTCGGATTTGAGCATATGATAGGTCTTTGGAAAGTTCTACAAGTCTTCTATAACATATCCAAAATAGGGATTCATGCAACGGTTGAATTAAAAGATAATGAATTTTCTTTTAAATCACTCCTGTTTGGGACGTTCATGGGGAATTGGGTGATAATGGTCAAAGTACTTCGAAATTGGCATGATCCTTTTAATGGTATGTTAAGGACAAACATTTAGATGCTCTGTAGGAAATTCTCCCTTTTTAGAAGTGATTTGTTGTACCAAATAAAAAAGGTATTCTTGGTTGGGAAAAACAGCCTCAAAACAGTTTAATATTTTTAATACCTTGTTTTTTAAAAATCATAGAATATAGAGTATTCATCCCATGAGAACGTGTGGCCCTAATTTAGAGAGCTTAAGCAATCTAATTTCTAAGTAGTCAATTTTTATTTTATTATTAGAACAAGATATTGGTCGAAATTGGAAAATGGACAGACCTGTAGTAAGAAATATGTGGTGTTACTAAGCCTTAATGTCTGATATTTTATGGATTGGTTAAAATTTATTTTTAGAAAAGTCCAAATCTCATACACTCCTAAATACATAAGCTTACTGTGAAAATTTTATTTCATAATTTTATTATTAAAAATTATTTTTCTACATAATAAAAAATAAAGTGGTCGAGAATGGTATTTTGCTAGAATTCCATCATTCATTCATTATAGCTTCCTTATGCATTTTGTACAATTATCATTGCTTTCATTTCGTACTCTACATAATGATGATACATACAAGGGAAAAAAAAAATCAAACAAACCATGTATACTCACTCTCAAACTCGCTCGCGGTCGGTCAAATTCTATTTGGTTTCCAAATTAGGAAACCGGCACGTATAGTGCCCTAGGAGGTTATGGAACACACAAAAGTAGAAAAGTTAGTAAATGTATGTAAAAAATAATATGAAATCACAAATAAAAAAAAAAAAATATTACCTTGACTTTGGGTAGCTATCTTGAGGAATTAGTAAAAGTAGTGTCAAAATGATCGATTTAATTTGAGGCCAAGTCCTTCTACTATATTTTTTTTATATTTTTTTTTTACTAAAAATAAAAAATTTTCATTACTTTTTTTTTTTATATATCAAATTATAGTGCCGAGATAATTTAGACTTGTTTTATGAGTTTTCTTTTTTAGCAGTTCTCTTCGATTCCCCCCCCCCCCCCCCCCTTTTTGTGAAGAGTGGGTGGTATATATATAGGAGCAAATGGGAGCTAAAATACAAAATACAAAGAATATACTGCTTATACGAAATAAATACGTACGAATACAAGAGTTAGGTAGAAATTTTAACCAAATTCGTCTTAATGAGGTAGAGGACAAATAGAATTAGCCTACTACTTCATGCAAAACTTAATTACTAATTAGACTGAACAAATGACAAAATTATTAATGACTAAAAATAATTAAAAGTACTAATATAATTTTAATACAATTGTTTATTGGTACTACTTTCCTTTGAAGAGTGTACTTACTCTTCGTATTTCAAACTTACCATAGCAAAATAAGACTATTACAAAACCCGCTTATCAGAAAATAACAAGGAGAAAAATGTTGTTTGCCATTGATTGTGGACAGTCATATCACCTTACCGTTTGGGAAGAAACACAGCTCAGTGATACAACGTATTGTCATATCACACCATTTTCTGATTTTCGTTGCTAAATTACAACCATGGCTTACCATTTTCTTTTTCTGTAGGGATTTGACATATCAAATGAGTGGTAATGGTAGAGGAATCTTTGCTTGGAGCCACTCTTTCACTGTCAAACATTGTCGTCATTGCAATAACCAGGAAGAGAAATAGGATGCATACTTACACTTGTTATTTCTGAGTGTATGGAACAAAGAAAAGACGAGTCCTTGTATAGCTGTAATGGTGTTTTGGTGAGGATTTGAAAGGAAGGAAGAAGATGAAAAATGGAGTAGTAGTATTACGTTATTAACCAAGTGAAATTAGTGGAACTAAAACAAGTTATAATTAAGGAAGTTAAACAAAAATAAAAAAAATAAAATAAAAAAAATGCAAAGGGGGAGCCGTGACTTACTGCAATTACCAATTACCATGCATGCATTACATGCATGTTTTGTTTCTTAGTGATTGTCATTTTATTATTATTTTATTATTGTTACTTAAGCCGTGACTTTTACTCTTTGTTAGCACATTTTCATGCACATTTCAATGCATCTTATTAGTCATTGTTTCTTAGACATTTCATGCACACTTTTAAATTCTTTTTATTTTTATTTTTTATTATTATGTATCAAAAGGTGATTGAAAATATTAGAATAATAATAACAATAGGATACATGAAATCAGTAGTGCTAAACTTTACCCGGGGTTAGAAAGTGATACTATAGACACGGTCACGATTTTAAAATTGTGTAGATTAAAGGGTCAATATTTGATACTCTCGACCAGGATATGTTAAACGGAATAAATGTTACATACGTCAGTGGTAATAACATTGTTTTTATTTCATTTTTAAAAGATAACATCATTACTATTATTAGACTAGACGAGTACACGATTGGGATATGATAAAAATACGGATAAGATTTACTCCCTATAAAAGGGAGATTTCCCTGATCCGAAATCACCATCCACCCCCTTATCTACCCAAAAATACACCTCTTACCTTTTCATCTTCGGTTTTCATGGCTCCCGGCAACCAAAACTGTCAAGCTCCATCTCCATTCGACGAGCATTTTCGAGTGCTAAATTTATATTTAGCTTTGATTATGGCGTTAGTGGTGCTACTAATGGCATTAATGATTTTCATAATCATGAATAAATGACGACTTGAAGTTTCCAGCACGGAGTGTACAAGGTTCGAGTTGTGCTTCAAATTAAGCTCGTGTTTTGTTCGTAAATTAGGAGTACAAATTGTAAGGGTTTTGTATACTCCAAAATTATAAATAAACACTACTTGAATTTGTCTCTTATGTCTAATTATTGCGATTGTCGTTAGCAAAATTAAATTTGTTATTAGAATTATGAAATTACAAAAAATTTATTAGTTAATTGAAAGTAAAAAAAAAAAAAAAAAAAAAATTGGAAAATAGGGGATCAAAATTTGGTGTCTACACATATATACAAAAAGCGTAAGAATGCTTCCCCTCAAGCTTAAATGGAGCATTGTCCTCAATGCTCTAAACTAGGGAGATTACACCTACATCAAATTTTTTTTGTGCTTTTCATTTTTTCTTCTGTTTTTTTTTATTCTTTTTTCAAAGCATTTGCACTTGCATTTTTTTTTTCACTTATTGCATTGTCTTCGCCTCTTTTAACTATGGACGACTTTTTCAACTTACATTTGCCTTTATTCACACACTATATACAACACATGCTTGCTTAGCAAAAGAACCAAATATCCAATGGGTAACCTTCACTTGTGGCTGATGGAGAAGTTTAAGTTGGTGAAACCTTTGAACGAAATCAAGTACCATCCTGAGATTATCCTTAGTAGGGCTTGTTCACCCTTATATCATAAGGTAAAGAAAAGTAATGCTTGGAGCTTTACCCTTGAAGGTGAAATCCAATGGGTAACCTCTCATTTGGGGATCAAAGAAGTCATATATAGTACTGCTAACAAAAGGGGTGTAGTGTTTCCAAGTATCAACAAGATCACTTTTTATTATCCGTGGAGGTGTCTTCGACAGCTCCGGCAGCGACAAACCTTCCTAAAGGATCTTCCCACTGATGAATGTACTACTCATTGAATAGATACCAACATGTTAAGGGATCTGTTCAAAGTTTGGGAACGGGTTAAGAAAATTCCATTTCTCCCAGTCTTAAGAGATCCGACTATTGATGTTTATTATGAAGGGTGGCTTCTCAAAGATGTGGGTTCTTTTAAAAGGCCAAAGATAGAGGATGAACCCTCGATCAGCAATTCAAAGAGGATTAAGGAAGAGAAGTGATAAAGTTAAGAACGAAAAGATTCAAATGCCCCTTGAACTCCTGCACTTGAACTTTTCACGTAATAAGTCTAGGGTTTCCTTAGCACTATGGGAATTTGAAGCATCGAATTAGGATCGAATGTCATCTTATGTAACAATGTGTTTTTAAGGTTGGAATTTCTCATTGGAATGAAGTTTTTCTTTAAAAGTCAACTCAATTGTTGCTCTAAACTTTGACATTGTTACTTGAAATTTAAAGTTTATGATCATGAGATCATGATTTAGAATATTTCATTTTATGAGCCCAATCATGTATTTTAACCGTAAATAGAGGTCCAAAGTATAGACAATGACATTAAAGCCTAAATATACAATCGATAAATCTAATAGAGATGGGATTATAAAAATTGTAATTCGTATGCAACCCTTTGATCGAATGTCATACATTGATGAGTAATTTCCCCGTTTTATTGACCAGAGCACATATGAAGATTTTTTTATTTTTTTATTTTTTTATTTTATTTATTTATTTATTTTTTTTACTAGGGTATGGATACTAAGCGTAATACTTTTTTGAGGTGATCAAGATTGGTGAAATGGAGGAAACTATCACCATTCATATCGACTAACTTTACTACCCCAACAGGAGTGATATGTTTGACTAAGAACGGTCCAGACCAATTTGGTTTAAATTTGCCCCGAGGATCATGAAGAGGAGCTCGGTTCTCTTTTAGCACCAGATCACCCTCCTGAATGTCTCTATTTCGAACTTTTTTGTTGAAGGCTCGAGCAATGCGTCGTTGGTAAATTGGGTATTGTGAAGAGCCTGTAACCTTCATTCATTTGCTAAGGCGAGTTCATCATTCCAAACTTTGAACCATTGATCTTCAGATATTTACTTTCATTCATAACCCGTAACGATTGAATTTCGATTTCTATGGGAAGGATGGGTTCCATTCCATACACCAAGGAGTAAGGAGTCATTCCTGTTGGGGTCCGAATGGAGATTCTATACCCCCAAAGTGCATATGGCAACTTGTCAGGCCATCCCCTTGTCTTTTCAGTCATTTTTGCTATTATTGTCCGAATGGTCTTATTGGCTGCCTCAACTGCTCCATTGGTTTGAGGGCGATAAGGAGAAGATTGATGATGTCTAACTTTATACTTTTCACGAGTTTCTTTCAATTGCGCCTCGAATTGCGACCCATTGTCCAAAATAATTTCAAAAGGTACTCCATAGCGACAAACAATGTTATTTATCACGAATTTTGAAACTTGCTTTGCGCCTAATTTGGAAAATGATGCTGCTTCAATCCATTTAGAAAAATAATCAATTGCTACCAAAATGTATTAATGCTCGTTTGAAGCTTTTGGATGAATTTGTCCAATGATATCGATACCCCAACTTGAAAATAGCCACGATGAAGTGAGATTATGTAGTGAGACGGGTGGCATATGGTTGAGATTCGTAAAGATTTGACACTTCTTACAAGTCCTTACAAAATGAATGCAATTTGTCTCTAAGGTGGTCCAATAATACCCGACTCGCAAAATCTTACGAGTCAGCATTCGTCCATTCATATGTGGTCCGCATTCTCCTCCATGGATTTCTCCCATGACCTTTCAGACTTGCTCACCATGGATACACAGTTGCAAGGTTCCGTCAAAACCTTTATGATACAATTGATCTTTTAATATCACAAAGTGAGCGGCTAACCTTCGGATTGCAAGTTGATCTTTTTTATGAATCCCTTCGGGATATTCCCGAGTGGCCAAGAAATTTTTAATATCGCTATACCAAGCATCCTCTTCGTCTTGTATAGTTAATGATGCGATCATTTCTTCATCCAAGATCATTGGGGAACTTTTTTCTTCTACAATTACAGACCAAACTTTAACGTTATCTTCCCAGGTTAAATTCACTGCCAGATTTGCTAGCGCATTAGTGAAACTATTTTTTTCTCGAGGGAGATGTTTGAAATCGATTTCCTCAAAGCAGGGGATAAATTATTGGAGATGGTCAGTATACATTTGCAACCTTTCATCTCGAACCCTCCACACTCCAATTGTCTGAGATATAATGAGGTTTGAATCACTGTACACTATAAGATTTCTTGCCCTTGCTGCTAAGGCTAACTTTCCACCGTAGATGCAAGCTTTATACTCAGCGGTGTTATTGGTTATTGGAAAACTAAGTTTTATTGAAAATGGAATGAATTCCATGAGGATCAATAAGTAACACACTTGCACCATTCCCCCTTCTATTAGATGCTCCATCAAAGTACATCTTCCATTGTGATGTATTGATATTTAATAAATGTTCATCCGGAAAGTCATTATCGAATTCATCTCCTAATATAGGCCCATCAGCTAACGCTTCAGATATGGCTCTCCCTTTAACAGATTTTTGTTGCGTAGATTAGAGCGATGCATGCCCTTTCTAAGGGAGTATATCTAGTCTCATATTCTAAGAAATTTTTGCTTAGATAATAAATAGCAATTTATTTCTTAGTACCTTCCTGATATTGAGCCAACAATCCACCCATGGAAGTTTCTGTCACTGTAAGGTACAAGAGCAAAGGTTCCCCAGGCTTGGGTGGCATCAAAACTGGAGGATTAGAAAGATAATTTTTCATTGAATCAAATGAAGCTTGACACTCATCATTCCACTTTTTTGGCACATTTTTTCGAAGAAGTTTGAAGATTGGTTCACATCTAGTTGTAAGTTGTGATATGAACCTGCTGATGTATTGAATTCTTCCCAAAAAACCTCTTATTTCTTTTTCACTCTTTGGAGGAAGCAATTCCTTAATGGCCTTGACCTTATCAGAATCAACTTTGATTCCTTCTTGACTCACGATAAATCCTAGAAGTTTTCCGGAAGTTACTCCAAACACACATTTCTGGGGGTTTAATCTTAAGTTGTATTTCCGAATTCTGTCGAAGAAAGACTTCAATGCCGATATATGTTCCATATGGTCATGGCTTTTTAACAATCATATCATCTACATACACTTCAACAGTGTCATGAATGAGGTCGTGTAGGATGGTTGTTGCAGCATGTTGATAAGTAGCACCAGCATTTTTTAGTCCGAAGGGCATCGCTTGGTAGCAAAATGTCCCCCATGGGATAATAAATGATGTTTTTGGTGTATCTTCCATCGCCATCAGTATTTGATTATAGCCTGAAAAACCATCCATGAATGAGAACATTGCATGTCCCGCAGTATTATCCACCAAGACATCTATGTGATGCAGTGGGAAATAATCTTTTGTTGCTGCTGCATTTAAATCTCTGAAGTCTATGCATACTTGAACCTTTCCTTCCTTTTTGGGAACTATCACCACATTAGCCAACCATTCGGGGTATTTAATTGGTCGAATGAATTTTACATCAAGCTGCTTTTGGATCTCCTCTTTGACCTTAAGACTGACTTCTGGCTTCATTCTTCGCAACTTTTGTTGTTTTGGCTTGCTGTTAGGATAGAGAGGAATATGATGTTCAGCTATGTTATAGTCCACACCTGGCATATCGACATATGACCATGCAAACACATCTACATAGTCTTTAAGTAATGAAATGAATGCAACTTGTTCTTCAGGGGAGAGGGAAGATCCTAATTTAACCTCTCTAATGTCACCTTCTATGCCTATATCTATGACTATGGACTCTTCTATAGGTGTCATGCATGATTTAGGCTCATTGAAAGATTCATTGTCAGATAACTCATGATAATCAACATTAATTTCTTGCATACAAACATGTTTAGATTCTACAAGAGCTTCGATGTCTTTGTGATCAGAAAAGTCAGGTTGTGTGTGGAGGGAAAATTGGCTGGATGAAGAACTATATGTTTCATAACCATCTGAGTGCGAGAAATGAATCTCATTTGTTTTTGAAAAAAGTTTAAGGGAAGGGTCTTTTAGGTAGGGTTGGTTTTGAGTCTTTTCAGTTTTCATTTGGAGTTGAACATCACCCCCAACTAGTACTATGAGTGATAATGGATCTATGTCTTCAATATCTCCAAATTTTGTAGAAAATAAATTTCTCAGAACACCATGCTGCAAGTACTCTATCCAATCAATGTATTCCTTTTGTTTAGGCTTTTCGTAAAACCACTTTTCTACCACATTCTCGTCTCTAGCCTCAGCGAAGAAGATTTCCAGTCCAGGGAGTATTTTTTGTGAGGCAAAGTCATACCACGGTTTAGGGAATTCATGGTATGGCTCGGTATCATTTTGCAAAACAAACTGTCCATTGAGTGTTAGAGATGATCTTCTGTGAACATGAAAGTCGTGGCTAGGATCATAACCTAAACCATGGCGATTCTTCTTGTCAATGATGGGGATGGGGTCCCTCTTTCCTTCACTGTTTCGACCTAAACCTTGACCAGGTATGTAACCCATTTTCATCATTAATTGTAGACCCTTAGTAAGTGGCTGGGATATCAAATCTTGGTTTTTTAGGATGGGATTTTCTGGTCGGCTTGAAAGGTTGGTTTCTTGAGAGTGATTGGTCATATTTGTAAAGAGAAGGCTTCCAAATCAGACGTCTGTTTATCCTGGGTGGTAACCTATACAAGGGGTATTAAAGTCAACCAAAGTTCGAATGAAAAGATATGTATGAATCATGCAAATTCGTATGCCCAATAAGATTTTTTTTTTTTTTTTTTTTTTTTTTTTTTTTTTTTTTTTTTTAAAGGAAACTTAGAAAAAAAGTGCATATATATGAATTTTTTGTTTGGAAAAAAGTAAATGATGTTTTGATAAAAAAAAGAAAAGAAAAAGTCAGTAAGGACTGTTGATTAAGGTGTTAGATTAGGGGTTTCTTTACATACAAGGTACCCAAGATGTTAGAACTCGCTCATTGTTTGACATTCAGTCATGTTACAGAAACCATTTGGGTATACAAGCACGGAAATTTAGTAATTAATAAAGGAAGTGATATGAGTTAACAAAAGATTTTATAGGTGTTCATCTCTCATGTTATACCAATTTTGAAAAAGAAAGTAAAGGACAAATGGGCCTGTATCCCTTTAATAATTTTCTTCGGCGGATGCTAAGAAATTCAACAATTTTCTTACGCGCTCGCATATCTCCTTGTCTCTTGTACGAGTCCAAATTCTGCATAATCTCAATTTTGTTTGCGATACACATATAAAGTGGAAGGTTGGTTTTGAGTTTAAGCAGCTGAACTTATGCCTGAGTTGCCTACTTACCCCCAATGGCGTGGTGAGAAAAGAGAGTAATATGAAGGATATGGTAATCATAGGATCTTTAGTGTTATAGTGTGCCATGAGGGATCAAGCTGGACGTAGTTCTTAGGGTAGTAAGAGAAGGCATTTTTGTGGATTTTTTTTTTATTTTTTTTGTGGTTTTTTCTATTTTTTGGTTTTTTTTGTGATTTTTTATTTTTTATTTTTTTTATGGGTTTTCTATTTTTGTATACAGAAGTTATGTTTAAACGAGGTTGGCTAAAAAGAGGTTGGCTAAAAAGGAACAAAAATGTGGATCATGATTTCTTTTCCTTTTTTTTTTAATGTCCTAAACCTTCGCTAGGTTCTTCACCATAACCATCCTGCTTCATTTTATACAACCATCTAGCCCATGCTTTACATACTTAAGTACATGCTTTCTTGGTTTCGTTGTCGATCTGTCTCAGAAAGATATGTGGCTCCATGATTGATTAAATAGAAGCAACTTTCATTGCGGGTGTATCTTCTCCATCGGCAGTTACGGCAAATTCATCACCACTCATCCAAAAAAGCTCTTTGTCACCAAGTGATCTACCAGATTGTGGTGCAGGAGATAATTGTTCATTCACAGTCATACGTCCCATTTCTTCACTTAGAGGATCATATGTCATAAGACTCGTAGGGTCTTCAATATCATTAGAAGTTGATATGACATTAATGGATATTGACCTTTTACGACTCAAATGTGATATCTTGGTAATATGTTTGATGCGCAAGCGAAGAGCGTGACATCCGTCGGTGTCGTGACCGTCAAGTTGATGGTAATGACAATATTTATGGAGGTCTACTCCAATAGGGCTGGCTCCAGGTCGTCTAGGAAGTGGTTTGATAACGTCTTCATCAAGTAATCCTCGAAAGATTGCAGATTGAGATGACCATTGTTGCGATGAAAAACATCGCACAAGATTGTGTCCAGACCTAGGCTTTGTGTGGATTGGGTCGATTATCCTACGATCAATGAGGTCTTGGATAGAGCATCGAAGATCATAAGATGAATCAGTTGTGTGACCAAATTGACTGCAATAACTACAATATCTCTCCATATTTACTTCAGGCGGCGGGATTGCACACACGTATCCCTTTGTTCTTATAAGGCCTTGCCTGTGTAAACGATGATACACCGCACTTAGAGGCTCATCAATTTCTGTAAATGGTCTTCTTGTAGATGTTTTGACACATGGATTGACCCTTGGCCTATGGTTTAGTAATTTATACGTGTCGATGTCGAACCCATGTTGTTCCATATGCCCAAGAATGTTGTATCTCATTGTAACTAGAGCTGCTCATTTGCGGGTTTGGGCCGGACACGGGCCGGGCCAAACCCTATAATTTTGTCCAACGGGCTTAATGTGGAAGTCCAAGCCCTTTTAAACGGGCTTAATATGCTGCCCACACCCGTCTATTTACCGGGTCGGGCTTGCTCGCGGGTTAACGGGCCTAATATTAACCTTCATTATTTTTCAACTGATTGGTGGATTGTTTTCTTAAAAATTTGTAACTTATGATTGTTATGGTTTAAAACCTTAACTAATAAGAGTATGAACCTTAAAATAGATAATGCAATAATGCATTAAGCAAAATATTAACAGGGCATGTTATAAATTTAATTTTTACAAAATAGTATATATTAATTACACAAAATTAAAACAGGCTTAATAGTCCAACTTTGCAAGCAGTTAGCGTATGCCATTTGCTCATTCTTCTCTCCAGCTTACTAGTTTAATCCAAAATCCAATGTAGACCCCTGTCCACTATCAAAACAAAAATTAAAATTAAATTAGTTAGTTAGAAGATAATAAGAAATAAATAATAAGTAAAAAAAGCATTATTAAATGTGTAGACACACTTAATTAAATAATTTTATTCAATAGTAGTTTAATCCTCGTCTTTGGATTCATAGTCATCTTCATCTTCTTCTTTTTCCCCAAGAGCTCCCCATAACTAAAAAAGCTGAATTCCCATAACTAAAAAAGAATTAAATATTACACATACAATTATACTCAATAGCACAATAATATAATTTGCACAAGAAATCAATAGGAACAAGTTGAAACTAAATTATATAGTTTTACTAAACAAAATTAACAAAGTTATATATTAATTAATTGATTACAAGACTTACAACCCCATTAAATACTAGGGGACTATTAAGAGCCATAATATGAACCTTAAAAGTTGAATCGGTTGTCGAATTGGAGTAAAAACAAATAAATTCACATGCTATTATCTAATTTAGTTCACATTAGTAAAGAAAAAAGTTAATAATAGAAAATTAGACAATTATTCAACCAAATTACCTAATACTAGATAATTAGAATTACCTCACTATTCACGTCGTAGATCTTGTGCTTTGAAAGATGATGCCTTTGACTATGATTAGTATGATATGAAGATTATGAATTATGAAATAAAGAGAGATGAAAATGTAGATTGTAGATCTAGGGGTTTTTTTTTTGTTTATGTTGTGGAGAGAGAGAGAGAGTAAATGGCAGTCAAAGAGACAAAGACTCTTCTAGATAAGTACTTGTACAATTGTACCGACTGTATTTTTTTAAAAAAATATTCAGACTTTTTTTAAAAAAAACAACGCTGATTTAATTTGCTAACGGGCTGACGGGCCGGCCCGAAATTTAAATACCATTGTCCATGCCCGCCCATTTTCACAAACGGGTCGGGCCTGGCCCGTCCATTAATTTATTGATTTTTAAAAAGGTGTCCAGGCCCGAATTTTAACGGGTCGGACGGGCCGGGCCTATCGGGTTGGACTGCCCATGAACAGCTCTAATTATAACCATTTGACGGTAATAGAAATCATTAAGGTTCTTAAGCATGATGAGCATAAACTCTTTATCTGTGATAGGATTTCGGAGCTTGGATTGTACAACAGAACATCTAGAGCAGAAGTGAGAGAATGTTTCTTGATTTGTCTGTAGTGTTGAGATTAAGACCAATTTCTGAGGGTCCGTTTGCCTAAACTTATAAGCCCAATTAACAAAAGCTTGTGTTATCTCCTTCCAAGTTGCTTCACCAATGCGTTCAAGACTGTAATACCAGGATAACGCTGCACCTTCTAAGCTACGATCAAACAATGTAGGGAGGTGTTCTTCTGGAACATCCAAAGGGACAAGGACATTGACGAACTTACAGAGATGGATCACTGGGTCGCCTGTACCATCAAATTTTTCTAACTTTGGTAGATCTTGATATCTTGGTTCATGCTTATAGCCTGGAAACAAAATTAATTTTCCTGGGAAAATTTCCACTTTAAAGATTTTAATGTCAAAATCTAAATCAAAGTCGTTGCGTGCGTCACTGCTATTCGTACGACTATTGCTGCTAGTCCATGACTCTCCTTCTCGTTTTTGTTGTTCATTGTTAATCCTATCCTCTAGGGTTCTAGGTTCTTCTTCCTTTTCTTGATACAGAGGTTCATCGCCTTCTTCTGGGATCTCAATTGGGTCCTCTAGTTCTTCATTGTTGTCCTCATCAGATACTTCTATCCACCCACCACTTTGAATGCAAAGACATTAAAACCATCCAAGCGACTCCCTTCTTCTTCATCTAAGTGTAGCACAGATTTCCCGATAGGTGAGATGTTCATGATATCTGGATCTCCGGGGATGGTTACTACTCTGTGATCGATCATTAATTTCACTTTTTGATGTAACGTTGAGGCTGCAGCCTTGTTTTCATGTAACCAAGGTCTTCCTAGTAAGAAGTTAAAGCATGCTTTGATGTCAATCACTGTGAAGTCCACTTTTCTAGCCATTGGGCCATATTTAATAAGTAATTCGATGGAACCCAAAACTTCCCTGGTGGCGTTGTCATAGGCTCGAACCACTTGGCTTGATGGTGCCAAACCATCTTTTGAATGACCAAGCTTAGTAAGCACTCGATAGGGACATGCATTGATTGCAGATCTGTTATCTACAAGAACTCTGGGTATCGTCCATCCATTGCATCAGATAATGATGTGTAATGAATTATTATGGTTTGAAACTTCAGGGAGATCTTTGTCCGTGAACATGAGGGTACGGTCTACACCATGAATAAGGCCTACCATCTGATCTGGAGTAATGGACAGATTAACCGAAGCTTCATTCAAATGCTTAAGGATTGCGCTTCGATGAGGTTGCGAGTGCATAAGCAACTTCCATATAGACACATTAGCATTGACCTCCTTCATTCGCTTGATAGCATCATCTTCCATGTTGACTTCATCTACCATTAGTTCTTTCCCTTTTTCTTCTCTTCGTAAAGCATCTAATGGATTATCTTCTTCAAGGTAAGAGGGCTTGAAGTGTTGACCTGCTCGAGTTTAATGAGTTACTTCCACTACTTCATCATCACTAAGGTCATCAAGGCATATGGGGTGCCTATAGTTGTTTGGAGTGGAGAAATAAGCTCCAGTGTTTCTTTCAACAATAGCCATTGCAGATGCAGCATCTTCATCCTCCTCACGGTCCAATATAAAGTATGCATTGTCGTAATCTATAGTCCCACAAATCTCAACAAAAGGATCCTCGCGGAGGCTACAGTCGTGACTCCTTATCTTGATGATTCCATGGGAAGAAAGTTCATTATCTAGACACTTGCCTATTTTAGTCACTGGTGCTTTACATTCACAGGATTCATTTCTGGTGATCAATTGGGTTGGGTCAAGATCATTTATGTAGGTGGAGATGGCATTTATGGAGGTAGGGGGTTTGTGATTTGGAAGGGGGTTATTTGTGATGCTAGGTTGTGTGTTATTTGGTTTGTTAGCTAAGGTTCCAACAGAGAGCCTTCCACCATCTATCAAGTCTTGTAGTTGATGCTTGAATGCCGTACAACTTTCAATGTCGTGTCCGGCTCCTTGGTGAAATTCACAATGTTTGTTTGGGTTGTAGGTTGGTGGTGGGTTCCTTGGTGGAGGTCTTGGGTTCAAGGGTTGGATAAGATTAGCCTTTTTAAGTTTGGAGAATGCCTGGGCATATGTCATATTTAAAGGAGTGATTTCTCTTTAGGGTCGAAGTTGAAATGCTGAGGTTGCCCCAATGTTGTATATCATGTTTGTAGGCTTTGAAGCAGATGCATCATTATTGGTGACTTTCTTATTAGCCCCGAACCTTGAATTATATGAGTTGCCATTGTTAAAGTCTTCTTTCTTGATCTCTCCCTTCTTTATGGCATCTTCAACCAATGACCCAGTCGAGATAAGAGCTTTAAACGATGGGAAGTATTGATATGCCATCTGTTTTTGATATACATGAAGGAGATTTTTCACAGTCATCTGCAATTGCTCTTCTTCATTTGGTATATTTATCATTTCTCCATCTAGTAATGAAGGAAGAAAAAGTTTCATTAAGATTCTGTGCAGTTGTCTCCAAATCTCTTCTCGTGATACCAATTTCTTCATTGTATTTATATTGGTTGGAAAACTCTCTCACTATGTCAGTCCAAGTGGATTTCTTCAAATTTTCCAGATTCAAAAACCAATATGAAGCAGCTCCATCAAGATATTGTTGAAATAACTTAGCCATCAATGGTTCATCTATACCCCAAGGGCTCATGACGCCAACATAGAGTTTTAAGAAGTTGGTAGGACTTCCTATTCCGTCAAAGTGTGAAAGAACAGGCATTTTAAAACCATACGGGAGGCACGCTTTGGGAAAGAGGGTTAGCCCATGGATGTCCATCCATGGTTCGGCCTGAGTGATACCTTTCAAAACTTCTTTCATCTTGGTCATTTCCTCTTCAATCTTGGTGGGAATTTCCCTGTCATTGTTTCCAACTTCTAGTGGGAATGGTGAGGCTACCTCCGATTCTGGTGCATTAGGATGCATCTGGGTGTTTTTTTTTATGAAATTCACCACAATTTTCTCTACAGTATCTTGTCGTTCGATTATGGCTTGCATCATCCCCTTAAGTTCCATGAAAGGATCTAAGCTGAAGCTCGAATTTTGTTGCTCATTGTTTGAAGTTCCAGCCATGCTACTACAGCTAGGAGAGGAGAATATGACTGATATCGGGCAAGGGGAGAACTCTGCAGAAAGGGACTTCTACAATTAAAAGGGGCTTGGCGTACAAATCTAGATCCAGCACGGGTCCATATAGAACTCCTGTGAAAAGGAAATGATGTAATAATGTGATAAGAGAAAAAGGAAAAATGTTAGTGTTCATGATTATAAAAAATAAACACAAAAGAAATACGTCTTATGGATATTTAAACAGAGAGATGAACACCTAAAATACCTATTAATATGATTATATAAACTTATTTGAAAAGATTCCCCTTTTCTTAAAAAAAGTTTTGTCGGGATTCATAGGTTTGCCTCTAGCTTGTGTTAGAAGTTTGGAGATTTTGTTTGTTATCTCCTTATGTCTTGAATTTCGTGACACGCTATCGATGGGTCCACTACAAACTCTAGCCTATATATAAGTTCATCACTTATCCTAGAGATAACCTTATCCCTTCTTAAATTACACGACAAAAAAGAACTCATAAAAAAATTCTTTTTTTTTTTAATAGGAATATTTCTATGGATCTTAACTTGCCTCCTCAAAGTTCTCGTTCATCCCGTGTGAGGAGGTTGATCCAATTTTTCTCAGAAGACCTTACTCCTTCTCTTCAAAACTTAAGGGATAGGGAATATGAAGCGGCTCTTGCTTCCATGTCATTGGAGGACCGCTTAGTCGTTGATTCTCCTACGAGATTTTCTAACCAAATTCTCCCCACAACTACTTCTCCTACCCCTTTAGTGAGGCCTGTGTTGGTAGGTAATTTCTCTCAAACGTTTCGTATGAGTGATCCTTTGGAGTCCTTAGTTCTATTCGTGGCGGACACTACGGTTTTAGCCATGTCTCTAAGTCTACAATTTCCTTTAAGCTTAACTTATTCTATTTTGGCCATTATAAGTCACAAAACACTCCCTTTTCCTTATAACTCCGGAGAGATTTCTAGCTCGACATCCCCATTACCTGTTAACCTTACAAGTCATAGGGCACTTAGGTTGTTGTTGTGGGATGTTCGAGATCAACCTATGACTCGACTTCCCGGTCATCTCCTCATGCTACTCAAAACATACCAACCTACTTGCTTTGTGCTTCTTCTTTCTGACCCTAGAATAGGCGAAGAGGTGGCTAAGGGTTTTGGTATCCCAACATTCTCAGTCTTTCGCGGGTCCGGCTGTCTCCCACCAATCTTATTCTTGTGGAGCAAAACATGTTTCTTTTCTGTGAATCAAGTAACTGCGGATTCAATAAGTTTATCTGCCTATGTTTGACATTGTAGGACTTCCTTAGAGGTTCCATTACGAGAAGGGAAGGGTCCGAGCCAAAGTTCTGCTAACCAAGCCTGGTTAAATTTATCGGATTTTGCTTCACATGATTGCTTAAAGGCAGCAATGGGTGGGCCGTCGAGCTATTTGCGTTATAAATAAAGTTTCCTCCAAAAAATACCTGAATCTAGAATTCCTTCATTCGCGATTCCCGAAACATTATGGACAATAGGCCAAAGGGGTCTTTTTTCTTTAATGGACATATTTTCAAGGGCATAAATAACTGATCCTTGGGTGCACTCAAAACCTCACACACTCTCCTTTGCAGCTATCTCCGATGGTGCATTCAAAAGTAGAGGTGGGTTCACATTACGGAATGCTGAGGAGAACTGGGTGGTCGGGTTCGGTTCTAAAGTTAAAGGGCTTATCCTATCGCTCTTTGTCTTATCATTACTACAACAAGGTTTAAAAAAGGCTCGCCTGCTAAGAGTGAAGCATTTGGAAGTGCTGGTAGATGTTGGCATTTATAATCTAGTCTTGGCTAGTTTAGACATCTCCACCACGGAGGTTGAGTTAATGTTATGCAATATACTCCAAATGATGTGCTCACATGATTGGGAAATTAGTATACGACATTTCTTGCAAGGGGATCTAAAAGGGGCTTTATTTCTTGTTGAGCACTGTCAAAGATTCCCTTGGGGTCATCATGAAGAGTTTAAAATTCCTCCATCCACTAAAATTCTAATTGGTCCTTATTAGCTTTTGGTCCACTTAACACATGTACTTTGGTCAATAATGCATGAATAAAGAATTTCATTTTACGCAAATAAATTATCTAAATTAAGAACAAGTACAAGTTTGGCCATCCTAAAGCTTTCTAAAATGGAGGATTGGTTCAACGATGGGGTACAATCGCGAATTACTTAATCATTGTCAAAAAGTTCTTTCTACTTTTTCATTTCCCGCTTTGCAAAAAGTATATATAAAGAGAGACGGAAATAGAAATAGGGCTTGTGTCCCTATTACATATGAAGACGCTATTAGGATGGTAATGTCAATCGTTAATGCTTTAGCACCGTGCATCCTAAAACAAAAAAAACTGATAAGTGCAAAGGCCGCGCCCGAAGGCTGCCTACATATCCCGAAACAAGAGTATTCTTCGGGAATCAAGCCCAAACGTAGCTCTAGGAAACATGCTATTATTTCTCATCACTATTTTTTTTTTAGGGTTCTTTTACTACTAGTCATACATTTTTTTTAACTGAAAAATAAATACATAATTCATATAATAGTTCGTCGATGGTGTTTTTTTTCAAAGCTTGTAACTTCGATGTGGTAAACCCTTGATTCGCTAGATGTCGTTGAAGAATCCCTTTGCATCTTGTCATACAGATTGGGTTGCTTACTTTCCATCAAAATGAAGATATTTCCCATCCTGTACCTTTGAGGGTTGATCCACCCTCAATTATACGCTTCGTTTGTAAGGTCTCCGGGAATCGTAATTACTCCAAGTGGCGTCACCAACTTTACTTTTTGATGGAGAATCGATACGACCCCCTTTATACTTGTGTAGCCAAGGTCGTCCTTAGAGTAGGTTATATGAAGTCGGACAATTAATGACCATAAATCTGATAGAGAAAATCATGGTCTCATAACTTAAAGGCAAAATGATGTACCCAGTTACTTCTCGTGGCGTATCATCAAAACCAAGGATTGTGTAAGACAAAGGATTGATATAAGAATCGGTGTATCCTAACCTATAAAGGAATTCTCGAGAGCATATGTCTAATGCAGACCCATTGTCAACCAATATGTGATTTATGTAGCTTCGTCCATGTCTTAGTGTGATGTGTAGTTCTCGCGTATGCCATGGGCTTGGGGGTAAATCAGCTTTGGTGAATGTCCACTCTTGATGATTGGTTTGACGTTGGAGAATCATCAAAGATTCATTGAGCCTATTCCCATGACACAGAACACCAGCATAAGATTCATGTTCGGGTAGTATGGTGTCAAATGAATCAACCAATTAATCAGAATATGGTTGGTGGAGATCAAAATGGTTATGACTCATTCCAGAATTTCCAATAGTAGATACTTTAGGACAATCCTTCTCATCTTTTGATATTTTTGCCTTTAGGATAGCAAAATCTAGCTCAATTTTCGGAAGAGTGTATTCTCGATTGCATAGTATGTCCTTAGACATAAATTCTTTAACGTTGGTTGATTCCTCAAATAGATCAATGGTGGTTGTCTTTAGTTGACAAATGAGGGCATCTCGATGAATTTGTGAGCTAGAGATCAACTCCCATAATGACATCGCATTGCCCCTGTTTCGAGATTTTAGCTGATTGTGTTGAAGTGTTGGGTTTTCTATTGACCTGACCACGTTGCAATATATTGGGGGCACCCTTGCCGCTGGTATATCACCATGGATAACCATCACTCCTTTCGGTGTCGAGAATTTTACTTTTTGATGAAGAGTAGAAGCAATAGCTTGAGTGTCGTGGAGCCATGGTTTTCCCAAAATAAGAGAAAAGTTGATAGGAGCTTCAACCAGCTGAAACTCTACATCACATAACCAATTTTCATGTCATAGTTGCAGATTAATGGTCCCTATTGCCTTTCTCGGGATGTGATCATGTGTAATTATGATTGCATTAGAAATTCCCAAAGGCACACTTTTTTGTCCTAACTTACATAAGGACTCTTTGGAGCAAATGTTAAAATTTGATTTGTTATCAACCAAAATGCCTGAAATCCGGCGATAATTACACCTCAAAGTAACACACAAAGGTTGGCTAAAATTGATGACCCTTGGTAAATCAGCATTAGTGAAGGACAATGTAGATGGGATCCATCCTTTTGGAATTAGGATCTTTCCGTCATCAATTAGCTGTTGCACCACATGTGTCACATCGAAGCAACCTTCTATATCATGCCCGTAGTCGTGGCAGTAAGAGAAGTATTTCCCCATGTTTACTTTGGGAGATGGCAAAATACAATTATAATGTTTTGCTTCAATGAACCCTTGTGTTTTAAGACGATAATACATATCCTTCATTGATTCACATTTTTCAAAGCAAATGGGGTTAATTGATGTCCATCGCCCTCCATTACTTCCATGCTTGTTCCTTGGTGCATTGAATCCCATATTATTTGAAATGCAAATATGATACCTGTCATTTCATATAAGAACATTATCAGTATCAATAGTTTGAGAGGTGATAAACATGTAATGAAAATTAGCGGGAAATGAAAAAGAATCTCTTACAAAAAAATTGCTTCTTTTATTTATTTATTTATATTTTTAGTGGAAAGAAAGGATAACAATGAAAGACTTTTCTATGATTACAGAAATTCGCGATTAATTGAAGGCGAGTGACGCTAAGAAGGATCACAAGGGTTTACAAAGTTGTCGAGTTGGAAATTATTGAAATCATTCTTCCTTTACCTTTGCGGTTTAGGGACTTGAAAGACTTATCTTCTAAGGTTTCATAGCCTAGGTCAAGCACTAGGGATTTTGGTGATTTTCTAGTTAGAATAAGTTAATCTTATTGTGGTTTTAATAGGAAAAGGAGAAGAAAGATAAATGGTCAGATTAAAAAAGAAAGAAAATGACTAAAAAAAACTTGAGAATGGGATGCTTTTAAAGAGATGGTACAATCAAAGTAGGAGATGAAAACTTGTGCACATAAAAAAAAACTTTATGTAGAGAAAATGAAAATGATTAGACATGCATGAATCATTATAATCACAAACGAAGAAACATGTTATAAAATCAAGCATGCATTTGTCCGTGTGTCCTAACACACAATCTAAGATGATTACTCATTTAAGGTAATAATTAACCAGATGGCCTCTTTCGCGGTTGAACGTTCCTGCATAGCCGATTGTAATTAACGCACAGATACAGGTTTACGTCTTAATTCATTATAAGTTGTCTAAATTCTCTGAACACCGCAAATTAGCAGCTTAGAGCCTAGTTTACGACAAAGTCGGTGCTCGTGTGCGGACGCAGATCACGTAAGCATACACAAAGACACATATTTTCACATAAATCATGATATCAAAAAAAAAAAAAAAAAACACTTCATGCGAATAACAATAATCAATAGCATTATATAACATATGAGTGTATATATATATATATATATAGAATCAGGATCATGTGAGAACCTAGGTCTATAATAGGAACTAGGAACTCATCTGGATCGTTGATTCTGTTTGATCTAGTGGCTGACAATTTCCCGCTTCATTAATGGCACTTCAGTAATTTTTCGTTTGATTGGGCTTGTTTTGTTTTTCTTTCCTCTTTCTCTCTCTTGTTTTTATTTTCTCTTTCTTCTCCTACGTTTCTTTCTCATCTCCTCCCTGATTTCACTTCTTCTCCTGTGCGATTCTTCTTCAAATACAATTTTTCTTGTAAATCTTATCTTTAGTTTCGGAAATTCATCACAAAGTAAGTTAAATGTTTAATTTTTCAAATTAGGGTTTTGTTGATTTAGTATTTTCTTTCAATTGGATGCTTCAAATGGGTTTTGTTACGAATTAGGGGTTTTTTTTTAAGCAAATTCAGCGCAAAATCTGCATTCTCTATCATTTTACTCCTTTCTTTTTCAGATTTCTCACGTTTTTTGTAACGTATGTAAAATTTGGTTTATTAGTACATGAATTTACTTGATTCAGTTTAACTATGCTCGATTTGGTTTCGATTAATTCTAGTTTTTTTTTTTTTTTTTTTTTTTTTTTTTTTTTTTTTTTTTTTTTTTTTTTTTTTTTTTGTAATCTGATCTAATAGTTTAAAATTTTGATTTTTTATGCTATTTTTATGAATTGATCGCAGTTTAATAATACATGAATTTGCTTGATTCATTTTAATTGTTTAATTAGATTGTGTGTGTCTTTTGATTGTGTTTCAATTTTCTTTGATTTTTCCTTTCAAACTCTTACTATTTACTCCGTACTATTTTGTTTTCTCTACTTTTTTATTTGCTCATTAGAATCATCTACTTTTGGTGTATGTGGTATTACTGGTTTATTTGATTATGTGTTGAAGTTTCTGTATCTGAATTTTTAATGTTGTATTGGTGGTTTATCTGATTATGTGTTCTTTTGGTTATGTTTCATTTTTTTTTTTTTTTTTTTTTTTTATCGATTTTAGCTGCTAAATATGTTCTTATTATTTTTTGTTTACTTTAAGTGCTTCTTTATTTGCTTTTAAATTTGAATCGTCTACTTTTGGTGTTTTACTAATTAATCTGATTATGCTGTTTAGTATCTTGTTCTAAATGAAGAAAATAGTTCATTAAGTTGTGTATGAGGGTTGATTCTTTCTTGTGTAACTGCCTAACTGATGCAGAGAGGTTATTAAGGGTTCAGTCCTCTCACTACTTCAAAGTACTAAGTGGTTGTATTTGTGTGTGTTAGTCGGGGACACATGTGAGTTGGATTGTGTGACTAATTAAAGTAAATAAGATTAATCTTTTCTTTCATTTATAATCTTATTTTTGGTTAGTAGTCAGTGGCTTATCTCATATCATTGTCTTAGATTACAAATTACAATACAGTTAATATTAGCATGTATCATAATCTTAGTTTGTGTACTTTAAATAATTTTGTAAGTTTATTTCTTCATTTCATGAGGTAGTTATTGGGTTTTAGTGGCATGTTTATGGGGCTGTGAAGTGTTGTTGTGTGTATAGACTTTTTTGGTGTAATTCGTGGGTCATGTAATTCAAGGTGAACCAAAAAAATGCTAGAACAGTGATGATTGCTATGTGTTTATTAGGCTTTAAGTAAGATTGCATATAAGATTGTTTAAGTGATAACCTTGTATAGATATAGTAGCTAGTTGCTCGCTTGTAGGAATTAGAATTAGATACTGGTAAACCCAAATTTGCATCTAAACTTGCTGTTGCAGCCTAGAATACTCTTTTTTGGCCACAAGAAAGGAAACACCAAAGACAATTGTTCTTCCTGTTTGGTCTATGGTCTATCACTTATAGTTCAGCTTGAATATTGAACATGTTAAGCACATCTTGGCAACAAACTGTTGAGGCTAATTTGTAGGTCAGGCTATGAAGACAGGAACATTGAACATCTTTATTGTTGTTTGGCATTGACTTACTATTCTTACCCTAAAATATCCTACTAGCTCAATTGGTAGAGCATTGTGCATGTGCACAAAAGATGTGGGTTCGAATCCCACGTAGGTTCTTTTAATAAATCATTTTATTGTAGAGACACTTTCGAAATATTTGTATTTATTTTGAGTTAATTTTTTTATCAACTGTTATAATATTTTTATTTACCTTTTAGCGTTTTTTGTTTACTTTTGAGTAGTTATGATTTACTTTAGAGATATTTTGATCTAAGTTTTTCTACTTACTTTCGAGACATTTTTTATTTACTTTTGGAATCAATCGATTTACTTTTTATTATTTTGTATCAACTTTTGAGATAAATATGAAGTTCACTTCAAAGTACCATTTGACATCCCTTGGCAGGCTCTTAGAGGAAGTTTTTGAGTGTAGAGAAGCTGTTAGAATCGATCCTTTTATCAATTGCAAATCTGCCCTGCAACCTGCAGCAAGTAGCCAGCAGAACATCACCTGTAGTGTCACGAATAACACCCCTAGACCAACTGAAATCATAGCCAGGTCTAGGAATTAACTTTATCCAAAAGATCCTCTTATTTACTAGTGTGACATTTTAAATAACTTTAAAGTGTTTCATATTTACTTTACGTTGGAGGTAGAAATAAAAGAGCTGAAGTTGGGTCACTAATCAATCTTGGTACTGTGATCATGAAAAGATGATTTTGTGTTTTGAAGTTTTCAGGTTTGATGATGACAAAATACATCCAAAGCCAATTAATTTTCAATACACCGTTAAGCTAAGTTGATTTACTTTTTGGTTATTTTAATTTACTTTTGAGGTATTTTGAATAACTTTAGAGTGTTTTATATTTACTTTTAGAGATAACCTATGTAGGAATCGAACCTACACTTCTATGCATCCGCATAGTGCTCTACCATTTGAGCTAATAGGTTTACTTTATAGTTTGTTTTATTAACTTTATATTCATTTTTATTTACTTGTAGAGACACACACACACACATGTTACACTGATAGCGCGCGCGCGCACACACATATGACAAACAACCCAATTAAAATTAAATATGTATTGCTTGCACTACTATTTTAATCTTGAAACTGATTATTTCAGATAACATAACAAAAAGCATTAACAATTCATATTCACTCAGATTGTAAGCAAGAGATTTGAATAATTCTCACCAAAATTACATACCTGAAAATTGATTAAGAATAACTAAGTTAGCCTCATTGAATATCAAAATAAGTAACTATCATAATTCCAACAAAATCAAACAAGGAGGTCAATGATTTGTTTGAAATATCCCAAATCAAATTAGTTTGCAATATTTTTCGAACAAATTCATAAACAAAATAACCCTCAAACCCAGAGATAGGAACAAATGGAATCTTATCAGGGTTGTATCCAACCTTCTTGAGGTATGAAGATACTTCCTTGACAATTTCATCATACCTAGCCTTTGAGTACTTAGGAGTGGTGGCATCCATCTGTTACATACAGTAAACAAACCAAAAGTCAGAATCAACCAATTCAGATACCAAAGTACATGATCGTGAATATTCATACCTTGTTACAGCAGCAAATCATTTGCCTGACACCAAGGGTGAAGGCACGAAGGGCGTGCTCACGGGTCTGGCCATCCTTAGAGATACCAGCCTCGAAACCTCCAGTGGTGGAGTCAATAATGAGGATAGCACAGTCAACCTGGGAGGTACCAGTAATCATGTTCTTGATAAAGTTGCAATGTCCAGGGGCATCAATGACAGTGCAGTAGTACTTATTAGTCTCGAACTTCCACAGGGCAATATCAATAGTAATACCACGCTCACGCTCAGCCTTGAGCTTGTCAAGCACCCAGGCATACTTAAAGGACCTCACCTGTAGTATCGCGAATAACACCCCCTAGACCAACTGAAATCATAGCCCTATTGATCACATCCTCAACATTCACACCAAAATCGTTTAGCACCAATTAGCACAAATTTTCTATTTACTTTTGAGACTAATTGTTTTACTTTTACTAATTTTCTAATTACTTTTAAACATAACAAGAAGCATTAACAATTCATATTCACTCAGTTTGTAAGCAAGAGATTTGAATAATTCTCACCAACATTACATACCTGATAATTGATTAAGAATAACTAAGTTGGCCTCATTGAATATCAAAATAAGTAACTATCATAATTCCAACAAAATCAAACAAGGAGGTTAATGATTTTTTTGAAATATCTCAAATCAAATTAGTTTGCAATATTTTTCATAATTCGAACAAATTCATAAACAAAATATCAAAAAATTCCAAACATAATTTGCAGCAAAATCCAGTCTAATTTGCAAAAAAAAAAGATAAAATATCAATAAAAAAAATATCGCTTAAACTTTTTATAAACCTAGAAAAATATTAAGCTTTCTATGAATGAATTTCAAGTTAATTTATAATCGTTTACAAGTTCACAACCTCAGAAATTATAATCATAATTCGAATTTTACTATTATCAGCCCTAAATTCACCATACTGAAAATAAATTTACGATAAACCATAGATATAGAAATTTAGTGATTTAAAAACGAGAAGAAAACAATCGTACCTCAAAAGCTGCTTCAATGGAGTAAATAAAGCTCGAAAGTTGCTTCAATGGAGAAGTGGAAGCTCAAAAGCCGCTTTGATGGAGAATTCAAAGCAATGGCTCCAATGGAGGAGAGAGAACGGGGAGAGACAGAGGAAATTGGGTGATCTCGATCTAAATATTAAAATGATCTTATCCGTCCATTATTTTTTAATCTAACGGTTGTAATGAGTTTCCTGTTCCTATTATGGGATTGGTTCTCATTATAACCTGGTCCTATATATATACATATATATGCTTTCTTATTTAGGCAACGTATTTTCAGGTTTATACCTCTTAAATAAAATAAAAAACAAAAAATCCCTAGTGGAGTCGCTAGCCTATTGTATCCATTTTTTGACTAATTAAAATTAGAAGTAAAAATCCCACGTAAGTCGATAATTTGACTAAAAAAGAAATTAGAGTCGCCACTCTATTTTTGCCCGAATAGAGACGGTCTTTTTGTTTATGATCGTTTTCAAATAGAAAACGACATTGACTCCATTAGGTGAGGCACTATATAAGTATGGTCTTAGGAAAATTAGAGATCTAGGTACGGGATATAAGTTAGGAAGATCGAACGTTTGGAACTCATCTCTAACTCTGTTCTAACGAACAGGCTCTTACTAGTACGTTGTTAATTGGTTATGGTTATTCACATACTTTTCCTTAAACTAATGCATAAAAACACGAAAGTTTCCACATTGTCAATCACATTAAATTTTTTTTAAAAAAGTGAAATAAACCTTACGATATATGCTGGGTTTGAGCATTAAAGTTGTCTTACGTACCGTTTATTGTGGGATTTGAATCCACTCCCGGATCAAAACCCTACGTAGTTCTTACGAACATCCATTTATACATGTTAAAAAATTTCATACGACGTTTCAAGAAGGTTTACTTTTTTTTTTTGGGAGGGATGGTCGATCCGTATATGGTCATTTGAATGAGGCTGAGCAATCTTGCTTTCAGGATGGAGATCAATTTATCAAGGTTGAGGAAGTCACTAGAATCAGCGACACCATAGGAGTTTCTTCGGGGAGATTGATTTTTGTTTGTAAAATGCGTCTCAATTTACTTTATTTAGGGTTGACCAACTTCCAAAAAGAGATTGTATGGGCTTATTTGAGTGTGCTAAAAAGGGCATTTTATTTGGTATGAATCGAGAAGAATACGAAGGAAATGTATTTGGATTGTATGAAATTGACTTATGTAAAATGGACATTCCATATGGCTTAAATCTAAATGATAGGTAGTGAATTGAAAATCTTAATCACGTTAAATTACATAAGCGATCTATCAGAGATAATAAAACTTTAAAAGTATAATTCTCTGTGGCAAATAGATCATCTTGTAACCTGTCATGATTGAATATTCAATTTTACCCTCTTATTTAAATGTAAGCCATAAACCATAAATCGAAAGATTTATTTTATTAATAAAATGATACAAGCATGCAAAGCCATATTTTACTTAATTAAAAGTTAGTTGTCTCTTTATTAAGAAATGCATAAGGAAATTTTGCTCTTCCGAACGGTGATGGAATTAAAACTTAAAAAAAAATTCTTTAAAAAGTATAAGGCATTCTATTCCAAAATAAATAAATTATTTATAATGCTCCTTTCATATAGCCATAGGATATGAAGAAGACTAAAAAAAAGTTAGTCTTAAAGTGATATATATGTGTCTCTTTATTATATGAGATTAATGAGTAATTCATAGCTTTCTCAAATGACCTAATTTTAAATATTTTAAGAAAAAAATTACCAGAGGTATATATAATAGGGTGACACAAATTATATAATAATATTCATTCTTTTCTTCCTTGAAGTTCTCAAGGGTTTAAAGTTTTCCTAATCTTTCGGATGTCATAACTCATGTTACAACGGTCAGATTTGAGAATATGATAGGTCTTTGGAAAGGTCTACAAGTCTTCTATAACATATCAAAACTCAGGATTCATCCAACGGTTGAATTAAAAGATAATGAATTTTCTTTAAAATCACTCCTGTTTGGGACGTTCATGGGGAATTGGGTGATAATGGTCAAAGTACTTCGAAATTGACATGATCCTTTTAATGGAATGTTAAGGACAAACATTTAGATACTCTGTAGGAAATTATCCCTTTTTAGAATTCATTTGATGTGCCAAATAAAAAATGTATTCTTGGTTGGGAAAAACAGCCTCAAAACAGTTTAATATTTTAATACCTTGTTTTGTAAAAATCATAGAAAATAGAGTATTCATCCTATGAGAACGTGTGACCCCAATTTAGATATTTTAAGAAATCTACTTTCTAAGTAGTTAATTTTTATTTTATTATTAAAATAAGATATTGGTCGAAATTGGAAAATGGACAGACCTTTAGTAAGAAATTTGTGGTGTTACTAAGCCTTAATGTCTGATTTTTCATGGATTGGTTAAAATTTATTTTTAGAAAATTCCAAATCTCATACATTCCTAAATACATAAGCTCACTGTGAAAATTTTATTTCTTAATTTTATTATTAAAAATTATTTTTCTACATAATAAAAAATAAAGTGGTCGAGAATGGTATTTTGCTAGAATTCCATCATTCATTCATTATAGCTTCCTTATGCATTTTGTACAATTATCATTGCTTTCATTTCGTACTCTACATAATGATGATACATACAAGGGAAAAAAAATCAAACAAACCATGTATACTCACTCTCAAACTCGCTCGCGGTCAGTCAAATTCTATTTGGTTTCCAAATTAGGAAACCGGCACGTATAGTGTCCAAGGAGGTTATGGAACACACAAAAGTAGAAAAGTTAGTAAATGTATGTAAAAAATAATATGAAATCACAAATAAAAAGAAAAAAAATATTACCTTGACTTTGGGTAGCTATCTTGAGGAATTAGTAAAAGTAATGTCAAAATGATCGATTTAATTTGAGGCCAAGTCCTTCTACTATATTTTTTTTATATATATTTTTTTTTACTAAAAATAAAAATTTTTCATTAATTTTTTTTTATATATCAAATTATAGTGCCGAAATAATTTAGACTTCTTTTATGAGTTTTCTTTTTTAGCAGTTCTCTTCGATCCCCCCTTTTTTGTGAAGAGTGGGTGGTATATATATAGGAGCAAATGGGATCTAAAATACAAAATACAAAGAATATACTGCTTATACGAAATAAATACATACGAATACAAGAGTTAGGTAGAAATTGTAACCAAAATTCGTCTTAATGAGGTAGAGGACAAAATAGAATTAGCCTACTACTTCATGCAAAACTTATTTACTAATTAGACTGAACAAATGACAAACTTATTAATGACTAAAAATAATTAAAAGTACTAATATAATTTTAACACAATTGTTAATTGGTACTACTTTCCTTTGAAGAGTGTACTTACTCTTCGTATTTCTAACTTACCATAGCAAAATAAGACTATTACAAAACCCGCTTATCAGAAAATAACAAGGAGAAAAATGTTGTTTGCCATTGATTGTGGATACCGTTTAGGAAGAAACACAGCTCAGTGATACAACGTATTGTCATATAACACCATTTTCTGATTTTTGTTGCTAAATTACAACCATGGCTTACCATTTTCTTTTTCAGTAGGGATTTGACATATCAAATGAGTGGTAATGGCAGAGGTATCTTTGCTTAGAGCCACTCTTTCACTGTCAAACATTGTCGTCATTACAATAATCGGGAAGAGAAATAGCATGCATACTTACACTTGTTATTTCTGAGTGTATGGAATAGAGAAAAGATGAGTCCTTGTATAGCTGTAATGGTGTTTTGGTGAGGATTTGAAAGGAAGGAAGAAGATGAAAAATGGAGTAGTAGTATTACGTTATTAACCAAGTGAAATTAGTGGAACGAAAACAAGTTATAATTAAGGAAGTTAAACAAAAATGAAATAAATAAAATAAAAATAAAATGCTAAGGGGGAGCCGTGACTTACTGCAATTACCAATTACCATGCATGCATTACATGCATGTTTTGTTTCTTAGTGATTGTCATTTTATTGTCATTTTATTATTGTTACTTAAGCCGTGACTTTTACTCTTTGTTAGCACATTTTCATGCACATTTCAATGCATCTTATTAGTCATTGTTTCTTAGACATTTCATGCACACTTTTAAATTCTTTTTTTTTTTTTTTATTTTTTTTATTATTATGTATCAAAAGGTGATTGAAAATATTAGAATAATAATCACAATAGGATACATGAAATCAGTAGTGCTAAACTTTATCCGGGGTTAGAAAGTGATACTATAGAAACGGTCACGATTTTAAAATTGTGTAGATTAAAGGGTCAATATTTGATACTCTCGACCAGGATATGTTAAACGGAATAAATGTTACATACGTCAGTGGTAATAACATTGTTTTTATTTCATTTTTAAAAGATAACATCATTACTATTATTAGACTAGACGATTACACGATTGGGATATGATAAAAATACGGATAAGATTTACTCCCTATAAAAGGGAGATTTTCCTTATCCGAAATCACCATTCACCCCCTTATCTACCCAAAAATACACCCCTTCCCTTTTCATCTTCGGTTTTCATGGCTCCCGACAACCAAAACCATCAAGCTCCAACTCCATTCGACGAGCATTTTCGAGTGCTAAATTTATATTTAGCTTTGATTATGGCGTTAGTGGTGCTACTAATGGCGTTAATGATTTTCATAATCATGAATAAATGACGACTTGAAGTTTCCGGCACGGAGTGTACAAGGTTCGAGTTGTGCTTCAAATTAACCTCGAGTTTTGTTCGTAAATTAGGAGTATAAATTGTAAGGGTTTTGTATACTCCAAAATTATAAATAAACACTACTTGAATTTTTCTCTTATGTCTAATTATTGCGGTTGTCGTTAGCAAAATTAAATTTGTTATTAGAATTATGAAATTACAAAAAATTTATTAGCTAATTGAAAGTAAAAAAAAAAAAAGGAAAATGGGGGATCAAAATTTGGTGTCTACACATATATACAAAAAGCGTAAGAATGCTTCCCCTCAAGCTTAAATAGAGCATTGTCCTCAATGCTCTAAACTAGGGTGATCACACCTACATCAAATTTTTTTTGTGCTTTTCATTTTCTCTTCCGTTTTTTTTATTCTTTTTTCAAAGCATTTGCACTTGCATTTTTTTTTTCACTTATTGCATTGTCTTCGCCTCTTTTAACTATAGACGACTTTTTCAACTTACATTTGCCTTTATTCACACACTATATACAACACATGCTTGCTTAGCAAAAGAACCAAATATCCACACTCATACACCATAAGAACCAACAAACTATGGACCACATGCTTCACAAAAAACCAAGAATGGAGATAAAATGAAACAAATGGTTAGAAAGTTAGTAATATGGCTTGAAAATAAGGAATAAGGCTCAAATGGTTTGCAAAGAGGCAACTGTAAACCCATAAACAAAAATATAAAGTTTAATCCTAGAAAAGGAAAAATTACCACCCCGAAAAGATGTCTTTGTCCTTCTCAAATGGTTAAGTCGTGATCTCGGAAGATAAAAGTCAAGTTCTAGATAAAGTAAGCAATAGTCAAGGATTCATGTGCCACTTACGCAAAATAGGTAGAAGGCTAGAAAAATGAAACCTCACATGGTTGTAGCAAAAACTCACTATTAGCTTTAAATCCATTATAGGAAGCAACACCATCTTACCACAAAAAAGTAGACTAGGGCTTCACGGTCCCAAAAGTTCTTAACACACTACCTTAGCATACTCTATCCTAGAATCAACCAAGTATACTCTCAAACCGTGCATACCGTTACCATGTAGGAAGTCACTCATTCAAAATACAAGCTCAAATGGCATTATGTCCAATTCATAAGCGAATGTAACAAGAAAACAAAATAATGCCTCAAGCAAAAATCTTTTTGTAATTTTTTTATATTCAAAAGAAATAAAAAAAGAGAAAAGAAATGAAAAGGGAAAAGAAAAAGGAAAGGATAAGAAAAGGAAAAGAAGAGGGAAAGTAAAAGAAAAGCACAAAGATGCATGCAAAATCATATAAATCCCAATTGACAAATAAGTGGTCATTCGACTACAACGGCAATTATCCGAAACACCCTTACGGTTTTGATAGCAAATATCCTCGAACCATTCAACTCTTCCAAAACTATTTCTAATTTAAGCAATCAAGAAAGAAAAATAAAGAGGAAAAAATAGAAAGATCTCACCAAGCAATCCAAGCTAGACTTTATAAAAGAAGCGTAGAGAAGCTTACACCTCCATGTTTCTCCAAGAAGAATAGCAAGATCTACATGGAAATATGAGAAAGAAAATAGACTATAAATAAAGAAAAATGTTATTAACTTCAAAGCAAAATCAACAAAATAAAACTATACACTAACTACAAAGAATTTAGATTAGAGGGATTTTGATTCATGGGTTTGGATTGAAAGGGAGCACAATCATCATCATAAAAAATTATCAAAAATCATCATCAAGAAAATCATCAAAAATTCATCATAAAACCATCAAAAACCAAAAACTATCATCAAGACAACTCATCAAAAACCACCATATAATCAAAACTTCATCATCATCACAACAACAACCAACAACATCATCAATGGCAAAGGAGAGGCATCATGCAAAACAAGCACAACAACCATATGGACAACAAGCACGCTCAAAACTCACACACACCCCACAAACAAAGAAGAAAGTCCCCCAAGCTAGAAAGAAATCATCTCAACATCCCAACATACAAAGCAAAAGATCAAACAAGGGGACTATTGGCACTAGGAATGGCCTCACCATCATCATTCTCCCTATCATAGGAAAAACGAATGAGGGTCCATAAGGATCCCATTCCCCGGTATAACCGGGTGGCCAACCATAATGACCTCGAAATTTATTTTGTTGCCAAGAGATCAAGGGAGTATATTCCGAGGGACACTCAAGGGGGGTGGGGTGAGTGGGATCGACATAGGGGTAGTTAGGATCACCCCTATAGTCGCTTACACCTGGCACACGGTAATCATAGTTATCGTGCTCATCCGGAAAAGAGCACAACTCGGCATTAGGTCCTTGCGAATTTTGCCAAAATAAATATGTAGGCCTACTATCACCCTCGAAGACGGTACGATTGTGGCGGACAATACGGATAAATTACCGTGGGGGTGATGTCGCCACAGTTGATGCTTGCATCATACAAAGCTTGTTGTTGGAGAAACATAACTTGTTGCATCTCCATGAGCCCTCGTATGCCATGTTTCATGCTCTCCATTTGTATGTGCATAGCCGCCAAATCTTGCTTGAACATGCCTTCCAAGCCAAGTTGCATATTCATCATTTATGCTTGCAAAGCCGACAAATCTTGGTTAGAGACTTGATGTTGTTGTTGTCCATCATCATCATCATACTCATCCTCCTCCTCAACACCCAGCAATCAGTTGTTTAAGGGCACAAAGACATTCTCCTTCCTCCCACCATAGATACACAACTCCTCATGAATAGATGACCCATATTCAACCTCATTCGCCACTTTTCTCTTGTAGCTAACAAAAAAATTGTCAATTCAATCTTGGACATTTTTCCCAAATCTTGCTTGGGGAAGACCGAATACCCCAAGAGTATATGCAAAACATGAAGACATAGTTGAAAAATGTAACTAGCTAAAGAGTAGTGAGCGGTAAATTGCTCCTTCCTTAAAATTGCATTCCACCAAGCAAACTTTGCATAACCATTGAAATGCTCATGCTTTGGGAATAAAAGATCTGCATCAGGGTCAAAATCAAGGGACTCATTGAATTCTCGGAGTGGTAGGGTATGAGTGGTTTTGAAAAGTTAGAAAAAAAAACTCAAAGTCGGCATCACCTGTTGGAGTGGTTAGAAAAAGAAGTTAGAAACTCCCTTGTGGGCTCGGCATATGTTCGGTAGGCGGAATTTACAAATGTGCCTATCCGAAGATTTTCAAAAATCAACCACAAATCCTCATTTATGCCCAATTTGATCTTGTCTCCTCTATGATAATGGCGGGAAGGTCTAATGATTCTCTTTTTGATGTCGGTATGAATTGGTTTATGCAATGGGTTTCGGAATTTTAGAGGTGGGAGAGGTAAGGGTTCATTTGAGTCTTGCATTTAAGGGTCATGTTGGGGTTCCACAATCCTCACTTGGGGTTCCTTCCCCTTCCTCCTTTTCGAAGTCAAAGATCTCAAAACTCTTGACATGATTAATCAACCAAGATGAAAATCAAACCACTCAAATAAGCAACCACAATCACCACCAACACCAATATAGTCAACACCACAACACTACCACACCAACCATACTAATGAACGCCAACTTCAAAACTTCACCAAAATCTCACCAAAGATGAACAATAATGCGTAAAAAAGCAAAATTAATCAAGTTTTGAGCACTAATTCACCAATATTCAAAAATCCCTAATTTGCTCTTCAATAGAGATTGAAGCTTGAAAAAGAATAAATGGTGAGTAGTAGTATTGTAAATGGTTAATTTGAGGAGAATTATGTTGGAATTAATGGATTTTCAAGGAAAATTTGTGAATTAGAATGATGTTTGAGAAGATTTGGTGGTTAGGGTTTGAAGTTTAATGTGAGAAAGAGTGAACTCCGTGAGATAGAAGAATGAGAAATGAAGAAAAAGAAAGGAAAGAAAGAAACAAGAATTCTCGGCTGGGCTTATGGGCGCCCACGTAGGCCACCTGTGCGCCAACACAAGACTGCTGCGCACCCGCGCGTGGGTTGCGCAGGTGGTCGCGCTCCGAAACTGCTCTCGGTCTTTCTTTGGAGCGCTCGCACACCTATCCACGCGCCTACACACCCCTATTTTACCTCTTTTTCCTTACTAAAACCTTAATCTAACATTCTTAATTGCATTATCCTTCCGCACGTGGCTTAAAAACAAGGATTATTAAGCACAACTCTCATTACAACCACTAAACACCTCCAAATGATGCTTCATGCTTGATCAAATGAATCCAAATTACATGAAATTCGCCCTATTAAAACAAACACAAAACAAGTGAAGAAAAGAGAAGATGAGAAAAGTAAAATGAAAAAATAAAATGTAAAGAGAAAAGTTAGAGGGTCGGGTTGCCTCCTGGAAAGCGATTGCTTAAGGTCCTTAGCTTGACCCTTCCTCCAAGTCATGGAGGGTCAAAAAATACCACCTTGTCCAAATTGGTAGAGAGGGAAAAGTCATTGCCACTCTTTGGCAAAATCAAATCATGAGATTCATCATCGTGCATCATAAAATCACGATCAAGCTTGTTATGCTTCAACGTCTCTTTCTTTGTCTAGGGAATTCTCCTTTTCTTCTTTGTTTTCTTCTTTCTCGGGGCAATGAACTCCATACCATCAATGCCACAACTCTCATCATCATTCAAAGCAAGTCCAAACCAATCTGCCATCTCAATCACATCCCCAAGCCATGAGGTCTCTTTCTCAGCATGCCATCACTAACCAATTTGCTATCAATGCTTATAGAAGCATTGCCACAACCTTCAACAACATCATTAGTAGACAACGAAAGAGTGTAAGTGTAGGGAATATTTCAAGCATCCCACACTTGAGCCCCACTGTGATCATACACTTATGCATGGTGGCGTCCAAAGGAAAGGAAGCTAGAGTAAAAGAGTCGCCAACAAGTTTTAGGAACTTGTAAACCGTTCACAGGGTGAAGGTTACACCCCTTAACGATCCAGGAGATCATTAACTCATAGGTCTGGAACCATGACTAAAATTTCGGGGTTGAAGGTACAAATCCAACCTAAAAGAGATTGAACCTGCCCTAAATAGGCCTCTAATTTATTCTTCTCGTATTCATGTGCGCTTTCTGACTAACATACAACCAATAAAATAACCCTAAACATGTTTAATCTATGTTGGTTAAATTTAATGCACAAGCAAATCTATTATTGGCGATCACTTGAATTATAATCATATTAGCCTAAACAAGATTATTAATTATCTTATTAAGCATGATTACAAGTACAAATTCCCTTTAAACCCGCAAGAGAGGGCATGATCAAGCAATAACAACAAATATATATATCAAGCAACATAATAACAATCATGATAATCTCAATAAAGCATAATAATAATAGCAAGATCCTAGGCATGATACTAACAAGATTAATAACAAATCCTAACATGTCACTAAACAATAAAGATCAAAGCTTTATTCCTAGCATGATACTAACATGATATAAAGAAAGAATAGGAAGCATCATACAGACATGCATGATATTAAAAATCAATAAAAGCATCCTAACATGATACTAGGAATCAAAATAATCAAAACATGATTTCTATATCAAAAGAATAACAATTAAAGCAATTACTTACTTCAATGCCTCGTATCTCTTTCTAATAACAAAATACACACGTTAGTAACTTCAAGGAAAATAATAAATCAAACAATTAAATCAAACAATTAAATCAAATAATTGAAATAGAGATTTGGGACCAAACCCTCAGAAATATTAAACCTTTCACGTCTAGGGTGAAGGCAACTTCAAACTTGGCTAGGTGTGTCTAGAACTTGTGTATGTGGAATTTTGTAAGAGGGAAGGTTTAGAAAAGAAGAGAGAGAGAAAGAAAGCTTCTAGCTTTTAGAGAGAGAATAGAGAGAGTTTGTTGATTCTGGATGATTGATGATGGAAAACGGAGAGATACAACCCCTATTTATAGAAAAATAGTCCGGAAACAAATCAAGTCCTATTCGGAATAAAACTAGCATCTGTCGCCAGGCGACAGACATCAGCACCAGGCGACAGAATCAGCGCCAGGCAACAAACATTGTCGTTTGGCGCTAATTAAAAGATAAAACGCGTTTTAGTACACGGAATCCTCTTCTTAATATGATTAAGCAGCAAATTCCGTATTTATCAAATTAAAATCAGGTTTATCATAAAACTCCTATTTTAATCCAAATAAAACTATTTAAAATATAATTATCAATCCTAATACTATTATAATTAAAAAGAACCTTCTAAATATTCTAGAAGATTAAAATCAATCCTAATAACTTTAGGAATAATAATTAATATACCCTCCTCTAGATCATTTGGCCGCATATGAAATTCATTTCGAGCCAAATTTAGTATTTTGACCATAACTTCCTCATTATTCATCGGAATTGGGCTTATAATATATCGTTGGAAAGCTCTTTTCGAGCCCGACCCAACTACACTATTATTGGACACTTATCATGGACCAAATTAATTGGACTGGATATTTTCATAAATAGAGTATAAAAAGAAATGTTTTCAAAAACAGAAAGAGAGATACTTTAATAAAAAAAACATCTACATCACTAGACTTTTCACACTTTCACCTCGTTCGATAATCAAATGACGTGAAAGGTATTCATCACTGGGTTTGGTTTTGGGGAGACACATTTGGGTGTCTATAGTAAGAAATATCATTTAAATTAAGCAAATTAATACACATAATTCCCTGCACATAAGAAAGGAACTCATGCATGGGTTTAAGGTTTAAGCTAGCTGAGTCGTTACCAACACACAAGGTAATCATGCCACCTTTTACATCTATCAAGGAACCTGAAGTTTCTAGAAATGGTCTCCCTAGAATGATAGGAATATTGTCATCTTCTGTAATCTCTAGCACAATGAAGTCAACATGGATAGTGAACTCTCCTGTCTTTAGGGGGACATCCTCAATTCTACCTTTGGGAAACTTAATAGAGCGGTCGGCCAATTGTAGGGTCATGTTGGTTAGGAGGAGCTCACGTATATTAAACTTCTTGAAGACGGAATATGACATTATGCTAACACTAGCACCAAGGTCACAAAGTGCATTTTAAAACACTTTTCCATTGATATTGCAAGGTATTGAGAAATTGCCCGGTTCTTACATCTTCTTGTGTAAGTCATTGTTGATAAGAGCAATACAACACTCCCCAACCTTTACCAACCTCATTACACTCTCTTTTTCCACTCAAGATTTCCTTAATGAACTTAGAATAGTTTGGCATTTGTTTCAAAGCATCGGTGAAAGGGATATAATGATGAATTTCCTTAAGCATGTCAAGAAATCTTCCAAATTGGTAATCAATTGTACTCCTCGAGAACTTTTGGGCGTAGGGAAGTTTGGGTTTGATCACTTCATTTTGCACACTCTCTCCCACTTTTTCCTTCTCATTAGCAACCTTACACTTTTTGTTAGACACATCATGCTCATCATCATTGAATGGATCACTCACCTTCTCACCTTCTTGACTCTTTCTAGAAACACTCTCTTCAAGGACCTTACCACTCCCAGTGGTGGTAAAATAGACCAATTTCTTAGGTTTAATCTCTGGAGAGGGTAGAGAAGAGAGACTAGCGCTCTCTTTTAAAGTATTATCTAGTTGAGTGATTTGAATTTTAAGCATTTTGCTATGTGTCATCATCTCATTAAATTTCTTATCACTAACCGTCATGTATGTGTTCAAAATCTTAGTTTGATTTTTAATTATCTCTTCAAAATTATACCTAGAAGAAGAAGAGGGTTGAGCAAAGGAAATAACCTTGGCCTTGGGTCTTTGGAGCAAAACCTGGTAGGGGACCCCTTTGAGCATTGTTTTGAATATTTCCCCTATTTTGATTGTTCCAATTACCCCTATTTTGATTTTGGCCATAGCTTTGATTATGGTTACCATAACCTTGATTATGATGACTATAACCTTGGCCTTGATTTTGGCCACTATAATCTCGGTTGTTATAGTTACCCCAAAAACCTTGGTTTCCTTGGTTACTATAATAACTCTCTTGATTATAGTTGTCAAAATTGTCTTGGTTTTGATAGTTCCTATTCCCTTGGCCTCTTTGATTATCAAACCTTGAACCATTGTGATTGTTATTAGACATATAGTTCACATGCTCATCCTCATTACCATTAAAATCATCACATCCATCCACAAAAGCACGAGGGCAATTAGAAGAATCATGCTCATATGAACCGCAAACTTCACAAAGAAAACATCCACTAGGCATGTTATTGGAAGAAGAAAGAGGAGTAAAGTTAGAATATGTACCTCTCCCCTTATTTTGGGAGGGTGTTAGAGACAAAGCACTCTCTAGTTTGGCTTTGATAAAAGTCATCTCCTTCTCTAGATTTGAGATTTGAGATTTGTGAAGACAAGTTGTTGATGGCATTGAGGTGATCAACAGATGAAATTGTAGAGCCCCTCTTTCTTGTTGATTCTCGCTCACCGTCTTGCCAATCCATATATTGCCTCACTACATCTTCAATAATGTCCACAACTTCCTCTTCCGTTTTTTCATTATGGGACCTCCAACTCCCGCATCAAGACAAGGCTTCCCTTGAGACCACCATAAAAGATTTGAATGATTTGATAGGTCGTGGTGAGGACACTCCCTTTGATACTCTTTGTATCTCTCCCAATCTTCACACAATTTCTCACTTGATTTTTGCTTAAAGCTTTGAATGAGTGTTCTTGTTTTCGCCATTTTCTTTTAGGAATAAAATTGGGATAGAAATTCTTTAATAACCTTGTCCCATGTCTTCAACAAGTTCGGCTTGAATTCCTTATCTAACTATTCTAAGACACGCCCTATGAGAGAAAAGGGGAAAAGCTTGAGACAGATGAATTATTGGGAAACTCGATTCACTTTAATAGTATTGCAATATATTTCGAATTTCTTGAGGTGGTTTAGTGGAATCTCGTTCTTGGCCCCACTAAATTGTCCCGTCTCTATCAAAGTGATCATTGAAGGTCTAATTTCAAAATCATTTGCGAGAGTGGTAGGTGGAGCAATCCTACTCTCAAACTTATATACGCACGGAATTTCCAATTCCTTCAACACCACTCTTGGATTTTCTCCTATTCTTTCTTGCTTCGCTTCTTGTTGTTCTTATTAGCTTGTCTTCAACTCAAAGAACGCCTAACAACTCTCATATTCGTAATTGTCCTCTTAATTTCTAGATCAAATGGCACTAGAGAACGACCACGTGCTCTATGAATACAATCTCAAAAGAAAATATTAGTAGCACGGCTACAAATGTAGCCTAAAAGAGAAAAATCTTTTTGTATTTTTTTCAAAAAAGATGAAATAGGCTCAACAAATATAGTAAACAACTACGCCAGTCCCTGGCAACGGCACCATTTTGAGATAAGGTGGACTAGTTCGTTAAGATAATCCTCATAAGTCAAACAAAATTTATAAACCTACTCCTAATATAGGGGCAAGTTCGAGTCGAACCACGAGGAATAGGGGGAAGATTGCTATAGCCTAAGGTCAAGCTATTTCGAAGAATAAGATAAAATTGAAATTATAACTAGGGTCTTAAACAACTAACCAATATAGAAATTCAATATCACAAGCACTAGGTGTAGACACCTGATTGTGTCTCCCCAAAAACCAAACCCAGTGATGAATATTTTTCACGTCATTGATTATCGAACAAGATGAAATGTGAAAGAGTCTCGTGATGCACTTGTTTTTAACAAAAATACTTCTTTATGTTTTTGAAAATATTTCTTTTTGTACCCTATTTATGAAAATGTCCAGTCCAGTTTAATTTGTTCATGATATGAGTCTGATAATAGTGTAGTTGGATGGGGCTCGAAAAGATCTTTCCAACTATATATTATAAGCCCAATTCCGATGAATAATGAGGAAGTTATGGCCAAAATACTAAACTGGGTCCAAAATGAGTTTTATATATGGCCCAATGATCAAGTGGAGGGCCCATTAATTGTTATTCCTAAAGTCATTAGGATTGAATTTAATCTTCTAGAATAATCTAAGAAGATTCTTTTAAGTTCTAGTGGAATTAGAATTAATAATTATACTTTTATTTTATTTAGAAAAGATAATGAATTTAATTTGGAATGAAACAAGTATTTTAATGATAAAACTGATTTTAATTGTGATAATTACGGAATCTAATTACCTAATTATATTGGGAAAAGGACTCCGTACCGCTTCTTTTGTCATATTCGCGCCATCGCGCTGCGAAGAGTCTATCGCTTCGCGATAGCTCTGTCGCATCACGATAGGAGGAGTTTTACCTCGAATCGATTTCAAACTCTTTTCTATCGTTCCGGATGTTTTTCTCTATAAATAGGGGCGCTATTCCCCGTTTTTAGACCACCAGCAATCATTTATTCTCTTCTGTCTAAAAGCTAGAAGCTTATTCTTTCCTTCTCTCTTGATTTTCTAAGCCTTGCCTTTTCAAATACAATATCCCCATCACGAGACTTAGACACACATAGCCAAGCTCAAAGTTGCCTTTGCCCTAGACGTAGGTTGATAATTTCTGAGGGTTTGATTCCAAATTCCTATTTCAATTATTTAAATTAATTGTTTGATTTAAAGTTACTAACGTGTGTATTGTTTTGATAGAAAGAGATACGAGACAACAAAGAAAGTTGTTTTATTGCTATATATCTTTAGGAATCATGCTTAGATTATTTTAATTCCTAGTATCATGTTAGGATGTCTTTATGATTCCTAGTATCATGTTTTAGGGTACTAACTAATATTTCTAATATCATGTATGTTTCTAATATCATACTTGATTGCTTCCTATTTTCTTCTATCATGCTAGTATCATGTTAGGAATAAAGATTTGATTTTTATTGTTTAGTGACATGCTAGGATTTGTTATTAATCCTGTTAGTACCATGCCTAGGATCTTGCTAATATTATGCTTTGATGAGAATATTATTTTGATGATAATGATTTGTTGTATCAATATTTTTATTACGCTTTATTGAGATTTTAGTGATGATTTATATCATTGTTATTGTGTTGCTTGATATTGTTATTGTTATTGCTTGATCACGCCTTCTCTTGCAGGTTTAAAGGGAATTTGTACATGAAATCACGCTTAATAAGATAATTAATAATTTGATTTTAGGCTAATATAATTTTAATTCAAGTGATCGCCAATAATAGATTTGTTTGTGTACTAATAATCAACCAACGTAGATTAAACAGGTTTAGGATTAATATATTGATTGCATGTTAGTCAGAAAGCGCACATGAATATGAGAAGAATAAAGTAGAGGCCTATTTAGGGCGGACTCAATCTCTTTTAGGTTGGATTTGTACCTTCATACCCGAATATCCATTCATGGTTCTAGACCACTATGGAGTTAGCGATCTCATGGATCTTGAAGAGGTGTAACCTTCATCCTGTGAACAGTTTACAAGTTCCTAAAACTTGTTGGCGACTCTTTGCTCTAGCTTCTTTCCCTTTGGACGCCACCATGCTTAACTGTATGATCACAGTGGGGCTCAAGTGTGGGATGTTTGAAATATTACCTACAGTTTTTGGCGACTCTATTGGGGAGGATTCCTATTTTAATTCATAATTTTTTTTTTGGCAATAATTTAGAATGAGTGGATGAGACTCGAAAAGTTCTAAGTATTCATGTGCGTAGTTTTGATTAACATTATTGACATAAGCATAAAAAAAAGTCCGCATTAGAAAGACCATTTGTAATGCATAAAAAACATAGGGTTTTACACGTAGGAAATTTGGGAAATATCTTTCACAACTAGAATCGAAAAAACGCTGAGAATATCGAAAAATTCGAAGAACATAGAAAACTGCCGAGGCATGTAGGAACCGTCGCTGAGAGAACAGAGCCCATCGCAGTGCGATGGCTCTGTCGCGACGCGATGGAAACATCGCGGTGCGACAGGGCCATCTCCTCGCAATGGTCCCTGTTTTCTCGCGCCAGGTTCTTCTAATACCGAGCCAGGCATCTGCCTTCTTGCTTTGACCGGTTCTAGTACTGTTTGCTCGATTTTATTTCCCGATTGAGTTTTTCCCTTTTTTCTGAAAGCCATATTTGTTCTACATATGGCCATAACCCTCTGGGAATTCATGCTCCATGTACCCAATCGAACGCTCATTGCAACGAAGGGTACATCCAAGTTTGTGAATTCACCAAACCTTGGAAACAAGTTTACCTTGTGGGGTCCCATCCATACGCGCCAACCCTTCCAAAGGTAAGGCTTCCGCGCGATGCATCCGGACTCATAACCATGGACCCTCTTTTGACTAACCTATTCCTTGAACTTTAGAGAACTAGAGCCATGGTTAGGTTGCAAACTCATTGCATCATATTGTGCCTACTTGACTACTTGTGCATCTTTTGCTTGTGCATATTTATATGTGATTAAACTAACCGTTTGGTATGACTTGTGATTATAAATATGCTTAAATAAACTAACCAATGACTAAAGGATTTTTCTTAATTAATTGATTTATTAATTTGAGCTAATAAATATGTCTAAAATCGAGTCATAGTTCCTTTGAGTCAACCCGGTTTTTTTATTCCCGTATCCTGCACAAGAGTCAACTTGGTTTGGTCATAACCGGAGTTCTAGAAAGAATTACGAGTCGTACAACCTATGAATCTGTAGCCCCGAGTTTTATCTTTCATTTGGTGTTGGTTTAGTCCAATTCGGAGTCACGGATCTAAAGTTATGACTCAAATACTACAGCTTGTCCATTTTAGTGCACATACGTGAGGTCTTAACTTAGTCTTTGTTTGAGTCTAGTCATATAGTCTAGTCACATGGTCATGACACGAGTCTTGAACATATCAGTTTTACTCACTAGTCTTAGAACACACTTTTTCACACCATGACCATGTCTTAGGTTCATGCATGAGTCGTTCTTTCCGTCATTTGAATTGAGGGTCCACTCTATTCCTAATTTTTCCACATCTCTCCATCTACATCATCTTTCCACTCTCTACATGCTTTCTCCATGCATATCACTCCCTATATTCTTCCATGATCTCTTCCCATCTATTGCATGTTGAATTGAGTTTGAGTCAAATAATTAACAATAAGTATCCATAACTTCCCTTTCCACAAACACTTGGTCAAGGAGAGAAGGGCAGTTAATCAAGGACAACATCTTCATTCAAGTATTAATATTTGATAAACCAATTCAACAAAAAAAGGAAAGCTAAGAAAATGGCTTCCCAAGAAGAAGTCAATGAACTGAGACAAAACATGACTAACTTGACCGAGATGTTCAAAACTTTTGCTCTTCAAGTCAATGATCCTAGTAAACAACGACAACTTGAGCGCATAGAAGAGAGCCTTAGCAATATTTCCAACGATTATAAGTATCAAGGGATTAACTCACAAGGGGTCTCAGTGGACAAGGAACTTCTTCTGCAGAAGTTCAATGCCAACGACATCCCTAAGTTTAAGCCAACTGATAACCCTTACTTTCATTTTAGAGTTTTCGAGACCATAATGAACATTAAGGCAGTTGATAAGAAGGCATTTCCTTTTCTATTCTCACTATCCCTTGAAACCGTTTGTCAACAATGGTTTTTCTCCTTAGATGAAGTGAATATTGCTTCTTGGGAAACCATTACAAATGCTTTCATTGATAGGTACAAATGCAACATTCAAGTTGAAACAGACCATAGACAACTTGAGATGTTAAAACAAAAGGAAAACGAGGGATTTACCTCTTTCTTCAACAGGTGAAGGGAAACTTCCGCTAATATGGTTGAGGTTCCTACTAAAAAGGAGTCCATAAGGATGTTCATCAAGAACCTCTGAGAGAAGTATTCAAAGCATTTGAAATACCAACACAACTTGAATACTTTCAAGGCTGTCTATGACATAGGTATTGACATCGAAGATGTCCTTGCAAAACAGAAAGCTACTAATAATCGTAACAATAGTGGCCGGAAAGGAAAAAAGAACGTCTATCCTTCTTCTTCCAAAAACACCTACTCTAATAACAATATTAGTACCTTTGACCTTAACGATGTCTTAGCCATAGATAATCAAGGACCTAAAAAGAAACCCAACAGAGAATTCACACCTATTGGAATGACCTATGATGTTGCTTTCGATCGTCTCTATGATCGAGGATTACTCAAGCCTCTTGGCCCTACTGAAGATCCAACGCTAGAAATGTAATCTTCAAGATGGAATCCCAACTCTTATTGCAAGTACCATCGAGGAAATGGTCATACCACGAATGAATGTTACAGATTTCAAAATCTCATTCAAGATCTCATAGATGCAAACAAGATTTTGTTGCTTCTAGCTGGCGAGAAGATCGTGTGATGATAAAGCAAAAGACACAAAACGAGCTCCAATGACAAGATTTCGTGACTTATTTTCTTCTTTTTGATTTCCCTTTCCCCAATAAGTCTAGCATAGGAACCTTTTGTCTTCCTTAGATTTATTCCATAGGTTTTTCTTTTTCCTTTAATAAAATGAGCATTTCTTTTCTTGCATATGATCATTACATTGCATCTTAAAAATAAAAAAAAATTTGCCGGACGAAGAACAAGGTATACTAATGATTCGAAGCACCCCTTATAGCCATATCATATCACTTTCACCCTTCAAATATATAATCCTTTCTTAATGAGCCACTTTGAGACTCGTCTAACAATAGACCTTCCTTTTTTCAACCTACATCTACCTAACCTTGGGATAGGATGGTGTGTAATTTATGTAATTTTCAAAAAGACAAAAACTTGAGTGATTTTACCTAGATCTCAAAATTTAAAAAAAAAAAAAAAGCAAATAACAATAAAAGTGTGCAAAAGGGCAAGTGTTCCAATGTCATTGACATGAACATGTCTTTGATATGAACGCGTCTCAAATTGCGTCTCTTATCCAGTGCTCGGTACCGTGCCTGAGAAACATGAATGCCAAGTTAGTGATAGACCGCATGATCGGGATTGTCCACACTTATCAAAATAAAAAAAATGCAAAAGAAAAAAAAAATAAGGAAAAAAAAAACAAAAACAAAAAAGAGAGCAAAAATATAAACAAAAGAGAGTTCAAAAGTGAAAAACCTCAATCATACAAATACAAAGATTCAAAAGCAAGGTTTCACACCTTGGGCACTTATCTAGGGTCTTGAGCCTTTATCCCCTTCTTCTTCGACCTTTAGCCTAACCACGTTACAACCCTTACAAGACCTCTTTGAGGTATACACACACTTGTGCGAGGTTCGACTAGAGCTAAGTTCGGCCTGATTCCCAACGGATACTTAGGCAACCTCACATTGGGGTGCGGTCGTAATAAAAATGCATTCATACATTCACATTCATATTTACATTCATACATGATCATATCAAGGGATCTCCAATGCTCATCCCTATCCATTTAGAGCTAGACTTGGGGGCTTGATCCCTACTTCATTAGCCTACCTAGCCTAAGAGCCGCCATCATTTGACTCTTCTCAAAATATATTCCACACACTTAGCCCTTGCGGCTTAACTTTAGTGTCACTTTCACACACATCACAGATACTTGACCAACTAATCCTTCCTTTAGGAACCCTTTGTCATGAAATCTTAATACAAAATAAACATGCCTTGCCAATCTTAGAATCACTCACTATCACAATCATCATTGCATCACAAAGTATGCCGTACTTAGCCTCCGTAATAAAAATGCATTCATATTCACATTCATGCATGATCATATCAAGGGATCTCATATGCTCATCCTTATCCATTTAGAGCTAGATTTGGGGGCTTGATCCCTACATTATTAGCTTACCTAGCTTAAGAGTCACCATTATTTGACTCTTTTTTAAAAAAAAATTCCATACACTTAGCCTTTGCAGCCTAGAATTAGTGTCACTTTCACAGACATCACATATACATAGACAAATAATCCTCCTCATAGGAACCCTTTGTCATGAAATCTTAACATGACGTTGAAGCACGCCTTGTCATATCAAAATCAATCATCATTGCATCACAAAGTATGAAGTGCTTAGCCTCCATGCCTAAGTTACCCAAATACTTTCATCATCGAGTCAACAATTGAGATAGCCTAGGATGTTACAATCCTTGTGTAGGGAATATTTCAAACCATTAACCCCAAGCTTGAACCCCACTGTGATCATACACTTAAGCATGGTGGCGTCCAAAGGGAAGGAAGCTAGAGCAAAAGAGTCGCCAACAAGTTTTAGGAACTTGTAAACCGTTCACAAGGTGAAGATTACACCCCTTAACGATCCAGGAGATCGTCAACTCCAAAAGGTCTTGAACCAAATAGGGTTCGGGGATGAAGGTACAAATCCAACCTAAAAGAGATGGAACCTGCCCTAAATAGGCCTCTACTTCGTTCTTCTCATATTCATGTGCGCTTTTTGACTAGCATGCAATCAACAGATTAACCCTAAACCTGTTTATCTATGTTGGTTGAATTTAATGCACAAGAAAACTATTATGGGCGATCACTTGAATTATAATCATATTAGCCCTAAACAAGATTATTAATTATCTTATTAAGCGTGATTACAAGTACAAATTCCCTTTAAACATGCATAAAAGGCGTGATCAAGCAATAACAATAATCATCAAGCAACATAATAATAACAATCATCATAATCATCATAATTATGTTAAAGCTAAAGCATAATAATAGCAAGATCCTAGGCATGATACTAACAAGATTAATAACAAATCCTAGCATGTCACTAAGCATTAAAGATCAAAGCTTTATCCCTAACATGATACTAACATGATATTAATATGATATTAGAAAGCATAGGAAGCACCCTAAACATGATACTAGAAAGCAATAAAGACATCCTAACATGATACTAGGAATTAAACAAATTTAAACATGCTTTCTACAAGAATAGAGCAATAAGATTACATACTTTGATGCCTCGTATCTCTTTCTAATAACAAAATACACACGTTAGTAATTTCAAGGAAAATATAAAATCAAACAATTAAATTAAATAATTGAAATAGAGATTTGGGACCAAACCCTCAGAAATTATAACCTTTCACGTCTAGGGCGAAGGCAACTTCGAACTTGGCTAGGTGTGTCTAGATCTCGTGAACGCGGAATTTTGTAAGAGGGAAGGTTTAGAAAAAGAATAGAGAGAAGGAAAGCTTCTAGCTTTAGAGAGAAAGAGAGAGATTGTTGGTGATTGTAGATGAATAAAAACGGAGTTTCAGGACCCTATTTATAATAAAACAGTCCGGAAATAGGTAGAATTTGATAAGGAATAAAACTCCACGCTATCGCTGCAAAACCGACCTTGTCGCCAGGCGACAGGGTCTGTCGCGTGGCGACAAAGCCTGTCGCGTGGCGGCAGGCCTGTCGTTTGGCGACAGCCTGGATTTCTACGCGCTTTCAACACGGAGTCCACATATGGATCAAAATCGTATGAAACTGAAATCGTATTTTTCATAAAATAATATTTTATTCCAAATAAAACTTTATCAAAATATAATTATTAATTCTAATTCTATTAGGATTAAAGAGAACCTTCTAGAGAATTCTAGAAGACTATAATCAATTCTAATAACTTTAGGAATAATAATTAACATTGGGCCCTCCCCTAGATCATTGGCCGCATGTAAAGATCAAACCGGGCCCAGTTTAGTGTTTTGGCCATAACTTCCTCATTATTCATCGGAATTGGGCTTATAATATATCGTTGGAAAGCTCTTTGCAAGCCCCATCCAACTACACTATTATTGGACCCTTGTTGTGGAACAAACTAAACAGGATTGGCTGTTTTTATAAAATAGAGTTGTTTTCAAAAACAGAAAGAAAGAATTTTAATAAAACCAACCGCAACACTTGACCTTTCACACTTTCACCTTATTCGATAATCATTCGACGCAAAAGGTATTCATCACTGGGTTTGGTTTTGGGGAGACACATTTGGGTGTCTACACCTTGCACCATGAGATATAACATCAGCACATACAATTAACTAAACTCATTCAACATGCACTCTCAAACACTTCACTTCTTCCTTTTTGCGTCTTTCTTTTTCGGGAGAAAGTCAGTACCCTTCACAAAAATGACGAAATTTTTTTCCTTTTTGCATTTTTAGTCAAGCACATCACAATACAATGCACATACGAGTCATGCACATTAAGTCATGTCATGTCATATCACATCGAGTGGAGTCTTTCACCTTGAGTCATGTTGAGTCGTATGTGCCAAAACACATTAAGTCAAGTTCACACAATGAGTTTAATAGCACCAAGCCTTAGGTCAACCCTAAAAAGAACATGAGCAAAGTCCTATAGTCCAAAATATAGATGCAGGTACATAAGTCCAAAGCTGAACGAGCAAAAGAATCTCTGACTTGGATTCAAGCGCATTACAAAATAAACAATGCAGCACAATGCACCTTGACGCAGCACGATGCACTCTGAAGCGGTGCAATATACTGTGTTGTTGTACGACAGACCTGTTGTTGTGCGATGGCTCTGATTTGCCCGCGTCAGCCTTCGATGGTCTCACAACTTGGATTGGTTAGACTGTGACTAATCCATTTGAGCCTTTTGATGAGCATTTGAGAAATTGATAGATATTTGATTGGTAATCGGCCCGATTATAGTCTTGATTGATGATCGGCCTGATGACGATCAAATTATCGATTGAATATTGATTAAGCGGATTTGGAAAAAAGATTAAGAACATTTGAGTAGTGATAAACGATGATCACAAAGAATTCCTAGGATGGAAGATTTCTACAAACCAATTTGAAGACTTTAAGAATCTTAGATATGGTTCTTAAAATGAATTTTCCAAAGATGGAAAGGTCAATTACTTCTAGGAGTAAAGACAAGAAGATTTGAAGACTCAAGATGAAGAAGCCTTCAATAAGAGGCTCTAAGATTAAAAAGGGGCTCTTACTTTGATTTGAGAAGGACGGTTTGAGATGAAGCGGTCTTCGATAGCTTTCTCTAAGATTGAGGAGGCTATCATTTGATTTGAGAAAAAAGACGGTTCGAGATGAAGCAATCTTTGATAGTTTTCCCTATGATTGAGGAGGTTATCATTTGATTTGAGAAGATGGCACGAGATGGGCGATCTTCGATAGCTTTCGCTAAGATTGTGGAAGTTGTCACCCAAAATTGAGAAGATAGCACGAGATGGGCGATCTTTGACGGCTTTCACTAAGATTGTGGAAGTTGTCACCCAGAATTGAGAAGATGGCACGATATGAGCGGTCTTCGATGACGTTCGCTATGATTGTGGAAGTCGTCACCCAGATTTGAGAAGAACGGTTTGTGATAAGGCGGTCTTCGATGACATTCGCTATGATTGTGAAGGTTGTCACCTTGATTCAAGAAAATAGCTCGAGATGTAGCAGATTTCGACGATGTTCCTTAGGATGTGGAAGATTATCACAATAAAACTGAGAATCATTATAAGCAGAATGGTCTTCGACGACGTTCCCTAGGATGTAGAGGGTTGTCACAAACATCTGAAGATGACTACAAGCAGAGTCACCTTCGACGATGTTCCCTAGGATGTGGAAGATTGTCACAAAAAACAGGAGATAGCTACAAGCAGAGTTATCTTTGACTATGTTCCCTAGCTTGTGGAAGATGGTCACAAAACAGCAGAAGATCGCAACAAGCGGAGCAATCTTCGATGGTGTTCCCTAGCTTGCGGAGGACTATCACGGCAAAAATTGAAGACAGCTACAAGCGGAGCGGTCTTCGGCGATATCCCCTAGCTTGTGGAAGTTCGTCACAAATGCAGCATGTAAAATCGGTTACCCCGGAGATGTGTACTCAACGGTGCAAGATACGCGTTTCTTAACTTTTTTACCTGTTTAAACTAATGCTAGTTTGTAGGTATCGGCGTTACAAGAATGATTAGGATCGCAAAACGTTCTGAATCATTCTCCGTCCCTATCGCTACTTTGACTTTTGTTTTCGAAACTTATGTTTCTCCAAACTCAGTCAAAGTGGGGGCTTCTGTAGACACCTGATTGTGTCTCCCCAAAAACCAAACCCAGTGATGTATATCTTTCACATCATTGATTATCGAACAAGGTGAAATGTGAAAGAGTCTCGTGATGCACTTGTTTTTAATGAAAATACTTCATTTTGTTTTCGAAAATATTTCTTTTCGTACCTTGTTTATGAAAATTTCCAGTCCAGTTTAGTTTGGTCCATGATATAGGTCCAATAATAGTGTAGTTGGATGGGGCTCAAAAAGAGATTTCCAATGATATATTATAAGCCTAATTCCAATGAATAATGAGGAAGTTATGGCCAAAATACTAAACTGAGCCCAAAATGAGTTTTATATATGGCCCAATGATCAAGTGGAGGCCCCATTAATTGTTATTCCTAAAGTCATTAGGATTGGCTTTAATCATTTAGAATAATCTAAGAAGGTTTTTTTAAGTTCTAGTGGAATTAGAATTAATAATTATACTTTTATTTTATTTAGAAAAGATAATGAATTTAATTTGGAATGAAAACAAGTGTTTTAATGATAAAACTGATTTTAATTGTGATAATTATGGAATCTAATTACCTAATTATATTGGGAAAAGGACTCCGTACAGCTTTTTTGTCATATTCGCGCCGCGTCGCGATAGCTCTGTCGCATCGCGATAGGAGCAGTTTTACTCTGAATCGATTTCAAACTCTTTTCTATTGTTTTGGATGTTTTTCTCTATAAATAGGGGCGTTATTCCCCGTTTTCAGACCACCTATGGTACCCGGTTTTTAGTGGACAAAAATTAGTTTATAAAGGTTCCACTTAAGTATCTGATAAGATTTATAATTAAAAACTTAGAGTCGCCACCTTATTTTTATCCGAATAAGGATGGATTTTAAAACAATCAATTTTAAGAAATAAAACTAAAGATCAACTGCTAACTCCATAAAAAGAAATAAGGCACAAGGTTCGGGGTTTAGGTTAAGAGAATCGAACGTCTGGAACTCGTCTTCCCTTCCGTTCTAAGGAACGGGCTCTTTTTATTGTGTTTGTTAAAAGCCAAGTTTTAAGACATGTTAATCATATAAAAACGATATAATAGTTAATATAAGGTAGGTTTGAGCACCATAGTTGCACTACGTACCGATCATAGTGGGATTTTGAATTCACTCACGGATTAAAACCATCGTAGTTCTGACAGATGCCAAGTTTTAAGTAACCAATTCCATTTGGGTTTTAAATTTGGGTAGTTGACTTAAATCTCATTTTTGTAAGTGGGATTTTAGTGATCTTTGACGGATTCACTCATAAAAGTAAAATGAACCACCTTGGTTGAGGAAAATCACTCCGATTAGTGATTACCAAAAATGCCTTTTGAACAAGACAATTCAACAAATGCTTCCCAATTGACGACTTTTTAGTGAGTCAAGGTATTTTTTGAAGTGAAACTATAAGGTTCACTATGTAATCTCACTTTATGTTTAAAATCACTCAAGGGTAATTTATAAGGGTTATGTGTTTAGGCTTAATGGAATTGGCCAAATAAAACACGACACCTATCAAGGCCTTACTTCCAAATAAAAGGGAATAATAAACTATTTAATCATATCTGATTGTCAATTAATCCATCGGGTAATTATAACGGGATCCGGCTTATTTTATGGAGATGGATAATTGCTACAACCTTACACAACTAAATAATTAATCTTAGCCTCATGTTTGGAAATGAGGCCATAACCTTATATTAACTATCATTAATTATTAAAAATAAGTATGCAAAATTATGACCCATTCTTGTGTTACAAAGGGGTTTGAATTAAGAAGGTTCACAAAATTATAAAAGATTTTATTTCTACAATCGTGTAAAGTAAAGAAAATAAAGTTTGGTTAAACTTTTATTTCTGAAGTCATCTTAAAATAAAATTAAAGTCCTTAAGACATCATTTATTTCAAAAGTCATCTTTAAAATAAAATTGAAGATTTTTAAAACATCCTTTAGGAATAAATTTTGTTAAAAACTCTTATTTCTAAAGTCATCTTTGAAATAAGATTAAAGTTTCTTACAACAACATTTAGAATTAAAGCTAGTTAAAGACTCTTAAATCTAAAGTCATCTCTAGATAAAATTAAAGTTACTTAAAACTCTTAATAATTAAATTTCTATAAATAAAAAAAAATACATAATATAGTGTAATATAGGTACCATGACACCATTAGTTTCTAAAAAATAAATTAATCAATACTTTAATACTAAAACAGACACTGGGAGTGACACGTGTCACATCCTGGTGCTGTTTTTCCCTCCAAAACTCCCCTTCCCTTTTAAAATTTTTTTTTTGTTAATATTTGATTCTATAATAAAATCATTCCAAATCTTTTATATTATATTTATGACAGACATGTTCCTTTTTACTTGGTGTTCATAATACTTACCTAATTATTATTTCAATTTCTTTTTAATTGTCTTTTAAATGGGGTGTTATAAAATTTTAATTTGCCAAAAAAGTAATAATAAATTGATTCATATAATAGATCTTACAGAAATTACTTTAAAACATTACTTAAATTTTTTTTTTTTCAAGTACCTCTAGGCTGTAGCTAATATTTTATTTCAATTTTAATATAACTATATATTCAAATTAATTACAATTTTGTTTTTGAAATTTTACTACTACGTATATATTATCACAAATTAAGGATTTCTACAATATATTATGACTATAAAATAAATGTTGTGTTTGACAATTATATCATATGTCTAATATAGGAAAAGTTAAAATATCAATTATTTTTGTATTTGTAAATTACGCAATTTTATATGTAGAGCATCAATCCATAAATAGAAAATGTAATAATATAGATTAATGTTGCCCATTTATTGATTGGTCTTTGCCTAAATGATCAAAGTAATATTTATTTCCATAGAAATGAATTTTTAGGTATAAAATGTGATATATTATTTATATATATATATGTGTGTGTGTGTGTGTGTGGTTGGGATCGATTCTCACCCCCGCCCTTTGGCTCTCTAAACACCAAAAAAAAAAAATATTTATATGTGTGTGTGCGCGCACGCACACACACACTTTTGTGCACTTTTAATAATAGTTTTAGTGGAGATTTTAGTCCGTTGTTTGAATAATTATGTTTTTTAAAAATGCATTTATAAATAAGTATTTACTAATATGGCCACTAGACCTAATCAAACCAAGTGTCTCGCCTGGAAAAATTCTCGGCTTTAGGCAGCCTAAAAAAACCATTTTTGTTTAATTTTTTTTTGCTTTGCCTATTAATAATACAGATTATGACATTATAATTTCTATATAATTGATGAGTATGTTTTATCAATTTTTTTTGTTGGATATACTTAAATTTTTTTAAAAATTAGACTTACCGTGCATGGCACGGGCCTTAAGCTAGTGCAATTTTAAAAAGCAATTAAGAGAAAAAAAAAACGTGCCTTTTTCTTTTTTTTGATAGCTTGAACTAAAAAAATCACTAAAAGTAATAGAAAAATCAAAAAAATGATTGTGAGATACGGTTGGAAAGCTCTTGAAAAATTCTATCATCTGAGCTCAAGAAATGGAACTGTTTCTAGATGTAAAGGTAGTTTTATAGGCCATCCTTGGGACTTGGTAAGTTACTCTTTACTCTTGAAGATCCTTTACATAAACTCTTAATTCCTTAGGTCTTTAAGCTCACTTTAAGAAGAAAATTATTCTTAAAAAAAAAAAATATCTTAGACAAACACATGATTGTATTAACCTTTTATATTTTAAATGCATTAGAAAGAGATGCAATGCAAAATGCAATTAACCCCCCTCTTTTATAACCTATCACCTCACCAGTAGGCTTGGCTTTCTAATATGGAGTAATGAAAGATTTAGGGATAATTTAGCACCTGATATCGTCATTACCCTTATTGATAACATCACATGCAAACAAACATATTAGTTAGCATAATAATAATAATTAAGGAAATTAAGAAAGGAATAAGGAAAATACCTAGATGTAGCTATCTTTTGGATAACCTCTTTTGTTTATCAAGGATTTAAAGATGATAACTCCTTAATTAAAGTGAAATAAAAGAGACTAAGTGTTTTTTTTTGGAATTTTGAGATATTAAAAGAAATTAGCGCAAAATAAAGCTAATGAACTTTTTTTTGATTTTTGATTAAAGAAAATAAACTTGAAAACTAAAACTAATCTTGAGAAACAAACCTTTTTTTTTTTTTTTGGATTCTAATATAGACCAGGAATACTTAAGCAATAGAACTAATTTTTTAACAAGGATAATAAGAAAAATAATACTTGAACTTGAAATATTTTTGTGTTTTTTTAAGGAATTAAAGATAATAACAATACTTAAATAAAAAAATAACAACTTAATTATATGATGCTTTTTATAAGCTAATAAATTAAAAAATAAAGCCAAATTAGAGAGATTTTAACTAAAGCAAAAGATTAGAGGAGGATTTTTTAGAGAGAATTTTTAGAGAGAGAATTAGTAGGAAATTTTTTGGTGTCCCAAAATGAGAAAATTAGGGGGTATTTATAGGAAAATAAAGGGGTTAATTTGTAAATAAAATATAATTCAAGGATTTAAATGGTAAATATCAAGATTTTGGTAATAATGAGAATCTTGATATTAAATTCTTTCGTTTTATATGTAACAAACTACTTAATCTGTTTTGCAACACTTAAACTGATAAAATAAAGAAAACCGTAATTAAATCAACTCTAATATTCTTATAATAATAAAAAAAAAGGTTTTAAAATGCCATGGTATTACAAAAAAAGAAAATATATAACCAAGTCATGTCACAACTCAAAAATACTCACGTGGTATACGTATGAAAGAGTACCTAAACCTATTAAGTGATTATTATACTCACCAAGGTACTAAAAAAACACTTATAAAATAAATATCTCCCTAAGATGTCAGCTCTGAAAGTTACACAAAGACATTAGGTTACAATAATAGTAGGGTTGGACAAAATATTTTCAGAGCTTACATAAAAATAAAAATTAACCCTTGCTCTTATTAGACAGTACATATAAATATACCAAAAAAACATCTAACCATATGACAAAATCTTATACATACGAGCATTACAAACAATGACCCGTACTAAAAGTATAAAGTAAGGTAAATCATATCATATAAAGTCATAAGATTGACGTGATCAATAAAGTGAAAATATACCATGTAAAATCATACAATGTTAAGTCATACGACATAAGTTTAAGGTAGTCAAGAGTAAAATATATTCCCTTAACCAAATGACCTTTAAAAAAGGTGAAATCTTATCTTGCCTTACTCTAATAAAACACAAATTCATAGTCGTAAGAAAAAATAATAAAAGATACAAAACTAGATCAAAACAACAGGAAAACGAATAAAACAGAAGCCCAAATTCACGTCGACAACATAAACGTAACGGAAAATACTATTTGAATAGTGTCAAATAGTGTTCTGAATAGTGATATGCAATATGTGATGCGTATGAAATCCAGCTATCCCAATTAGCGTCAGATAAATATTGATACAATTGGTCCAAATTGAAATTTATTGGATACAATATTAACCGTGGGGGAAAAAAGGTAACATCATTTCACTATTGACAATTATTCATCAAAATTGACGAAAGGATACAAAAACTAGACCGAAATAAGCAAGTCATAAAAAAAAAGATAGAAAATAAAAAAATTAAGAAAAAAAGAAAGAAAATAAAAAGTAAAACAAAAGGAACAAAACGAAACATCAAAAGAATGCCAGAACCATTCTTTGACATGTATTTTCAGCAAAATAAAAAAATAATAAAAAATGAAAAACAAGAAGCAGGATCCTACGCTGGATACTCACATTGCTTAACATAACCTGCAAACACTATTCACCTACTTATTCAACATAATAATGGTAATTATACGAACAACCATACATTCTTGATAACAAAGCAATTATACATTTCTATCCATACTTATTCCCCCTTCTTACTCTCATCCATACAACACCTAGATAAATATCGATGGGTTTGGTCCGAACTTGTATTTATCGGATCAAGTATTAACTGCGGTACAAAAAGACAATGATATTTTGTTCTGCAGTAAAACAAGTGTATATAAAAGGAGGTCCCTTTAGTACTATGACATGTACTACCTCTTTAGGTGTGGGAATGTTTGTCACTTTCCTACATTGGGTGGGCATGAATCTTTGGAGTAGTGGACTTTATAGGTAAGCTGACCACATAATAGAGTATTGCAGAAATCGCAAAAATCACTAGATAAAATAAAAAAGTATTCTAACACTCTAAGTGAACATACCAATATACTTACTATACTTTAAAGGGTTAAACAACACTTGTTTATAAAGAAAATGACATATTTCCCTGGTGAGACAAAAAATAGTGTACTTTATACTATATGATTATTATACATATACGTATAAAAATACGGTATAAAATACCTACTTTTTACTATAAAAAGAAAATTACCCTTATCCAAATCTCCACTCACCACTTATTTCTTATCTTCTTCTATCTCCCTCCTTACCCGAAAAAACCAAACGAAAACCACCATTAAATTCGGCCACCATGTTTCAAGATAACCAGGAAGATCAGCTTGTCTTCACCTTCGAGGAAGACCTGAGGATGATACAGGTGTATTTCATGTACATTGTAGGGCTAGTGGTCCTCCTAACGGCTGCATTAATTTACTTGGTAATCCACAAGTAAAGCCCGAAAATTAATTCGATGGAGCAGGGTAAAAATGCATATGGTGTTAGCTCTACTTCAATATTTTGTTAAAGATATTTAGCAAAATAATAGTAATTATTTGCAAAAACAATAACTATAATAATAAAAGATAATAGTAGTGATAATTACAAAAGTAGGATCAAAATTTGGTGTCTACAGATTGCCCCACATTGATTGAGTTTAAATAAAACGATAATCAATGTTAAAGACACAAAATTTTGATGTATGCTTCTGAAAAAAAGAAGGAAAGTCCCAATTGATTTTTATGTAAACTTTGGCTTGGGTGCAGCTGAAAAACTAGCTGAAAAATAGAGTGAAATTCTCACTCAATTGCAACACAAATGTTGGCTTGGGTGCAATTGAAAAACTGGCTTAAAAAAATAGAATGAAATTATCACTCAATTGCAACACAAATGTTGGCTTGGGTGCAGTTGAAAAACTAGGTAAAAAAAACAGAGTGAAATTCTCACTTAATTGCAACACAAATATTGACTTGGGTGCAGTTGAAAAACTGGCTAAAAAAAATAGAGTAAAATTTTCACTCAATTGCAACACAAATGTTGGCTTGGGTGCAGTTGAAAAACTGACTTAAAAAAATAGAGTAAAATTCTCACTCAATTGCAACACAAATGTTGGCTTGGGTGCAGTTAAAAAACTGGATAAAAAAATAGAGTGAAATTCTCACTCAATTGCAACACAAATGTTGGCTTGGGTGCAGTTGAAAAACTGGCTAAAAAAAATAGAGTGAAATTTTCACTCAATTGCAACACAAATGTTGGCTTGGGTGCAGTTGAAAAACTGACTTAACCTTGCACTAGTTTAATTTAGACGGATGTTTATTGGATTCTCGAGAGCAAAGATCAAAATTCCAAGTTGCGTGAATTTGATTATTCTTGAAAGAACATCACATAGACTATGGATTTCGGATGCAAAAACATCAAGTGGTTTGTATCGAGCTTGCAGAAAAGCAAATTCTTTCGGCCTTCTCTTCCTGGCACCATTATCACCTACACCCCTATATAAAGGGAGGTGATGTTCATTCATTCTACACCAAATCATTTCCCTCCTTCTTTCAATCTTCTCAAGTCTTATTTCTTCTCTCCTTTTTTTCTAGGAAAAAAAATGAATGCAATGTATCAGGAAATCAATGAAATTAGTGGAGCTAGAAAGCTCCAACTAAAAGGGGTGGTAGAAATTATTTCTCCTACTCGCCTTTCCCCTTATACAAGTGTCTTTACCCGAACCATCACCCCTCTCATATCTATTCAACCTCGGTATGATATGATTCATGTTGCTGTTGAATTTTGGGATGAAGAACGCCATGTTTTTCGCTTTGGCGAGACGGAAATGACTCCCCTCATAGAAGAAGTGGAGGATTTATTAGGTCTTCATAAAAAAGGCCGTGTGATTACTCCTGCTGACGCAAGGGCAACTGATGTGGTCATGAGGATTTTTCTAGGTATACCATTAAATATGGAAAGCAATTATCGATTGCTTGACATTTTGATATTAGAGAATGTTCTTTAAACTTTCTCTTTATCTGATTGGGTATTTACCAGCAATGAGAATTTCCAAAGGTGCCAAGAGAGAGCTTGTATCCTTTTATTTCTTGGCCTTGTCTTACTCAAGGAACCACTATTTTCCTGCTATGTCCGTTGCCTTTCCTTGTTGCCACAAATTGAGTCAAGGAACCATTTAGGGCCTCTCATCCTAGGGGAGCTTATGATGGGGCTTGACCATCTAAAGCAAAACCCAGGGGGTTTTGTCAAAGGGTGTCCAATTGTGATTCAACTCTAATTATGTGAGAAATTCAAGCTGGCTAGGCCACCTACTCGAATTCCTCACCAAACCTGACATATTCGAGAGAGAGGTTTTTTCCCTATATTCCGTCAATGTTGCAACCATGGTGCATGGACAGACTTTTTTGCTGAAGCTGATGTGGAATGGGTCATTTCGTTTCTCAATATAAATTCCATAACAATTAGTACTAGCAGGTGCAGAGGCGTTCAACTCCCAGGATTGTGTCGTTTCACTTTCTACCTTCCTTGGAGATGTTTGAGACAAGTAGGCTGGCTCCAACGACTCCTTTAACTCCACGAGCTTCCAGTGGTACCTTGCACCACCTATGCTATTGGCAATGTGGAAGCTCTTAGGGCATCATCTCGTGTATGGCATCTTCCCGGCACTTCCAGTTCTTGAAGATGATGTTCCAACCGCATCCTACACAGCATGGTTGTTGGAGGACCTCGAGGGTGATGCTTGAACAAATCCTTAGAAGGATTTCCTTATTATATTTCAATACTTGTACTTGTGTTTCCCTTGTTTGTGTATTTTTAATTCCAAAAGATGAAATCATATCCGAAAGCATTGGTCTTTCGGTTATGGTGTACGTGGTTGTTGTTTTCATGGTTTTAAAAACAAGTAGCTGTAATCTTGCCAAAAAGCGAGAGAGTTTATGTTATGTTTGAATAATTAAAAAAAAATTGTTTGTTTGTTGTAATCATATTTTGTTAAGAATCGACTTGATCGTGATCTTTTAATAATAATGAATATTTCTACATGAGCCTTAAGCATGCAATGCAAACGTGAATGAAATCTAAACTTTAACATGATACACATATACCTATTTAAAGCTAGTAAGATATTCATTTTTTTTTTTTTTTTTTTTTTTTTTTTTTTTTGCGAATCTCACAAAATACAACACTGTATCAATTAAGCATAATAATTTTTTAACTGATCAAGATTGGTGAAATGAACAAACTCATTTTCATCAAGATCCATCAATTTTACTGCTCCTGCTGGTGTAAGTTGTTTGACCAAAAATAGGCCAGACGAGTTTGGCTTGAACTTTCCACGTGGATCACAAATCGGTGCTCGATTTTCCTTAAGTACCAAATCTCCTTTTTGTATATTCCTTTCCCTGACCTTTTTATTAAAAGCCCAAGCAATGCGTTGAATGTTGTGAAGGGCTTGTAACCTTCGTTCACTTGCTAAAGAAAGTTCATCGTATCGTTCTTTAAACCATTGTGTAATACTCCGTATTTTTATGTATTTTTATAAAGTAATTAAGTATTAATAAAATATATTTTTAAGGGCTCAAGTATTTTAATTAAATATTTTAAAGGGTTAAAGTATTTTAACTATAAGGTTTTATAAAAGTAAAATATATTTTGGGCCAAACGTTTATTAATTATCGGGCCTTGTTTCAAATATTGTATGTAAACTATTCCTATATGCTCTTAGGCGCCGTTCTTTAGAGCTGCTCTGCTCTGCTCTTCTCTACTTAAAAATAATACTTAATATTGAATTATTATAATAATAATTAATATTTAATAATAATAAATAATTATTATTTAATAATAATAAATATTTAATAATAATAAATAATTAATATTTAATAATAATAATAATAAATAATTAATATTTAATAATAATAATTAATATTGAATCATTATTATAATAATAATAAATATTTCATAATAATAATAAATAAATAATATTTAATAATAATATAATTATTAAAAACTAATATTTAATAATAATAATAATTAATAAATAATATTTAATAATAATAATATTATTAAAATTAATATTTAATAATAAATAATAAATAATTAATATTGAACTATAATAATAAAAATTAATAATTATAATAACAATAATAATAATTAATATTTATTGTTAATAATAATAACATAAATAATAAATATAATAATAATAATAATGATAATAATATTTTCTCAAAAAAAAAAACAATGACAATAATAGTAATAATAATACTTATTATTAAAAATATTAATAATAATAATAATTGCTTTTTATAATATAAATTAATATTTAAATATAATAACTAATATTTAAATATAATATTAATTATTAATTTTTAATAAAAATGATAATAAAAATAATAATTAAATAATATTTAATAATTATTATAATAATAATTAATATTTAACAATAATATTTAATAATTATAATAATAATGCAATAATATTAATAATAGTTATAGTAGTAGTAGTAGTAGTAGCAGTAGTAGTAGTAGTAGTAGTAGTAGTAGTAATAATAATAATAATAATAATAGTAATAATAGTAATAATAATAATAAGGAAATCTACTCTGCTCTGCTCTGCTCGGCTCGGCTCGGCTCTGCTCTACTCTGCTCTGTTTCAATCTGTTTTGCTCTGCTGAAATCTGCTCTGCTCTGCCCAAAAGCTCAAAAGAACATGGCCTTATTGGAATAACCCATTTCATTTAAATAAGCCCAACCCTTCATTTGAACCCTTGTGGGTCAAATGTTTTATAATTCAAGCCCATTTATTCATTGAGCCCAAAATTAAACCCTACTCTCTACTCTATATCTCTCAAAACCCCAAAATTTTCCCACACAAAAGGAGACTTAAAAATCAGATTTTGAGATGTAAGTAACTTTTTCCTTATTCTTTTTATTTCTCTTTTATTTCTTTCTTCCTTTCTTTTTCTTTTTCTTCTTTTCTTTTTGTTTTTTCTTCTATTTGGTTACCTTCTTGTGCGTGCACATGTGGGAGTCAAGACTTGCACCTACCTCACGCCACACGAGACCACGTCATCTCCGGCGACCACTCACCTGACGCTTGGCCGGCGCCCAGCCGCGGCCACCACCCCTCGGTGGTTCTCTCTCTCTCTCTCTCTCTCTCTCTCTCTCTCTCTCTCTCTCTCCTCCTTTATCATATTTTAATTATTATCCTATAATTTTATAATTTGGGTTTTTGATTTCAATTATTTAAACATGATTAATATATTTTATAATTGTATTTTGATGATTAAAGATTGTAAATTTTGGATTATAAAGTGTTTAATTTTCAGATTTTATAAAGTATTAAAAGTTAGGGTTTTTATTATTAAAATGTTGATTTTTAGGGTTCTAACTAGCAATTGATTTGGGGGTTTTATGTTCTCATTGATTGGAAGTGTTAATATAGCTTAAAGAATGTATCTTTATGTAGTGGGAGGGTTTATTGGTTCCCTCTAGGGTTTTTCCCTTGAGAGGGATTTCCTAGCCTCCATTGCTAGGTTTTTTCAATTTCTTTGAAGGTTTCCCTTCTGTCTTCTCCCTTTTTTCTCTATCTCTACCATCTCTTTTCCTCTTGGTCTCAATTGTGAATCTTTGTAGGGGCTTTCACTGGTATTTTTACCAGTGGTAAGCCCCAAAAACCTTTCAATTACTTTCAATAAATAGATCTCATTCTTGTGATGATGATTTTTCTCTTGAGTTTATTTTCTTTTTGTGTTTGTTTGGTGAAAAATGAAGATCTAGGGTTTCATAATCTCTACGAGAATCCGGAGGACCACATGAGTATTTTCACTCAAATGACTACGCATCAGTGGATTTCAAGCCGAATCAATGCGAACTAACATATTGTATTGTTTCAGATGAAGTTTTTTTACTAAGGCGATTGTTAATCAAATCTATGATGTATTTAGTTTTAAGGTGTGTACTTATGTTGGAATTCTTGATTTTTTAGGAATTATATGTAAGTGTCGTTTGGTTATATTTTATTAATGAAATCCCTTTTTTTCTTGTCAAAAAAAAATGTAGTTTTAATGAGTTTTTATTTAAAATAAATTACTGGAATTTTATTATAAGTACTACTTTTGGTGTTTTAATTAAAAGGGGTTGATTACCCATAAGTAGAGAAGGTTTTATTTGGTTTTAATATAATTTTCAGATTTATTTGAGGGGTTTAGACCATAAAAAGTGTGCTGCAATTTTAATATAAACACTATAATTATGTTTTTACTTTGGGGTTTTAATTGCCCACTTAAAGAAAGAGTTTTAAAGGTTTTAACCCAAAATTTTAGCTTGTTAGAGAGGTTTTAAAGTGTTTAAAAGTTGCTGGAAATTTGTGTAATCAAGGGATTAATTGAGTTTATAAACTTGGTATTGTAGGAGACTTTAGTTGAGTAAATTCTGGCATTTGGCTAGTTGGAAAGACGAATTGAGGTACGTACGCGTACTCAGAAATTTATTAAGCGTGTAGAAACATGCTAGGATTTACTTAATTGATTCCAAGTTAGTGTCATGCTAGGAATTGGTTGGAATGGTTGAATTAAAACGAGATTGGTGATTTGAGTTGGATTGATCGAATTGAGAATGGTTTTGGTGAATTATTTGTGAAGCATGATTGGTTGAAATAAATTATTTATTGGAATTGGTGATATTGGAATATTGTCATTGAACCATATTTTTATTATTGGCACGTTTGACGGTTTATTTAATTAAACTAAATGTTTAATTTGGTTTAGAATATTGCAAAGGAAATTTATTATGGTTTATATAATTTTTATTGATGATATAAGCATGAGGAAGGAGCTATTTAAGTGTCTTTGTACACGAGGAATAAATTATATTTTGGTGCCTTAGTGCACTTAAGGTGTTTCTAACACCGAGGTATAAGAATTGTGGTGCATTATGCGTTTAAGGTGTCTTTGACATCGAGGTAGATTAAAAAGGGTTCAACATTCAATATTATGTTGTCACTAATCATTCAAGAATTAAAATGGTATATTTAATTGTTTGATAATTATTATGATTGATTGTGTATGGTTTGAGCGTCATTACCAAGTCTAATAATATGTAAACAACTTAAAGTGAAAGAGATTACGCACCAAAACTCTTGGAATGTATATACCTTGAGTATGAACATATGGGGGGAGTTATGGGGTTTTATATTTAACCATAACTTCTACTTGGAGTATAGGACGATGTATTTTCCTTTTATTATTATGCGTAGGAATTCTGCCACTTACGAGTGGTTCTTCTATACTAGCACGGTTAGCTCCCGTGTTAGTACCCCTTTTATTGGGGCAGGTTAGGGGCGAAACCCGTTCGATGCGTAATGAAGCCAAATAAATAAATTAGTTATTTATTTAAGGGTCATGTTGTATGTTGTATGCTTGTAAACAGGTGCAACAAGGTAAGTTGTGTGATGATAGGATGAAAGCATGTTAGGGTGTTTTATTTACGCTTATGTACTCAGCATTACTAATTGTGTGTTTGTATGTTTGTTTGGCCTTGTCTTTACTTTGGCCCCTACGACAACCCATTTCTAATGGTGAGTAGTGGGGAAAAGTAAATAGGAGCTTTTCAGGAGATGAAGCATATTCATGATGGGCATGAGTGAAGAGCGAAGCATGCTTAGTTTCATAAGACTATGATGTGATTTATTGCTTTATTTAATATATTATATTATGCTTGTGAGATTAACGCAAAGGATTTAAGTTTTATTTGGTTTTAATAAGGGCCTACAATGGTTCCAAGTTGTAGGTTGACTTTGTTTGACATTGGTTTGACTTTACTTTCGTTGGGTTGACTTTCTAAGTTAACTTGTTTTGAATGTTTTTAAAGATAGTCTTATGCTGTGTGTCTTTAATAATTGCCTTAGCCGTTTTCACGGTGGCGGTAATATCTTAGATTTTCCTATTTTGAGTTTTAAAAAGAGCAAAACAGGTATTTTAAAGGAAAGGAATTTCTAGAGTGTTACACATTGTTCTTCAGTCTCGCTTTCATTCATTATGCGAAGCGATTTGATCTCTGTTTCGATTGGAAGAAGTAGATCCATTCCATATACCAAAGAATATGGAGTAGTCCCAGTTGGCGTTCAAATAGAAATTCTATATCCCAACAGTGCATAGGGCAGTTTATCAGGACATTCTAGAGCCCTATCCGTCATCTTGGCGATTATCGTCTTGATAGTTTTGTTAGCTGCTCCAACAGCTCCATTGGTTTGAGGACGATATGGCGATGATTGATGATGCCTGATTTTGTACTTCTCAAGAGTTTCTTTGAGATGGCCTTCAAATTGTGAACCATTGTCAAAGATAATTTCAAAAGGTACCCCATACCAACATATAATGTTATTGATTACAAATTTTGAAACTTGTTTTGCCCCTAGTTTTGAATATGATGATGTCTCCACCAATTTCGAAAAATAATCAACAGCAACCAATATATATTGATGCCCGTTCAAAGCTTTCGGATGTATTTGCTCAATGATATCTATGCCCCAGCTGCAAAAGGGCCATGGCGAAGTAAAATTATTCAGGCTAACAGGCGGCGTATGATTAATATTTGCAAATAGCTGACATTTTTTGCATGTTCGTATGAAATGGATGCAATCACTTTCCAAGGTGGTCTAGTAATACCCTGCTCGAAGAATCTTCCGAGCAAGCATCCTTCCATTCATATGATCCTTTGTGTCTGTTCCCCATCGATGCATAATTGCAAGTTTCCATCAAAACTTTTATGATACAGCAAACCTTTTAATATTGTGAAATGAGAAGCTAGCCTTCGAATAGCCAACTGATCCTTCTTGTGACTTCCTTCAGGATATTCTCCATCGATTAGATACTTCTTAACATCAGTATACCAAGCATCCCATTACCTTCTTTGGTTAATAGAGCAATTGTTGGTTCAAAATTAACCACTGGAATTTCTTTTTCTACAATCATCACAGATTGTACCTTTATATCATCATCCCAAGTAAAATTTACCGCAAGATTTGCCAAAGCATTGGTGAAGCTATTTTGCTCGCTAGGAAGATGTTTGAACTCTATTTCTTCAAAGCATGGGATAAATCGCTGAAGATACTCTGTGTACATTTGCAACCTTTCATCCCGAACTTTCCAAGCTCCAATAATCTGGGAGATTATGAGATAAGAATCATCGTATACCGTGAGATGTTTTGCGCCGGCTGCCAATGCTGCTTTGATTCCATAGATGCAAGCTTCATATTAAGCCGTGTTATTCGTCTTTGGGAAACTAAGCTTCACAGCGAACGGAATATGTACCCCATAGGGATCAATTAATAATATTTTTTCACCATTGCCCCTCCTGTTAGAGGCTCCGTCAAAATACATCTTCCATTGTGACGTACTAAGACAGAAGATATGTTCATCTAGAAAATCATCATCAAATTCATCACCTGATATAGGTCCATCAGCCAAAGCTTCAGATATAGCCCTCCCTTTGACAGACTTTTGATTCACACATTGAATGTCAAATTCTGACAATATCGCATGCCATCTTGCTATTCTTTCACTCAAGATTGGCTTCTCAAAAATGTACTTGATTGGATTTAACCTCGAAACTAGATAAGTAGTATGTTCTTGATAATAATGTCGAAGCTTCTTCGTTGCGTAAATAAGGGCAATGCAAGCTCTTTCCAAAGGAGTGTATCTAGTTTCATACTCAAGGAACTTTTTGCTGAGGTAGTAGATAGTTATTTCCTTCCTTGTACCCTCTTCGTATTATGCCAAAATAGCTCCCATGGCCGTTTCTGTGATAGCAAGATATAATATCAAGGGATTCCCCGGCTTTGGTGGCATTAAAACCGGAGGATTGGAGAGGTATTCTTTCATCGAATCGAATGAAGCCTGACATTCGTCATTCCATTTTGTAGGAACATTTTTCTTAAGTAACTTGAATATAGGTTCACACCGGGTTGTCAATTGTGATATGAACCTACTAATGTATTAGATTCTACCAAGACATCCCCGAATCTCCTTTTCCGTTCTTGGTGGAGGAAGCTCTTGTATGGCCTTTACCTTGTCAGAGTCGACTTTAATTCCGTCTTGACTCACAACGAAGCCCAGAAGTTTTCCCGAAGTTACTCCAAATACACATTTTAAAGGATTCAGTCTCAGATTGTATTTCCTAATTATGTTAAACAATTATTTTAGAGCATCAATGTGCGTCTCACGATCATGGCTTTTGACAATCATGTCATCAACGTAGACCTCTACAATATCATGGATGAGATCATGCAAAATCGTCATTGCAGCCCGTTGATAGGTGGCCCTAGCATTCTTTAATCCGAAGGGCATTGCTCTATAACAAAAGGTTCCCCATGGGGTAATAAAAGAAATTTTCGACATGTCCTCTTCTGACATGAGTATCTGATTGTATCTTGAGAATCCATTCATGAATGAGAACATGGCGTGTCCTGCAGTGTTATCAACCAGAACATCAATGTGGGGCAATGGAAAATAATCCTTTGGTGATGCTGAATTGAAATCCCTAAAATCAATGCACACTTTGACCCTTCCATCTTTTTTGGGCACTACCACCACATTTGCCAGCCATTCCGGATGTTTGATCAGTTTGATGAAGTTAGCATTAAGCTGCTTTTGAATTTCTTCTTTAACTTTGAGACTAACTTCTAGTTTCATTCTACAAAGCTTTTGTTTCTTTGGCTTGCTATCAGGGTAGAGTGGTATATGATGTTCAGCAATATTATGATCGACACCAGGCATATCAGCATAAGACCATGCAAAAACATCCATATATTCTTTAAGTAAAATAACGAATGCATTTTTTTCATCAAGGGAAAGGGATGATCCTATCTTGACTTCTTTTACATCATTATCCATACCTATGTTTACAGTTATAGACTCTTCCATGGGTGTCACGCATGATTTAGGTTCATTGAAAAGTTCATTATTAGAAAATGCATCATGATCAAATCAATTTCTTGTACGCAAATATGTTTACAAGCAACTCCTTCGATATCTTCATGATAGGAGATATCAGGAAATGTATGGATAGATGATTGGCTAGATAATGAGCTATCGGTTTCATAACTGTCTGAGGTAGAGGATTGAAAAGGACATAGTTCGGGGAAAGGAAGGAATTGTTCTTGAGTTTCGGGTCGGATATTGTTTTCAACTTTTGTTCTTATTGGAGTGATAAGAGTAATAGGATCAAATCAGACTTCATAATCAGAAATTGGTGAAAACAAGCCTCTTAGAACTCCTTGCTTTAGATGGTCAGCCCAATCAATATCTTTCTTAAATACTGGTTTCTTATCAAACCATTTCTTAATAGATTCTTCATTCCTTGCTTCTGCAAAGAAAATTTCTAACCCATGGTGAATTTTCTCTTTATCCAAGTCATACCAAGGTTCAGGAAACTCATAAAATGGCTCAGTGTCGTTTTGTAACACAAATTGCCCATTCAAAGTGAGAGACTTCTTTTTCATAACATTAGAACTCATTTTTTCATTGAAACCCAAGCCATGACGATTTCGCTTATCAATTATTGGGATTGGGTGCCTCATGCTTTCGCCATTCCGTCCTAAACCAGTTCTTGGAACATAACCCATTTTTAACATCAAATGGAGTCCTCTGGTAAGTGTTTGTGGTGTTGGATCTTGGATTTCTTGAATGGAATCCGAGGGTAGTGTAGTTTTCTCAAATTTGGTTGGTCATTGATTGGCAAAGGATACCTAAACATTACATACTCGAGATTAGGATTTTCCTCCTTTTTTGAAATTTTTTTTTTAAAAAATGATAAATGCAAAAATGCATGCGGGAAAAAAGATTTTGGTAAACAATTAAAAGACATCTGTTAAGTTAGATAAGTTAGCGGGGTGTTCATTCCAAAAATCTTTTAATTATTTGGGGTCATGCCATAAGGCTGCCTACATATCTCCAGACAAATTTTGTATTTTCTCTTTTTTCTTTTTTTAGGAGAATCAGACCCGTCGTAGTTCATAATGGAAGAAAAAAAGATTTTTTTTTCGATCAGAGTTGCCTACGTACCCCAATGACAATGTGCGTGTAAGTACAATTTTTTTGTATGATCATGAAATAGTGTTTTGGGGGATCAAGCTGTACCTAGTTCTTTGTACCAAAAGACAATATAAAGAGGAAAAAAATGCTTGGTTTACAAATTTCATACTGCCCCTCTTATTCATCCTTCTTAATGGAGGGTAAAATAGAGGTCACCATGTCATTATTGCGGATGCTTCCTTCCCCATGTAGAGATATTCCTTAGGCTTCAGGGTTTTCGATAGTCCTGGAGAAACCTTTCTCGTAGTTTTGTTGAGATATCTTCTCCGAATAGTGACGAGCAATCAAAAGAGTGATGTAGGGAATATTTCAAGCATCCCACACTTGATCCCCACTGTGATCATACACTTAAGCATGGTGGCGTCCAAAGGGAAGGAAGCTAGAGCAAAAGAGTCGCCAACAAGTTTTAGGAACTTGCAAACCGTTTACAGGGTGAAGGTTACACCCCTTCACGATTCATGAGATCGCTAACTCCATAGTGGTCCGGAACCATGACTAGATATTCGGGGATGAAGGTACAAATCCAACCTAAAAGAGATTGAACCTGCCCTAATAATAGGCCTCTACTTTATTCTTCTCGTATTCATGTGCGCTTTCTGACTAACATACAATTAATAGATTAACCCTAAACCTGTTTATCTATGTTGGTTGAATTTAATGCACAAACAAAACTATTATTGGTGATCACTTGAATTATAATCATATTAGCCTAAATAAGAGTATTAATTATCTTATTAAGCGTGATTACAAGTACAAATTCCCTTTAAACCTGCATGAGAGGGCGTGATCAAGCAATAACAACAACAATATCAAGCAACATAAAATAATCATCATCTTAATAATATTCTCAATCTCATCAAAGCATAATAATATTAGCAAGATCCTAGGCATGATACTAACAAGATTAATAACAAATCCTAGCATGTCACTAAACCATAAAGATTAAAGCTTTATCCCTAACATGATACTAACATGATACTAACATGATATTAGAAAGAATAGGAAGCATCATAGAAACATGCATGATATTAGAAATCTTAGTTATTACCCTAAACATGAGACTAGGAAGCAACAAAACATCCTAACATGATACTAGGAATCAAAAATAATCAAAGCATGCTTTCTATATCAAAATAACAACAATTAAACTACTTACTTGGATGCCTCGTACCTCTTTCTAATAACAAAATACATGCATCAGTAACTTCAAGGAAAATATTAAATCAAATAATTAAATTAAATAATTAAAATAGGGATTTGGGACCAAACCCTCAGAAATTATCAACCTTTCACGTCTAGGGCGAAGACAACTTCGAACTTGCCTAGGTGTATCTAGAACTTGTGAATGTGGAATTTTGTGAGAGGGAAGGTTTAGAAAAAGAAGAGAGAGAAAGCTTCTAGCTTTAGAGAGAAAAAGAATAGAATTAGATGATTGTGAATTGTTGATAATTTTGAATAAAAAACGGAGGTCTAGGACCCTATTTATAGAAAAATAGTCCGGAAACGATAGAAAATACTTCAAGTTCTATACGGATTAAAACTGGCATCTGTCGCCAGGCGACAGGATTAGCGCCAGGCGACAGATATTAGCGCCAGGCGACAGACTCTGTCGTTCAACGCTAATTAAAAGATAAAACACACTTTGTACGCGGAATCCTCTTCTTAATATGATTAAGCAACTAATTCCGCGTCTATTAAATTAAAATCGGGTTTATCATAAAACACTTATTTTATTCCAAATAAAACTCCTTAAAATATAATTACCAATCCTAATACTATTAGAATTTAAAAGAACCTTCTAGATATTTTAAAATATTAAAATCAATCCTAATAACTTTAGGAATAATAATTAATAGGCCCTCCTCTAGATCATTAGGCCGCATATAAAATTTATTTCGAGCCCAATTTAGTATTTAGGCCATAACTTCCTCATTATTCATCGGAATTGGACTTATAATATATCGTTGGAAAGCTCTTTTCGAGCCTGATCCAACTACACTATTATTGAACCCTTATCACGGACCAAACTAAATTGGACTGGCTACTTTCATAAATAGAGTAAGAAAGAAATGTTTTCAAAAACAGAAAGAAAGATATTTTAATAAAAACAACCACATCACTAGACTTTTCACACTTTCACTTCGTTCGATAGTTAAATGACGTGAAAGATATTCATCACTGGGTGTGGTTTTGGGGAGACACATTTGGGTGTGTACAAGTGGGATCGTCTTCTCGTGTCAAAATAGAAAAGGCATTATGGACACTTTCTTATTCGGGCAGGAAATTCCAGTGGTGCGTTTTATGCACCAATGGAGGGCGTGACATTCGTTAGTATCGTGACCATGTAACTGATGATAGTGACAATATTTGTTGAGATTTGGCCGAACAGGATCATCTCCTGCTTGACGAGGTGGTGCCTTGATACGACTTTGTTCGAGCAGTTGAAGGAACAGATCAGCTTGAGAGGCCTATGGTTGTGCCGGGTTTGTCTCTGGTGCGTTAGACTTAGGATGGGCTGGAGTGATCATTTTGCGGTCGATGAGGTCCTGGATTGCACACTTAAGGTCATAACAAGTATCTGTTCTATGCCCATATTGATGACAATAACTGCAATATTGTCTCATATCGGTTCCATGTGATGGTAATGAATACACATAGCTCTTTGCCCTAAGAATATCTTTTTTGCTCAACCGATCGTACACCAAACTCAATGGTTCGTCGATTCTAGTGAATATCCTCCTATTAGCCCTTTCACCTTGAGGGTTCACCTTAGGCCTTCTTTCTTGTAGTCGATAGGCATTAATTTCGTAACCATGTCTCTCCATGTCTAAATCCAAATCAAAATCCTCGACCCTAGACCTTTTTCGAGAACCCTCATCATAACCCTGTCTAAAAGAATTACTTGTCCAAGATTCTCCTCTAAAACATGGGTCGTTGTCTTTTGGAGTTTTAGGGTCTTCTTCTGCCTCGTCTTCATTGGACCAGTTTGTTCCACCCCTAACTTCTTGGGGATTAACCTCGGAGTCATTGTCATCTTCTTGAAGCTCTTCTTCTGGATCTAACTCAGTTTCTTCTTCTTCCGGATCTTCCTCGGTTTCTTCGTCTTCCTCCAAGTCTTCTTCAGTTTCTTCTTCTTCTTTCCATGAGTGTAGACACCCAAATATGTCTCCCCAAAACCAAACCCAGTGATGAATACCTTTTGCGTCGAATGATTATCGAATGAGGTGAAAGTGTGAAAAGTCAAGTGTTGCGGTTAGTTTTTGTTAGAATTCTTTCTTTCTATTTTCGAAAACAACTCTATTTTATGAAAGCAGCCAATCCAGTTTAGTTTGGTCCACGACAATGGTCCAATAATAGTGTATTTGGATGGGGCTTGCAAAGAGCTTTCCAACAATATATTATAAGCCCAATTCCGATGAATAATGAGGAAGTTATGGCCAAAATACTAAACTGGGCCCGGTTTGATCTTTACATGTGGCCCAATGATCTAGGGGAGGGCCCAATGTTAATTATTATTCCTAAAGTTATTAGATTAATGCTAGAATTCTTTAGAAGGTTCTCTTTAATCCTAATAGAATTAGAATTAATAATTATGTTTTGATAAGTTTTATTTGGAATAAAATATTATTTTATGAAAAATACGATTTCAGTTTTCATACGGACTTTACAAATCGATTTGGATTCGAATGTGGAATCCGTGTTGAAAGCGCGTAAAAATCCACCCTGTCGCCACGCGACAAGCCTTGTCGCCAAGCGACAGACCCTGTCGCCTGGCGACAAGGTCGGTTTTGCAGCGACAGAGTGGAGTTTTATTCCTTGTCAAATTCTACTTATTTCCGGACTGTTTTCGTATAAATAGGGTCCTGAACCTCCGTTTTTATTCATCAACAATCACCAATTCGCAATCATCTACAATCAACAATCAATCTCTCTCTTTCTCTCTCTAAAGCTAGAAGCTTTTCTTCTCTCTCTTTCTAAACCTTCCCTCAAACACAATTCCTCATACATTAGCACTAGACACACCTAACCAAGTTCGAAATTGCCTTCGCCCTAGACATGAAAGGTTATAATTTCTTAGGGTTTGGTCCCTAATCTCTATTTTAATTATTTGATTTGATTGTTTGATTTTATATTTTCCTTGAAGTTACTAACGTGTGTATTTTGTTATTAGAAAGAGGTACGAGGCATCCAAGTAAGTGCTTTAATTGTTTAATTGATCTTATGATGTAGAAATCATGTTAAGATTGTTATTTTGGTTCCTAATATCATGTTAGGATGCTTTCCTTAGTATGATATTTAGGGTGATTTGCTTATATTAATTATGATTTCTAGGATGCTTCCTATTTTCTTTTCTAATATCATGTTAGTATCATGTTAGGGATAAAGCTTTGATCTTTATTGTTTAGTGACATGCTAGGGTTTGTTATTAATCTTGTTAATATCATGCCTAGGATCTTGGTATTATATTTAAGCTTTATTATTAACATGATTATTATTGTTATAATTATTGTTATTATGATGATTGTTATTATGTTGCTTGATGATTATTATTGTTATTGCTTGATCACGCCTTTTATGCATGTTTAAAGGGAATTTGTACTTGGAATCATGCTTAATAAGATAATTAATAATCTTGTTTAGGGCTAATATGATTATAATTCAAGCGATCATCAATAATAGTTTTATTTGTGCATTAAATTCAACCAACATAGATAAACAGGTTTAGGGTTAATCTGTTGTTTGCATGATAGTCAGAAAGCGCACATGAATACGAGAAGAATAAAGTAGAGGCCTATTTAGGGCAGGTTCAATCTCTTTTAGGTTGGATTTGTACCTTCATTCCCGAACCTTATTTAGTTCAAGACCTTTTGGAGTTGACGATCTCCTGGATCGTTAAGGGGTGTAATCTTCACTTTGTGAACGGTTTACAAGTTCCTAAAACTTGTTGGCGACTCTTTTGATCTAGCTTTCTTCCCTTTGGACGCCACCATGCTTAAGTGTATGTTCACAGTGGGGCTCAAGCTTGGGGTTAATGCTTGAAATATTCCCTACAATGAGACTATTGAATCAAATCCAATACTATGAATAGTGAATCCGTCTAATCGACTACCCTCTTCTTCATCTAAGTGGAGTACCGATTTTCCAATACTAGAAACATTCATAACTTCTGGATTACCCACAAGCGTCACTGCTCCATGATCCGTGAGCAACTTCACCTTTTGGTGTAAAGTAGAGGCTACTGCCCTGTTCTCATGAAGCCAAGGTCTACCCAGTAGAAGGTTAAAGCACGCTTCAATGTCAATTAGCACAAATTCAACATTTCTAGCCACTAGCCCATATTCCAAAAGTAACTCAATTGACCTCAAAACATCTCTTGTGGCATTGTCGTAAGTCCTAACAACCTGGCTTGAAGATGTCAAATCTTCTTTTTGATAACCGAGCTTCGTTATAACTCGATAAGGACATACATTGATGGCAGAACCATTGTCAATAAGTACCTGAGGTATTGTCCATCCATGGCATTTCATAGTTATGTGCAAAGAGTTATTGTGGTTGACACTCTCTGGGAGATCATTGTCGGTAAACATTAAAGTGCGGTCGGCCCCATGAATAAGTCCTACAATTTAATCTGGTGTTATGGATGGATCAATTGAAACTTCATTGAGATGTCTCAGAACGGCAGCCCAATGGGGTTGTGAATGGGTCAATAAATTCCATATAGAAACATTTGCATTAACCTCCTTCATGCGCTTAATAGCATCATCTTCCTCCTTATTCTCCTTTGTTAATTCCTTGTCTTTTTCTTTCCTACTCAAGGCTTCCACGGGGTTCTCATCTTCGAGATATGAAGGTTTAAAGTGACGACCAGTGCGAGTCAAATGAGCCACATGTAGATCTTCGTCATCACTAAGATCGTCAAGGTAGATCGGACATCGAAGATTACTAGGGGTATTAAGGTGTACCCCAGCGTTTTTCTCAGCAATCGACAACAACGAGAAAGCATCCTCATCATCATCTATTAAGCAAAATGCCCCATTATAACCCATAGTGGCGCAGACATCAGAGAACGGATCTTTATTAAAGATAACATCGGAACCCTTGCACGGCACAAGCTTGATCTTTTGCTGAGTGGAGTAATCATACACAACACACACATAATTTTCGGATAATGGCATCTCATACATTCGAGGGGTATTTTGAACCATTAATAATGTTGGATCAATTTGGTTAGTAGAAGTGGAGATGGTGTTTATAGAGACAGGAAGCTTATGATTGGGACGAGGATTATTAGTGATGCTTGGTTGTGTATTTCTAAATTTATCAGAAGATGCCCCAACTGAAAGCCTCCCTCTATCTACTAAGTCTTGAATACGGTGCTTGAATGCTATGAAATTTTCAATGTCATGCCCAGGCCCTTGATGGAATTCACAGTGTTGGTTTGGGTTGTAACTAGGAGGAGGGTTTCTTGGAGGTGGCCTTGGGTTCAAAGGTTGAACAAGGTTGGCCTTTTTTAATTTGGAGAAAGCTTGAGTGTAGGTCATGTTCAATGGAGAAAAATTTCTCTATGGACTGAGTTGGAATGCTGGAGCGGTGCCAATATTGTGTATCATGTTTGTTGGTTTTGAGGGTATTGAGTCATTGTTATTGGTTTTCCTGTTGCCTCCAAACTTAGGATTGTAAGAGGTGTTACTACTACTCCCTTCATCCTTCTTGATATCTCCCTTTTTTATGGCATCCTTCACCAAGGTTCATGTTGATATGAGAGCCTTGAATGACGGAAAATACTGGAAAGTCATTTGTCCTTGATAGACGGGAAGAAGATTCTTCACTATCATCTGTAATTTTTCTTCTTCGTTTGGCCTATTTACCATCTTTGCAGCCTTATTTCTCCACCTAGAGATGAAGGTAGAGAACGTCTCATTATGATTTTCCGCAGTTGTCTCCAAATCCCTCCTTATTACATCAATCTCATCGTTATATCTGTATTGGCTGGAAAATTCTCGTACAATATCAGCCCATGAAGTTTTCTTTGAATTTTCCAAATTAAGAAACCAATGAGTGGAAACCCCATCTAAATATTGTTGAAACAATTGTGCCATTAAAGGTTCATGAACTCCTCAAGGACTCATGGCCCCTACGTACAGTTTCAAGAAATTAGTGGCACTTCCTGTACCATCAAATCTTGTGAGATTTGGCATCTTAAACCCAGGTGGCAGTCGTGCTTTCGGAAATAAGGTGAGACCATGAATATCCAACCAAGGTTCCGCTTTGGTCATACCCTTCAATACTTCCTTGAGCTTGAGAATATCTTCTTCCATCTTAGTAGGAGCTTCTCTGTCACCGTTTCCATCATCTAAATGCAATGGTGAAGCTACCTCTGAATCATGATGAGGAGGAGGAGCACTTGCACTCTGTCTTAACAAACTCCGTATCATTTGTTCCATAGTATCTTGACGATCAAGGATAGCTCGCATCATTCCTCGAAGATCATTAGATGGATCAGGGTTTAGCGAATTTTCATGACCAAAAATCTCAGACATTTCGCTCGGTGGTGGAGAATGAATTTCCCTTGGCATCGAATGACCCGATGAGAAGGCTACTGAATCAGATTGTAAACTGTGAGAAGAGGCTTGACGGACAAGCCTAGATCTTGTGCGGGTCCAGGTAGATTTCCTGGGGTAAAAAGGGAACATTAAAAAAACTTCTTCGACAAGCTAAAAAAAAAAGTAAATAAAAGATTTTTTTTAAAAGAAATAAACACCCTTTTTTTATAAAAAAAAAAAAAAGAAAGCTTTTTTCCAAAAATAAAAAAAAATGACTTGGACCCTACTACGAAGATTCCTTGCGTGTTGAACACACCCTTGGTTCTTAGCTTATAAAAACCTGAAACTTTAATAAGGATTGTTCACTCAAACTTCTTCTCTCTCTAAAATCTCAAGTGTTTTCTTTTGAGATTTTTCTCACTTTGCTCAAATTTGAGTTATGGATCCTAATGCCTCACACGTTAGAGATTTAATTCACTTCTTCTCTGACGCTTCGCGCTCTTCCCTCCAAGAATTACGAGAGAGAGAACGCAACGAGATTCTTAGTTCAATACGACCAGAAGATCACCCATCTCAATTTTCTAGGGATAACCTTTCTCTCCCCTATGATCAAAATTCTACAGCTATCCCACCTTCAGTTCCTCTAGTGAAACTTGCACTATGACTGGTCCATCCCAAGTATTCGAGATAAATAGTTCTCCAGAGTCAATCTTCTTATTTGTGGCAGATACAATGGTGCTAGTTCTGTCTTTGTCCCTACGTTTCCCTGTTGACTCGATTTACCCTATCATAGCTACTATAAGTAAACAAAACCTCCCTTTTGTTAGCCAACTCGTAGAGAGTCCGAACCTATAGTCACATTTCCCTTTTAATCTTCCCATGTACTCGTCTCTCAGGTTATTGTTTTGGGATGCTCGTTGTAATACCTCGTATTTTTGAAACCTATTTCTAATTATTTAATTAATTAGTATTCTCTTAAAAAGGGTATTTTAGTAATTTATTTTATTATTTGAATTTTGGCGCCAAACATATTTTAAAAACTCAATTTTTATTTTTAGATTTTGGATAAGATTTATTATCCATTTATTTTATTTAAACCGGATTGTTCATACATATTTCGGATATTTTAATTAGACAAAATTATATTGTAAGAGAGCCGAATTTCCTAAATAATTAACTAGGAAATTTCGGATTTTCTTGGTAAAGAAAATCTGATTTTCTTAGTGAAATTAAATAGTGAATAATTGGTATTTTCCTAATTAATTATTTTATGCAAAATATATTATTTACACATTATTTTTAATTCCTTAAAACTAGCAAATTTATTCCCTAAATATCTAAAGGGAGGTCCGAAAATATGAGCTTAGGAAAGCTCAAATTTTCGGCCACCGTGATGGATTTTTGGGTGATTTATTTTGATAAATTGTATTTTCAATTATCTCCTCAAAATCTCTTATTTTCCTTAATTTTATTTTTCCATCTCACAAAGATTTGATCATCTTATTTTCCTACCTTATTTCATCTTTGATTGTTCCCCAAGTAATCTCTACTGCCATATTATTTTCATGACAAACACACTTTCCTAAATTATATTATTCTTAATCACCTTAATATCAAAAGTTTCCATATTTCTTTATTCACTTCTCCAAGTAATTCCTTAATTTTTGTTACCATAATTCTTCCTACATTCTCCTACTACAATTCCCTCATTCATGAGTCCATAAATACCCCTTCATACCTCTCATATTCTTCACGCCAAAACTCAATTCTCTTCTTCTCTCTTCTTCTTCTTTTCCCTCAACCTTTTCACACTTTTCTTTTCCTCTTTTCATACAAATATTATCCCGTATACCTTTAAAGCCAGTTTTCGTGCACTTTTGTTCAGTTTTGGGGTTTTGCTATTTCACAAATAATTGTTCCTCTCGAAAAATCATTGAGCTTAGGCTCAAGAATCACCCAATTCGGAGTTATATTGAAAGAGTTATGACCTCTACAAGTTCTGCCTATTTTTTCCAACGAAAATTCAATTCTCTTTAATCCTATTCCTTTATCTTCTTCATGGTTAGTTTTCTAAAATACAAATACCTATTTCAAAGCTATAATTTTATATTAAAGTATTATTTTAAAAGAGTTTTATAATCCATGCACAATAGATTTGAGTTTATGTTGTGATAACCTTATGGTTATGTTATTTGCAAGGTGTATTCGTGATTGAACTTTGAAAGTGCGAAGTGTTGATTGATATTCGGAATCAAGGTTCTTGAGGTTCTTTTTGTATGGTTTTTCTAGCACAGATCAAGGTACGTTTAGGTGGTTAGATACCTTTGAAAGTGATTGGTTTGAATAACATGTTTTATATGATTTTATTGGTGATTGAATTAAATTGATTTGAATTATGTTTAGAGGTATTGATTTTAATATTTAATTTGTTTTAATAAAAGTATTTTGAATTATTGATTTTTAAATCATGTTTTGAATGGTTTGAAATACTTATCGTGTTTAAATAAAGGAATTGATTTTAAAAGGTTTGTTGAATTAAATAAAAGGATTTTCAAGGAAGAGTTATTGATTTGAAAAGTTATTAATATGAGATTTTATTCTCAAGTATCTATTTAAAAGGTTTTGATTTTGAAAGTATGTGGAATTATTAAAAAGGAGTTTGAATTATATTAAAATTTATTGGATATTAAAAGGATTTATTATACCAATGAATTATTATTATTAATGCTTTATAAGCATGTTGGTAATCCCACTATGCGGATTTGGTTTATTGATTAGGCCTTTGACTTTGTATGACCGGGTCTTTCCTCAAGAATAGCCTTGTAATATAAGGAGACTAGCTTGGGGGGATGTGCACACTTGGGTGAGGAATTGGATTAAAAGAAATTAGTTCTTAATAAAGGAATTGGTTTTATTAACTATTATTTTGAATATTGAATCATTGGAATTGATTTTGGAATAATGAGTTTTGAATTTATTGGATTAATTATTGGAATTGATTTTTAAAGCATGTTTGCAAATAAATTGAGTTTACATTATCTTGCACTTATCGTACTTAGCATAACTTGCTAATCCGTATTTCTTATTTGTTTTGGTTCGCCCTGTTTACCGTAATGGTAAGCAGTATTGACTATTTTCAGGTGGAGTCATGAATGAGCATATGGGAGTCCCGGGATTTGCTTCACCTAGTTTAGGAATGTTGGTCTCATCTTTATTTTGAGTACTCATAACAATGTTACAATTTTTATAAGTATTAATAAAAGAAAGTTGAGTTTCCGCTGCAAGTTTTGTTATTGAGTTAAGTATTTTGAGTAGCCTTGCGTAATCACACGGCGGTAACACTCCTAAGTCTATCTCTACGGTATAATTATACGTATTATACTAGTATTTCCGTAGAGGGGGATTTGGGGGTGTTGTGGGTATTGTACGAGTCAAATATTAAGTATATCTCCATATTATATAAAACCTATCTCCCTACTTGTTTGGTTCTACCCATCTCTAATTTGTCAATCGGCAAAGAGGTCTCTGAAAAAATATAGACATAACAAAGTCTTGTATTCTTTCAGGGCATAATTATTCCCCATCAACTCTATTCCTATAGACTGACACATGTTTCTTTTCACTCACTCGATTGTCTGAAGGATCAATAGCCATATCAGCTTATAATACTCCTCGCAGTATTTATTCTAGAACTTCCTCACGCCAAGGGAGAGGCCCGCCTCAAAGCCCAGTTAATTATCCTTAGTTGGGTATATCAGATTTCATAACCTATAACCGTTTAACAATGATGATGGGTGGTCCTTCAAACTATCGAGAATCTAAGGAGCATTTTCTTCAAAAACTACCTCCGCGTCATAGACGTTACATATCTCGTCTTCCTGAGACTTTATGGTCAATAGGTTAAAGGAGTCTCTTCATAATAATAGATAGATTAACTAGGGCATTGTCAACTATCTTGGTCACAGGAAGATCCCCATACTCTGTCTCTAGCCGCTTTATCAAATGGCTTAGATGGATGTAGAGGTGGGTATACATTGCGAGAACCTGGACATGTTTGGAAGTTTGGTTTTGGTTCAAGACTTAGAGGGCCCACTTTTTCTTTTTTCTCGCTTTGCTTACTGCAAAATGGGTTGCAAAAGGCTCGCTCTTTAGAGGTGAAACAATTAGAAGTAATGATGGATGTTAACCGCTTCATCTCATCTCTGGCTAGGCTTGATGTCTACCCAGAAAATGCTGAGCAAAAGTTGTGTCACATACTACTCCTAATGCGCTCTCGTGGTTAGGAAGTTAGTATTCGACATTCCCTCAAGACATGCTTCGAGGAGCCTGCCTTATGGTTGATCATTGCCAAGGGTTTACTTGGGGTCAAACAGAGGTGTTTAAAGCTCCACCGTCTCCTGAGGTTCAGTTAGGGCCTTTTTGACCTTTGTATTTATGTATTTTTTAGTTCACTGTTATGGTTGTATCACTATATAAATATGAATTAATGTTCTTTTCTGTCTATTTTCCACCTCATGAGGGAAAGTAAAAAAATAAATAAATAAATAAATGAAACCTGCAACAATAACAAACTGTTAGTGGCCGGGCCCAAAGGCTGCCTACGTATTCCTGAGTGCGGAAATGTGCTGAGTGTAATGTGATTCAGGAAATTCAACATAAAAAATGAAACAAAATTTTGCGACTACACTCAATGCGAGCAGCCTACGTACCCTGTTACAAGATTTTTTTTTTTTCAATTTTTCATTTTTCATTTTTTTTAGGGATCAAGTCGCTCGTAGTTCACAATAAAATAAAAATAAAAAATTTACAACAAACTTTAATGAAAATGTAGCTAAGGTCACTACCATGCATCTATTTCCCCGGTCAAAAGTCGCTTCTCCCAAGCAGCTTTCTGTTTGGCGACATAGAAAGGGTTATCGTCTTTGTCCAAGATCCATGATGCCCATGCTTTACACACTACCATGCACGACTCCGTTGTAAAAAAGTCGATGTTGTCGAGGAAGATGTAAGGTTCCATGATTTCTCGAAGGGATGCCACTTTATTTGCAGATGTTTCAACTCCCTCACAAGGAACTGCTATATCTTTGTCGTAAAGCCAATTAAACCTCCTTCGGATATCATCATCCTTTGCCTTATTAGACATCTAATTTGGCTTATTCCGTTCATCCTCCGAAATAGGAAAATATATTTTTCTTTTTGCAAATGGTGGGCGCCTTATTTAAAAAACTTCATCATTTTCTATGCAATGACTCATTGTACTTATGGTGTTTATCCAACCGCCATATTGCGACGAGCTTTCACCTTCATAGGCTCCCCTACTATAGTCACCACACATAGTGATGATGCCCCATGATGCTCTCATTCTTAGCTTTTGATGTAAGCTAGATGAGATTGCTTTACACCCGTGCAGCTAAGGTCTCCCTAGTAACAAGTGGCATGAGAGTCAAAAATCCACTACCATAAACTCTATGTTGAACAGAACATTCTCATGTACCAAAGGTAAGACAATAGACCCCGTCACTTCCCTTGGAAATTGGTCAAAACCTCTGAGCAAAATGGAGCGGTAAGTGATATGTAAATCATTGTACCTTAGCTCGTACAAGTATTCTCGGGAACAGAGATTAACGTCAGATCCGGTGTCAACCAATATATGATTAATATAACTTGAACCGTGTCGGAGATTGATATGCAGTGGTTCATTATGATAGTGATTAGGGGGTAAATCGCTATCTGTAAAGGTGAGCCCTGAATCGACATCGTGATGTTCAATGTTTTTCCCTTTTCGTGAGGAAGAGTGAAAAGCGTCTAAGGTTTTGAATACATTTTGAGAATACATTGATTCATGGATAGGCACATCATATAGTAATTCGGGGCCAGTTTGACGAGAATGGGGGACAGTGTTTTCTTGGCGAGAGGCCTTGGATCGTTTTATAGTGGAAACCTTTGGATGCGGGTTTTTATCATTTGGAGATTCAGGCCGTAAGGTTAAAATCTTAGAGCCATCATGGAAGGTTAAAGATTTATGAAGCTGTGCTGGCATCTTTTGGGATTGAACTAACATGAGAGAATGAAATTGGTAAATCCAGGGCTGACCAAGTTAAACTAGTATATCACAAATTATGAAACTTGTGGTGAAACTTACACCTTTGTATTTAACAATAGCATCAATTTTACCACATACATTTTCATATACATCGTTGTTACAAAAATCATCTATTGTTACAGGTCTAAGTTCTTCCTCCTCGAATTCCCACTCAACAAATGTATGGTACGGGCACATATTAATGGAAGACTCTGCATCAATGTTAACGTGATGATACTTGATGTTATGAAATATCATTGCATGATCCAGTGAGTCATTTATAAAACCCTTTCTAATCAAATTGTCTTTGACCCGGTGAGGATCAAGTTTGAAGATTTCCCTTAAATCTCTGAAAGGGGTTGAGGCATTTATGATTGTTCTTTTGAGATAATCACTAAAAGCCTCACGATACATTGAGGAATTTGATAGCAAGTCCCATAATGATCTTTCATAATTCTCCTTCTTCGGCCTCGAAGTTGAACCTTCCCCAAAACTCACCATATTGCACACCGTGGTTGCCATGTTCGGTAAGACTGCATCCCCATGAATGGTTATTATCACACCGTCCGGGATTGAAAATCAGACCTTCTGATGAAGTGCAAAGGCAATTGCCCTTATATGTTGTAACCATGATTTTTCCCAAGGTAAAGATGAGGCTTTCTAGGTCATCGATTGATTGGAACTCAGCATTACAAACCCAATCATGATATCCTAATGGTAGGGTGAGTTCTCCAATTGCCTGCATAAGAGTGCGATCGCTTGTTCTAACCACCTTTTTTGAGGGTCTTAAAGGAGCGTCTTCACACCCTAATTTCTCGAGAATGGTTTTGCTACAAATGTTGAATGCGGACTCACTGTTTACCAAAATTTCTGAGACTTCGTAACAAGCCGATACCAAAGTAATGGACAAGGGTCGGTCATTATGGTAGTCATTCGGCAAATCTGCATTGGTGAATCTCAGAGTAGGTGGAGTCCACAATCTTGGAATTGGAATTTTCCCATCATCAATCAGTTGTTGGACAACATGTCTTAGATCACTACAAACATTTGTATTGTGCCGTAGTCATGAAAATAGTTACAATACTTTCCCATGTCAGCCCTAGGAGACGGCATAGTATAGTTATTGTGTTTTGACTTGAGGAAACCCTGTAACTTCAGCCGATGATATATATTACTTAGTGATTCACACCTCTTAGAGTAAATTTGGCGGATGGAACCCCAACGGCCTCCTCTACTACACATTTGTGCTCCTCTATCCATATCTCGGTCTCTAAACAACAAGTGAACTGCAATTTTCAAGAACATGGTTAAGAAAACCTTCAAAGTATTAAGGGGTATAAGACTCTCCCTTGAAAAGAACATTAACTCATATATTAACTCATCGATAGTGATTAAACCATTCTTTAAGTTGAGAAGGTTTTAATGTAAGATTTTGGCATTGCTTAAAATGCACCACATGTGGTGTTTGTTAGTCATGGAAAATTAAACTCTCTTGAGATCATAAGAGGGAAGGTCTAAGGATAACTCTTAGTTTTTTATCGGGTCCATAAATAAGCTTTCTACAAAAAAAAAAAAAAAAAAAAAAAAAAAAAAAAAAAAAACGAGTTGTTGGTAAAAAAAAAACTTTCATGACAACACAAATGAATCATCAACACAAATGACCGTAGAGACTTCATGTATGTATTGATGCACATGTTTCTTAATCTAAAGGTCAAACCATTTTGAGGAAATTATTAACCAAGTGGCCTCGTATCACTTCCAACTGTGAACGCCGAGGGTGGAAATTCCTAATAGAGCCGATTGCAATAGCGTACAGATGTAGGTTTACGCCCTTAATTCATTAATTTTGTTGTCTAAATCCGACCTTACCAATAGGCAGAGATGTCGGCCTAAAAAAAAGGAAAAAAATGCCGATGCTCAAGACAATTGATGAATGATGAATGACCCCATAAGTACACTTAAACAAATTAACAACGCAATTTCAGGTTTAAACCACTACACATTTTAAAAAGAAAAGTCTCCAGTGGAGTCGCCAGACTGTGGTTCCCGGTTTTTAGTGGACAAAAATTAGTTTATAAAGGTTCCACTTAAGTGTCTAATAAGACTTATAATTAAAAACTTAGAGTCGCCACCTTATTTTTATCCGAATAAGGACGCATTTTAAAACAATCAATTTTAAGAAATAAAACTAAAGATCAACTACTAACTCCATAAAAAGAAATAAGGCACAGGGTTCGGGGTTTAGGTTAAGAGAATCAAACGTGTGGAACTCATCTTCCCTTCCGTTCTAAGGAACGGGCTCTTACTATTGCGTTTGTTAAAAGTCAAGTTTTAAGACATGTTAATCACATAAAAACGATATAATAGTTAATATAAGGTAGGTTTGAGCACCAAAGTTGCACTACGTACCGATCATAGTGGGATTTTGAATTCACTCACGGATCAAAACCTTCGTAGTTCTGACAGATGCCAAGTTTTAAGTAACCAATTCCAATTGGGTTTTAAATTTGGGTAGTTGACATAAATGTCATTTTTGTAAGTGGGATTTTAGTGATCTTTGACGGATTCACTCATAAAAGTAAAATGAACCACCTTGGTTGAGGAAAATCACCCCAATTAGTGATTACCAAAAATGTCTTTTGAACAAAACAATTCAACAAATGTGCCCCAATTGACGACTTTTTAGTGAGTCAAGTATTTTTTGAAGTGAAACTATAAGGTTCACTATGTAATCTCACTTTCAGTTTAAAATCACTCAAGGATAATTTTTGTAAGGTTGTAAGGGTTATGTGTTTAGGCTTAATGGAATTGGCCAAATAAAACACGACACATGTCAAGGCCTTACTTCCAAATAAAAGGGAATAATAAACTATTTAATCATATCCGATTGTCAGTTAATCCATCGGGTAATTATAACAGGATCCGACTTATTTTATGGAGATGGATAATTGTTTACAACCTTACACAACTAAATAATTAATCTTAGCCTCATGTTTGGAAATGAGACCATAACCTTATATTAATTATCATTAATTATTAAAAATAAGTATGAAAAATTATGACCCATTCTTGTGTTACAAAAGGGTTTGAAATAAGAAGATTCACAAAATTATAAAAGATTTTATTTCTACAATCGTCTTAAAGTAAAGAAAATAAAGTTTGTTAAAACTTTTATTTCTGAAGTCGTATTAAAATAAAATTAAAGTCCTTAAGACATCATTTATTTCAAAAGTCATCTTTAAAATAAAATTGAAGATTTTTAAAACATCCTTTACAAATAAAGTTTGTTAAAAACTCTTATTTCTAAAGTCATCTTTGAAATAAGATTAAAGTTTCTTAAAACAACATTTAGAATTAAAGCTTGTTAAAGACTCTTATTTCTAAAGTCATATCTAGATAAAATTAAAGTTACTTAAAACTCTTAATAATTAAAGTTCTATAAATAAAAAAAAAAATACATAATATAGTGTAATATAGGTTACATGACACCATTAGTTTCTGAAAAATAAATTAATACAATTTTAAAAAGCAATTAAGAGAAAAAAAAAAGTGCCTTTTTCTCTTTTTGATAGCTTGAACTAAAAAAATCATTAAAAATCATAGAAAAATCGAAAGAATTATTGTGAGATACGGTTGGAAAGCTCTTGAAAAATTCTGTCACTTGAGCTAAAGAAATGGAACTGTTTTAGGACTTAAGGGTTGTTTCATAGGCCATCCTTGGGACGTGGTAAGTTACTCTTTACTCTTGAACATCCTTTACATAAACTCTTAATTTTTTAGGTCTTTAAGCTCACTTTAAGAAGGAAATTATTCTTAAAAAAAATATCTTAGACAAACACATGAATGTATTAACCTTTTATATTTTAAATGCATTAGAAAGAGATGCAATGCAAAATGCAATTAACCCCCCTCTTTTATAACCTATCACCTCACAAGTAGGCTTGGCTTTCTAATGTGGAGTAATGAAAGATTTAGGGATAATTTAGCACCCAATATCATCATTACCCCTATTGATAATATCACATGGAAAAAAACACATTAATTAGCATAATAATAATAATATTTAAGGAAATTAAGAAAGGAATAAGGATAATACCTTGAGCTAGATGTAGCTATCTTTTGGATAACCTCTTTTGCTTATCAAGGATTAAAAGATGATAAATCCTTAATTAAAGTGAAATTAAAGAGACTAAGTGATATTTTTTGGAATTTTAAGATATTAAAAGAAATTAGTGCAAAATAAAGCTAATGATCTTTTTTTTTATTTTTGATTAAAAAAAATAAACTTGAAAAATAAAACTAAATCTTGAGAAACAAACCTTTTTTTTTTTTTTGGATTCTAATATAGACCATGAATACTTAAGCAATTGAACTAAGTTTTTAACAAGGATAATAAAGAAAAATAATATTTGAACTTGAAATTTTTTTTTTTTTTTTTTTTAGGAATTAAAGATAATAACAATACTTAAACTAAAAAAAAATAACAACTTAATTATATGATGCTTTTTATAAGTTAATAAATTAAAAAATAAAGCCAAATTAGAGAGATTTTAAGTAAAGCAAAATATTAGAGGAGAATTTTTTAGAGAGAATTTTTAGAGAGAGAATTAGTAGGAAATTTTTTGGTGTACCAAAATGAGAAAATTAGGGGCGTATTTATAGGAAAATAAAGGGGTTAATTTGTAAATAAAATATAATTCAAGGATTTAAATGGTAAATATCAAGATTTTGGTAATAATGAGAATCTTGATATTAAATTCTTTCATTTTATATGTAACAAACTACTTAATCTGTTTTGCAACACTTAAACTGATAAAATAAAGAAAACCGTAATTAAATAAACTCTAATATTCATATAATAAAAAAGGTTCTAAAATGTCATGGTATTACAAAAAAGAAAATATATAACCAAGTCATGTCACAACTCAAAAATGCTCACGTGGTATACGTATGACAGAGTACCTAAACCTATTAAGTGATTATTATACTCACCAAGGTACTAACACAACACTTATAAAATAAATACCTCCCTAAGATATCAGCTCTGAAAGTTACACAAAGACATTAGGTTACAATACTAGTAGGGTTGGACAAAATATTTTGAAAGCTTACATAAAAATAAAAATTAACCCTTGCTCTTATTAGACACTACATATAAATTTACCAAAAAACATCTAACCATACGAATAAATCTTATATATACGAGTATTACAAACAATGACCCTTACTAAAAGTATAAAGTAAGGTAAATCATATAAAGTCATCAGATTGACGTGGTGAAAATATACCATGTAAAATCATACAATGTTAAGTCATACGATATAAATTTAAGGTAGTCAAGAGTAAAATATATTCCCTTAACCGAATGACCTTTAAAAAAGGTGAACTCTTATCTTGCCTTACTCTGCTAAAACACAAATTCATAGTCGTAAGAAAAAATAATAAAAGATACAAAAATAGATCAAAACAGCAGGAAAACGAATAAAACAAAAGCCTAAATTCACGTCTGCAACATAAACGTAACGGAAAATACTGTTTGAATAGTGTCAAATAGGTGTTCTGAATAGTGATATACAATATGTGATGCGTATGAAATCCAGCTATCCCAATTAGCGTCAGATAAATATTGATACAATTGGTCCAAATTGAAATTTATTGGATACAATATTAACCGTGGGGAAAAAAGGTAACATCATTTCACTATTGACAATTATTCATCACAATTGACGAAAGGATACAAAAACTAGACCGAAATAAGCAAGTCATAAAAAAAATAAAAAAAAATAAAAAAAAAAAGTAAAACAAAAGGAACAAAACGAAACATCAAAAGAATGTCAGAACCATTCTTTGACATGTATTTTCAGCAAAATAAAAAAAATAATAAAAAAAAGAAAAAAAGAAAAAAAGGAAAACAAGAAGCAAGATCCCATTTTAACGCTGGATACTCACATTGCTACGCAATAACATAACTTGCAACACTATTCACCTACTTATTCAACATAATAATGGTAATTATACGAACAACCATACGTTCTTGATAACAAAACAATTATACATTTCTATCCATATGTATTCCCCCTTCTTACTCTCATCCATACAACACCTAGATAAATATCGATGGGTTTGGTCCGAACTTGTATTTATCGGATCAAGTATTAACTGCGGGACAAAAAGACAATGATATTTTGGTCTGCAGTAAAACAAGTGTATATAAAAGGAGGTCTTTTTAATACTATGACATGTAGTACCTCTTTAGGTGTGGGAATGTTTGTCATTTTCCTACATTGGTTGGGCATGAGTCTTTGGAGTAATGGACTTTATAGGTAAGCTGACCACATAATAGAGTATTGCAAAAATCGCAAAAATCACTAGATAAAATAAAAAAGTATTCTAACACTCTAAGTGAACATACCAATATACTTGCTATACTTTAAAGGGTTAAACAACACTTGTTTATAAAGAAAATGACATATTTCCTTGGTGAGACAAAAAATATTGTACTTTATACTGTAAGATTATTATACATATACATATAAAAATATGGTATAAAATACCTACTTTTTATTATAAAAAGAAAATTACCCTTATCCAAATCTCCACTCACCACGTATTTCTTATCTTCATCTATCTCCCTCCTTACCCGAAAAAACCAAACGAAAACCACCATTAAATTCGGCCACCATGTTTCAAGATAACCAAGAAAATCAGCCTGTCTTCACCTTCGAGGAAGACATAAGGATGATACAGGTGTACTTCATGTACATTGTGGGGCTAGCGGTCCTCCTAATGACTGCATTAATTTACTTTCTAATCCACAAGTAAAGGCCAAAAATTACTTCGACGGAGCAGGGTAAAAATGCATGTGGTGTTAGCTGTACTTCAATATTTTGTAATTTAGTAGTTTAGAAGTACAAATTGTAACATGTATTTTGAAAATTATGAATAAAAATCATTATTATTACTCGTTTTCTTTGTTTTAAATAATAATAAAAAAAAACGTCATTAAGTTTATAAAAATATTTAGCAAAATAATAGTAATTATTTGTAAAAACAATAACTATAATAATAAAAGATAATAATAGTGATAATTACAAAAGTAGGATCAAAATTTGGTGTCTACACCACCAACAATCATTTATTCTCTTCTGTCTAAAAGCTATAACCTTATTCTTTCCTTCTCTCTTGATTTTCTAAGCCTTGCCTTTTCAAATACAATATTCCTCCATCACGAGACTTAGACACACATAGCCAAGCTTGAAGTTGTCTTTGCCCTAGACATGAAAGGTTGATAATTTTTGAGGGTTTGGTTCCAAATCCCTATTTCAATTATTTAAATTAATTGTTTGATTTAATATTTTTATTAAAGTTACTAACGTGTGTATTGTTTTGATAGAAAGAGATACGAGGCAACAAAATAAGTTGTTTTATTGCTATATATCTTTAGAAATCATGCTTAGATTATTTTAATTCCTAGTATCATGTTAGGATGTCTTTATGATTCCTAGTATCATGTTTTAGGGTACTAACTAATATTTCTAATATCATGTATGCTTCTAATATCATACTTAGATTGCTTCCTATTTTCTTCTATCATGCTAGTATCATGTTAGGAATAAAGATTTGATTTTTATTGTTTAGTGACATGCTAGGATTTGTTATTAATCATGTTAGTACCATGCCTAGGATCTTGCTAATATTATGATTTGATGAGAATATTATGCTTTGATGAGAATATTATTTTGATGATGATGATTTGTTGTATCAACATTATTATGTCGCTTATTATTATTGTTATTGCTTGATCACGCCCTCTCTTGCAGGTTTAAAGGGAATTTGTACTTGAAATCACGCTTAATAAGAAAATTAATAATTTGATTTTAGGCTAATATGATTTTAATTCAAGTAATCACGCTTATTATCCAGTCATGGTTCCGGACCACTATGGATCGTGAAGGGGTGTAACTTTCACCCTGTGAACGGTTTACAAGTTCCTAAAACTTGTTGGCGACTCTTTTGCTCTAACTTCCTTCCCTTTTGACTCCACCATTCTTAAGTGTATGATCACAGTGGGGCTCAAGTGTAGGATGCTTGAAATATTCCCTGCTCTAGGGATTTAGGATCCACACACACTCATAATAGAAATGCTAATTGAGGGAGAAATTGATCAACCAAACGTTGCAAGGGAAAATAGTAATTGCAATCAAGAGAAGTCAAGAAGTTATCTCCTAGAAGTCAAATTAGGTTTTCTCTATGAATGACTAGCAAGAAGAACCACAAATCAAATTCAATCAATAAATGCAATCCCTAAATCAAGGGATCATATCATTAGAGAACACAATGCAATCTAGCTTGAAAATCAAGGTTAGCTACTCCTTATCAATTCAATCACATGCACAATCCTATTAACCAATTTAATCACAATATTCAATCAATAAGAATCCATCAATTAGCAATGATCATCATTCATGCAGGCTTCGCCATCTCCCTAGCAAGGGATCTACTCACTAGGCATATTGAGATTGAAGAACAAAACTAAAATAATCATCAAAATCATCATCATCATTGTAAACAAACTATTGAGAATCAAACAAATCAACAAACTTGTACTAGGTGAAAAAACGAAATTGGCACCGCCCTATGATATTTCCATTTTATATAGTGATTTACCCCTGTCCCTTGGTCATAATTAGTAGTGTTTTTGGCTCTTTCGAGCCACTTTTATTACTAATTGGTGTTTTCTAGTGTTTTCGTAGTTTTGGTTGAGTTTTGTAGGAAATTGCACTTTTGGAGCATTTTCCCGGATTTTCGAGTAGCGACTACGAGCATTGGAGGTACACGACCACTGATTGAAGCCCAAGGCCGGTTAGAAGAAGCAAATCGGTGATTAAGGGCTCGGTATTGGAAATCCCGAGGCGTTTGGACCGAGTTCAAAGACCCAAGGAGGAAATCCGATTGGGCTTAGGAGTAAAGGCCTAATCAAAGTCCATTATTGGTGCCCAAGAGCTCCGCCCGGGGCCATAAGGCCTCGCCCGAAGGCGCGTCCGGCCGGACGGGGCGAGCAAAGAAGAGAAGAACATCGCGCCCGGAGAACGCGCCCGACCGGGCGCGAGAGGTGGTTCCAGCAACAAAAAGGCGGGCCCGACAGGGCGGTACGGCGCCCGACCGGGCGCGACTTTTAGGGGGTTTGTTTAAGCTCCGATTAGTTTCGTTTAGCGTAGAATTTTCTTGCTTAGTGTTTATGTAATTTAATTTAGTAAGTTTAGGACCTTCTTTTGCATACTCTTACTACTTTTCTCTCTCTACTTAGATTTTCTCTCTCTAAACCTTTACTCTTTCTCTTGTTCTTAAACTCCGTTTGTAATTCCGTCGATTCGGTACGATTTCTATTTTTTTAATTTCAGTATTTTTATTCCTTCAATTCCTTATGACTTGTTTAATTGCTTTGTTTAGCTTATTTCTAATAATGTCTGAGTAGTTTACTTTCTAGGGTTTATGGGGATCTAATAAATAATATGAAGGGGTAAATTATGATTGTTGATTGTTAATGCTTAATTAATTTCCTATTGATTGATTTAATGCTATGCAATTAGATTAGGCCTGGTTTAATTGTATGAGTTTGACAATATTGATTCGAGATTCGAGAGATGAGAATTAATGTTTAGGCTTAATTTCAATAGGCAGACTAATTTATAAATGGTATAGTTGAGATTCGAGAGATAAGATTTAATACCGGTAAATTAACTCTGTGATTGTAATACGTAGCGAAAGCTCTTTGTGATCTGATTGATTGATGCGTCAATGGTTGATTATTATGTTTTACCCTGGAATGTTGTTTATTAGTGAACATGTGCCCTAGGTCTTTTAATATTTGATTTCTCCTATTTTATTCTCCCTGCTCATATTCTTCGTAGTATAGATCTTTAATAACAACAAATTATTACTTAATAATTTAGATTACATTTAATTAATTAGGAATAAATTGATTTGTTTCCCTGTGGTTCGACCCTTCTTCCCTATCTACTTTAATTAGAGGATTTAGGTAATATTTTTGATTAGGGGATACGACTTTACCCTGTCATTCTAAGGCCACCGGTGGTGAAAAAAGGGGGAAAACGGGTGGGGAGAGTATTTCCACCGGTTCAAATTGAACCGATGGGAAAAACATTAATCCCACCGGTTTTGAACCGGTGGCCTTGTTAAAAAAAAAATAAATAAATAAAATAAAAATAAAATAAAAACCGGCCTTCCTTTTGTCTCCCCTTATATACCCTAACCCTAAATAGCCCTCAGCTTCTCTCTTAATTAGGCGCCTCTCTCTTCTCTCTCCTCCTCTCCTCCTTCTCTCTCCTCTCTTCTCTGTCCTCCTTTTCTCTCCGACTTCTCTTTGTCCGACCTCTCTCCCCTCTCTCTCCTCTTCTTTCCCCTCTCTTCTTCTTTCCCGTCTCTTCTCCGACCTCTCTTCTGTCTTCTGCCCACCACCACCACTAACCACCGCCGCCACCAAGTCCGAGGTTAGTGCATGTTATTGATTTTCTGGGTTAATTGATTTTTGATTTTTTTTTTGGTTAATTGATTTTCGATTTTTTTTGGGTTTCTTCGAATTGATTTTGGGGTTTTTCGAATTGATTATGGGTTAATTTATTCTGGGTTCTTTTCGAATTGATTTTGGGGTTTCTGGGTTAATTGATTTTCGATTTTTTTTGGGTTTTTTCGAATTGATTTTGGGGTTTTTCGAATTGATTATGGGTTAATTTATTCTGGGTTTTTTTCGAATTGATTTTGGGTTTTTTCGAATTGATTTTGGGGTTAATTGATTTTCGAATTGATTTTAGGGTATTTTCGAATTGATTTTGGGGTTTTTTCGAATTGGTTTTTCTGGGTTTAATTTTGGGTTTAATTAATCGATTTTTCTGGGTACATGCATGTGTTTTTTGGATTTTTTTTTCAGTTGTCTGGTTTTTTTTTAATTTTTTCGGGGATTTTGGGTTTATTTTCAATTTTTCTTTATAATTTTGAGTTTTCTGGCTTTTTTATTTTCAGTTCGTGAGCTCTATTAATTTTTTGATGGGAGAGCATTTGGAACGATTGGTGAATCCTACAGAGGCCGAGTCATCTTCGTCGAATTCGAGCATTTGATGTTGCTTCTGCTACTGTGCTCATGTTGTTCTGCTTCTTCGTCGAATTTGTTTTGTTTTTTTTTTGGCAAGTGTAAAATTACTGATTATGAATTTCAATTATATTATGTATTAATGTATTATGTATATATATATATATATATATATATATATATATATATATATATATATATATATATATATATATATAACATTTTAGTGATTATGAATTTCAATTATATTTGGTGTAGCATTTGGTGTATAATTACTGATTATGAATTTCAAATATATTTGGTGTTGTATGAGTTTTCTGCTAAATTTTTAGTGAAAAAAGACCAAAAAAAAAACATTTTTTTTGGACTTTTTTGGCACCGGTTAACCGATGCCAAAAGTAGAAAATTATATTTTTTGGGTATTTTTGGCACCGGTTAACCGGTGCCAATAACAAGTTTTCCCACCGGTTCAAACCGGTGGCTTTTTATGCAATTATTGGCACCCCCCAAATACTCACCGATTCAAAACTGGTGGCATTGAGGGGTTTTGAACCGGTGCCAATTTCGTTTTTTCACCTAGTGTTGAAATTGCAACAATTAATCAAAATAAAATGCAAAAGATTGATTTAAGAAGAAAAAGAAGATTCTTATAAACTTTGATCAAATCAATGGAATTTTGCTTGCATTCAAAGTAGAAGGAAATCTAATGTAGAAATCATCTAAATTCTCTCAAGTTTCTCTCTTGAATCTAAGGACTAAAAACCAACCCTAAAACTTCTCTTTCTAACTTCTAAAAACTCCCCCTCTAAAAATAAAAGGAAAACCTATATATAGTATAACTAACTAAGGAGAAATAAATTGGACATCCAAAAGAAACCCGTACAAATGCGCCTTCTCTCTGGAATGCGCGGCTGCAAAAATCGGGGTATGGAACAGGGGACTCAGGTGGCGCGCCTACACCATGCGCAGCCGCGGCCGTCGGTTGCGCGATTGTGCCACTGGAGTAAAGGGATCTCCTCTGTGCGTTCTTTAATGCAAGTGGTGCTGTAGGGAATATTTCAAGCATCCCACACTTTAGCCCCACTATGATCATACACTTAAATATGGTGGCGTCCAAAGGGAAGGAAGCTAAAGCAAAAGAGTCGCCAAAAAGTTTTAGGAGCTTGTAAACCATTCACGATCACAGAGATCGCTAACTCCATAGTGGTTTTGAACCATGACTGGATATTCGGGGATGAAGGTACAAATCCAACCTATAAGAGATTGAACCTGCCCTATATAGGCCTTTACTTTGTTCTTTTCATATTCATGTGCGCTTCCCAATAACATATAATCAATATATTAATCCTAAACATGTTTAATCTATGTTGGTTGAATATTAATGCACAAATAAATCTATTATTGGTGATCGCTTGAATTAAAATCATATTAGCCTAATTCAAATTATTAATTACCTTATTAAGCGTGATTTCAAGTACAAATTCCCTTTAAACCTGCAAGAGAGGGCGTGATCAAGCAATAACAATAATATATCAAGCAACATAATATCATTGATACAACAATAATCATCATCATAATAATCTCAATCTCATCAAAGCATAATATTATTATTAGCAAGATCCTAGGCATGATACTAACATGATTAATAACAAATCCTAGCATGTCACTAAACAATAAAAATCAAAGCTTTAATCCTAACATGATACTAGAAAGCAATAAAGGCTTCCTAAGCATGATACTAGGATCAATATAATAATCTAAGCATAATTTCTAAAGAAATAGATCAATTAAATTACTCACTTTGAAGCCTCGCTCGTACCTCTTTCTATCAAAACAAAACACACGTTAGTAACTTCTAGGAAAATATTAAATCAAACAACAATATTAATTGAAATTAGATTTGGGACCAAACCCTCATAACTATCAACCTTTCACGTCGAGGTCTAAGGCAACTTCGAACTTGGCTAAGTGTATCCAAATCTCGTGAATGAGGAATGTTGTATTTTGAAAAGGGTGTAGAAAGGCTTAGAAAGAGAGAGAAAGAATAAGCTTCTAGCTTTGAGAGAGAAAGAGAAGATGATTGTTGATGATTGTAAACGGGGGAAAACGACCCTATTTATAGAGAAGAATCGACCGTAAACGATAGAAAATAGTCAGAATCAGATTCGGAGTAAAACTACCTCCATAGCGGCGCGATAGCTCCATCACATGGCGATAAGGCCACGCAGCGCGATGGTTGCTGCATGATAAGATTTCCGTATGGAGTCCTTCTCCTAATCAAATTAGGTTACTTGGAGTCCGTACTTATCTTTAATTAAACCGGGTTTAATCTTTTGAAATACTTGTTTTATTCCAATTAGAATTCTTTATCTTTTCAAAATCAAATATAATTATAATTAATAATCCTAATCCCATTAGAACTTAAAATAACCTTCCAGAAGATTCTAGAAGACTAGAAAGAAGCATCCTAATGACTAGAAATTAATGGATCCTCCACATGATCATTGGGTCGCCTATAAAACTCATTTAGGAGCCAGTTTAGTATTTTGGCCATAACTTCCTCGTTATAACTCAGAATTGGGCTTATAATATGTCGTTGGAAATGTCTTTTCAAACCCTATCCGACTACACAATTATTGAACCTAGATTATAGACCAAACTAAACTAGATTGGACGTTTTTCATAAATAGAATACGAAATGAATGATTTTCGAAAAACAGATTTGAATTATTTTTATTAAAACATTTAAGAAAACAAAAGAAATCACGAGACTCTTCAACATTTCATCTTGTTCGATATTCAATGACGTGAAAAGTACTCATCATTGGGTTTGGTTTTTGGGGAGACACAATCAGGTGTCTACAAGTGCGCTCCTCTTGATCGACATTGGGTATGGCAGTCCCGAAATGAGTTGATGGTGGGTTCAACATCATATTTTCATGTGAGCGCAGCACGAGAGCGCAAGCATCAAGTCTTGGAGTAAGTCGTCCCTTGCCTTGTGAGCTATATAAGAGCTTCCGTCTTGCACTTTGAGCATCTTCCAACCCGAGGAATCGCCATGAAGGGCCTTGGACTTCACTTTAGTCCTGAAATGTGAAAATAAAGAAAGGAAAACAAGTAAAAGAGAAAAAAACGATAAAATCCACAAAAATACAAGAAAAGGGTAGAAAATACTAGAATGAGACCAACTAGAGGAAAGGAGACTAAAATCAAGGGAAAAAGCATAAAGAAAGCTATTAAAGCAACTAAAATTAGTGGTGGGCATGGGCCGTGCCGGGCCTACCGTGGGCCGTGCCTAGGCGGGCCATGAACAGTGTCGTGCCGGCCCACGGTGGAGGCGGGCCGTGCCGTGCCGTGCCGCCTTCAAGCTTCCCCTGTCCACGGCACGGCACGGCCCACCGTGCCGGTCGTGCCGTGCCGGGCCGCCCGTCGTGCCGGCCACCGTGCCGGCCCACGGCTTACCCTTTTTTCTTTTTCTTTTTTAAAAAAAACAATTAAAAAAAACTTTAAAAAAACTTGAATTTTTTTTATGAAAGAAAAAATTGAATTGAATAATTATACAATTTAATATTTGAATTTAATAATTATTAAATTTTTTATGGAGTTAAGTTATATTAAATATTGTTTAAATTATATTAATATTTATTGTTCATTCATAATTTACTATATATCATATTATTCATATAACTATATAAGTATTAGACAAAAATTAAATAACAATATAACATATTCCACGGGTCGTGCTGGCGGGCCGTGCCTCGGGCCGTGCCGGCGGGCCATTTCACGGGCTCGTGCCGGGCCGTGCCATTTTTTTTTTTTTGAACGCAGCCCGCACGAGGCACGAGGGGCGTGCCGTCGTGCCGGGCCGGTCCACTCAGCGGGTCTTGCCGTGCCCGCCCCGGCCGCCCGCGTGCTGACCCGGCCCATGCCCAGCTCTAACTAAAATCATCCCAAAATAATGTCATTTGAGTGCCATAAATGGAACTCATCATCCTCTCATATATTATCACATTTTTACTTCTATTTTTAATTTCTCTATGACTTTTCTTGTAAGAAACCAAATAAATGAAAACTAATTTTTAATTTTTAATTTTCCTTGAAAATATGTTTTCCATAAAAACTAAATTTTCATTGAAATATTTACATTAAACCAAACGCAGCCTTAATGTATAAGAACACTAATATATCTAATTATGCATTTGTAAAACTTAAACAAAGTTCTTAGTTTAAAAACGCATTTGTATTACGAATTTAACAAAAGCCTATATGACTATATTTTTCCTTACGTATAAACTAGAGTCTGTAATTAACACTAAAATTCTAAAGGTTAATATTATTACGATACAGAGGTAGTATAAATAATTGTATTTCACTAAACCAAAAAAAATGTATGAATCGGGTAAAATCAAGAGGTGATTATGGCCGGGCTGGGCTTTGCCCAAAATTTTGGCTCTTTTTGGGCCATAAAAGGCGTGCCCAATCCCGTTATTTCAAGCCAAAAAATCGGGCTTTTTAAGCCAAAATTTTAACTGAAAATTAGATTTACTAGCTGCCCAAATCGATTTAATTATTTTACAGATCGGGTTGGTCAGACCAATTTTGGGCTCAAAATTCTGCCCAAACCCGGTCATTTTCCGGACCGGACTTGACATGTTCAAGTGTGGTTTATGCACTACCCCTTCGATGAAAATTGAATCTTATCCATATAATAATAAGAAATAAATTATTTTCCTGGTAATGAACAAAACCTTTTATATACACTCAGTGTACATAGATGTAGGTGCACCTAATGCTCATTTCATACTCTGTATATATTTTTTCTATGAGCAGAAATAACCCTTTGTACTTGGGTGTATAAAAAATTTTCATATAATAGATGGATAATATGCACAAAGAAAATATTTGGTTGGATCATGAAATAACCACTAGTGGAAAAATTGCTATTTGTAACACCCTATTTGTAACGGACAATAATATATTAGTTAACTAAATGAAAATAGCTTCTTGCTTTAATATGTTTTCTTAGGTGAATGCGAAGATGTTGTCAAAAAAAAAAAAAAGAAAAAAAAAAAAAAAAAAAAGGTGTATGGATTCATTTACTCATTTGGAATCATCTTAATGAGAAAAAAAGGGTAACTTTAAATAAGCAACAGAAATTGCATTGAGTACACCTAACTCCAACTCTAATTGCACACGAAATAGTTTCTCAAAATAAAGTGCACACGAAATATAATAGACATGCTCTACCTTAAACACATCAATTTGATCAATAGATGCCAGATATTCAGCATGTTTCACAGGAATTAGGTACAAAATTAATATATAATATAATAATTTTAGATATAATTTGTAAACTATACGAGTTGTAAATTAATGCGTCACATAATTAATACATAAAAAGGCCTAAAAGTCAAATTTTTGTTTTTGCTATTAAATATGTTGAATAAGCTGACAAGATATTCAGAAGTCATTTTTTCTTCAGTTTTCTTTATGTTTTTTCTAGGGGTTCATAAAATTTCTCATTAATTAATGGGGCTAAAAAAGTAATACAAAAGTACTTCATCTGTTTTCTTTTTTCTTACGTATATCATTAGTCACATAAATAGATTCAAAAATTTAATACCAATAATTAATACTCCAGGATCTTGCTAACGAACGTCTTCGGGGCGTTGGATAAACATTTAAAATATTACCTAAAGTTAGTATTAATTTGGGAAAGCATGACAAAATCACGCGTCAATCGATGTAATTAATGTTAATTTTTAATTTAATCTTTCTAATTTTAGCTAGGTTATCCAACGCCTCCGGAGCGTTCGTTAATTTTTCTCTAATTAATATAAATAATGACCGATAAGCAAAAATCATACAAGTACAAAAGATTTTATTTTGAAATTATATTGAGACTAATATAAAAAATGAAACCTATATTACTTTTCCATTTTAATTAGTTAACACGTTTTAAGACTTTTAACAAAAAGACCATGTGAGAGATATAAAAAACTATACCATATGAGAGATTGGTTAATTAGTTAATGTTACCTATATTAGGTTTTACTCGTAAATTATGTATTTGAATAAAAAAGATCATGTGAGAAATTGGTAATTTTTGGCCTTCCAATGAGTATTTTCAAAATATCTATTTCCTAATTTCGTTAATTTTTTTTTTTTGAAACAATTTCGTTATTTTTGTTTTTTTTGAAGAAATTTCGTTATTATTTTATTTAATGGTAATTAGAGATATTTTTTTGATGCGGGAGCAATAGACCAATATGGGTATTCTTGAAAATTCATGGAATTTTAAGAAAGCCTACGCTATCTTTTAGTTATTATTAATTTTTAGGATTTTTGCCTATGGGTTTTTACCTTTGACTTGAAAGGATTTTTCCTATTTTTAGGCTTTAAGAGTTTTAGCCATTAGGATATTTATTTATTTAATTTATTTATGTTAGCATAGATTTAGTAGTAGGTTAAAATATGATTAGCAGATATATTAGGATTAGGATTTTTAATATTTTATCTTATTTAGGATATAATTATTAGTTTCCTATCTTATCTTTGTACGATTTTTCACCCTATAAATATGGGTGTATATCAATAATAGTATAAGAAAGAGAGAGTTTTATTTTGGGAATTAATCCTTTTTGAGCGTTGTTCGTTTGATTGTTAATCAAAAACATCACTTGTTGCGACATGTGATCATCTTCTAGTTGCGACTAGGAAGAGACCCTCTATTCCTGCGAGAATTAGAAAACTATCCTTTAAGTTTTCGTGTAATTTCTTTAGTTCTTATTAAAATCCGAAAATCCAATGTTATTATAGCTTGCGAGCCTTGTGAGAGTCTTGAGAGATCCACATCATTTTTGAATTTATATATTGTATTGACCAACATAATAAAAGAATGTGTCAACTAATTGAACAAAGGAAATATATTATCACTACTTATAAATCACAAAAACAATCAAACATAAGTGTGTGAGTTGTGCTAAAGTTAAATCGTGTTCTCTAGAGAAAATATTGAAATTTTTAGTTAAAAATTAATTAAACAATCAGAAATAGATTTATGACCTGAAAAATAACCAAAAAGTTAGTTGGGAGGTTAGTTTTCTTTTCAACCTTTGCCTCTCTAAGAAGAGAAACCCTTTTGAAGTATTCTCAATTCTCATATAATGATTCTCCATTATTATTCCAATCCTCTTCTTCCACCCCACTACTTTTATTTATTTTCTCTCTCCTCAACCAATTAAGTTAACCAAAAATGTTTAAAGTTTGATGGAGCAGTTGAACCTTCCTCATTTTTTTCTTTCTTGTATACTATACCAAAAAAGAGTCAGCAAGAATTATTATTCATCACTTGTTCTTCAATCTTTTCCACAATTTCAAAAAACCAACTTTAATTATTAACACACTTATTTCTTTTCACTTGATGTTAAAACAATCTTTACAATTTCACTCCCCCTTTTAAGCCATTTTATTTGACCTCTTTCAAAAAAAAATAAGCTTAAACAAACAAAACAATGATGGCAGTGAACATGATAACAGACGGGGACTCGAGCAGCGCTTGCTCGAGCCCCCGGATATCGTTTTCGCACGACTTCTCGGAAACAAATTTAACCCAAACCCAACAAGAAATTGATGTTGCTAGACTAGATATGTCACTCTTATCAGCAAACCAAAACTCTGAAGATTTCGACTTCTGTGTTACAGCAGCTTTTTCTGAGACTGATAATTCTCCTGCTGATGAACTGTTTTTTAATGGTGTGATCATCCCTATTCAGATGAAAGAAAAGCTCAACTCTATCAACAAAGACGAGGAGATAACTTCGACGACAACTGCAACTTTGGTACGCCAAGAAAAGACTCAATCAAAGTCTTTTTGGAGGTTCAACAGAAGCAGCAGTCTAAACTGTGAAAATTTCAGTAATAAGAGAAGTTCCTCTGTTTGGTCACTGCCTCTTCTTTCGAGAAGCAAATCAACTGGATCGTCGTCTCATGATATTGTTAAACAATCTCAAAAAAACCCGGGCTCCAATAATGGTAAGACCATGAATAACAATAATAATCAGAATCTGAAATTTTCTTCGAATTCCTGTCAGAAGCCGCCATTGAGGAAGAGTGGTTCAGGAGGTAGTGGATCACATGGTAATGGTGTTAGAAATTGTGCTTCTTTGAACGTTCCACCGCCGTATATTACTAAAGGTACATCAGATCTTTTGGGTTTTGGTTCTTTCTTTCGAAATGGTTCTAGAGAAAAGAAGAGCAAGAAATGAGCAGTGTTTTTTTTTTTTTCTGAATGTCATTTCTTGTTTATTGTACAGTACTAGTTATAGTCTTTGTCATGTAATCGCGGTGTTACTAATCTTGTTCTTTTGTTGAAAACGGGATTCTTTAATACTGTAATGTTATATAGGATGTCCATGAAGGGACATTAGATGATAGTATTATATTGTTGGGTTGAATAGAACCATTTGTTTTAAGTTACAACGAGAAAGGTTAGGGGATTCTTCTCTCAAGAGTTGAGTGAACCCTATTGCCTTATTTATTTTTACATGAACATGTACATGAAACATGTCAAGAGCCATCATCAATATGATTTGGCGAATGCATGAGCAATATTTTTGTCACACTTCAGAATTCTGATACCATCTAAACAGGTAACATCCATGGAGGAATTTGAGGTTACATTCTCAACTAATTGTTGGTGAACTTATTTTTTATGATTGTTGGTTATAACTGTTGAACCATTCTTTTTGCTGAAGAAATATTAGTATGTTGGATTATATTTTTGTAAGTATATTTGACTTTTGAGCTGTTATCTTAAGCGTCATTACTTTTTAGATGCACTGCTATTGTATATAATGATACTCCCTCTATGGCATAAAATAATTGTCTCATTGCATTTTATGAGTCAAAATTTAAAAATTTTGATCACAAATTCTCACTAACTAGTAACAAGAAATAATATATAGTCATGTCATCATATGAGATTTTGTTATGATATAATATAATGTCTAATATTCATAATTTTTACACAATACTGTGAAAAAGTCAAATGAGACAATCTTTAAGAGACAAAGGGAGTTGGAATTATGAATATATATTGTAACAAATTTTATAGTCAACAAAACACAATTAAAGCATAACACAAGAAAAAATGTTACATTGATGGATTGCCAAACTAGAAAACATTTCGTGTTACGACAATTACTACTTTTTTACACTCTCACATGATATCTCCCTAAGAAACAATAACATTTAAAACCAATCTACTAAGAGTAACAAATAAGGAATAAGCATATATCTTCTGCCTTTAGTGGGTTTGCTTCATCTTTCATCTTATCCGGCTAAAGTGTACGGTTCACAACTATCATGAACACAGGCCAAGACATCCTTGTAATCTCTAGAGATTGTGAACGAATCGTAAACTTTACCATCACTACTTTTCTTATACTCAAACTTCAGACTTGAATAGTTAAATGCTGTGAGCTTAACAAACCCGAAATCCTGATCTCTGTAGATACTCCACGTAGTTTTTATCGGGCTAAATTCATTTAGATGGGATCCGCCACCACCAGCAACAACATGAATGGTACCGTTCACCACGCCTGAGAAGTGAGAGCTCCCCTCTTTCACACATTGGTTCTGAATACACATACACACAAAGGCAATAACAGTTAAATTGTAACCTTCTCTGTTACTAGTTAAGGTTATTAACAAAGGTAATATATAGCCAGCTATTTTGGATGACTTGTTATAAAATACGGTCAATTTCATAGGGACGTACAGACTATGGAGTACAAAATATTCAAATTAAAAGGGACCTGGTAAACAGGGCAAGTCCTCTCATAATTATGAACATGGCCCCAAAATGCAAGATCAACTTTGTACTTTTGCCACAGTTTTTGTAGGTCATCTCTGCCCATTGGCTCATCAAATGACCCTTCCATACCAAACCATTTATTCGAGGAGTAACCAAGTGGGCGATGACCAGCAAATATTAACCAAGGTTGTTTATGTCTATTTGCTGATGCAAGGCATTCTTCAAGGAACTTGTATTGTTCACTACCTGCCCTCCAATCATGCTCAGTGTCAGCGATGCAGAAATGAAACATTCCATAATCTGCTGAGTACCTGTTCATAAGAAGTTTGTTAACTACCTCTTATTTTTATAACTTGCATAGAACATATATCCAACATAAGAAGAAATGGAATACAGCAGAGATTGTTGACATAGCAAAAAGTTTTCCTACCAAAACTTAGCTCGGTTCTTGGCAGGGACGTAGAATGTTGTTTCAGCAGGGACACCACATTCACCACCAGAGTCATTGTATATATAAAAAGATCCTGAATCTGGTGCATCACGCTCATGATTACCACTGGACAGTATCATCATTGATATGGAATATGATCAGCCTATCACTGAGAATAAATATGAAATAAACAGCTAAAAACATATGGAATACAAACCTTGCAACCATGAAGGGTTTAACTGAGGCAATAGGCTCAACTTGTGCAGTAAATTGGTCCCATTGTGAGATATATCCATTGGCGTACGGCAAATCTCCTATAAGGAAAACTGCATCAATGTTGTCGATATCTTTAACGAGTTGATCTGTAGTATTCAGCGCTCCTGGTTGATAGTCAGCATACTCATTTGATCCATCTCGTTCACCCTTCAATTGTAATTAAAAATACAAAATGTCATCCTGCTGTTTTAAGTAATCTACTACTGTAGTAAAATTTTTCAAGATTAAGTGCTTGCTTTAGGTTATGGTTAACGAATGCATTTTTATGCCATAAGCCCATAACCATTCCCTTGATTCAATATCTTATGAGAAACAAGCTTCAACGCTTTACGGTGTGTTTGGATAGAAGGAAATGGAAGGAAAAGAAGGGGAGGGAAATGGAGAGATGTGATATCTTTCATTTGGATAACAAATGAGGAAGTAAGGGAATTGGAGGGGAAAGAAATGGAGGGATTAAATTGTAAGAAATTGATCCCTCGAGATTTGGAAGGAAAACTCAACATTCTTTTTTCCCCTCCCTTACCCTCCTCTCCTCTTCTCCTCCCTCCCCTTCTTTTCCTTCCTCTTATGTTATCCAAACACACTGTTAGGATGTCATATTACTTAATAAACCTTGATATATATTTTTTGTATGATCAATAACTTTCAGTATCAAAAAGTGTTGTACCTTCCCCATGTCACCGAATATTACAACACGTTGTAAAGAGCTTTCTCCAGGAAATGGGGGTGATTTAAATTTATATTTCTTGCTCCAAACGTAGGAACCATCTGGTAATTTATGACCCAATCTATAAGAATACCTGGAGAGTAACCAATGATGACAAGTCAATTATAAGCCTACATTTGATTATGTTACATTACTGTAATACAAGTGTGGGTAGATAGTTTTGGATTCCTACATCGTGTTTGGCCATAATTCTTTCAAATAGCTAGTGTGTATAAATCCAGGATCCCGCCAACTGTTCGTGCAGGTGGAGCTTCACAAGTCACAATAGCCAAACAACTCAATAAGTCATTAAGTCACTGACAAACTTTCTGAATTAGCAAGGTTGTTCATGATCAATTAACCATGAAATCTTTTTGAGTGAGACAAACTACCATACAATAAAAAATGATATCAAATGGAAAGACAAAGCATACCACACATTTGGTTGCGAGCATATGTAAAGGTTCCTGCAGGTGATTGAGTGGCAGCTCCATCCAAAGCCCCCCACTCAACAAATGGAACCGCTTCACCTATGTTGTAACCACTTGTCCATGTCACTGTCATCTGTAAAATGACAAAGTACAACATCAATAAATCATGTTCATAAAACACTAAATCTTTCTTTTAAAAACTCTAAGAGTCTTAAGTTTAACTGTTAGATTTTTCTCTTTAGGTCTGACACTTTTTTCAGAACAATAGATTTTTCCTTCTTTTCAAGTTGAACCATATTTACCATTTACCAAAAACCACAAATTTTAATATATAACCCAGAAACATAAAGAGAAACTCACCACATCCCAAGTTTCTCCCATAGCAATTCGAGGATAAAGGGGGGCTTTTGGGTTCGGAAAAACAGATATAGGGTCTGAAACTGCCACCAGTTTTGGCTAATATCACCAAACAAATAAAGCATTAGTACCATAGTATACTCGATAACAAGAAATGAAGGGTTAATTCTTCTGCTTTTTAATTGATAAACTTACATTAGACAGGCCGCCAGAAAATAATGCAAAGGAAAAATCTGCTCGTTGATTAATCAACTGGAACTTCAACTCAGCTTTTCCACTGTTGAGATAGTTTGTATTCGAATAGTTTGCATATTTGTACTAATTGTCATCAAAACTCAAACGATATAAGTTTCCACTACAATTTGAAGTCCATATCTTAAATTAAAAGCCTTTCAAGCTATGCTAACCTTGATAGGAGCTGTGCATATAATTGGGTCCTCAACTCTGTCATTACCAACTTCTTTGCAGTCTGTAGATGCACTGAACATAAAAGAATTAAAAGAAAAATGTAAGAAATGTCCACCCTTTTTAAATTTTGACAGGAAGAACACAAACTCCACTGAATCTTAAAAAAGTATTGACACAAAACTCAGAATCTGATTAGCTAGTTAAGAAAATAACAATGGTTCACTATCATTGGTGATTATTATTTATCAATTATCATCTCTTTATTACTGTTTAAAAAATTCATTTCAAGACATATATGTTCAAATGAATTCTGAAAGGTGACTGTCACTCATTTCCAAATTCCCAATGCAGCACCTCGGCTGAGTCCCTTGGGTGATCATCAATAGCGGCCTGAACTTTTTTCTGAGCAATGTGTGTTGTTACTATCTAGGACAAAAAGGAAGAGATGATTTGTGCCTTGTGTAAGACATTCCGGATTGAATGGACGTCTGAGGTAACAGATAGACCATAGTGGGCTAGTGGCCAAAGTGGCTATGGAGCTAGCAATTGAAAAGAAGTGCACTAAGGTAGCTTTTCGCGAGTAAAGCTCAAATTGTGACCACATCTCTTCAAGTTTCAAATCATCAAGGTGTCCATACTCAGTTGTTGGTTCAATGTCTAGCTAAAAAAGCATCTCATATAACTTCCCAACAAATTATAACTTCTTTTTGTTTTATTGAAAAATTTGTCTCCTAAAAAATTCAACCACTGTATTGTAATGGTTTACAAATGCACTTTAGCTTTACATATTTATCCTAGTGTGCCTAAAACTTTCCCATGTTCGTCTATTTTAACTCTTAACAAATAAATCTTGTTTGCATATATTTTAGGTATATTATCAGTGCCTTAAGGTGCAGCACTTTGGTGCTTTCCTCGTCTGGAGTCGTCTTCCAGTGGCACACAGCCCCTCTAGATAGGGAGTTAGTCAATATCGTAACAAAAATCAGTTTAATATATATAAAAAAAATGGACATAGAGTTGCATATACTTTGTAAGACTGAGACATAAATGCGGACATATAACCATACTTGAACTTAGCAGGAGAGAAAACTCCGACCCAATCATCAGAAGACGGATTGTCAGACATAAGAGTTACAGTTACTGGGCGAACATTGTCATCATCCTGTAGAAATATTCAAATTAGCACCACAGTCCACTGCAATATAGTATCACGATTTAGTACAAGTTATTCTTGGTAAAATGTACTAGTACTAGTTTTTAAGCAAACTCTTCATTTCTATTTACCTCTATGTCTTGAATCATTGACTTAGTTGTACCAAATAGCTTTGAGTCCTCATCTCCCTATACAAAGTTTTTATAATATCATGATTAAACAATAAAATTAAAAATTTATCAAGATTATGATTATTAATTTGTCCTGAAGTTTGAAAAAAGGCGATGTAAATTAATGCATGTACATTATAAGGCGAGTTCTCTTAAACGCCTTATAAAGCTACCCCTTCATTATCATATAAAGAGACGCTAACAATAGTCTCATTTCATTGAACCATTCATATTTTCACGGGTTTAAAATCAGTTTTATAAATTACCTTAGAAGGCAGACGAATGGTAGAAACATGAACATACGCCTTGTCATGCACAGCAAATTTAGTATCAAGAATGTTAATTTGAGAGAGTGGTTGCACACCATCACCATTTACATGTTTGTGACGATGACCCAAAGTGTTGCTAGGCCACTTACGAAAAAGATGGTTTGTAGAAAAATAAATTTCAACAATCCATAATACTTACCCATTTTTTTTGGGATTTTTTATGTAATATGGTTTTTCTCCTAGGATAAGGGGACGTCTATAAATACTTAAGGTACAATAATTGAGAGAATTTCATACGAGATAAATCAATATTACTGTATTATATGATTTTCTGACATAAATTCATGGTGCGAAGATTTATTCATAATTTAACGATTAAATTAATTCAATCATTTGAATTGGGCTAATTTGTTAATAATTAATTTAACTGACCGATTCTAAAATTCACGTGGGTGTGGATAGGTATATATCGTTGTCCTTTGATGTTACGGTAAATGCGTGTTTCACGATTCACTTTTTACTAAATAAATAATATTATAGCATGATGATTGTTATGCGGTTAGAAAAAATACAAAATGTTACGGAGTAATTGTAAAGAAATTATCCAAGATGCCTGTACCTTTCGACTCACGAGGCCCGGTTGAAATACATTAACGTTATTTTTGTTCTACTGTCCTGGTAGTAGTTGCAGCTGCAGGCGAATTGCCAAATTGGAAAAAAGAATTAAAATGTTAACATCCAGATTGATTTAGGCATGATTTGACAATAACTAATGGGTAGGATTTAGTGGTTTGACCAAGTCAAACACTATGAAATGATAGTACTTGTAATTTGAGTATGCTAAGAAGTAACAACCATTAGCGCAACTGTTTTTACCTGAATAAGGCCTTGGCCATTCAATAAGATCTTATGGGTTGTTAATCACCAATACTAGAGTGATTGGCTTACAAAGTGATACGGAGTATAAAGTTAGAATTAAACCATGATAACATGTTGATGACTTGATTCTTAATAAATAATAACATGTGTTTAGTTTAATGCTAAAATCGATCAAACACCCCCCCCCCTCAAAAAAAAAAAAAAAATACTGATTGAAATATGGTCCAAAATCAATCAATCAAAGTCTTAATCCTATAAGTAAAGTCTGCTAAACCATAGTTATTATTCGGTATAGTCATCCACAAAAATCTTGTTCCTCCATTCTTTACATTAAAATACCTCATTCTTCCGCAAATCTATATACTTCATACCCTTCGTAATTCTTTCCAACCAAGTCATTTTCGGTCTCCCTTTACCTCATTTAACCTCTTCATGATCCTACTCTCTTTGTACGGGTTTAAGAAAGGAATTAAGATAGCTTCAATTTGTATAAAACCATATTAAACCCATATCCCATCCATAACTAGAAAAGGAATACAATTTCTCTATCAATGAAGTTTGGGCCTTCAAGTAATTGTAACAGTTGTAAGTTTTAAGTGTCGATTTTCAATTTTTTTTTTTTTTTTTTTTTTTTCTTTTTTTCCCCCACATAAAGCTAAAAGCACACAAAAACTCTTGTGGTTAAATATTCCTCGTGTTTATAATAGGAACAGCTTGTAGCATACATGAACTATTCATATGATAAAAATCTGAAAAATGTAACTAAGCCTAAATAAGTGCAACTATTGTACAAACCTTACAGTAAGAACTCCTCTCCAACAAAGCTTAATTACATACCATTGGAGTCCATGGATTTAGTTAGGTTAATTTACAGTGTCATAATGGAAATCAGATATTTCTGCAAGTTCTTCAAGCGTCTTTTCTCCACTAATTACCTACAAAAAGGGTATACATATAAGCTACAATTTACATAGATAAGTTGCTCGCTGAGATGTGAAAACATTCATTAGAATAATGTTGAGTCGAAGATTGTTGATTGCGCATAATGTGCAACAAAGTGGATAAAATTTGAAATGCCTACAAGAACTGCACAGCAAACAAAAAAACCTCACTGTTTTTTCTTGCCTACAAAAGTACAAATTGCTTCTTTACTACATCATGCTAAATGAAAGTAGGGTAAAAGGAATAGCTGAAGTTAAAGATTAAAGAAAGCCTTTAAGAATTTAAGCCCACTTTGAGTGCACAATGGGAAGGAAAAATAAAAACATGAAAGCTACAGCAAAATCAAAACTTTACGATGAAATCAGCTGCAAGCACAGTAGACTCACCTCGCCGTTAATGAGCCAAGTAGGAAATCCTTCAATTCCAACATCACTACAAACTGAAGCAATCTTAATTCCTTTCTTAACACCATCAGGGAAGCACTCCACATAATCTAACAGCTCCATTGCCTCACGTCCAAACATCTATAAACAGGGAATCATATTGAATTTGTTATCCTGCTGAACAAAAGGGTTGCTTACCAAAGCATTGAAAATAAATTTTCACCATAATGAAACCACATCATGACACTTAACAGGAATTCAAAATAGCTACTTTGATGAGAATGCAATTGGTGTAATGTGCAGTACGTGCCATGAATATTTCACAAAGGTACAAATTAAGCTCTATATTACATAAACCTAACAAACTCATTATAGTAAAATATGATTAAAAATTCACTACTACAACTGTTTCACAGATTAGATTTGGCAGAGGTGCCTATTTAAAAACAGTTTCAAGACCTGGTGTGTACTTCAGAGATATCACAAAACTACATCATATATAAATAACCATGAAAGACTGATACATTATCTTAAATAGCCATTGACACGTCACTTTTGTGTAATAACTTTGACGTGTGTCCAAGACAGAGTAACATAGCCTACTGATGAATTTGCTGATTTTAAAGAGAACCATGCAATAAATAAAAAGGGATTGGAAGCAACTGAATAGAATGGTAAAACCCATCATACAGAAGTTAGATTTTTTGAATGGTGGTGAATCTTCTCCGCAGATTTTTGGAGTTAATAAGCAAGAGCCCTGTGATTTCTAAAGCTTCAGCATTTAATACTTTTGATTGAACACTTGCTGAAGGGGTGTTTCTTTGATATTCCCATCCACTCCACGAGCTTTTACATGAGTTAGGTAGATGAATTATAGCATAACCATGATCACAGAAGATTAGGCAGATATGCCATATCGAAAGATTCTAGATGTTAACCTTACTACAAATGCATGCATAGAAAGGGTCAAGGCAAACTTCAGCAATAGGGATCCTTTTAAGCCATTTTGTGATTTAGTGCACCTTGGTGACTTAAACAAATTAATGGTGAAGAAGTTCAAATGAGGAAATAGCATTAGGCAACACTCATTATCTCATCCCCTCCAAAGAATACCTCCCCGCCACCCCTTCCCCACCAAAACTCAAACTTACACAATAACACAAGCAAAATAACACCAAGCTACATTGATCCTGTCATAGACTAGGGCATTGAACAATTGAAGATCCAAATACTATTCTAATCTCACTATAAAGCCAATTAGGAGTAATCTTGACAATAGTGGAGATGTTGTATGCAAAATAGCTTATAACAAGGGCACCAATTTACCAAAAACAAGCAAGTAAAATAAGAAGATAGACCATGCCCAACAGAGATAGCCATACAGCAAAAAAATATCCTAATGAAAAAACCTGACTATCAGATAGCTAGGATCAACCAAATTGAAATTCTATAGGTATGTCCAGTGTTTGAAAAAGCGCGCCTAAGGCACGCCTAGGCAATGAGGCGCAAGAAAATAGGGGGTAAGCGCTTTTTTTTTGGCCTGAGTGAGGCGATTCTGATAAGGAGCACATAAGCGCTGAGGCGCAAGGCAATAAGGGGTAAGTGCTTTTTTTGGCCTGGGCGAGGCGGTTTTAATAAGGCGCACCAAAAGCGCCCGTGGCGCACCTAAAGCAATTTTCTGCCAAATTTTTTAACTGTTTATATAGTGCACCTTACTTCAAAGAGGCGCACTGAGGCGCGCCTTGAGCTTTTTATATACATTGGGTACGCCACACATGCACAAAAAGATGCAGAATTATCATGACACGATTTTTTTTATTTCATTAGCTTTGCACTATCAGTTTAGTTGTGACTTGTGAGTGATTACCTGTTTTTGTTCTTGACAGTGTGAACACCAAAAAGCCCCATACATTTTTGCCCCTGTAGATTTGAGATGTTTTGCAAGTGAAACTGCATATGGACTTGATGCTGAAGTAATCTCTGTTGTATAATAAGGGAATTCCATGACTTCTGATCTGTTCAGTGAAATAAAAAAGAAACACAACTTCAATTAGTGACTCATCAATTGTTAGGAGTTCCAACCCCATATAGGTCACCATCAAACAACAAACAGTACAGAAATATATTCGAGATCAACATATGCATAGCAAATTAACAATGATAACACAATAATTAAAATGGCAGAAGGTCTCTTGCACAATTACACCCAAACTTGTATTATTAATCAAACCAGTATCAATAATACAAAGTTAAAAAAAAATAAAAAATAAAAATAATAATAATAATACAAAGTTACAAACATCCATACATTTGATGTATCACCTTTAATTCACCCTAACTCTGGTGTCCCACCTTGAGCCACTTCAATATTGGTGTCTCTCTCTAGAGAACCCCCCCCCCCCCCAACACACACACACTAGATCTTATTCACAATACAAACAATGAGCCTATAAATCCTTGTATTATGACTCCTAACTTCTCAACCTACTCCCTTTACATCTTTGCAAAATTAAAATCTCCTAAAATAATTTCCTAACAAACTCCCTTGGATATCATGTATGTTTACAAGAAATTCAGCATAATGCAAACTCAATGTTGATTTGGATCTTGCCCACATAGCACATGTGGTTCCACCAAATAAGATCACTACCCAACCTAATGCGCAACACACAAAACATCCCATGATTTCCATCGTTACTGCAAACAGCTGCCCCAACTTTATCTCACTTCTTGCACCAACCCATAGCCACACATCACTTCATACCATATTCGCGCAGTTAATTGAGGGACGACCCAAGGGGGACACAATCATGTACTTATCATACAATGCCAAGCTATGGTGGGCCCACTACACAAAATTTAAGTTGAGATGACCAATATAGATACATAAGAGGAGGTCAAGATTGAACTCAAGGACCAAATCATTTATCTTGAATCCCTAAATTCACCACTTAAATGAAGATACAAAAGATCCAACACAAGGGCTTCTTTCACAAATCACAACTATGTGAAAGAATACTAGCTTGGAGGTTGGATAATTGAGACTTACAAAATGTGGTTATTCATCGTCATCTATAGATTGAAATAATAAGTTAAACATAAGATTCTTAGATAGAAACCATATGACTCTAGAGATTAGTGAAATACTCCTTTGAAAAGGCCATAGCTTATTAAAGAAGTGCCTACGACGAAAGTCTGAGGAATAGCTTATGTGTATCATTAAACTAGGTGATAAAAGAAAAAGTGGAGAAGCTAACGCTCAAAGGCTCATGTCGTCCTTTTTCCACAACAATATGAGAATCGAAATTAAGCATGTTTCTTTGAAATATTTAGGTTGCACAACAACATATTATGCCAATGCCTATGCCTACACAAATGGTAGGAGTGCAAACAGAAAGGAAAGAAACAATATTTTGACTAAAAGTCACAAAGAAATCAAACAAACGAATTGACCTATGGTAAAGACAAGGAATTGGATAAAACGGGTGACATCTATAAATGTATGCAATGAGCAAAGAAGCTCCTAAGACAAAAGAGTCCTCCAATGAGTTAATGTATGTTGACCTTGTTGTAAATGAGCGAAACACTTGTGCCATGGTGGACAGATGAGCAACTCACTTCTTCAGTGGCGGCGTTAATGACTTTGGAACCAAGAAAGAAAGGCACTAACATGAAGTCAATCAACTAAAAAGCCAAGATGATGAAGTTGGTTGACTGGAAAGAGAAAAAAAAATTCACCGTAGTTCACAAGGAATATTTGATTGGATTTTCGGTTGGAGTTGGTTAGAGTTGTCTTTCTCCAAGTTATGTTTTTTTTTTTTTAGAAAAAAAAGGTATCATCAATGGGTGTTATGCAAGGACAAACAAGTACAACCAGCTCGCTAAAAGTTGGCTCTCCGGAGATGTATGAAAGCACAATGGAACCAAAGAAGCTTGCTCACCAACAAGAAAGAAGCCACCATAATTAAGATGACTTTTATGACCGCAAAAAACAAAGACACAAATCTAAGATTCCATGATAATTGGATAAAATCTTCACTTCCTCTTTATAATTCTCGTAAATTGATGAGGTTGTAGACTTTTTAAGTGGGGGAGGATGGTGGAATCCACCCTCCTTTATTGCTTTCCTTTATGTATTCTTTATGAATTTTAAGGCTTTATAGGCATACTTTATGGGTACCTCCATGATGTAAATCAGGGCTCATATGTTCAAATAAGTTCATCTAATATAATTTCGGCTAATATAAGTTTAACTTATGAAGATAATACATGGCTAATATAAGTTAATATAAGTTTGGCTCATATGCTACACTCACCAATTTTCTTAAATTTGTACAAGTAGAAAATGTAGATCATATGGAAAAGGAGAAAGTATTTCCAAAATAAAGCACTTTTAGAGTTTAGATAGTGAGGATTAATGATTGGGATCTAAGCCACCAATCTTAATCCCCCTTTCCCATTTGTAGCTCATACAATATCCTTACGTCGTCTCTCCCTCTCTTGTCGCCAATAAGCAAGAGTGGAGTGAACCACATGATTCAAGGGGTAAAGGCAATTACACAAACCCTAACCATTTAGCTCTCATCAACACCACTAACATATTAATTGTTTCTTTGAAAATATAAAATTACCACCAAAAAAAAAGTAAAAATAATAAAGATAATTTATGCCAATAGTTTAACAAAAATCAATATATATAAGTCATGTTATATATAATCCTACCGATTCAAAACAAAAAATACAAATAATCCCACTGCACGATGATTGGGATGCTTTAGATTACCAAGTCTTTAAGAAAACCATCATATGTGCAAAAGTCGCAATAATTTGCATGACTGAATGTCATAGGCTTGGATACCATACATCCCCATGCAAAGAAGTCATTGGAAACTGGAAACATGAGTACATGACGTAGATCCAGCATGTTTCGGTAAAACCTTTGTGTGGAGATAATAGACCATGGGTCCAGCCCAGAGCCCAAGACAAACAAAAATCGTTTCCAGGGTAAGCCTAGCTGAATATATACTACATATCTTATGTGAGTCATTTAAAATCTTTTCTGACTTGCCCCGAAAAATAACAAACACATGACAAAAGCATCTACAAACATTTTCAAAGCCTCGGGTCTTAGGTCTTGAGTAAGATATCATTCAATATTTGAATGTATTTACCTTGGTGATATTGGAGGTAGTGAATTGTATGTGGTGTTTAGTATTCCAAGCACAATAGCAGCTGTACATAATGGCAGAGAGACAACTTTTTGTAGCTCTTTCAGTCCAAAATCCTGTAATACATAGCCATTAATAATTGCTAAAAAAATATGGTAGTGCATTATTATATTTAAAATATTAATCATAAGAGGAGGGACTAACTTTTAAAATGATGAAAAACAAACTAAATGACAATGTAGCAGATGCCAAACAATATGAACATGAAGCTCCTTCAAGTCTAGTAGCTAGAGTGTACAGAAAGTAAGCACTGGCAGCTGCCATGGAAACAGAGACAGGAAGTAGAAGTAGACGCCCATCACTTTGATTGATTTTGAGAGGCACATTCCACCCTCCTAACTTCAAACCAAGGAGAAAGATAAGTCCATAGGCAGTCATGCCGATTAATGGAAGAGGAACACCTGGCAAATGCAAAAGGAGGATCATAAACACCTGCAGAGATATTAAAATTGATACTCAGGTCAACAATAAATTCTTCAGCATCAGTTATAATATATCCATTTTTTTAGGGGAAAAATACAGAAAATCTCAGGGAAAATGACAAGAGTTCTGTGATACACGGCATACACTTCAAAGGAGGGGAAGCAAAACACATGTGAATTATATAAAATATTCTTACAAGATCTCTAGTGTTTAAGCAAGGCCGGTGAAGCCCAATGACAGAGACAGAACATTCCACACCAAATAAATCCTACTAAAGAGCTTAATAATTGTGCCCAAAGAGGGTTTGTAATATGAAGCAAATGCTATAAATATACAAGGTGTGGTCATCCTGCCATCTTAAAATTTTATATGATGTTAATATTTGATATGAAGATTTTTGCTCTCTATTATTGCAGTTTTATGTACTTAACGAGTTTACGAGGCTGAATATCTCAGTAACAACATGGTTTTCAGCCTCTATTTCTTTATACTCACAAACTGTATCCACTGGGGGAAAAATAATCAATGATGGTTAATGCATGAGACACGAAATTAGGCCACAATTCTGTAGATAGAGAGCAATGCCTATATATTTTACATGCCAACTCTGAATACATCACCAACGATTATACCAAATTATTTTAACAGTTTATGTAAAGTAATTTTAATTTGCCACTTACAAAATGTCCAGATAAACAAAGCAACTTATTGAGGAGAAAAAGAAGGGGAAGAAGGAATTGTAATCAAACAAGACCTAACCAACTATTATTCCATGATTTCCATCCAACTTTTTTTTAAGTTAAATAAGAAGTTTTAAAAACCCCATGAACCAATTGCAAGAACTAGGAGAGACGATCATTTTCTAGGAAGGCATTCTCCCAACTAGTATCCATGAATCACGAATCTTCATAAACAAACAGTCAAACCAAGTATCGCCACTGCCTCTGGTTTTCTTAGGTAAGAAATACATAACTCTTGCTTTGATGTCAGCCATGATACACTTGAGAATTACATCAGGCATGACCAATTTACAAGAGCAGTATAACGTGCTACTACTTCTGGATTGGGTTTGCTGGTAAATAAGAATGTTAGATGACAAATAAACCCACTTCCTGCTTTTTTGCGTTTACTAATCTTCCTAAACCTAACAACTAATATAAAACCTAAATCAACCAGCACTTTTTTTTAAGGGAAGGGGAAATCATCCATCACTCCATCAGTAACAATTAAGCATCTTGAAACAATCACATAGATAGAAACAGATTGCTAAATTAGATCACTAATATGCATCTTCAACTTGAAACAATAAATTTCAGGCACTCAAATCACCATTCAATTAAATTCTCAATCTAACAAAGTTAGTTCAACAAACCAAAATAATAATTTAAAATTGCCCAAAAAACAAAATTGTGTATTGAAAGTTAAGCATTACCTAAAATCATAGCATAATCACTATTAAGAACATCACTGCAAGACCCACCACCAACAGGGCAAAATGGCTCAGTATTGGAGACCTTAAGATAAGTCAAGTAAGCAGTTTCCAGGAACCCCAATCCTCCAAGTCCTGCACACCAATTATATGTAGAAATGCTCGGCGATGGCGGCGACGAAGAAGACGATGAAACTTGCATCCCCTCTTCATCTTCAGACTTCTCGGTGTCTCGAATTGGGCCTGGAATGCACATCGCCGGAAGTAGAACAACCCCATATCTTGAATTTCCCTGAAAATGGAGAAAAAGTTATTGAATCGACAAAAGAGCAAGAAACAAAAAGAGAAGATTAGTTGATCCAATGGAGAAGTAGGGAATAAAGAGAGAGTTTACCTTGAATTTGAGGAGAGAAGGAAAGGATAGAGGGGAAGAGAAAAGGGGTTTTGGAGGGAGAGATAGATGGAGTGGAGATGATGAACTCAGCATCATAGCTTTCATCTGATGAGTTTGCTTCAATAGTGCAAAATTGAAATGATTTGCACCGCAAATATGAAATGAGTAATGTTTTATTAGCAAAGAAATTGAAGTGAAAGTCTCTCCTTGTGATTTGTTCTTGATGAGGTGAAGGTCTTGACCGATCCACACTAAATTTATTAGGAAAATTGGGTTCAATAATCTCAACTTTGGCCTATTTATTTTAAATAACTAGATTAGTGTCGTGTGATGCACGGATTTAACAAAAAAAATTAATTTTGCTTGAATGAAAGTTGTATATTATTGAAATAGTTTTAAAATCAATACGTAACTTACTACAACAATAATAATAATGATAATGTTTGATAATCTAGTTCTTAATTCAATGGTACATACGAAGTGAAAAAGTAAAACAAATCAAATAGGGATGTGATATGGTAAAATGAGATTAATAGAGGAAATGGAGTTTAGTTGATAGTCAAAGTGATCTTGCAATTTTTTGGAGAAAAGAAAATAGTTACATTAATTTATTTTTCCCAATACAATGTAAAATGCATCTCATTAAATATTAAATGCATCTCATTAAATAAAAAATGCATCTCATCATATAAAAAAAAAACATGATTATCCAAAAAAATGATGACCAAATAGGAAATCGATCATATTATACAAATATTCTTTTAAAAGATTTTGTCAAGAAAAGATACGAATTATAATATTTAGAATAAAATTTTAGTTAAATGTGTATATATAGAATATATAAGAAAACCAATAATAACAAATCATATTATATAAATATTCTCTAAAGCGTTTTTGGTAAGAGAAAATGGAAGATGGTTTTGGAGAGAAAATGACACCACCAAGAAATGACACGTGTCATTCTTGGTGTCTGTTTTAGTATTATGTTATTGATTCCAATTTTGAATTACCAGCAAACAACAAAAGAGGAACGAGTTCCCTCTGGATTTTCTCCTTGGGAGGGTTTTTTGGTTCACTCTAGGGTTTTTTCCTTGAGAGGGTTTTTCTAGCCTCCATTGCTAGATTTTCTGTACTTTTTTTTTGAAGGTTTTCCTTCAAATTTCTCTTTCTCTCTTTCTCTTCCATCTTTTTTCTTCTGATCTCAATTGCAAATTTTTGTAGGGGCTTCTACCGGTGGTAAGCCCCAAAAATCTTTTTAACTGCTTTCAATAAAGGATCATATCTGTATGGCAATGTTTATTCTATTAGGTTTAATTTATTAGTTTGTTCGTCTACCAAAGATTGAAGATTTAGGGTTTCACAATCTCCAAAAGTATCTAGAAGACCATATGAGTTTTTTCACCCAAACAATTATTCATCCGTGGATGTCAACCCGATTTAGTGTTAACTCACAGATTGTATTGTTTCAGATGAAGATTTTTATAAAGGCGATCGTTGATCGAATCTGCGATATAACTAGTTCTAAGGTGAATTGTATTTGTGTTGGAATTTTAGATTTCCTCGAAATTGTTTGTAAGTGCCGTTTGGCTATCTTTCATTAGTGAAATCCTTTACTTCTTGTCAAAAAAAAAAAAAAAAAAAAAAAAAAAAAAAAAAAAAAGAGTAAACTCAATTTTGGGTTTTTGCTTTTATTAGTTTCAAATTACCGATAACCTATTAAACAGGCAATTTTTTTTAAGTTTAATAGGCACGTGTCAGAACGTGATTGATCAAATATTTTAAAAAAAAAAAAAAAAAAAAAACTAGCAAGCCACCTCCAGCATGGCTGCCTTACCCACGAACTAGCCCCCCTCCTATCCCCGACACCAAAATGGCCTCAAAACCGCCCTTCTCCCCTTCCCAAACACCGAAACCCTACTCCCTCCCCTTCCCCTTCCCCTTCCTCCTCCCCAGCCCCAAAACCCTAATAGAGTTGGTGTCAGTGTCGAAGATAGGGAAAGGGAGTAGGGTTTCGAGGCTAGAGAAGGGGATGGGATAGGGTTTTTGGGCTAGAGAAAGTGATTTTAGGGATTGAGAAGAGTAGGGGGTGGGAGGAGGTTGATTTCGGGGTGTTGGGGGCTATTTCAAGGGTGGTGGTGGTGGTTTTGGAAGTGGGCTGGGGATGGTGGTTATGGAGGACGAGGAGGGACAACGACAAGGATGGGGGAAGGCAGCAGGTTGACGGGGTTGGGCTTGACACCGACAGAGAATGGGTTAAACGGGGCTGCCTGAGGGACGTGAGGAAGGAGGGGTGGGGTGGGAGGTGGACATAGGTGGGCTGTTTTTTTTTTTTTTTTTTGTGTGTTCAAGGTAATATGTTATATAACCATGAAAACTGTTTGGGACCAATAAAAATACCCCCCTAAAGTTGAGATTATTCAATAATAATCCAAAGTTATGATTTTTTTTTAAAGCAAATGGGCTAAAGTTGGGATTATTAAAACCAGTTTTTCTAATTTATTATAAACCTAATAATTTTTTTCTCCTACCTCTTTTCTCATACCACCAACGATGTCGCCTCCGCCTCCTTTTTCGCTCCTTCATTCTTTTGACTTACGACTCACTTCCTTCACTGCTTCCGAAACCTTCTCACCCCCTTCACCGCCAATCTCCTTCACCACCAGGCCACCAACGCTACCGCCTCCTTCTATTTCTTAAACTATTATCATTTGAGATTCAATAAGCACAAAGAGATCCAAATTTCATTTGGCTACTTTCTTGCCTATAACTCATGTAATCAAGTAAATAAATGAATAATCACCTCAACCGTATCAATAATGCATATTTATAAGTTTCTAATTCTAATACTAGAAACAAGTTCTCTTTCTTAGGATTCTATTACTGAGGTTCAGTTGCACAAAAAGATCCAAAATGTTGTTCACTTGGCTACTTTCTTGCCTATAACTCATGCAATCAATTAAATGAATGAATAATTACCTTAAACATGTCAATAACGCATATATATAATTTTTTAACACTTGAACCAAGTTCAAGTTCTACTTCTAAGGATTCTATCATTTAAGGTTTAATTACACAAAAATATTCAAAATTAGATCACTTGGCTACTTTCTTGCCTATAACTCATGTAATCAAGTAAATGAATAAATAATCACTTCAACACATGTTATTCATGTCAAAACAAAAAAAAAAAACAAAAAACAAAAAAAAAATGTCATTCAAGCATATTTATAAGTTTTTTACACTTGAAACTAGTTATATTTCTAAATTTCTATGGTTTGAGCTTCAATATGCACAAAAGAGTCGCAAAATGAGCTTACTTGGCTATGTATGTTGCATTGTTGCCTCATCCAAACATGACTTAAAAATATTAATTCAACTCAAACATGTCCTTTATGTATAGTTATAAATTTATAACAATTCACTACTACAAAAAAGGGCTAACTAACCACTCATAGGGCACCATTTAAATCACTTGCAAGGTTTCTTAGATAAAGAAACCAAATATCTGAGAAATATGGTTTCTTAGAAAAAGAATAAGAAACCACTTGTTAAAAATTATGATGTCTTAGACTAAGTCAAAGCGAATGAATCTAGACAAGGGATCAAAGATACCATATTTTGTGAAAACTGGTTTCTAAGTGATTCTAACTAGCTGGCTCCCACTGTCCCACATTCAATCCTCTTCTTTAAAATTAGAATAAAAAAAGTCTCAACTTCATTTCACTTTTTTCTTTTCAGCCACAAAGTATCAGATCTAGGGTTCCTATCTAGATTCCACTTTCATTCCATCTTGCGAAACTATTTCCGCCGGAAAATGACTTCTTCCATTTTCTCACTTCCACGAAACTCAAAACCTCGAGACTATTGTAAAATCCACCTTCCCGAAACTGAAATAAAACCTCTACACGTTTGTAGATGGCATCGTTTGTCCATAATCTCACTGTTTTGTTCGTCGAGATTTAGAGCAGCGATGATGATTGACAACCGATTTTAATAAAAATCGGTGCGGCATGGGTTTAGCGTGAGAAGGGTTTAAGTGCGTGGGTTTCTCGCTCCTCGGCTCCTCGCAAACTAATTTTGGACTAGCTAATGTTTCTGGAAATGGCATTTCATCTTTAATTTTATAAAAGGTGACAATTAAATGTGAGTACATTGATTGATACTCTGTAACAAGATTTCTCTTACTTTGATTTGCAACAGTTTTATATGTTGCTTATTAATTTGGGATTTTAGATGATGGTATTCGAAAAAATTAGTCAAATATATGAACATTCATTTTTATTTGCCTATTTTCGAATTAATTTTGTTTAACCAGTGTTGATTGAGGTTTATTTTGATTTTCAGATTATTAATGAAAAAAGTTGGAAAATCTAAAAGTGGTTGTTGGGGAATTGAAGGTCAAAGGACGGAGTGGTGGTGTTGCTGGAAGAATGAGGAGCAGAGTGTCGTCGGCCATTATCTTACTTCTGTTCATCTTCAAATTATATCCATACTTATTATTATAATTTGTCTATCATTATGTTAGATTTTTTTTAGTTATATTTATTAATTATGTTCAGTGGTTGATTTTCTATCATTATGTTTGATGTTTTTATATCATACTTTAATTTTTTTGTTATGAGGATTAAAAACCTTACTATAGATTGTATATATAGTTTGTAATTTACTGTTTCGTGACATTCATTAGGCTTTTAGTTTCAAAAGTATCGAATTAAAGAAAATTTGAATTTCATTTAAGTGAAATAATCACCAATTTGTTAGTTTATTTGTCAAAATTATAATAGATTCTGTATAATTTGGATCAAATCTATGCACGAATATATCATTATAGGCATCATTATTAATGTAAAAATATACATTAAAAAATATAAATCTAAGAAACCGTAAATGTTACAAAGCTGATGTCTTATGCTTTAGTGCTTCACTAAGAAACCACACATCAAACAAAACTAGTTTCTTATCTTCCTATTTCAAGTACAAAAACAAAGACCTAAGAAACCATATTTCTTTCAAGTCTGGTTCCTATGTTTAATTTAAGAAACCAAACGAAATGTGTGGTTTCTTATTCTAAGAGACCACTGAGATAACCATATTATTCATGGTTTCTTAGGCCTATTTAATATGGTTTTTAGCCAATTTTTGTAGTAGTGATTGAACAGAGTTATATTTCGTAAATTTCTATCATTTCAGGTTCAACATACACACAAAGATTGGAAAATGAGCTTACTTGGTTACTTTATTCAATTACTTCACATATTTAAGTAAATGAATGAAATTTCCTTTAAAAAACACTACAAGAAAATTGATTTTTGGCAACAAGTTTTTACAACAAAAAGAAATGTTGTTGCTAAAAAATGTTATTTAGCAACAATAATTAGTTGGTCGCTACTAAAATATGTTGCAGTAAAACAAATTTTATTTTCCCTCTACAATTTTCAAGAGGCGGGTTTGCGAAAATAGAGAGTCTTTTTTAGCAACAACTGTTTTGTTGTGGTATATAAAGATAATTTATCCCTACAACACATAATTGTTGCGTTAAAATTTTAATTATTGACAACGAAATGTGTTGTTGCGGAAGATAATTTTATAATAAAAAAAAATAGATTAAGCGCAATATAGGATACCATATGAAGTTCAATATGAAGTTTCTAGAGCATATTTAGATCTACTTTTCTGAGACACCCCTTACCCACAAAAAAAACTCCATTTTTGCGGCCAACCATGATGGGTATCCGAAGATCCAAGTTTCCCGATATTCGAGGCAGCAACATTACATTTTTTATTCAAACTCTCGTTGATTTAAAGCTAAGGTATCTCATGATTTTTTTCCCCTAATCTGTGAAAATTTAGATTGACGGTTCAATCTTTGTTGTTTATGGGTACAGTGGATTCTTTCGAAATGTTGAGCATAAGTAGTTTTCCTCATGTTTTTCCTGTTTATATTAGTTAATTGAGAGAATATTAGGTATGTTCGTCGAATACATGGTATGGTGAAATTAGGGTTTTTCATTTGAATTAGACATAAAATTATGATTTTTTTTTTTTTTTTAAAATTCTGTCCATGAATTTCATTCATTATAATTCGAATATTTTTCTCTCTTAAGTAATTCATTTAAATTTTTTCTACTAGGACCTTCAATAACTGATAAAATCTTAAAGATTTTTCAAAAGGTATGGCTTCTAATTTTTACTCCTAATTTATGGTCATCTCTAATTTACCGGTACTTGAACTAATTAATTTGTTAGATCTACAATTTGTGTGGGTGTAAATGATGAGTGTTTGATGGTTTTTATTTTTTCATGGAATAGTAGTTGCATCTTCAATTTTGTTGTTATTAGCTGTGTATTATGCTTGTTGATGTAGTTTACGCAATCAAGGAACTTTGGTGGCATTTGAAGTTTGTTAGCAATGATTTGGGCTTTTCTTCCTCATTATTCCTTCATTCTCTAGTTAAACATTTCAATTGAGATATGAAAATAGTATCTTTGGCACGAAAATGAGTTATACATTTATCATCTAATTTTTTGCATTATTGCTATATGAACAGGCCTTTATAGTGGGAAAGACAACACATGAGCAGATATGATGAAGTAAAGGTATGAATACTGACATATAAGTGTTAGTTAATTCTTACAAGCTAGAGATTTCCTTAAGTGTATTGATTTCATATCCTGTTGGTTGTTTTTATTTTTACTATTAAATATTTGAGTAAATTTTGAGTTTATAACATACTCTTAAACAATCAAGTTGTATGTATATTTTTGTGTATTGGAAATAACATTATATTAGTTATGCATCGATCCTTTTATATGAGCAAGCCAAGATAAATTAGATCGACATTCCCGGTAGATATTTTGAGTTAAGGGTTATACACACCCATCATCATATAAGTGAACTTATTTGAGCAAAAATAAGGTATTGAGATCATAAGCACACTTATTCAAATTTATAATCTAAACTATATTTAGTATGTTGATTTGATCGTGTCTCTTGTTTGTTGGATATAAAATAAGGATCTGTGTCTAATCTTTTTTTCCATCTTGCCAATTTGAGTTAATGACAATAGATATGAAGAAATTTCTATGGCTTTCATTTTAAACTACTATGTTGTCCTAGTAGTTCTTAAAGGCTATTATGGTTATTATAAGTGCATTAATAGGCTATTGGTTGTTATATACAATGTAGTCCACATGTAACTCCTTTTAATTCATTTATATTAGTTTGAGATGCATTACTTTTTTTTTTTTTTTTTTTTTTATCTAGATTGTGGATGGTGAAAGTATTCACCCAAGTATTACTAAACTATTTTAGGACATTATCTTTCTCTTATATTTCATTTGGCTAAATACTTTCAGGTGCACAACTATTCTTGACTACCATCAATTGATGATACTATGATAGCATATGTTATTTACAAATAAGTTTGCCAATATAGTTTTGTGTACTTACTTTTGATGCAATTATTGTTAATCTTTACCACCTATAGCTTACATCTATGTTTTTATTATCAAAGCAACATATGAAGTACATTAATAATTTATATGTTCTATATAATATGAGTGAACTTTTTTAGTAGGTTCCTGTTTGTGTTATGACTTCAATTAATCGTACATTATCAGTGAAATTCTAGGTCTTTATATATTTTGTAATTCGATCTTAAGGATATATATAGTTTTTTTATTGTTTTTATTTTATATTTTTTCATATTAATTTTTTTCCTTTCGGGTTTGAATGTAATGATGAGAATGATACTGGATGAAAAATCTAGCAAAAAGGATTTTGTGTTGTAGATAAATATTTATTTTCTTATATTTTGGACTATGTTATAGTAATTTTAGTGTATATATTGGTATATTCAGAATTATGTATGTATGATTCTATATAATAAATTTATATATTCCAATTATTTTGGCTATTTTTATTCATCTAAACTTGTGTGATTTAAAATAATATCACTTTTGTTGCAAGTATCTATGAATAAGCACTAAAAAACAAAAAACAAAATAGTAGATTCTTTACTAAATTAGTATTATTTATAACAATTTTTATTGTTGTGAAAAATGAGAGTCAGCTTCCAAATATTTTTGACAACAATATGGTTGTTGCGATAAAACATTTTTGACAACAAAAAAATTTGTAACCAAAAACCATCAATTTCGCAACAATCTTTGTTGTTGCAATAATAGTGGGGGTATAGCAACAACCCATTTTCTCCAAAGTAAAAGTTGTTGCCAAAAAGGCATTTTTGACAACGAAAAAATTCGTTGCAGATACCTTTAGTAACGGCATCTGTCATAACAATGCAAAGTCATTGCCAAATATACAAAGTTGTTGCCAAAGAAATTTTTGGCAACGACTTCTATCGTTACTAAAAATCGATTTTCTTGTAGTGAAAATAAATAAAAAAATAAATAAAAATGAATTAATAATCACCGCAAACATGTCATTCATGCATATTTATAAGTTTCTACAACTTCAAACAAGTTTTACAAAAATTGAAATATAATTCTACTTCTTTTGTTCCACAAAAATTGCAACAATATCATATTAGGAAGTTTTACCAATATTATTACAACATTTCCTTGATTGCACAAGTTTTAATTTTCCTCTTTCGCTCTCCTCATTACATGGGGCTAGGATGTCAATGGGGCGGGTCGGGTCGGATGTTGGCTTTCCCTTCCCCATCCCCACCTAACATTATCATCCCCATCTCCGTGACGGGTCCAAAATTCATCCCTATCCACGCCTTGGCGGGTACAATCCCAAAACCATCCCCGCCGCACCCCCCCACTTGGATATCCACCTCCACCTAATCCCCACTTAAGACCCGCCTAATCCCCACCTTTCAAATACCACTATATTATATCATAATGATAAAAAATAAAAATAAAATAAAATAAAAAACATTGTTAAGTTACACATATTATTTTTTGTTTATAATTTAAATCTATTACAAATTATTATACTTTTAGTATACTATTTTACTTCATTTATATTTGAAATAGTAAAAAAAAAAAAAAGTATATACTTATATGTAATAATATATATGGATATGGGTATGAGGCGGATACAAAGTTGGGCGGGTGGGTATGAAGTGGGGATGGGGCGGGTATGAAGTGGGGCGGGGCGGGTATGAAGTGGGGATGGGACGGGTACAACTTAAAATCCACCCCCGCCCCATCACCCATGGCGGGTATGATTTTCATCCCTATCCCCGCCCCACCACCCGCCAAACCGGGACCCATCCCCGCCCCATTGACATCCCTACATGAGGCCCTATTTTTATTTCTCTTTATCTCTCTCCACTTCTTAAAATTCGTGTTATATCCCCCATATTGTAATATTTTGGGAAACAGAGGAAGTATCATTATTTGAGGTTCAAAATGTACTAAAGGAATAAAAATGAGTTCACTTACCTATATTTCATGTGTTCTACCAAATGAATGAATAATCACTTCAAACATATCATATATGCTATATTGGAAGTTTCTAACACTTGAAACAAGTTTTATTTATTATATTAATTTGTTTTGAGGTTAAACATGCTAAAAAAAAGTACAAAAATAACCAAATGGATGCAACAACAGTTCAAACATGTTATATATGCATCAATATAAGTTTCTAACACGTCAAACAAGTTCCATTTCAAGAATTTCTATGATTGAGGTTCAAATGTTCTAAAGGATCAAATATGAGCTCACTTGGCTACATTCTTACCTATATGTCACATATTTAAGCAAATGAATGCAAAAAACTTCTCATACATGTCATATATTCATCATTCTAAGTTGTAAGCACTTGAAACAAGTTTATTTCTTATCTTTCATTGTTTTGACTTTTGAGGTTAAACATGCTAAAAAAGAGCAAAATTGACCTCACTTGGCTACTTTCATGACTATATTACATGCTTTTCAACCAAATGAATGCAAAAACACTATAGACATGTCATATACGTATCATTATAACTTATAAACATTTAAAACAAGTTTATTTCTTATAACCTATAAACATTTGAGATTAACATGCTTGAAAAGTGCGGAAATGACCTCACGTTCAACCAAATGAATGAAACAACACTTCAATTCAAACATGTAATTTATAACACGTCAAACATGTTCAAATTCAAGAATTTTTATGATTCGTGGTTCAATGTGGTTCAATTTCTACTATTACTACTACCGAGAATCTTATAATCGATTTTTATCGCTCATTTTTGTGACTTTTTAAACACCAAAAATTAAAATTATTATTTTGGCCAAAATCTTTTAAAAAAAAAGCTTGATAGTATAGCAAAAATGATTAGACTTTTCAACACATACCCATATCCGACAAAATTTTGAACAAATCGGACTAATATAGACCCTGCCTAAATTTTGATCTCACACACATTTAAGTCGGACTAATTAATATATACCCTTGATTTTGAGTCAGCATATAAAATCTGTTATTACCCTGCTAACAGAAGTACAAAACTTACGGCTGGGTCCTGCAGCGAGTACCCACTACTACAAACTCTACAAATAAACCTCCCAACTCATCACACTACAGTACTACACTCCATTTCCCCTCTCTTTCTCTCTCAAGTCTCAACTAACACTCTCCATTAACAACCATGAACATAGTCGAGTCTCATCGACTACCACCGCAAGAAGACGAAGACGCTGCCATCGAAAGAATGGAGCGAGCCCTACATCTCTACGGCAGAGAAATCACTTCCGAAATGGAGCGCTTCCTTCGCAAAATATGGTACTGCGCAAACTTAATCCTCTGCATCTCCATCATCTTCCAATCTCAAATCCTTTTCATCACTAAGACCACTTTTCCTTCCGAGACTGCAAAGTGTTTCTGCTCCACCTTTAACTCCATTTCACCTTTCACTGCACCAGTGATGTTGATTGGTCTCCTCGTGGATGCTTACCATTATCTCCGTGACTCGGTTTTGCCTACGCTTCGTGATTACATCTCCGACTACGTCTTTCCGCCGCTGTTGCCGCGTTTCGTTCTACCTTCTTCTGATTTGCTCGTAATTTACATGATTTTGTTTTTGTTTGTGTCGCTTTTTGTTTATTTGGGTATGATGTATGTCTGCTCAGATGTTTGATTCTGGGTTTAACTGTCTGGGTTTTGTTAGAACAGTTTAATTAATGGAAGAACTTCATTATTATGGAGTACTTGATCTGATGACGTTTATTTGTGTTTGTTTCGTTTTAATTGCTTAATTATTTTTGGACTAATTTCTACTACTGATATACATATTGGAAATCTGGATTGAATTATGTTTGTATTTGTTTTATTTTGTAAATTTGTATTTGGTTTAATAGATGTCAAGTATGAAAAATAATTTTTAAATGGAGTTGTATGATGACTTGTATCTAATTTTTCCAGATGTTTATTACGTCTTACGAGTATTGATTTTGGTTGCTGAAATGGGAATTGTAGTTTTGTGAATTTAAAGTTGATTGAATGGTACATCACTTGCAAAAGTAGGTCTCTGGGAGTATAAGTTAGGTCAATAATGGTGGTAAACAAAAGGTTAGATAAATAAATAGTTGAATTAGTTCTTATGGTACTATTAATTTTAAGCAAACATAATTATCATATATGATCAAATTGGGTGCACTTTATACTAAGATAGAGTACACCCTAGTGCATTAAAAACAAGTGTTAAACAACAAATTTGACGTTGCGTCATGTTGCCATACTAGCAAAATTAACACGGTGTATTCAAATTATATGTATAAATGTCTAATGAATATATTTTTTGATAGTTAAAGTCATGGTAAATTTTAAGTGTGTCCGATATTAAGGGAATGATGGAGTAAAATAAAGTGTAAAGATGTTCTTTAATAGTTTTACAATAACAAAAATGATCAATTTACAAAAGTGTTTCACTTGATTAAAAATGAAAAGAGTATATGAAAGACATTACTAGTGGCCTAATAGAGGTGTCAACACCCTCCCAATTCAAAATTGACTCGAAAATTATCTAATTTTGATTCAAATCATATAGACACAATATTTTAACATGATCGTACCCAAATTTGAAATAGACTTAACCCAACATTACATCATAATACCCAAATTATTGACACCTCATTGACTACTCCTTGTGTAAGGTACTTTTGAATACCTTACGCCTTTTGAAACACTTTCTATTATGCGTCTTGAATTTGGAATATCGTCACATCTAATTATAGTAATCTTTGTACAAATATACAATGTTCTATTTTTATTTTACCTACTATGGAGTGAATTTGAGTCAACCTAACGTACGTGACCAAATTAAGTGAAAATTTGGGGTTTAGCAAACCGCCTTGTTATATGCTAAAGCCAAAGTATGGATGATATACAATGAGTCAAGTTTATATGTAAACAGTCCGAGCTCAACTCAATCAAAGCTCGATAGATGTTTGAATAAAGTGAATATACACGAGACTAGATGACCACAATTCAGGTCGGGGCTTATAATCTCGATCGATAAACGACTCTATACCAAAGTAACTCTAACACGTCTGCTTTTTTTTTTTTCAAAAATTTTTAGTAATGTAATAAAATTAATTTTTTTAATGATTTTTTTATTATAAAATATGCTATTGACAAAGTATTATGAAAAAAAAAGTATTACTCTCTATGTTTTTTTAATACTTGCTCCATTTTTCCATACGTGGAGTTTTAGGAGAAATTGGAGAAAGTAATAAAATATGGAGGTAGTGGGGTGGTTGTGAAAATAAAAAAATTGTAAAAAGCAAAAGTAGTGGAAGAATAGGAGGAGAGAGAGTATTATGTTGGGTCCACTAAGTGTGAGAAATGAATTAAATATTGTAAAAGTTTTCCAATAAAAAAATTGAGCAAGTATTTAAAAACGACCGAAAAAGAAAAGTGGAGCAAGTATTTATAAACGGAGGGAGTAGTATTATAGAATGATAACCGAACAAGTCTAGTGATTTTTCAATTGGAGTAACCTTGTTAATTAGTGACCCAACATAACATCCACGACACTATTCAATTTTATGTGAAGTAATCAACACATTATGATTTTGGACAAGATATAAGAATTAGGAGTATTGAATAACTATTGTACCCACTAATAAAGTCCAATTTTAGAGAGTGAGAGATATCTCAAATGGTTAGAGCTTTCCTCCCGATTTCAAGAGATTCTGGGATCGATTCTCATTACCCCCGCCCTTGTGGCTCTCTAAGCACCAAAAATAAAGTCCAATTTTAAAAAATACTACTCTGCTTAAATCATTTATTAGGTGACATATCAAAACCAAATTTATTAATTATATACATCCTTTTATTAAAGACGTGTATTTCTTTTTTGGCAAATTAAAATTAAAGACCTATTTCTATTTTGAGGTTGTATTATTTGAAATTATTCACCACTTGTTGATGAGTTGTCATCACTTTTTTGTACTAATAATGACTTTTTACATCAATTTTCAACATTTTCTCTCTCCTTCATCTCTTTTGATGTGATTTCAAACCTTAAATACCTAAGAATAGGTAATATGGGCATGCTATGAGAAAAAAATAGTTCATTTGATAGAAAATGTAGAAAATGGACAAAGTATAAATCATATAGGCCTTATTTGGGCGAATTTGGATAAAAAGCGTCCTAAAACTTAGTAAAACCCTCTTTTGATGTGATTTCAAACCTTAGACACCTAAGAGTAGATAATATGGGCATGCTATGAGAAAAAATAGTTTATTTGATAGAAAATGTAGAAAATGGGCAAAGTATAAGTCATATAGGTCTTATTTGGACGAATTTGGATAAAAAGCGTCCTAAAACATAGTAAAACCCTCTTTTGATGTGATTTCAAACCTTAGACACCTAAGAGTAGGTAATATAGGCATGCTATGAGAAAAAAATAGTTCATTTGATAGAAAATGTAGAAAATGGGCAAAGTATAAGTCATATAGGCCTTATTTGGGCGAATTTGGATAAAAAGCGTCCTAAATCTTAGTAAAACCCTCTTTTGATGTGATTTCAAACCTTAGACACTTAAGAGTAGCTTAGGTAATATGGGCATGCTATGAGAAAGAAATTGTTCGTTTGATAGACAATGTAGAAATTGGGCAAAGTAGAAGTCATGTAGGCCTTATTTGGGCCATTTTGTGAAAGAAACAAACCTATATATGTGGCCTTTGAAATATTTGACATACATTTAGTTTGAATTTTATGTAATATGCATGATGTATAATGTTTGGTTTTTTCCTTTTTTTCCAAAGGTTTGCAAGATTCAAAGGGAAGACCCGTTAACTAGAGAAGAAATTGATGAAATTCGGACATGTGGGCTTTTTTCGTGACATTTGATGACATCTAGTATTGTCGGAGTGGGTGCACACACACCGAATTAATTAGTGAGCTTGAGTTTATTTATTATGAACAATATTTAGTTATGTTTTTTTTTATTTTATTTTTTATATTTACATTAATTATATATAATTAGTACGCAATATATATTATTTGTGAGTGTTATCTTTATGTATTTTGGTGTACTTACATATTATTGTTAATTAAATATATTATTGATGTTACTTTTGATATGTATATTTATTTTATGTTGTTATTGTATTATTATTCTTTAATTTGTATATTTATTTTATGTTGTTATTGTATTATTATTAATAATAATATTAATAATTAATAATATTAATAATTAATAATATTAATATTATTAATATTAATATTATTATTATTAATTCATAATGTTGACATATTAGTATGTATATTAAAAGAGGTCACTAATACTATTATTATTAATTAATACTAATTTAGGAAAAAAAAATAAAAATAAAAAAAATTAAAATGGCAAGCGATTTGGCGCCAAAACCGCTTGCCATTACACTTGACATAATGCCAAAACCGCTTGCAATTCTATAAAAAAATTAAAATGGCAAGCGGTTTGGCGCCAAAACCGCTTGCCATTACACTTGACATAATGCCAAAAACGCTTGCCATTCTCCCCTAATGGCAAGCCCTCTAAGCCCATGCGGTTCAAAATCGCTTGCCATTAGGGGGTATGAATCGCTTGCCATTGCGTTTTTTCTACTAGTGATTATTCTCAACCACACTTTTTTTTTCTCTTTATCTCTCTCTAATCCCACTTGAACTTATGTATTTCCACCAAGTTTCTTAATTTCCGTGAAAAAACCCAAGTATGTCTTTAATAAAGAGACTAAAGTTTATGTGGGTGATTTCCATAGAAATTGTTAGAAAAGTTGTAAATTTCAAGAAAATGTCACTTTTTGCTAAATTCCCTACACACTGACCACGTCATCAACAATTTTTTTTTTCTTTTTTTTAACTAGTTTACAACAAAACCGCTAATTCAATTAGCAGTTTTATCAAAGGGAAACCGCTAATTGAATTAGCGATTTCTATTATTTTATTTTGTGTACATCAATTTTAAGTAAGTAAACCGCTAATTCCCCTAAGTAAAACTGCTAATTCAATTAGTGGTTTTACTTTAAAAAAAAAAATTATATTAAATTTTTATGGTGACATGGACGGTACATAGGGAATATCTACAAAACTAGCATAGTCTTGGAATTTGTAACTTTTCTAACAATATTGACGGAAATCACCAAATGCAGATTAATTTTACCTAAATGTAGGATAAATTTAAATGTAATTAACCTTTAGACTTCCTAAATTAGCCCTAGTTTAATAAATCATAATCACTCATAAATCTTACATAAAAAAAAAAAAAAAAACTCATAAATCTATAAACCTATAATTATTTCAATATCTAATAATTTATATATCTCTAGAAATCTTTACCTTTTATCCTATTTGAATTAATTCATTATTCAACTCACTGTACTAATTTATCAATATAGTCGTGAAATTAAGCTACCTCAAATTCATAAAAAGACCAAACATATTGATATTCGGTAGGTTGCTTTGACTACCCGTACACATATTCGATGGCTGACAGGAACTACCGTATGTAAGAGCCAGTACATGGCAAAAGGAACCGGCTCTTGTGGCCGGTAGTCGACTTGGGCTGCCGGATTTGAGTGCCGGTAGTTGAAGCTATTTACCGGCTAGAGAAGCCCGAGACCCTTTCTTTCTTTTTTTTTTTTTTTTTTTTCAGCATCTACTAATAAAACAATGCCTACATTAGAAAAGCAAGAGTAAGAAATGAATATAGAGATCTACAACACAAAACATAAAATTTAGACCTTAATCTACAATATTAAAGGACAATGGAGAAGAAGCTTGTTGAGAGTTGGTTTAATTTAATGGACTCCTCAAGTCTTGGTTTGAGGAAAGATAGGATGTACTGTAGGAGGGAATGAATTATTCATTGATCATTTAAAGGACAGTTTAGTCATTTGAGTTTTTAATTATTATTTATTTATCTTACATTTAGGTTATTTTGAACTGTATTTAGTACTTGTGAAATAAAATAAGAGTAGTAAAATTACTACTGTAGTAATTTATGGGGTGCCACACTTAACTTACCCAAACGTTACTGATAAAATAGAGAACGAAATAATTTTTTCAAAAACAAAAAGGTAAAATAGAGAAATAAATACTACGTAATTACAGTTGTACGTCAATAGGACAACCCAGTGAAGCCACCCCCACACCCTCTACTCCACAGTCCACACTACTTAACACTCACACAGACACACAAGCACACTACGCCTTCCTCATTCTCTTCTCCAAGCTTCTCCAATGGAGGTAGAAACTCCAAAACAGAGAATGGAAAAAGGTATAACCAAAATAATCAATCAAACCAACCATTACTCCCACCAAATGCTCAAAATGATAGCACGCCTAAGCTTTATTACACTCTGCTTAATAACCTCTTCTCTAGCCCAGAAACTCATCGTCATCCTCATCCTCATCCTTCGGTACATCCAAGAGCACTCACATCTCACTTGCATTTGCAAGTATCACTGGAATTCTTACTCCGCTGATATCGCCTTTTACTTGGCTTACTACGTCGTCATCGTTCTATTCCTCCTGCACCACCTTAAGCTTCGTCTTTCTGTTCTTAAACTTCGTGCACACCTCCCTCGTCGTCTCCCGCCGTACGTTTCCATTCAAAGGTTGCCTTTTCTTGATTTAGTTATCTACATCATGTCCACCATTATTGCCTTTGTGATTATTTCTATGGTGTTTCTCTTTTTGTTGGCGTACCTCTGTGACACTGCCACGTTTCAACAAGTTTCTGCTCCGTGAATTTCTATCAAATGGGTTTTCTGGGTTTATTTCTCCAGTAATTAGAAATCCTTCTCGCATGATTAAGCTTTGTTTATGGTTTATATAAAGCTGTGGAAAGATGATCTTATCGTTTTACTATTTTTTTTTATGTCATTTTTACGTCCCATTTTTACTGGGTGATGTTCGATTTAATCATGGTTTGTGAGTTGTGACTCTGCTTTCCTTAATCTGTTAATGGTACTCTTTTGGGGTTTTTATTATTACTTGTTCAGTGAAATTGGCGTATGATTAATGATTCGAATAATGGTTTCAAAAAAATGATTCGATTAATTTTGTTGATGAACAATTGAACACTATATTATTTCAATATTTGGTACTACTCGACTCCTATGATTATCAGTACTTAACACAGTGTTATAATTTATGTAAAATGACTAACTCATTCGGTGCACTAATAACAACCAATTTTCGTTTAAAATGTTTAATGGCTATTAGTAAATTCTAGAATAAGAAATCATGTCGGGCTAATTTTTGGTTGATAATCTAAATATCTTATAATCTATCTAGTCTCTTTTTCTAACAAGTCGGCAGTCGGCAGTCGGCAGTCGGCCTATACCTATATTCACTTACTAACTACGGATTAATTTTTGGGCTCAAACAATATCTAGCCGTATTATTATTGAATAACAATTCATAAAAAAAGTGCCAATACTCTTTAAAAAAATAAAAAAAATAAAAAAAGTTCCAATACTAATTAGATCAGATAGAAACAAGAGCCAAAATGAATTACTGAATAACATTGTAGAGTTATGGCGAATAAGGCACGCGATGTATACAACTACACACCATAATTAGCCATGTTCGGGGAACTCTTTTAATTTTGCCTTATAATTACAATACTTCTAAAGTACACGTCATAATTCGCTATTTATTGTAAAAAAAAAATAATAATAATAATAATTACAATACATCTAAAGTACACGTCATAATTCGCTATACTAGATATAGGCAAAGTCACATAAATTATTGATCACAAAAGCATTGAAATTCTTACATTCCAAAATAAAAATAATAAAAAAAAAAAAGTATACAAAATCCGTTGAAATTAAACTCCATAACAACTTAGGGAAAAACTTTTGACGCACTTCTTCTTAAGAAGATCAATGGCATATTGTTTCTTCATATTAGTTGGAGCTTGATAGAACATGCGGAGCTTATGTTCTTCCTCCATGAGAATTGTAGCAACCTCTAAAGCCTCGGATGGAGAAATGCCATCTAACTTTATCACCTCATCCAAAACCTTGTTCACTTTTTCATCCATCCTTTGCTCCCTTTCTTCCGCTTTAGACCATGCACTAGCCATAGTCCCGAGATTAACATTGATATTTTCAAATATCTTCCCAAAATTGTTGGATACATCATGGAGGGAGGCCACCAAATCATCATCATCATTCCTACACAAACTCTTCAAATCTACCTTGTTCTTTCCTTTCACCTTAACCTCCTTCGCCTTTATAGAGCGTTTTCCGGATTGAGTAGTAGAATCACTTGCGGAAGAATGAATTGTAGAAGCCTTCACTTTTGCCATTTTTAAAGGAGTTGAATGATCATCCTCTATCTTCATGGATCGTTTTCCGGACTTAATTGTAGAAGAATAAGTGTCCGAATGAGTAGAATTCACATCATCTTCTTCATCACTCTCGACATTCAATGGTTGCTTATCAATCTCTTGATCCATATCTTCTATGGCATCAACGAATGACTCACTTGCATCTCCGGTAGCTTTGTCTTTTGCATATATTTCTACTAGAGTGTCATAATAAACGAATGGAACTCCAAACAACCCCTTAGCTTTCTTATGAGTCTGCCATATAACAGAGAATACAACAAGATTAATATATTTTATGCATATACTTTGTTCAGAGTTAAGAGTTCAGATTCTAAACATGCACAATTGCTCACCTACCTAACAGACACATCATTATCAGGTTCCAAGATGCACTAGAATGTTCTAAGATGCACCAGAAAAATCAAGTTCTAATTCAAGTCTAAAACATGAAACATTTGTATCTTATAGTTATAGTTCATATATGATAGAAAAATGCATCAGAACAGAATATAAGAAAATGAGACATATGTATTTTTGTATCTAATTCAAGTCTAAAACAAGAAACATATGTATCTGGTTCAAGCATTTTCATTACTCTAATTTTTGAGTTTCGATATAAGTATAGCAAATTATCACAATAAATCTTCTGTTCTGTTTTCATTTTTAGGTCTCTTGTCAGTCCAATAATCTGATCTTACCAACTCAAGGTATATCTAAATTAATAATGAAATATAAAATAAAACCAGCAGATTACAGACTACACATGTAGTAAAAATGCAATAAAAAAAAGACAGCAGTTCATAATTCAGTTCATCATCTCTTCCAACTTATTCATGTAACCATTCTTAAACCCATTCTCACACTTCCACTTCGGATCGTAACTCAACTCATGCAAATATCTTATTAGAACCGCGTCTTCTTCATACGTCCAATACCTTTTATTTTTACCTCTTCCTCGATTGCTTGCCTCACCCTTAGCTTGACTAGCCTCCATCTGAAAAAATGTAGATTAAAAGAGAATGAACATAACATAATGTACATAACAGAATGAACATAACTTAACATAACAAATTATAAGGCATATTATAATATAACTGACATAACAGATTACAAGGTTGAAGAGAATGAACATAACATAATGTAATTAAAGAAAAAAACAACGAAAAACATACTTTTTGTGTAATTGACCATGTCTACCTTTCGCCCTCCAATCGTTAAACATATCTTGGGATAATGTGTTTCTAAAATTGGTCCAATGATTTGAAGTAGCAACACTTGTAATAAATTCCCTCTCATCATCGGAATCACTCTCAGAATCATCATCGGATTCACTCAATTCATCTTCTTTTATATCATCCGTAGGCATGAATTTTCTAATTAGATTATGTAATAAGCAACAAGCCATCACGATACGTCCATGGGTTCTGATAGGGAAAAATGAAGGACTTCTAAGTATACTCCATCTTCCTTTAAGTAGGCCAAAACATCTCTCAATCACATTTCGCGCCCTAGCATCTTTCATGTTATAGAATTCCTCGGCACTTTCGGGTTGTCGATCCGTCCATTCTTTTAAATGGTATCTTTGACCTCTATATGGAGCAAGAGAAACCCTCACAATTCGTATACCCCCGCATCAGCCAAATAATAATTACCTTCAAAGTTATTAAACAAAATGATTACTACCTACCAAAACTAATAAAACATATATACTCACAAAAAAAGGCCTTCACTTACCACGAGGTACCCTAAAACCGTTTGGTCTAGAAAGAGCATTTCGAAGTACACGCATATCATGGATCGAACCTTCCTAACTAGGAAGAACATATATAAATTGCATATTAGGTGCACAAACACCCAATACATTCAAAGAAATCATTCCTTTTCTTATTCTATACTTAGGTCGTTCTTGTGAAGGCACATTTACATTAATGTAAGTCCCATCTAATGCTCCTAAACAATTCTACAAAAATAGGAAAAAATATTACTTACAAACAAGCAAAAATAAGAAAATCCTAGCAAAATTTAGGGGCCAGGGCCGTCCTCACTATTACGGGGCCTGTTCAAATTTAACATCTCACAAAAAAATGGGGCCCTACCCACTATTGTTTAATAATTATAATGTCAGAAATCTGAGAGTTCTAATATATTTAACACTTGAAGTCATTAACTTGGACTAATTGTTTCTTTCTTTGATTATAATATTCATGAACTTTGCTGATTTGAGGCCCCTTGCATTGTGAGGCCCTGTGCAATTGGTCTCTTTGCACAGGTGCTTCACCGGCCCTGTTAGGGGCTTAGAAAATACCAATACCTTGAAGGATTTCCACCTTTCATCTTCACAATCATCCGATATTGGTGTGGGATTGTAAAGTAGTACTTCATGCAACTTGAGAAAAGCCCTTAGAAAAAGGTGAAATTGTCGGCTCATGGTTTCTACACTTCTAAAGAAGTATTGTCCAATAGACCTATTCTTCTTATGATGAGCCAACGTGTATAAAAACATGGCTACTATCTCTTGAAGCGACATGTTTTTTGTTCCACTCAAACCCCCAATGTCTCTAAGCATCTCACAAATAATATTGAAAGTTCTTCTATTAACGTGAAGCTCACTCTTGCATTTCACATCACTCTCCCTATAAAGCTTTCTCAATACTAACATTCGTAACAATTTTTTGTTTCTTTTCCTTTCTTTTATTTGAACACCCCTTATTGTAACAACACACATTATATGCCACATCCAATACATCATCAAAATAATAATAACCATTGAAATAACTAGTTTTATTTGTTTTAGCTTTTTCTTCCTTATAGAACGCATAAGTCGAGGCATTGTAGAAACCTTGAAAAATTAGTCCAAAAAATGTACACTAGTATCAATATACACTAGTATCACAAACCATAAATTACCCATCAAAAACCATTAAAATACAAGAAACACAGAAAATAAATGGCAATTGAACCTGATAAACGGCAAAACAATAGCTATATTAATCTCTAGTTAATCAAATAACAAATATTGTCAACCAGATTATGAAGAGTAAACTAGTCAAGAAACAAGCAAAATTAAGCAGAAAACCATGATCTATATACTCAAAATAGTAGCAGCAACTTTCTCACTGTAATGCCCTTTAGCAATGATCTTGTCAAACAATTCTCCACCAGCACACAATTCCATGACAAGAGTAACATATGTGTTATCCTCATACGCTCCCTTAAGTTCAACAATATTAGGTTGACCACTCAAATGTTGCATAATTTGAATCTCTCATTTCATATCTAGATAATTTCAAGGAGTAAATTGCAACAAATAAGTCAATTTAGCAAGCAAATAAGTCAATAATAGTTTTCTGCTAGTAACAACCAAAATAAACCATCCCAAATCAAAATTCTCATGAACTTCCTAATAATTGGGGAAAATTTAGGGAGGAAAACACAAAATAACTAGCAATTATAGCAATATATACTATCAAATTCAGCAGAAAATCAACAAAAGAGAAAAAAAAAATTGCAATTGAACACGCAAGTAAAAAATTCAAACCAACAACGCAAAAATTGATAGAAATGAAGATAGCAAACCTGTGATAATTTCTGAAGATTTGCAGTAGAAAATTGAAAATTTAGGAGCAAGATCTGGAGAATTGCAGCTTTTCTTGTAGAATCGTCGAACAATTTTGGGAATTTTTAGAGAATTATCGAGCGAGTGAAAAGGAAAGAGAAGAGTTTTCTTTATTTTTTGTGTTAGAGGAAGGAAAGAGAATTTGTTTCCTCACCTATTACAGCGGAAACAATTGGGTGGATTGGGTTGCCCCTTACTAACGGTTTGTGTTACTTTAGTCCGTAACCAAACACAATGTAACGAAAACGCTAACATGATTTCGTTCCCATCCCTCTAAAATCCCTATACCAAACACTCCCTTAGAGTGTCACTCAAGTTGGCATAGGCAAAATGTTCTACTAAAAAGGACACTATCATCTTCTACTAAAAGGTATTGGATATGGGATGATAAGAGTACAAGTAGTAAATGTACGACCAGACAATATAGTGATAATAACTCCTTTTTTTTTTTTCCTCTCTCTTCCGCGACTTTCAAGATTATATTTATATTTTAACATATATGTATAATGATTACAATTTATTCATAAATACTCTGTAGCACTAAAATTTAGTAAAACCCGAAAACTTTACCAATAATATTCACTTAACACAACCCTTTATTATACTACGTATATTACTTAACCTCTTAATTTTACCTCAAAATCGTATGACTAATCTTTGGCATTTTAGCATGAAAAAGTCAATTAATCATCAATTACATTATACTTAAGGCGAAACTTAGATAACACTTGGCAAAATATTATAAAAAGTTTTTCCTCCAAAACCACTTACTAAAAAAAACTTATTGTAATTAAATTATGACTTTTAGTTTGTATAAAATCTAAAATAAATGTTCTTAAATATCAAATTGCGCATTATAACTATTATATGTTTAATTAATTTCTTTCACAATATTTCATACTTTTTACTACTAAGTCTATTTATAATATTTATATCTATTATTTTTGATAAAATTCATTGTCATTAGAACTATTTAACAACTGTGCATTGCACGGGGTTTAATCTAGTAACTTATTAAAGTGAAAATCATGATAAACTCCTTATTTTTCCAATTTTTCAAAATAAATTTAGGCACCACGTGTTGGTGCTCAGCATTCAGCACGAGTAATTGCTTCCAAATACATCAGTTATTCAACCAAGAAGAATTCTATAACAACAAAGATATGATAAAAGTAGAAACAAGTAGAAAAACCTATTCATTAATCACTACTAATACTTTTGAAATCATACATTTCATGTTCGTTTCTGGAAACAGAATCCTCCTAAGCGTGTTAGGGTATTACAAGGTATATCAAGATGTCCTAAATCTATTGAATGCCCAAATGTCCTTCAGCTCCGCCTGGCTAGGGTAAGTCTGGGGGCTCCGCCTTGAGATCCGAGAGCTCAGCCTGCAAAACAAAGAAGGTTAGCTGCCCTGAGGGTATGACCCGGGAAAGCTTCTTTGATGCTTAAGTCAGCAAGAGTAATTTTTAGAGAGAGAAAGGAGAGAGATCGAAAGAGAATTAGGAAAAAGTTTCCATCATTAATGATTTGAGTGCTATTCAGGTGGAAAAAGTTGTACTTAATTGAACAGATTAAGGGTAAATCTGTACTTTGCAATGATTAACCATGGTTGCTAAATACAACCTTCATCTACTTAGCACACCCCCCTAAAAACCCAAATTTACCCTCACTCTCAAACTCACTCTCATTTCTTTCGTTCTCCTCTCTTTCAACCAAAAAACCCAAAATTTTCAATCAAAAAATTCATTCAATACCCAATTAAATCAATTTAATAACTTGTGATACTATTATTTAAACGAAATTTGTCGTTTGATCTTCCCTTTAAATTGTTTGTTGTTGTTGTAAGTAATCTTCGCAATCTCTCATATTTTTGCTTCTCCATTTTACAAATTAATTTAGTGTTTAATTTCGATTTTTTTTTTCACTTGAAGATGATGAATTTTGGGGTTTTTGTATACTCTTTATATTTGTGGGTGTTTAATCTTTGTTGGGATTGAATTTTCATTCAATTGAAAAAATCGAATTGGGATTGGGTAGTATTAGATGAATTGGGTAATGCAATTTCAACTATTTTGTGTAACTGGTATGAAATGGATTTGACTGTTTATTTTGTATGGTTAGATTAAAACAGAGTAATTTAATTCGTATAAATGTGATGTAATAGTAGTAGCTGCTTTGTATAACGTGGTTGTAATCTGTTCACTATTTCTTGTAGTAGATATGAAACAAGTGTTGTTAAGTTCATATGGGTCATTCGAAATTGTTATACTTTTGCATTCAATTCCCAATTTTAGGTGTTTTGAATCCCCTGAAATTGTTTATTGCATCTCTTGCTTCTTGTTTCTTTTGCTAAAAAAGTCATGTAGCCTACACTTACATCATGAAATTGAAGTTGATTGGTTGATAACAAAGTCATGTAGCCTACACTTACAAACTACACCGCAAGCTGCCCGCGACTAGGTGAGTGTTGTTGCAGCCTGATTGCGGCCTGCTGCTGCTCACTTGGTCATGGAGCAGAGTGCCCCGCAACAATCCTGCGGTTGACCTCGAGAGGCCGCAATCTCCTGTGGACCCTGTAAAGTTTGATTATTAGCATGAATCTGTATACATATGTACTAGTAATCAACTGTTTGAATTAATGAGACTTGAAGAGCCATACAACTTGATTCTATATATATATATATATATATATATATATTTATATATATATACACACTAGTAAATAACCTTGATTCTTGCTTTTGGCTCTGAAGTCTTGGGGATATGCCTTGTTTTACAAGGAATATAATCCTTTCCACCATAGTGCATTAATTTATGTAAGTTTGATTATTAGCATACATAATCATATCAAGTAGCTATCTTCTTACTAGTGCACGTATAACAAGCTTTGTTCATTACTTATAAAATTTAGTATATTATTTTGTTCAATATATACGAAATAGAGTATACTATTCTGTTCAATATGTACAAAATAGAATATACTATGTTGTTCAATGTGTATGAAATAGAGTATACTATTATGTGCAATATGTGCGAAATATAGGCATTAGTTTTGTTTAATTTGGCCGAAATAGACCAGCCAGTTTCACTCGTTTAGCAAGAAGTGTACTTGAAAATAATAACAAAAACAAGAAAAACTTACATCAATTCTTAGATCTTCTAGGTGAAAATTGTCATCCATTGCAATCCTAATTAGTATTTTAAATAAAATTCCGTACTCTTGTGATGAAAATTTTAAATTTATTGATATATTTAACCAAGTTGAAAGAGGAGGAGAAAAAATAAACTTTATATTTCTATTAGGTATGTAAAAATAAGGGGAAGAGGGTTGCGTTAAGTAAACCTAGGTTGCGTTTAGCACACCTCATGATTAATGATGGGTTTGGCTCATGGAGGAATATTTTTGTAATTTCAGGGTATTGGGCTTAGGACAATGGAATTGGCCCTAATAATGTTAATTAATATTATAAACTAAAGTTCAACAACTTCTTTTTGGCCAAAAATCATTAAAAAAAAAAAAAGAAAAAAAAGTGATAATATATCCAATTGATCAATTCACCCGCCTTTTCAACACGTGGACACGATTTCCACATACATAGACCCAATCTAATTTTAAGTTTCAAGCAAATTACAAATTTATATACTCAAATAAACGGACAGTTTTGCAATGGCTACAATAATTTTGTAGCTGTAATCTTTCAATCTCAACCTTTAAAATTTGGTATTAAATCTTAGTCATTCATTGAGTTGACTAATTTTATTTTATTTTTAATTTTTTTTTAATAATAAATAAAATTTACTTTAGTTTTTTTCTTTAAACAAAATTAGAATTGATCGATTAATTTTAAGAAAAGCCTTAAAGTATTTTCCCCAATCCTTTCTTCCATTGATACGTTTGATTCCGAATTTCGACTTAGTATGATGATGTATTTTGCATAACAATGGTGTTGGGTGATATTATGTTTTGCGGGAAAGAAGATACTTTGAATAATGGTGTTGGGAGATAGTACGAATATTTTGGACAACATTTCTAATATTCATATTCTTAATGAAAATGCCAAGTTAACCATGTTAATAATTTACTTAACAATTAATGGAGATTGTGAGATTTGCTGGGTAGATCGAAGAAAGTAATAAACTGCTTGAGTTGGCGACGAAAACAAGTTTTTTTTATAGTCAAACAAATAAATGAACAAGATTTATCCTTAAAATTTTAATGGTTGAGATTAATAACAATTACAATGACTACATATTTATTGTAGCTGAATAGTCGAACGTTTTGCCCAATTGGTGTTAAAAAATAAATAAATTACTAAAATAGTGTTAACTTAAAAATATTTCTCAAAGTAGTGTCTATGTAGGTTCGGAGATTACAAAGCAAAAAATTAGAAATTAATGGCTAATACAATCCAAATTTATATGTATATCATCAAATTCTATTTTTAACGCTTACGGTATCTTGACTAGAGTATGCATTATGAATACGAAGTAATATAAATGTTTAAAAATTTCTAGCAATTTTTTTTTTTTTTTTTTTTTTTTTTTACAACAGATTCTAGCATTTTTGTTAACCTTGTCAAAAAACGTATATGTAACATGATACATAATGCATTATTTAGTTGGATTTAAATTATCAAAGGACACTCAATCACCATTCTTGAAAACTTGAAGAGTCAGGTTGGCCAAGAAGTAGAGTTGGAAGCTCCATTTGATCTATTAAAAATTAGACATCCAACATTGTTAGTAAGAAAATTAATTCCGTTTGAACAACTATATATACCTACTAGTTTTGTGCCCATGCGATACCCGAGTTGTTTATTAAAATTTGAGAAATTTTTTTAATTAATATGTCAAATTTCAAAATATATCTCTAATACAAAATTAGTTAGGAATTGATGTACTTTTGTGACAAGTTAAACTATGTAATAGACATGTAAATATCTAATAATAATATTAGTATTTTTTTTTAGAGTTATAATCTAATATTTTTTTTGAATAAAATTATAATTCAATTTATACATATGAAATATTGGTAATTTATCGAAAATAAAACTCTCAACTAATAATTTTATCCTAAAATTCTTTCAAAATTTGATTGAAAATAGAATTCTAAACTAATTTTTTTATACTGTGAAGTCTATCTAAATATATCCAACGTGGCGCGACACTTGGCGAAAAGTTGGAATGCCAAGTGTCGCTGTCTCGTGACCTGGATAAAAGTTTAGCTTTATATATTAGTTATATGATAAGAAATAAAATTATCTTAGAAAAAGAGAAAAATAATTGTTATTAAAATAAAATAAAATAAAATTGTTAGTAAGAAAAGTAATTCCGTTAAAAGTTTAATCTAATTGTTATGTAAGCCCACAGAAATTTCAGTTGAATTTTAATTTGAAAAGAAGGAAAACATACCTGATTATAGTGATGCTAGAGATTGACTATGTTTCCTTCCCAATCGCTTCTACCATCAACGTCTATAATAATAGTGAAGTAAAACCTAAGAGAACTAGTTTTGGCCATCAAAGAAAAAAAAAAAAAAGTAGTTTTGAGACTCTAATTTTTAATTTAGACTTAAAATGAAGCAATATTAACTCCTAGCTTTGTAATATCCGAACCTACATGATCGCAATTTTTAGAAATATTTTTAAGTGAACACTATTTTAATAATTTATTTATTTTTTAACACCAATTTGACAAATGGTTCTGAATAGTCTTCCCAAATAAACCTGTTAGGATAATTTCAAAAAAAAAAAAAAAAAAAATCTGTTAGGAGAAAAATACAAAAGTTACAGCTGGGTCCGGTTAGATGGAGAATGTACCCACTACACATCTGCAGACTGCAGCTACAAATACACCCACAATTCTCATTCCACTTTACACACCATTCTCACTCTCTCCTAACTACACTTTCCAATTACCACCATGGACGTCGTCATCGAAGCGCAACCACCGCAGGAGGAGGAAGAAGAAGCTGCAGTAGAGCATCTGAAACAAGCATTACATCAATACGGCAGAGAAATCACCGCCGAAATGGAGCGACTCCTCAACACAATGTGGTACAGCGCTAATCTACTAATCATCATCTCAATCATCTTCCAATGTCAAATCGTCTTCACCACTAAAATCACCCTTCCTTCAACGCTGGGAAAGTGTCTCTGCTCTAACTCTGTAGTCTCTACTTACACTGCACCATTAACAATGTTTGCCCTCTTTGTTGGATTTTATCCTTGCCTCCGTAACCCAGTTTTACCTCAGCTTCGAAGCTTCATCTCCGAGCACCTTTCGCCGTTGCCGTTGAATCGGAATCCACCTTCTGTTGTTTTTTTCGTGTTTTATATGATTTTCTTAGTGGTGGTTCTGTTATTGTTGGAGTTGCTAAGGCGTATGTCTGCAACGGTGTTTGATCGTTGATTTCTGCTTTATATCGAAGTTAATGCGCTAGGATTAATGGGGATTTCGTTAATTATTAGTAGAGTTTCATTAATGGAAGAACCTAATTATTATGTTTTTTTGGTTTGTTTTGTTTAGCTTAATCTTTGTTAATTGAATCAATTTCCTGTAATTCAATTAAGCTACGTATTGGATTATTGCAATGAATTTATTTTGTGTTTATTTATTTATTATTTTTTTTATTCATAAATGGTAATAAAACGTATTGTATACTTGTATTTCGTTTTCTAGATGTCAAAAATGAAAGGAAAAATTAAAAAAAATGGAATTGTTTTATTACGGCTTATGGGTTGGTGGAATGGGAATTGTAATTTTGTTGATACTGAGTTCAATTGAGCAAATCTCATTATATGTCAGTAAAATTTAATTTGAATGATGCATAGGTAATTTGACAGTAGAGGTGTACACTTACACTTAATTTAGGTCTAAAATCCTAGTAGGTCTGTAAAAGTTGGGTCTCTTACTCTCTTACATCGAGTATGCAATTGTACAATATGGACAATTTTTTAAGACAGACAATGCCACAATTAGAGACGTAAAAAATCAATCCAAACCGATCTAACAACCAATTTCACAATTAACAGTGTTGAAATCTGATCAAACCCAACCTAACCCGAAATTGATTATTCGATCAAGATTTTGATATACTGGAATCATAATTTAGCTTTATTTATAACCTAACAAGACCCCATTAAACCCAATATAATCACTTGCATTTGCACCTCTACTTACAATGATTATACACAAAAGGTTAAAGGTTAGATAATTTAGTTGTATAATCATTTTTATCCTTGAATGTTGTATAGTACTATTAGGAAAGATAATATTGTAAATATTGTGAAAAGATATCTTAGAATATTTTGTGATTATCTTAGGAATATTTGGTCTTATCCTCCAAGTATCCTAGTCTATATATTTGTATATGGCCGTATTTGTTAAATGAGAATTATAGAGAATTATTATTGAGAGAATATTTATCATGATATCAAGAGCCTGAGTGAGATCCACAATTTATTTCTTGAACATTGTTTTTCATAAACATTGTTCATTCTTGTGCGTCTGTGAGAGTTCACTACAATTCATTATTATTTTTTCATGATGATACAAAATAAACAAATTAATATTCAACGAGAGCATTTGTGGGAACTGTGAGAATCTTATTTCAAGAGGATGTCTAGCAACATTGCTGCTCCTCTAACGGTGGTAGATGGGCGAGTCATTGCGGGTGTTTCATCATCCCAAATTCAGAAATTGATAGATCATTTAAATACCCTTGTATCCAAGTTGCGTGATAACAATGATTTGGGATGGATAATTGATACCGGAGCCTCAAATCATGTAACTTGTGATCTCTCTCTTTTGACTAAAGTGACTAATGTGAACCAGTGTCCGGTGGGTTTGCCGGATGGGAAATTTGTTAATGCTTCGAAAATTGGTTCGGTGGTATTGCAAGGGGGTTTGACGATTGACAATGTCCTTTATGTACCTCAATTAAATTGCAATTTAATCTCGGCGACCCAATTATGCGACGAATCTAATTGTACAATGCAATTCACAAATAAAATTTGTGTTATACAAGACCTAACAACGAGAAAAGTGATCGAAACGGGTGAACGAGTAGATGGACTTTATTATTTCCGTGGTGTTCCGGAGGTAAAGACTTTGACGGTAGATGCAAACCGTTCGACAGTATTGTGGCATCAACGAATGGGGCACCCTTCAGGGACGGTTCTACAATATCTTCCAATTATAAGTAAGTCTGCTAAGAGTACTAAAAATAAACCATGTGACATATATCCTAGGGCAAAACAACATAGAAGCAGTTTTCCACTTAGCAAAAATAAAGCCAGTCGTATTTTTGAGCTTGTTCATGTTGATTTATGGGGACCTTACAAGACTCCATCTTCTTGTGGATCACATTATTTCTTGACTATCGTTGATGATTTCTCACGGGTGTGTGGACGTATTTATTACGCAATAAAACAGAAGTAGAACTTACGTTTCTTAATTTTGTTGCATTAATTAATCGTCAGTTTGATCAAGAAATTAAAATCTTGCGTAGTAATATTGGGACGGAATTTAATTCCTTGAGGGACTATTTTTTTGCGAATGAGATGATATTTGAGACTTCTTGTGTGGGGACGCCTCAACAAAATGGGCGTGTAGAACGAAAACATCAACATATTTTAAATGTGGCGAGGGCATTGCGATTTCAAGCTCAATTGCCTCTCAAATTTTGGGGTGAGTGTGTGCAAGCGGCGTGTCATTTGATTAATCGAACCCCTTCAAGGTTGCTTGATTATAAAACACCGTTTGAGATTTTGTTTGATAAACAACCCTCATATGAGTATATTCGGGTGTTTGGTTGCTTGTGTTATGCATATAATTAACGGAGTAAGGGTGACAAATTTTCTAGTAGGAATCGAAAGTGTGTGTTTTTGGGATATCCTTTCGGGAAGAAGGGGTGGAGAGTGTATGATCTGGAGACTAAGGAAACATTTGTTTCACGAGATGTGGAATTTTTTGAAAGTGAATTTTCGTTTATTACTCCAAAATTTGAGAGTTCTTTGGTGCCTACTTGTGTGACTAGCATGGGTGAGGGAGTGAGTGATGATGAGTGGAATTATGAGGGTGATGAGGGGAGTTATGTGAGGGAGGAAGAAAGAAGCATGCGGAGTATTGAGCAGCCTGCAGTGCAGTCCGCAGCCACCCCGCGGAGTGAACACACAGACCGCAGCCAGGTTGCGGGAGAGCCTGCCAGCAGCTCTGCTCAAAGTGATCGATCTTCAGCGGGCACCGGTTTAGGGGATATGATTTCTAGCAAGCAAAAGATAGCTGGGCAGCAGAGTGACAACTCAGATTTACAACACTTACTTGACCATGGTGTGCAGCAAGGAGAATAGCAAGGTGTGCAACAAAGGGGGAGTGATAGCGTAATGAATGAGCATGGAGATGTGCAGCAAGGGGGGAATAATAGTATGAGAATTGATCAGCAACAATTAGAACAAGCCTTGGGAAAAGGCATGAGAATTAAGATCCCATCGATCAAACTCCGTGACTTTGTGACCTACACCACACGGTATACAACTCCATCTCAAAGTTCATCTGTGACATCGTCTTCCTCAAGTATCATGTACCCTATAACACACTTTGTGGGTACTGATCGCTTTTCTGTGAAACATAGAAAATATATTGCTGCTATTACAGGAGCAAATGAACCCAAAAGTTTCAAAGAAGCCATGAAACACGATGGTTGGAAAAAAGCTATGGCTGATGAGATACAGGCATTGGAAGAACAGGGCACTTGGGTGTTAGAAAAATTACCACCTGGTAAAAAGGCACTCGGGAGCAAGTGGGTGTACAAAGAAAAATATGATGAGCATGGAAATTTACAGAGATTGAAAGCGAGACTAGTCATCTTTGGCCACCATCAGGTTGAAGGATTAGATTACAATAAGACATTTGCTCCGGTAGCAAAAATAGTGACGGTTCGAACTTTTCTTGCAGTTGCGGCATTAAAAAACTAGGAGGTCTATCAAATGGACGTTCATAATGCATTTCTTCATGGAGATTTGGAAGAAGAGGTATATATGAAAATTCCCCCTGGTTTTGAGAAAAATAATTTTGACAAAGTTTGCAGGATGAAAAAATCATTATACGGCCTTAAACAAGCCCCCAGGTGTTGGTTTGCAAAGCTTGCTACAGCTTTGAAAACTTATGGCTTTAAGCAGTCATATTATGATTATTCTCTATTTACTTTGACAAAGGGAAAGATGCAGCTCAATGTGTTAGTATATGTCGATGATTTAATTATTACAGGGAATGATAAATCTGCTATGATTTATTTTAAATCATATTTGGAATATTGCTTTAAGATGAAAGATGTTAGAGTGTTGAAATATTTTTTGGGGCTAGAGGTAGCCCGGAATGCGCAAGGGATTTTTATTTGTCAGAGGACATATGCGACAAACATTATTACTGAGGCTGGTTTACTAGATGCCAAACCTGCAGAGTTCCCTATGGAACAAAACACAGGTTGGCTTTGGCGCAGGGAGAGTATTTTCATGATATAGAGAAATATCGCCGCCTCATAGGTCGACTGATTTATTTGTCTCTTACGAGACCAGATTTAGCATATTCTGTGCACATTCTATCACAGTTTATGCAAAATCCAAGGATTGATCATTGGGAAGCAGCTCTGTGAGTTGTTAAATATTTGAAGAAGAGCCCAGTGCAGGGAATTTTATTGAGATTCGACAGTGCTTTACAGTTGGAAGGTTGGTGTGATTTAGATTGGGCAAGTTGTCCTCTTTCCAGGCGATCTTTGAGTGGTTGGTTTGTGCTTCTTGGTTTGTCTCCATTGTCATGGAAAACCAAAAAGCAACCTACTGTTTCTCTTTCCTCAGCAGAAGCAGAATATCGTTTGATGACTGCAGTGACTTGTGAATTAAAGTGGTTGAAACGAATTCTTGGTAACTTAGGTGTTAAACATGAGAATGAGATGCACCTTTATTGTGATAGTCAGACAGCGTTATACATTGCGCAAAATCCAGTGTTTCATGAACGAACAAAACATATTGAATCAGATTGTCATTTTGTTCGGGATGCGATTACAGATGGGACGATTATACCTTCGTATGTTCCTACGACCGTTTTGTTGGCTGACATTTTTACAAAGGTTTTGGGAAAAGCCAAGTTCGAGTTTCTTCTTCACAAGTTGGGTGTCCGAGATCCGTACTCTCCAACTTAAGGGGGGTAATTAGGAAAGATAATATTGTAAATATTGTGAAAAGATATCTTAGAATATTTTGTGATTATCTTAGAAATATTTGGTCTTGCCCTCCAAGTATCCTAGTATATATATTTGTATATGGCCGTATTTGTTGAATGGGAATTACAGAGAATTATTATTGAGAGAATATTTATCAAGTACTCCCTCATTTTGGAGTGACCAATTACTTTTCAAGCACTATCTTGTAAGAATTAAAAAAATAACCAAATGCCCTCATTTAGTTCCTGCTAAGACTCTATAATACCTACTCAAAAAGATATTGAAGTACACATTTTCTTTTTGAATAAATATTGAAGTACATAAGAAAAAATTAATTGGTTTTTAAAATTAAAATAAAATTATGCTCTTCCCTCAAAAAGAAATAAAAAAAATAAATTTTAGTCTTAATTCCCATTAAACTCAATATAAATGGTTATGTCATATTTTTCAAATCAGAAGGCATATCAAAACCAATTTTGATAATTAAACTCAATAAATCGTTATTTCGTATTTTTCAAATCAGAAGGCATATCAAAACCAATTTTGTTAATTAAAGGTTTATAACAAAAACAAAGTAGTCAAATTACAGTACCATAGTATATAGTACTACAGTATTATTTTCCTAAATTATCATTGTTGTACTGATTTATGGAGTGCACCTATAAGGCTACAACTGCCTAAATTTTTTCATTAAAATAAAAAGAAAAAAGAAAAAAGAAAAAAAAAAAATCACAGTAGTCCCTGAATAGGAAAACCCAGTAAAGCTCCACACTATTTAAACTCCTCTTACCACACTCTTACATTACCCCTATATTCCTCATTTCTCATTCTCTTCTCCAATGGAGGTAGAGACCGAAAAACAGAGAATTGAGAAAAATATGGCAAACATAATCAATCTTACCAATCACAGCACTTTCCAAACCCTAGTTTCCCTAGCATTCATAAGTCTGATTACCATCTTCAACCCAACAATTTCCCAAATCAGTTACCTCGTCATGATCCTCCGTGCTCGTTCCGTCCATGATCACACTGATCTCAGTTGCATTTGCGGTTCCCACTGGAACTCCTCTGCTAATATCGCATTTTACGCGGTCGACTACGTCTTCATTGTTGTCTTCCTTGTTCACCACCTCAAGCTTCGCCGTTCTGTTGTTAAGCTCCGTGCTCACATCCCTCGCCAGCTCCCGCCGAATGTCTCCGTTAAGTGGTTTCCATTTGATGGGTTAGTTTATGTTGTCAAGTCAAGTATTGCCGCTTTCTTTGTGATTTCTGTGGTGTCTCTCTGTTTGCTGGCGTACTTTTGCCGCGTTTGAGATTTTAGGCTGATCCATGAAATTTAATCAAATGGGTTTCTGAGTTTCGAAGTCTTTCTCGTATGATTTTCATGTTTTTTTTATCTTTTTTTTTTTTAGTTTCATTATGGAAATTTTCATGTCGTTCTTATCATTTTATTGTTTTGTCGATGTAATTTTTATTAAGTTATTTTAATTTTAATCGTCTTTTGTGAATGTTTTTACGTAATCAGAGTAAATGGTAATCTGTTTTGAGGTTTTTTTTTTTTTTGTTAAGTTTTATTACTGTACTTGTTTAGTGAAATTTGTGGATGATTAATGATTTGATAAATTTTAATTTGTTGATGAACAATATATGTGATGATTTATGTTCCAAGCTACGTTGTATAAAATCTTGATTGATTAAAAATTTAAAACCCCCAAATGGCCGCTATTTCCCCAATATTCATTTGAAATTATATACTCCCTCCGTCCCCAAAACTTCAACCTTTTTTGGATTGATTTTGCGGTTATTAAGAAACTTAAATAAAAAAAAAACATATTAGAAAGATAAATTTACATGGAGTTCGTAAAAAAATAGAGAGATAAAATATTAAAAATACATGAAAAAATAAAATTTTATATGGGGAAATTAATTTAGCACAAATATTGTTGTAAATTTGTGGGTATTTTATTGCAAATGGGTTGATTATTTTGGGACTAAAATTAGGTCAAAAGGGTTGAAGTTTTGTTGACGGAGGGAGTTTCATTTGATAATATATGGTGGAATTACATAAAAAGATGCAAATTTACAATTAATTGCATAACAAATTTTAATTACGAAATCAATTTGATTCTCTATCCTCCTCTTCCTCATCAACTTCACTTATTATCTTTCTTCTTTTTAGATTATTGGGGCTAGGATTTAAATCAAAAAAGTTTGTGATTGTTAGAATTATGAATAATCAAGTATTAATCCAGTTTTTTTTATACATTTATTTTCCACATTCATTCATTATGTTTTGGATTTATATATATGTGTTGTTTTGGGATGTGAGAATAAATGTTTATTTTGGAAAGGTATTTTATGACTTTAAGGAAGCAAGATCAATTGAACCGAAAAACAGAGAAATGGCTCAAGATAGAGATAGCAAATTTGAAAAAATGTTTATTTGAAGCTAAACTTGGGTATTGGGCAAGTTGAGTCAGGGGTCGATGTGAGTCTGATGCGAGGCGAGTTAAAAAGGATCTTATTTTATATGCTAATAACGGTTCAGGTCAATGTGGGTCGTGGGTCGTGGGTCGATTATGGACGGACCAATAAACTATCATTTATAATGAATATAGGACAAAATCATAACTAAGGTCGATATATTATGATATAAAAAATATCCATATAATTTTTTTTCCCATTATCTATTATCTTTGTCTATTAATTTGGGCAAATATTTTGACCTTAGCCAATAAAGGCCTGTCCCTGTCCATTAAGGGTACTTTAACCCTGGTCTTGAACCTATTATCTTTAGACTACCCTAACTAATAAAGAGGTCTATTAAGAGACTTTAAGGATGGTGATATTAATTTAGGCATTAATCATGTTTATGTACATTCAGGCAGTAAAATTTACGGTCTTATAGGAAGCCAAACACCTGATTCCTAACCCCAAGAAGTAGCCATGGAGGCCCAAAAGGAGGAAGACAATGACCTCTCTTCAATAAATAGTAGTGAACAAGAAGCCTACCTAAGTACCTAGAGATGAACAAGGTGCACATGGAGATAGATAACTCAAAGGACTCGTGGTCAAAGGGACCCCCGGCAATAAGCAAGAATCAAAGTGGTGAACCTATATATGTACCCTACGTCAACAATGAAATTCGTCCAAGCGTATGAAGTTCGCACCATAGGATGTCGTTAAGATAAAGAAAGGAGAAGATCTCCTTTTCTTACAAACCAGTCATTGCCATTTTCGAAGCTTTGCACCTTCACCTAGAAATCTAATATCTTGAAGGTGACCTCACATTTACAAATTGAGATTTTCACAAGAAGTGAATGAAAGTCCCTATCCGCCATGAGAATTTGTTGATCTAAAGAAGCCAGTAAGCTCAATGGAAGAGGATCAAATCAAACCCAAACTTCAATTAGATCAAGAGGAATAGAAAGGCGAAGAGGCAAGGAAGCCCCCGCCCCTCCTAAGTGAGTAATAAAGAGGTAAAGGACGTGCCATGCATCTAGCCTAATTCAAAATGTGATTGAAGCTTAAGTGTATGAGCTCGTAGACAACAAAATGGTTAGTAGGAGTGAGGAAGAGAAAGGCAATAGCAATAATGCTTCCAGCAAGAAGGCACAACACCTCGTAGTACGGAGACAACGATATAGAAACTCGCTAAGCCTTAAAGATGCAATCAACCATGTTTTTAGATCAAGGAAGAAGATGAGGAAAGCAAACATCAGCTCATCCACCAGTTATGCAGGAAGTAAGAGGAAATGGATACTCCAACCCCATTAGACCAAGTTTATCATGTTAGGAAAAAGTCGTTTAATAACCGGTGTTCATGTCTTAATGTTTTCAACGGTCAATGTTCAAGTTGTGTCAAGGCTAGAACCTAATTCCTTAGAGATTTGGCTAGGAATGAAAGAGGTCTAGTGTTTTGTTTGTTTGTTTTTGGGAAAAGTTTTTAAATGGTGTTGACACAAGTAATCTAGAAATAATAGTGTTAGGGATTACTTAAATATTTCCTATAATACTCCCTCTGTCCCCGATTGATAGTCATTTTTGCCATTTTTGGTGACTCAAAATGTTAGTCACATTTGCTTTTTTCAAGTACCATTAATATTATTTTTTTACCAAAACTCTCTAACATTTGCAAAAATATTTGTGCAAATTTAACTTTCCCATGTACTTTAATTACTTTCTCTCTCTACTTTTTTGCATACCTAATGTAAATTTACTTTTTCAATGTACTTTATTTAATTCTCCTTAATTCCCGTAATTTTTTTTAAAAGTGACTATCAATCAGAGACGGAGGGAGTATAATATAATATAGAATAATAGATAGATAACATAACACCCAGCAATTCAAAGGGCTTGAAGTCTTTAATCTTTATATGACTAAAGACTAAAGACTTTAAGATATTACACGATACTTCACTACATTTAACCCACCTTCATTCCTACAATAAATTAAAGTGCATTAAAATAAAACGAAGGGTATAAATTTAATAAAGTGGAAGGAGGAAACAAGTGTTGTTCTGCTAAATCGTTTCATAATATAATCGCAAAACTTTGACCAACACATACCCCGCACGCATGTCAATGCCATATTTTGACCATTAACATTTATATTAATATATGATTAAAAAGTATGAAATGTTGTTACAATGAAAATATACATAAGTAAATGATAATTCAAAAGAAAAACTATTGTATACACCCGGTTAACACTAATATTAGTGTACATCGAGTAGTATAAGGGTAACTTTTAGCTAATTTTAGAGTAACTTTTTGCCTTCTTTTGGGTAATTTTAAACATAATACAATTTTTATATATATAGACAACAAGAAAAGTTTTATAAAGGTAATTTTATTACATTCAATCACTAATAATTGATTTTTAGTCATTTAAAATGTGATTCTTTACTTATAAAGCGTAGATAATTTTTATTTGTATTGGGTTACTTTTATGCATATAGGGGTTACTTTTATTCAATTTAGGGGTAACTTTTGATCACTTTAGGCCATCTTTATATTGGATTTACAATAATTATTGTACATCCGTTTTTTTTCAAAATTTTGTGAATCGAAAAATATTTTACATGACAACATATATTTTTAATATATTGGTAAAAAAAAGGGTGTTGTTAAACGTCGCTCGCAAATTACATAGTAACGCTCCCTTTTTTATAAGAAATTTCCTTTTGTACCCCTAGCATATAATTACGGAGTTTCTACTCAACGAGACACATATTTCACTCTCTAACCTCATTCACTCTCATTTTCTCTCTCTACAAATTGAAATCTGAAAATTTTATAAAAATCTGATTTTTTTTAAGAAATCTGAAATTTAACTCCTTAAAAAAAAATAAAAAAAAAAAACATCACCAACAACCACTTGAAGAATAAGGCAAAGGGATGGCTGATCCGAGGCGAATTAGGGTGACTTACGGTGGTCGTGGATTTGGTGGCGGCGGCGAGCAGGTAAAATTTGTTTAAAAAAAACGGAAAAAGGGACTTCCGCCCAGAAATTCCGGAAGTCCCTTGGAGGATCCGCCTGAAATTTCCGGATCCTCCAAGGAATTTCCGGAATTTCTGGGCGGAAGTCCATATCTGCTTGAAAATTCCGGAAATTCCTTGGAGGATCCGAAAATTTCAGGCGTATCCTCCAAGGGACTTTCGGAATTTCTGGGCGGAAGTCCCTTTTTCCTTTTTTTTTTTTTAAAAAAAAAAATTTTACTTTTTTTTTCGTGAATAAATGTTATTATTATTATGATTATTGTTATTTTTATGATTTTTATTATGTTTATTGTTATTATTATTATTATTAGTAGTAGTAGTAGTAATATGTTATTGTTAGCATGATTTTTGTGATTATGATTATTGTTGTTGTGATTATGATTGTTGTTATTGTTGTTGTTATTGTGATTATTATGTTAGTAGTACATTATTTGTAATGTTATTGTTATATTTAGTAATAGTATTATTATTATTGTTATTTTTATGATTTTTATTATGATTATTTATATTATTATTCTTATTTTTGTTATTATGATTATTTATATTATTATTATTCTTATTTTTGTTATTATGATTATTTATATTATTATTATTCTTTCTTTCCCTTTTTTTTATATATATTTTTTTGTTGAAACCTTATTATTATTAGTAGTAGTATGTAAATGTTAGTTTATTTTTGTGATTATGATTATTATTATTATTCTTATTGTTGTTATTATGATTATTAATATTATTGTTCTTATTATTATTCTTATTTTTTTTTTAGTTATTTATTTTTTTTTTTTTTTTTGTTGAAACCTTATTATTCTTATTATTATTAGTAGTAGTATGTTATTGTTAGTTTATTTTTGTGATTATGATTATTGTTTTTGCTATTGTGATTATTATGATTATGATTATATTTTAAAATTTGTGGTTGGTATGATTATTTTGTTGAGTATGATTTTTATTATTATTATTAGTATTATTATTGTTGTTGTTGTTGTTGGTGTGTTGGTATGAAATTAATTAGTTTGAATAGTATTTTTTGTAGTCCAACTTTAAACAAGTAGTATTTTTTGTAATTATTACTGAAATTGGATTTTGTACTTATTTTATGTAGATCGAGGGTTCCGGTGCTCGACATGCAATATCACGACGTTTGAATGCGTCTGTTAGGAGACAATCATCTCATTCAGCACCGTTTCAGCCCGAGCAGCAATACGGGTCTACTAGTGGTTGGTCGGGAGACCAACAGTCAGGAAGTAGTCGGCCTATGTATTCGCCAGGTGGAGTATCTACATCTGACGAGGAGGAAGTCTCGGCTAGTCATGCTGGTGACCGGGATGAAGAATCGAGCCCCCCTCAGGATTATCATATGGTATATAGGAGTCAGCCTACTACCAGCTCTGCAGAGGCATGGTTAGTGAAGGAGCCGATGCCGGGTGGTCCTGAGGATGGGACTGTTATCCCTAGTTTTGGTGGTCACGTGGCACGATATATATGGATCGAGCAGGAGCGAGGTGTTTTGCGGTGTTTGAGTAGGTCAAAGCTGTGTTTTGACTTGGTTACGTGGCGAGGTAGTCAATCAGCGGAGAACCTCCACTTGATTGATGGTAGTTGGTTGTCTCACTTGCACGGGCTGATGTTTAAAAAACTTGATTGGCCGTTGATTTCTGCTTTTGTTGAGAGATGGCAGCTAGATACAAACACTTTTCATATGCCATTTGGGGAGATCACGATCATGTTGCACGATGTGTACAACATTCTTGGGCTACGTGTACATGGCAAGATGGTCACCACTACACCTAGCACGAACTACTTACGAGACGCATGCTCGATTACCATGGATATGACTCCGGATGATTTGTCTGAGATTTGCGGCACAAAGACGAATTGGCAGGGTAGTGGGGTGTTGACTGATAAGATTTTTGAGTCAACATTGGAGGTTGAGAGGCAGTTTAGTGCTCAGTATACTGCGTACTTGTGGTTAGTGCTTGGAGGTTCACTGTTTATAGACAAGAGTGGTAACCGTACGCATCCTTCCTTCCTCCACGAGCTATGTTATATGGATGTCCCTATTAACGAGTACGCTTGGGGCACAGCTGCACTGGCTTACTTGTATAGGCAATTGGGCACGGCATCACGGAAAGGTACTGATTCGATCGCGGGTTGTCTCGCGCTTCTGCAAGCGTGGATTTACGAGTACTTTCCGTGCTTTCGGCCTCAGCAGGGTACCTTGACAAGGGACCTTAATATCCCTCGTGCGTCTGCTTGGGATGTTGGAGCGGGATGTCCTAGCAAGAACTTGGAGCGCCTGATATCTTTTCGTACTAGAATTGATGCGCTGACTGACCGTGAGGTGAACTGGCTACCATACGGAGTTGATCCTGGACTTGGAGTGCCCCCCACTTTATTCATTGGTTGCATCCAGTACCGTAACATCATAGAGCCGTACATGCCTGATAGAGTGGTTCGACAGCTTGGTTTCGTGCAAGGCATTCCACGTGACATTATCAGGCCAGAGAAGGCCAAGAGGCCGACTAACTTGAAGATGTACCGGGTAGACTTCCCGACCGAGATGACAGATGTGATGTGGAAGAGGTTTGTCCCTGGGACATCTCAGAGTGTAGTTTTAGGTGCCCTCACCAGACTTAGTGCTGGAGCTCCTTCTGTTACACCTGGTTACATGCAGTGGCTGTACAGGTTTTCTCACCCTCGAGTATCTCCAGGTCCAGCAGTTACAAGCAATCTACCTGAGCGGACTAACACTGATTATGTAAGTTTTTGCGTTTATTTTACTATTTAGAATGACTTATAATAATTGTTGTATATATAATAAGTTATTATGTGATTTGCAGTGGATGAGTCGGTCCATGGAGATTCACCAAAGAGCACTAGCTGAGTATCCTCACATGTCTAGTGAGACTAGGACAATGACGGAGCAGCTTGTATTTGATTGGAAGTCAAAATTGGGACTCTAAATTGCTTTTTTGGTCGTATTAGTGGTTTTTATGTGAACTTCTTTGAATTGCTTTATATTTCTTTTTTATTAGTCATGTACAATAAGAACTGGACAGTGTATATTTCTTAGTTTTTGTTGCACCTACTATCTAACTAATGCATCCCACATGTTCCTTCTAGCTTCATAGTGTTGATCCCATCCATTAACACTAGCCTCGTGGTGCTCAGTCCACCAACCGGCGATCGGCGAGAGAGGTGAAACAGGTGCAAGGTCAAGACGGATGAAATGTGATCCACCAACTGTAGCAATTACGAACTCCCGACTCGGTGACAGGACCCCATTTCGTGCCCTCGGCGGTAACACTGTGATGCATGGGTAGTAGCAAGTTGGTACTAGGCCTACCCCGAGACAAATCACCCTTGCGTTGAACCACGTAGCAATAGGAAATAAATCTTGAATAGTTACCATCCAATGTCGGTCCCCAACAGCCCCACCATCCCATCGAATACGCTCTATGTTCATCTATAGTCGTCCAAGCCCGTAAATCCGTTCGTACAAATCAGGATGACCGGCGATCTCGTTCGCTATTGTTTCCCGAGCGTCAAACCATAGTCCCTGATCACCAAAGAAGAAGTCGGCGACACAACGAAAGCCACAGTTCTCATAACCAATGACATCCTTCCAAGACGTAATGTACGGCAACATCGGGCTTGGAATCTGGTTCAAATACCTGCACTGACTAATGTCACACGGATCTTCTGCACATAATTACAAAGATTAATTATTAGTAAAGCTACAAGATGAAATACATATAATTTTTAACATCACTAGACTTTTAATATTACCTGTTTCTTGGTCACCACCACGTTGACTGTATTGACGATTCACATGCTCGAAATAACTTCGATCACGCCTGGTGTCATTGTTCCTCCGTCGACCACGAACATTGAGGTTCACATGTGGTTCTTCAAGTTGTGTGTGATCCGGGTGCAGCTCCTCTTCAATGATGCGCGATAAATTTCGACGTACAGTAGGATCACTTTCCATGACTTCATCAACCAGGGAACGAAAATGTGCGGCCTCCTCGGTCGAATCGTTAACAAATTCTGGCATGTTAACACCATCACCAATAACCAAAGTCTTCCAGAAAGAATGAATTTGGCTGCTATACAAGCCTGTCTGTGCAACTAGTGAATCATGTATCTGGCAGGCACACGGTACACCATGAGTCACACACATAGCACATCCACAACGTTCATAAACCTGGTAACTCAAATCCCGCATCCTTTTGGTCTCCGCATGAAGTAATTTCAAGCAATTTTGAGACACTTTGCCATTTATACGTGACAGTGGCAATTGTCTGTACATCTCCCCAATTTTAGACCTTGATGCCTCCAAACTATTACGAATTTCAATAATTCGATTACCGATATGACAATGGACTCGGGCCCATACGGTATCCAAAGAACCTGCCATTGATTCCAATTAGTAAAAACATTTTGCTATTATTTATTATAATTACAGTTACAAAATAAAGACAACAACTAATATAGTAAAACAACTAACCTGTGGATGATTCAAACCACGTTTTCACTGTTGAATGTTGGCTCTCAACTCTACAGTTGGTGGTGTTACCAAAGTGAAGAATTTGGTTCGTCCAATACGTCACAAATTTGGTTTTATGACACAGCCATGTTCCCTCAACGTACTCAATCACTGCCGGAAAATTTGCCCACCTTGCTTTCATGGTAGCCAGAGCATGATCATACTCCGCCTCAGTTGATGCATCCATAATACGTTTCCATTTGCCATTTTTAAAACTGGCACCAATCTTCTTGTTTTTTAACATCTTCGTCACCCTAGCCTCCACATCTTTGTTAATGTGCCATCGACATAGTAAATGCGACGTCCCTGGAAACACTTCTCTCAAAGCCGCACATAGCCCAAGTTCACGGTCTGACAAAAATACCGATGGCTCTTTATCAAACCCAATCAATTCCCTTAATCTCTGCAACACCCACCGATAGCTAGCCGTGCACTCGTTGCGCATGAAAACATAACCAACTAGAAAATTCTGGTTTGTCGGTGTCACGCCTACTATCTCAAAGAACGGCATGCCATATCGATTGGTCTTGTAAGTAGAATCCATCCCTATGACGTGTGGGTATATGCGGAGTATGTTGACCGTGATCGGGTGCACCATAAATGCATGTTTCAAGACGTCGAGATCATCGGACATGACCCAGTAAATGTACTTACTCTCTCTCGCCAAATGAAGAAATTGCTGAACAACTCCTCTTCCTTCGGACATCTCCATCCTAAGTCATTCCGACAGTTGTAAATGTGCCTAATGTTTGGATGATCATTAGGAAATTGCTCTGCAATAGTTGCCATGATGTTACGGGGCGCAACCTTGGACTTTGTCATGTCACGCACAACCTGTTTTGCACTCGGGCTCAATCCGCTCACTTTACGATGACCCTCTTCATACACAATCATTGGGTGGTTATGTGTCCCGGTGTGATCATTTTTCGCACGGATCTTCCAACTATCAGTGCTGACTTCATAAATTATCTTGATGTAGAAAGGACAACCATTAGCTTTGGTTTTTGTGTCTTTCCGTATCGCGTTCTCCAAATCTCTCGGCTTGTTCCTCCGAGTCCGATCACATCTCAAATATCGATACGGCCGACCAACCTCTAGTTTTGTTATAAGACGATTTCACCAAAATAAATCCCAGATTTATGGAAACAACATCCGCCCATGTAACTGCATCCTCAAACGTTGGAAAAAACGTATCCGTGACGAAATTTCCACTATAATTCACACCGTCACCGCCGTCTTCAGATTCTATATCTTATACAAATTAAACAAAACAATGGTTTATGTCATTATGTTCTTTTTTTATAATATTAATAATAATATTTATAAAATAATATTACAACTAATAATATTATTAACATTAATAACTAATACTAATAATAACAACAATCATAATAGCAACAACAATAATCATAAACACCACCAACAACAATAACAATATTAATAATATAAATAACAAAATAATTAATACCCTAACATAATTACTAATTAATATAATAATAACAATAATAATAATAATAAGGTTTCAAAAAATAAAATTACTATTACTACTACTAATAATAATAATAATAATAATATTACTAATAATAACAACAACACTTACAAAACAATAATAACATTATTAAAAACTAAATCACAACAACAATTAAAAAAAAATTAATAATTAAACTAAAAAAAATTAAAAAAAAAAATTTAATTGGGACATCCGCCTAAAATTTCCGGATGTCCCATGGTGGATCCGCCTAAAATTTCCGGATCCACCATGGAACATCCGGAAATTTTGGGCGGATGTACACTTCCGCCTAAAATTTCCGGATGTACCATGGTGGATCCGGAAATTTTAGGCGGATCCACCATGGTACATCCGGAAATTTTAGGCGGATGTACCATTTTCAGAAAATTAAAAAAAAAAAAAACACTTACAGAATGTTCCGAAGCATTCTCCAGCGTACGAATATCCCAGTCATCCATCATCCAAGACCCGTCGGAATAAACTTGATGATTAAATTTAAAAAAAAAAACGATTGAAGGTGGTCGTGGGGACCAATTTGGTTTGAAGGACGTGGGGATCGATGTGGTGGGCTCGGGATTCATGGTGTACTAATTTGAGGGGACCGTTATTATATAAAATGTCCATGAAGGGAACAATGTCCTTTTTAAATAGTACAACTTGCATAAAGGGCATCCTTGTCCATTCAAGTAAAAATGGGAGCGTTACTATGTAAAATGGGAGCGACGAATAGCAATCCAAAAAAAAAAAAAAAAAAAAAAGTGTATTTACTCATTTAGTACGGATTTTATAAAGAGATAAAAAAAAATTAATTTTAAAAAAAAAATCGTGTAAACCTCTCGCATAATTTGGCTGTAGAGAAATCAGATTTAGGTCTCAAAACTTCTGCTTTCTGCACTGATTGAATTCCTATCATCATAATTCACAATCAACATCTTTTTCCTCAATTCGGACAATCAATACCATTAACAAACCCCTTTTTCCTCCATTTCTACACCCAAAAAAACCTCAAATTCTTCTCCTAAAACCTTCAACAGTCAATTATGGATTCCCCACAATTCTAAAATACCCCATCAAATCAAAATCATTAAAAAAAACTCCAACCAATTCATCAATGGCGAATTCATCAATAATGGACTCATTCTTTCAACGCTCATTAGATGATTTAATCAAAGGAATTCGACTTCATTCCCCTGAATCATCAACACCCCTTTCATCTTTCCTCTCAAAAGCCATTGAAGAAATTCGTCGTGAAATCAAATCAACAGACCCACAAATGAAATCAACTGCACTTCTCAAGTTAACTTATCTTCATTCAATTTATGGGTTTGAAATTTCTTGGGCTGCTTTTCATGTAGTAGAAGTAATCAGTTACCCGCAGTTCAATCTCAAAAGAATTGGGTATTTAGCTGCTTCTGCTACTTTCAATGAATCTACTGAAGTTCTTCTTCTTGTTACGAATCAATTCAGGAAAGATCTTTCCAGTTCGAATGATTTTGAGGTCAGTCTTGCTCTTCAATGTTTATCAATTATTGGTACGCCTGATTTGTGCCGTGATTTATGCAATGATTTGTTTACATTGTTGTCTAGTACTAGACCTTATGTTAAAAAGAAGGCGATTGCTGTATTTCTGAGGGTTTTTAACAAATACCCAGATGCTGTTAGAGTGTGTTTTAAGAGATTAGTTGATAATTTGGAGAGTACTGATCCTCAGGCTGTTTCGGCCGCTGTTGGGGTGTTTTGTGAGCTTAGTTTACGAGACACAAAAACGTATTTGCCATTAGCGCCCGAGTTCTATCGAATTTTGCTTAACTGTAAGAATAATTGGGTGTTGATCAAGGTGTTGAAGATGTTTGCTAAGTTGGCATTGTTAGAGCCTAGGTTAGGGAAGAAGATTGTTGGTCCCATTTGTGAGATTATGCAGCGGTCCATGGCGAAATCGTTGGTGTTTGAGTGTATAAGAACTGTTGTGAGTAGCTTGAGTGATCATGAGTCTGCTGTTAAGCTTGCTAGTGTGAAGATTAAGGAGTTTTTGACTGAGGATGATCCTAATTTGAAGTATCTCGGTTTACAAGCGCTTTCTGATTTAGCTACGAAGCACTTGTGGGCTGTGTTGGAGAATAAGGATGCTGTGCTCAAGTCTCTTAGTGATGTCGATTCTAATATCAAGCTAACTTCATTGCGGCTTCTCATGTCTATGGTGTCAGAGGTTAATGTGGCTGAGATTACCAAGGTTTTGGTTAATTATGCCCTGAAGTCTGATCCTGAATTCTGTAATGAGATCCTCAGATCGATACTGGTCACTTGCTCTAGGAATTATTATGAGATTGTTTTTGATTTTGATTGGTATGTATCACTTCTTGGGGAAATGGCCAGGGTTCCACATTGTCAATCAGGGAAGGAAATTGAGAACCAACTTGTTGATATTGGTATGAGAGTAAAGGATGCCAGACCTGAGCTAGTCAAGGTTGGCCGGGACCTGTTAGTTGATCCTGCATTACTTGGTAATCCTTTCTTACATGGGATACTATCTGCTGCCGCTTGGGTTTCTGGTGAGTATGTTGAGTTTTCAAGTAACCCATATGAACTGACGGAGGCTTTGTTGCAGCCACGTACTAGTTTACTGCCATCGTTAGTAAGAGCTGTCTATATTCAGTCCACATTTAAGGTTTTAGTGTTTTGCCTTCAGTCTTATCTCTGGCAGCAAGATGTAGTCGATGCTTCTTCCGTTGCTGATGATATGGCATCTTTAAGCTTTGAATCTAAGTCTGGATTGAAATGCCTTGACAGCCAAGATAAGTCAACACATGAAGCTGTTGCACATTCTAAGCAAATGCCTGAGTCTGCAGTCAAAGAATCTTACTCTTGGTCATTTGGTGAATACGGCATTGAAGATGCCGTGCAAGAGAAACCCACTTTATCGTTGCCCGAGAGAAAAACTTCATCCCAAGATGCAGTTGTTAAGCTGCTAAATATGACTGAAACAGCTCTAGGACCATTATTATGGAGCAGTGAAGTGGAAATACAAGAAAGGGCACGGAATATTCTTGGAGTTGTGCATTTAGTAAAGGAGGACGTTCTTCATTGTTCTGGACATCATGTTGACAAATCAGGGAAGAAAGACTTTGAAGTTTCTGAAATTGCTAAACTCTTTGATGATCTTTTTGTTGAAGAGCTTGGTCCAATCTCAGTAACTGCTCAAGCAAGAATTCCTGTACCCGATGATCTTACTCTTAAAGATAATCTCACTGATTTGGACTTGATTTATAGCGACATTCAGCTAAATCCACCATCTACATTTAGTCTTGGAACTTCTCGTTCCAGTGAGAAAGATGATTATCTTCTTTCTAATGACCAAGGTGCAGAAGATGTAGATTCGTCAACAATATCTGGATCTCTGCTTGCACAGCACCGCAAAAGACATGGATTATATTATCTTTCTTCAGAAAAGGATGACACAGGTTCTAATGATTACCCTCCCGCAATTGAAAGTAAAAATCTGGACAAGAACGGTAATGAAGTGAATGATCTCGTGAAATTGACTGATCAATCACTTAAACTTAAGAAAAAACAAAGCCATGCTAAGCCTAGGCCAGTGGTTGTCAAACTGGATGAGGGTGAAAATTTCATACCTACAAAAAAGTTGGAGATTACAGAGGATTTGCTTTCTGGTGCAGTGAGGGAATTTCTTTTAGGAAGTGAAGGAGTGTCTACTTCATCAAAATATAGTGAAGCTGATAAGCAACTTGTCGAAAGAAAAGGAAAGGAAACACTTGTCATTGACGGTGCTCCTAATCTGAGAGAAAAGTCTGTTGCTGTAACCTCTGAGGTTGGGAATTTGAGTTCTAGAAGAAGCAAACATAAAAATCATAGTAAAGAGAGACGACACCATAGCCAAGGTGAGAGTGAAGGGAAAGAAAGAAGTCAAAAGGAAAAGAAAAAGAGCAGTCGTCATCGTCATAGCAGACACAAAGAAGAAGAGAAACAGGGCAGCTCAAACAATGGCTCCATACAAACACAACAAATCCCTGTCTATTTGCTATAGCATGAAACTTTGGAATGATATTTGTGAATCTATACCTTTTTTTTTTTTTTTTTTTTTTTTTTCTCAGAAACGAATTCTTCAATCTCTTGGAATATTGAGGTGTGTTTTTTGTGATGGGCTTTTCTTAGATTTTGTCATGAAATTGTCATCTCACTGTGTTTGTGTCATTGTGTTGCAATTTCATGTAATCTATTCATTAATTATTTTCTTCACAAAAAGTTTATAGTTAGTTTTCGATTTCTGTTGTGGTCTTGTGATCTCTATCATTGTTGCTCTCCAGTCTATCCATCTCTGTTTGCGGGGTCAAAGATTTTGCTGTGCTTGTTCAACCGGATATTTCCTTTATTAATTTTAAGGAAATTTTGACATTTGTTATCAGGGAAAACACCTCGCTTCACATTTGATACCGGTTTAATTTTTTTTTTTTTACCACCTAAATCAGAGTTTGTTAAATTTTATTACCCGATGCCTTACACCGTTACTATTTTCGTTAGTGGGGCCCAATTACCGTTCAGCCACCGTCCCTGCCAGCCACCCTCCTGGCTTCGGCGGCCGGCGCCAACCCCCTTCCCTTACCCCAACCTATGCAGCCAACCCCCCTCCCTTTTGACCATCGCTACCGCCTATGCTTGTTGCTGCGGCGGCGCTATTGTTGTTGTTGTTGAATTAGATTCCCTGTTGAAGCCATCCCTACCAATTCACAAACACAAACACAAAAAATCCTACTTAAAATTAAATTAAATCAAAAATTCATTGTAAATTAATTCACAAATTATACAAATGAATAACACAAATTAACTAGAGTAAAAGGAGAGAGAAAGCACTAATCTACCATGAGATCCAATAATGGAGGAAAAACTAAAAACAAAGAATTGTAAAGGGGGCACCGAAAATGAACCCCTGAGAAGCGGCGAACAAACAAAAACATGTAGGGATTTGTTTTGTAAAGAGAATTAGGATGTAGGAGAAAAAAGATTTGGGAAGATAAAATCACAATTACTTACAAATTCAGGCAGCCACGCAACTAACAATCGCAGCAACCGCCACCACCATCACAACCCACCTCAAGCCATCGCGAGCAGCAACCGCCACCACCATCAATTTATCACAGCCCGAAACACCACCATCGCCACCAATTTCGCAACTAATCGATTTGGGAGTATTTTGGTCAAACTGACTTGGGAGTTGTTTGTTGTTGTTTGATTTGGGAGTGAATTCAGCAACAGGGGGCGACGGAGGCACTGGAGGAAGAGGTGGAGGAGTTGCCTGAAGTTGGTGTTTGGCAACGGCGGATCTCCGTGGAATCGCCATTGTTGGTCACAGGAGAAAACCCCAACTGTCGCTGGCGAGGGGAGGGGGAGGGGTGGCTTAGTGGCTGTTTCTTTATTTTTTTTTATTTTTTTTTTTGAATAAACTTAACGGATTCCGTTAAGTGGTAGTAAAATTTAACAAACTCTGATTTAGGTGGTAGCAAAGTAAAAAAAAAATTAAATCGATAGCAAATGTAAAGCAAGGTGTTTTCCCTAGTAGCAAATGTCAAAGTTTCCTAATTTTAACATTTTCTCAATTCAGAAATTTCATACTTACTCTGTATCTTATATATATACAATGACACATTTTGACCATTAAACTGTTAATATAAGTTAGTTTGACTTCCTTTAATGATTTATACTTAAGAAATAACATACTCATATTGAGTCTCGTTAGAGTTGTCTAAATGTACCTTTTTTAAGTATCATTTGTTTTTACAAAAAAAATTTACCTATTAATTTTGGAGAAATGTGTCAACTAATGTGAAATGGAAAAAACTTTAATTACTCCTCCCGTCCCTTAATTGAGAGCATGTATTCCTTGTTCGGGTGCCCAAGCCTACTTCTATTTAAAGATTTTACTTTTTGAAAATAATCCCCTCTTTTTGATGAGTTGTCATTTTTTTTTTCTTTAACACAAACGTTGATTTTTTTCTTTAATTCCAAACCCCTTTTCTCTCCCACTATAATTATTCCCAACCATTTTTTCTCTCTAATCCCACACGCCAACATGTACTCCCCAATCAACTTTCTTAATTTTTGTGAAAAAAAAAACCTAAATAGACTCTTATTTAAGGAACGGAGAGAGCATTATTTATCATTTATTAGGGCAATGTGTTTTCTTCAGCTTTCTCTTCAATTTATTTTAGAAACTTCTTGTTGGAATTAGATAGATCATACTTCCCCCCCCTCCCTTTTTTTTTTAATTGCGTCACATTCCTAAAAAAGAAGTTTTAAATTAGCTGCTTTATTTTTTTTTAACTAATAAATTATCTTTATCTTTCTCCTACCACATGGGCCCCGTTTATTTTTTCTATGTCTCTACTCCAAAAATTGTCTAAGAGTTTATAAAAATAAAAGTGATACAACTTAAAAAAATAGAGAAAGTATTAGACTAGAATAATTCAGATCACACTAGATCATATTATATTTTTTCGATTTTGTTTGCTTATAGCTAAATGTCTTTTAAGTGTAGGAAAAAAAAACTTGAGAAAATTACATATTTAGATCAACTTACGCTAAGCGATACATTAAATTAGACTCGACTAAATGAAGAAGTGTTGTAATTTTTGCATGCATCGATCAATGCCTATACTCATACAGTTGTTACCTTTTTCTTCTATTAATAACATATTTTTAATTAAGCTTTTATTTTTAGAATTTCAGTTCAAGATGACTGCGGAGGAGTCTTCTTTGGAGGACCTTGCTTCATGCATGACCACAATTTAGCATTTTAAATAAATCCATACACGAAGTATATGTCAAGTTTTATACTGTTAATTATTTTAAAACAAATTAATAACAAGGAAAATTTAGACATTTTAGGGGCCACTATCATCCCTTCACATATATAATAGATACTCCGTAATTCTTTTCTTATTATAACTTAATTATATGATGTCTACACTTTAGACTTAGAGTATTTTCAACGTGACCAATATTTAAAAGTCATCAAACAAGTTGTAGTAAATAAGATGTAAGAGTGATGGAGTTATGGACTTAAAAAACAAAAGCTAAAATTGAGAAAAAAAAAAAAAGCCCAAATTCTCTGTACAACCCAATTTTTTAATCACCTCTAAGCCCAATTACAGAATTGGCGGCCTCTTCAACCCGGTTTTAGTAAGGGCCCGTTAAATTTCTCCAGAAATGTCGATAGTATTGTAAGTACTATAATTAAATCGTCGGTCAAGAATGCTGGCATGATTAAAATTATACATAAAGGAGGAGGGTTACGGTAGGCCAGTGACAGCCAGTATAAAACTTCGTCACATCCCATGACATGAGCCAAACAGATATTTTCGTGGGGGCGTTCCCTACTCAGCGACGCGCTGCACTTCCTAGACCCGGGTGTAGTGATAAGTATGCAAGGGTTGCTAGGTCGTCGCCCAGAAGCGACGCGCCACATTGCCCGAGTGTGGTGTCAAATGAGCAAGGGCGTGCCATTGGGGCGTTCCCTACTGAGCGACGCGCTGCACTTCCCAGACCCGGGTGCAGTGATAAGTATGTAAGGGTTGCTAGGTCGTCGCCCAGAAGCGACGCGCCATATTGCCCAATTGTGGTGTCAAATAATCAAGGGCTTGGAGTTGGGATCAGGAGGGAGCGTGGGAGAAAAGAATTTAGTTTGCGGATTGGTTCTTGGAATGTGGGGTCTCTTACGGGAAAATCAGCAGAATTGGTAGAAGTAATGAAAAGACGACGCGTGAACATCATGTGCCTCCAAGAGACAAGATGGACAGGAGAAGGAGCTCGAGGCTTGGTTTTGGGGTATAAGGTATGGTATGTTGGGCAAGAAACGAGCCACAGAACAAGGAATGGTGGAGCTAGGAACGGGGTTGGTGTGGTTCTCGATGAGAGGTTGGCAAAAGAGGTGATCGAGGTCTATCGGAAGAACGATAGGTTGATAAGGCTGAAGTTGCTATGTGGCAAGGAGATTGTGAATGTTATCAGTGCTTATGCTCCCCAAGTGGGTTTAGATGCAGAAGAGAAACGACAATTTTGGGAGGACCTAGACGAGGTGGTGCAGGGTGTCCACCACTCAGAGAAGTTATATATTGGAGGGGATCTAAATGGGCACGTTGGGGCGAGCCGAGATGGCTATGAGAGTGTCCATGGAGGCTTTGGGTATGGGCAGAGGGACGCCGGTGGGGAAGCTATTATGGATTTTGCCCAATCATATGATTTAATTTTGGCTAATACTTGGTTTAAGAAGAGGGATTCACACTTGATAACTTTTCGGAATGGAGCAAATGCAACTCAAATAGACTTCCTGCTCACAAGGAGCATAGATAGACAAAGTTGCATAAACTGTAAGGTTATCCCAGGGGAGAGTGTGGTCACCCAACACCGGCTATTGGTAATGACTATTCGTCTGAAAGAGAAGGCGAAGAAAAAAGTTAGACAAGAAGAACCAAGGATAAGATGGTGGACCCTAAGGGATGCAAAAGCTAAGGTTTTTACAGAAAAGGTAATTGAAGAAGCGGATTGGGATGGAGAGGTGGATCCGGACATGACTTGGTTACGAATGAAGAACTGTTTCCTAAGAGTGGCCAAAGAGGTCTTAGGGGAAGTAAGGGGAAGAACTTCGGTACAGAGAGATACTTCGTGGTGGAATGAAGAGGTGAAAGCAGTAATTAAGCAAAAAAGGGAATGCTATCAAGCCTTAGGAAAATGTAGGAGTGATGAAACCTTGGCAGCGTATAAGGAGGCTAAGAGCAAGGCAAAGGCAGCTGTTCGCCAAGCAAAAGAAAAGGCATATCAGGAGGTTTATGAAAAGCTTGATTCCAAGGAGGGAGAAAGGATCATTTATAAGATGGCAAAGAGAAGACAAGAGGCAAGGAAGGATATTGGCATGGTGAAGTGTGTCAAAGATAAGAACCAAATGGTCCTAGTGCAAGAGGAGGGCATCAAGGACAGGTGGAAGGGGTACTTCGATGAATTATTTAATGGAAGTAATGGAGTTGTGATAGGAGATACCTCTATGAGTGATGAAGAAATCAACATGGAGTATGTGCGAAGGATTAGGAGAGTAGAGGTGGAGATTGCACTGAGGAAGATGAAACCTAAGAAGGCGGTTGGCCCTGATGGGGTACCGATAGAGGTGTGGAGGTGTTTGGGTAAGATTGGTATTGATTGGTTAACAAACCTTTTCAACAAGATATGGACGGCTACAAGGATCCCACAAGATTGGAGGAAGAGCACCTTGGTCCCGGTTTATAAAAACAAAGGAGACGCTCAAGATTGTTCTAACTATCGAGGAATTAAGCTTATGAGCCATACTATGAAGTTGTGGGAAAGGGTGATTGAACAAAGGTTGAGGGCATGCACAAGCATTTCAGATAACCAATTTGGTTTTATGCCTGGGAGATCTACTATGGAGGCAATCCATTTGATAAGACAAATGATGGAGTTTTATAGGGTAAAGAAGAAAGATCTTCATATGGTCTTTATTGATTTAGAGAAGGCATATGACAAGGTGCCAAGAGAGATACTTTGGTGGGCAATGTTGAAGAAAGGTATCCCACGAAGGTATGTAGACCTAGTTAAGGATATGTATCGGGATGTGTCAACAAATGTGAGGACATGCGGAGGGTTGACAAAAGATTTTCCTATTACAATCGGATTGCATCAAGGGTCTGCATTAAGCCCTTTTCTTTTTGCAACGGTTCTAGATGAATTAACTAGACCAATTCAAGATGAGGTTCCATGGTGTATGCTGTTCGCAGATGATATCGTTTTGGTGGATGAGACTAAGGATGGGGTTAATGTCAAGTTGGAGCAATGGAGGCAAAGGTTGGAATCTAGAGGGTTTAAGCTAAGTCGGAGTAAGACTGAATATTTGGTATGTCGTTTTGGCACTCAGAGGGGGACACGCAATGAAGTGGTGAGTTTGGATGGAAAGGATTTGACCATGAGTGAATGTTTTAAGTACCTAGGGTCGATCATCCAGAAGAATGGTGACATTGATCAAGACGTGACCCACAGGATTAAGTCAGGGTGGCTTAAATGGAGAGCGGCCACGGGAGTGTTATGCGACCGCAGCATTCCCTTAAAGTTGAAGGGAAAATTCTACAGGACTGCCATACGACCAGTGTTGCTCTATGGTACAGAATGTTGGGCTTCTAAGAAAGAGCATATTAAAAAGATGGAGGTTACGGAAATGCGCATGTTAAGGTGGATGTGTGGAAACACTTTAAGAGATAGAATCAGAAATGAGGTTATTCGCAAGAAAGTAGGTGTGGCGGGCATTGTAGATAAACTAAGGGAAAATCGTCTGCGTTGGTTTGGACATGTAAGACGGAGACCCGAGGGTGCACCGGTGCGAAGAGTGGAAGAGTGGGACCATGGAGGGATTAAACGAGGAAGAGGGAGACCAAAGATGACTTGGTTGGAAGGAGTGAGGAAGGATATGAAGTGCATGGATTTACGTGAGGATGAAGTTTTGGATCGTAAGGGATGGAGGAGAAAGATTTATGTTGATGACTACACGGAATAATCAAACTTGGTTCATGTTAGCCGACCCCACTTTTGGGATTAAGGCTTTGATTGATTGATTAAAATTATACATAAAAAAATAACAGAGTGGAGGTGTCCTTTCGCTGACTATTCAATTCATAATGTACGCTCTTTTAAAGAAACGCAAGGCGTCTAAGCTGCTATTCTTAGACTTGCTCATTCCTTTACTTTTGTGAACTTTCCACCTGAGCAACGCTACCTTATTTAAGCCACTCTTTTTTCACATATACACATCATCTGTTTTTTTCTTTCTTCCTTTTATAAATTTCAAATTTAGCAACATTTTTATTTTTCTCTTCTTACACAATGAAGAACAACACACCAACAATGCCCACTTCATCATACAAACTCCTAAACATACAAATTAACCTTAATCATTTAATCTCTTACTTAGTCATCTTCGCTTTCGGGTTAACCATTGGTAGTACATTCTTTAGCCATGATACATCTTCAAGTTATACACTTCCTCTAAATAATATTGAACTCCTTAACTTCACGGCCGCAGTCTCGGATAATGATTTCGATGTTCCAGTGTCGGGATCAAATGCTACAACGATCAATGACACGGTTATGCATGATATGGAGGATGATGAATTGTTATGGAGAGCATCAATGGTGCCAAAATTAGGTGGAGGTGATTATCCTTCAAATTTTGTGAAAAAAAAGATTGCTTTTATGTTTTTGGTTAGAGGTCCATTACCATTAGCACCTCTTTGGGAAATGTTCTTTAAAGGTCATGAAGATCTTTATAACATTTATATTCATTCTCATCCTTCTTATAATCAATCTCTTCCAAGCAATTCAGTCTTCCATGGCAGGAGAATACCCAGTAAGGTTAGTTTCATGTTTCCATGATTAATACTCGCTTTATTTCAGTTTGCTTACTAGATAGTACATTCGTTAAGATTTAGTTGTAGTGTTACCTGTTTAGATTGTATCATCAACAAACGCGACAAATAAATCTAGGCGGAGGAAGTATTTATTTTCAATTCCAATTTTGTTGCCTACTTGTTCTGTTCTGTTATGTCCAATTTTATAAATAGAAAATGTATGTTTTTTTTTTGTTTTTTTTTTTTTTTTTTTTTTTTTTATTAAAAAAAATTATGTATATGATTAATGTGGTATTATATTTCAATAGTAGATGAAATTAATTAAATATACTATTATTGGAAATCCATAGAAGTAGGATTGTAATATGAAGACTAAGTCTAGATGATATGCTTCATTTTCACCAATTTTTCCCTTAGTTAGGCCAAATTAGGGAGTAGAGGAATTTGTTGCAGTGAAAATCTCATCAAATTTACATTTTTGGGAAAAAAGAATTTGCGTTGTTTTGGGATTTCTTTTACTTAGTCAAGTGGAGTGTCATTGTTTTGTTGATTTATTGACATTTTGTGTATTACAACCACATTCATTCAATGTAAATTAATTACTACTAGTAATGTATTCATTAATAAATGCAGTGCGAAATTTAGTTCATTTAATTTCAAAGTGAAATCAAGCATCTTAATTCTTAAGGCCTTGCTAAAACCCTTGAAGCACATTTCCGCTAGATATTACGGACCATTTCTGTAAATAAAAATTGCAAATGTCTAAGTTTGGTTTTTAGAATAAGATGAGATATTACATTATGCTAGAACCGAGAGATTTTTTTTTTTTTTTTTTTTTTTTTTTTTTTTTTTTCTAGCCATAAGTTTTATCCCTCACAGTCTCGCTAATGGAACTTTGATTTCTACTTGTGTGTAGCTTAGTAAGATTTTATGTAAATTCTATTAGGCCGTTTAATACTCGTAATGATTTTATAATAGATATATAGACACATTGTAGTATTTTTTTTTTTTTTGTTTTTGTTTTTTGAATGTTTGAGTCAATTAATTCGTACAAAATAAATGAGCGGATGTAAGAAAAATGTAAAAAAAAGTTTTAAAAAGAAGTAAAAATAAGGATGTTAAGGAAAAAAAAAAAGACATAAATGTAAGAGAAATATATACATAGATATAAGACCTTATTCTTTTGAGCTAAATAGTTGAAGTAGAAAATTGGATTAATCTAATTTAATTTGAAAATAAAAGTCCAAAAGAACTTAATCTAAGTGAAACAGTGCAAATATTGTGAAAATTGTAAAGTAAAGAATTGTAATAAATTAAGATATCAAATGTTAACATATTACACAACTTGAATATCTTACTTTGGTCAATTACTTTTGATCAACTTATCATTAATCACATGATTCACACAACAATGACAAAATCAATGCAATGTTATTTGTCATTTTATAGCATCAATATAACTTAGCTAATTTTTTGTAGTGGCAAAAATATACTTAGCTAATTTATTTCCAACAATCTTAAATGCAACAATACTATCATGAAACCATGGTACAATTTTTAACTTACCAAATAAATTAAATGTTGTGGGAAATTTTGTGTACCAATGCTATTCCAATATGCAAATCCATTAATGAGAATAATTAAAACTATATTAGGCAGTTTTAATAGCAGAATTAATAAAGAATATTGTATGTCCTACACTGTACACACCAACCAGAATTTTAATTAGCAAAGGAACGAACAAAAGATGTCCAAAGAATCAAGCAAAGTATTAAACTGATACGGCAAATCAGTCCATTAATTCAATGATAAGTAAAGTCATTAAAACTTGGAGTACTACTTTATTTTAAAAATATGTTTTTAACAAAGAAAAGATGGTGATTTGTCGCAAGAATGTTGGCTTAAAAGACTCTGCATATCACTAATACCAAAAATCCATTTGTCAACTTAAAATTCGCCGTTATGAAATTAGTGCCTCTATTTCATATTTTTTTAATTAAATTCACATGGAATTGATTATTGCGTAATTTAATACTATGAATTTTGATTTATGATTTGGAAACATAACCTTAATTAATTGGAATAATTAATTGGTCCTACCACAAGTAAAGCTGTTAGCTATCACTTTCCTTAGATATGTTCATTAAAAAAGGTCAATAAAGTTGCCTTAAATTACTTTAGTTATTAGTATACGTGTGCGGGGTGTGTTCATCGTTCTACGATTGAATTGTGGGATTTTAAACGCGTTGCAGGACTTCTTTTGTATGAACATATATGTGCTAGTGTTATGCCCATTTTATTCATAGGACCATTCATGAATCATAATTTCTCAAACTTTTAATCATTTGTCCTTTTTTATTCACTCCGGCATTACGGTTTTTCCCGGTGGATTCAGGATTTTAAACATGAGATATATGACTAAGGACATTATCATATATTTTATTAGTTTTTTTTGATGGGTGCATTAATACATATATAGTGAAAAGCACAAATATGGAGTATTTTTTTTCATTACAAAAGATAAATAAACAAGGTATATTTTTTTTTTTTTTTCCTTTTCTGAATTGTCAATAAACATACCACTGTTATTAAGTGTAGGTTCATCTAGACTTTCATTATTTTTATACTAAGCATTTAATTAGTATTTTTATTTAGATAGCTGATCGTGAAACTCATTTGTTTTCCGACAATAGATAGAACTTTGATGGTTAAACATAATAAATTATGGTTTTAGTTTGTAGACAACATTTTTTTTTCTTTAGGTCATGTTTTTGTCTTGTGTTATGGGCAGATAAACCATCTTTAACATTGATAATAAAGGTTAAGATGATAGTAGTGATGTTGTAAATTTGTGATATTTAGAATAATATAATTTCAATACATTAAATGTACATTTTTTAATTGAATTATAAACCGAAGTGTAAGCTATATTATACTTCTACTTTTTTTCATATAGTTTGTAATAAAAAGATGTTACATTTATTATTGATTATATGTTACTTGTATATAATTTATATTGATCTAATTCTGTAATTTCGTTATATGAAGGATGTTGAATGGGGCCAATTTAACATGGTTGAAGCAGAACGTCGCCTACTAGCAAACGCTCTCCTAGACGTATCAAACCAACGGTTCATTCTCTTGTCAGAATCATGTATACCACTCTTCAATTTCTCCACAGTTTATTCATACCTCGTAAATTCGAACAAGAGTCACGTAGAGGCATACGATTTACCCGGTCCAGTAGGCCGTGGGCGTTACAGCCATTACATGATGCCACAAGTAACGTTGTCGCAATGGCGAAAAGGATCCCAATGGTTCGAGATGGATCGTACCCTAGCACTCGAAGTTGTGACGGACCAAGAGTACTTCCCATTGTTCCAAAAATTTTGCACTCGCGCATGCTATGGTGATGAACATTATTTACCCACATTTATAAGCATTAAGTATTCATGGATGAATTCTAATAGGAGCATAACTTGGGTTGATTGGTCGAAAACCGGGCCTCATCCCGGTGTGTTTCATAGGCCTCATGTTACTCCTGAACTCCTTAATACCATGAGAAGTAATGGCACTTGTGAGTATAATGGGGAAAAGACCGATGTTTGCTTCTTATTTGCAAGAAAATTCATGCCTGGTACTCTAACAAGGCTGCTAAGATTTGCTCCACAAATTATGAAGTTCAACTAAACTTAGTGTAAATTTTGTGAATGTGCATTGGATCGGAGATGTTAAATATTTAGTTGGCTAGTTTGCTAGATACTTAGAGATTTAGGAAACACATTTGTTGGTTTATCATTATTTCTTTATTTTTTGTATATTTGTTGTTTCACATGAAAGAAACGAAACATAGGATGGTGATTGGTGAATGGTGATAGGTGATGGCCGGTGTTTTGTAATTTAAAATAAAATCTGTATATGATTACACGGTATATTTCTTAGGAGAAGGGTTCTTGATGTTTATCATTCTTAAGTTTTAGAAATTTTGTCTATATATTTTTTTTTTAATATTTTGTGCTGCAATTATTTTTTACAAAACCTTGTTGTTTTTTCCAAATTAGTTGACGCTATTTTAGCAAGGTGATGGGTGATAAAATTACCATCCCTCTTAATATGTGTGTATCAAAGGAGGAGCATATTATGCTCATGAAACGAATATTGATCACAACAACAAAGCACCGACTTCAGCTCTTCTAATTTATTGCAAACGTCTCATTTACAATTGTCAATTATTGTATGGCTATTTGTTGGTGTGGATTTGCCTACACGAAATAAATGATGATGCATCCGTTTCAAATGGGTTAATTGACCATATTGGTATAATAGTTAGCACCTTTACATATTGCCATATTGGTATATAAATTAGCACCGGCGATAATTGTTATAAAAGTTAACAAACAGTGACATATTAGTATAAATGTTAACAAGATGTGACATTTAACCCTTTTTTTTGTCAGAGTAAGTGCTTAATTACTACCTCCGTTAAATGTTATGTGCAACTTGGGAGGGGGTTGCGGTTACCAAGGCAAAATATTAGGGGCAAATATTAGGTTTTTTTTTTAAAGGGGAGGGGCAAAGATTAGGTAGTGTAATATGAAGTAATCAAAGAGATGGGAGAGAGAAAATAGGACCACATCACTTAAAAAAGGTGAGGAAATTTGATTTTATTGTAAGAGGGTAAGAGAAAATGGGACCACCCTACTTAATTATTCAAATCTGCTAAAATAGGAAAGAAAATGAAAAGTTACACATAACTTTGATCATCCGTTTTTGGCAAAAGTTGCACATAACATTTAACGGAGGTAGTATTATAGTTTTAATTTGTAAATTTTCTTTCGGTGTTGTTTATACTCATATTTAACGACAAATAATTCTCTCCTCCACGCCCATGCACCTAAGATTATAGGCAAATAATAACAAAAAAAATTGTAAGATCAAACAAACTCAAAAAAGGAAAGATAAATTCTTATGATATAATGTATCAAAAGTTAAAATTGGCATGATAGTTTCTAAGATCTCGGGGGAAAATTTATTTATATATAAAATATTGAATATTGCAAAAAATAAAAAAAAATAAAAAAAAATTGAAAGCTTATCAATGTAATCTCGGATTATGTAATCAAAGGTTAATCTTGTAATTTTTCTTAATTAATTTCTATGCTTAATCTTAATTATTCCTCTATATTCTCATATTTCCTCCCCCCCCCCTCTTTTTTTGCTTTTTTTTTTCTTTTAATAGAGTTTAAAAAATATTCAATGAATAAATAAAGTTACAAGTATAAGAATAAATTATGTGTACAATATGCACTTATTATCCTGGTTAGAAAAAGGATTAAACGTCGTCACTTGCTAATTTTTATACGAATATATCATCATTTGTTAACTTTTATACCAATTTGTTGCTACTTAGTTAACTTTTTTACCACTCTGTCGCCACTTGTTAATTTTTATACCAATATGTCGCTGACGATAATTTTTATACCATTATATCACAAGGGTGCTAATTTTTATACCAATATGGTTAATTGACCGTTTCAAATGTATATGTGCTTAGTGTAAGATTAGTTTTTTCTTAAGGCAACAATTTGAATTAAGTAGGGAGCCGTTAACAAATTTTTTAGAAAGATTTGTAAACCTATTTCCATTGATCTAACCAAAAGGAACATAATTCATACTATATATGTTCTCATCATAACTACAAGAGAAATACAGATCTGAAATAATTTACAAATGAACTAGACTAGACACTTAAATGAAAAATGGAAAAGACCAATGGAATAATCCCTAAGAATACAATCCTTTTATTGAAGGATCACTACTTCAATTCAATAAGACACAATATTGCAACCAAATAACAACACAACATTTGTTACTTTAAATTAACAAGCTAAGCGACACACGAAAATTCGTGTGTGGATACATCAGGCTTGATTATCTGTTTTTTCTTTTTAAATGGAAGGGTTTTTTTTTTTTTTTTTTTTTTTTTTTTTTTTTTTTTTTTCCTCTTCAGATGGTAGTTTTTTTAGGTGGTAGTCTTTTTTGTTTAGATGGTAGTTTTTTTTTTTTTTTTTTTTTTTTTTTTTTTTTTTAATAAATTGTAATTAAATTAAATTGAGAGGGGTATTTTGGAAAAGTGAAATTTATCACCCAAAACCCTCTTTCACTTTATATATAGGATATATATAGGATAATCTTTTTAAGCACTTACGAATTATGAAGGACTCCTCGCTTTTTTTAAATGCAACAATATAAATTTTGTATTATTTATGTACTAACTTTGAATTGATTGACTAATACTTTATCTTCTTCTTCTTCTTTTTTATTTTATTTTATTTTATTTTTTTTTTACTTGCATCACTTATCATTTAATGTATTATTCCCATCACTAATATTTTTAATTGCCAATATGTAAAATTATAAAAATTTGATATTATGATTTTAAAATTTATCGTGTAAAATCGAACAAGATACCACATGTAGGTCTTTTGCTTTGATTGAAAATCATCAAAGTTTGTCAAAGTGGAGTATATAATTAAAACATAATTAGCCGAAGTGTGGCAAATATCGAAAAAACACACATGCTATATTATGTACTTTGTTGTTACGGTCTATATTTTAATATCACTTTTTATAATTATATGAAAAAATAAAAAACACACATGATCACGGTTTTTTACAGTCAAAGTTATGTCTTGGATATGTTCTAGTTAAAATACATTTTATAAAAAAAAAAAAAAAAAGGAGAGGTAATTCTACAATGTAGTGGTTCAAATGTTATAAACACTTAAAACTAATTACGAATATTAGGTGAGTACATTCGTTGTTGTGTAATTCCTCCGTTTTTTTTAGTTGCAACATTTTAACTTTTACACTATTTATGAGTTTCACTTTGACTAGTTTTGTCGATTTATACTTAAGTACAAATATAGTCATGTGGGATCTTGTTAGATTCGTCTCGATTTATACAATTTTAATATCAAATGTTTATAATTTTTACATATTAGTAGTTAAAGATATTAACTATTGAAACATGTATCGACAAGCATGAGAAGAGAAGTGTTGCAACTATAAAAAAATCAGAGAATAGTATTGGTGCATAGGCCCTATGTGTTTCACATGCAAATAGGATGACATTTTTGTAAATAATGGGAACTTGAGAAAAAATATTGGTGGAAAATATGATGGCAACAAGTACCACTACATATATAATATTACACAAAATTACAATTTAGACAACTTATACTTTAATGGTAAATTATGCATGCATAATAGTATCCCAAAATGTACCACTGTACCATTAAGAGAGAGAAAATGTACCACTGAACCTCAGATTGCCATCTTATGAGCATGTCAAATAAATAGGCCCTATGCGCCTAGATGCCCCTCTAAAAAAATCAGAGGGAGTATTAAGCAATGTTGTTGTAATTTAAAAAGAAAAAAAAAAAACACGCACACAGATGACACACACATACACATGCACACAATTTTTAATGGTCAAAGTTATCTATTACTCCCTCCGTTTTAAAGAACTTGCTCCATTTCTCTTGGGCACATATGCCGATGCTAATATTGATCAATAATATCTTTAATTATCAGTAAATATAAATTTTAACAATTGAAAATTAATAATCTATTGATTGAGACGATTCCAACAATTACCCACAAGACTGCATTTTTTCTTGTATAAATCACAAACATTAGTCAAAGTAGGACAAATGAATAGTGCAAAAAATAGAAATAAAACAAGTATTTAAAAACAGAGGAAGTAACTATTACCAAAACAGAACGTGCTGATGTCATCAATCCCTTAAAGTGTCTTACATGTCAAGCTCTCATTAAAAAATTTCCCTACAAATTTTCTTATAACTAGGGAGGCTATAGCGTGCGATGCGAGCGCATAGTTAGTCACGTTTAGAAAATTCTTTCAGGTTGACGTTTTAATACTCCGTGTATATATATATATATTATTTATTTATTTTATTTATTTTTATAAATTAAAATAATTCATTTCATTTTAAAATAAATTTATTATTTAAATATTATGCAAAGTGTGTATAAAATTATATGAGTCATTAATTGAGACAATAAAAGTGTTTTGAATTAGGTCATGTTTATTTAAATGTTGGGAAATTGAGGAAACTTAAGAGCCCAACAAGTTAGCCCCAAAGGAGAAGTTAAGTAGAAGTGATTAGTCATGACAGTCTTGTAAATATGAGTTTTTGTTTTGAAAGGGGAGTATAAATACTTTAAAACCTCAAGATTTTACACTTTAAAATCATAATTGTCAGATTTCATAATACCCCAAAAGTTTTCTTCTTATTTTCTCTCTCCTTTTTCCTCTCTTTTCTCTCTCTCTCCCTCTCCCCCCCCCCCCCCCTTCTCTCTCTCTCTCTCTCTCTCTCTTTCTCTCTCTCTCTCTTTCTCTTCCCTTCACGACCGGCAGCCACCAGCACCACCACTGACCACCTGCGACCAGCAACAGCAGCCGCCGACCACCAGCCTGTCACCGCCCTCTTTATTCTCTCTCCCTCCTTTTCGGTTTGGTACATAAAAAAAAAAAAACTCTTTTCTTTTCCTAATTTAGTTCTAGTTGTTTTATTATTTTAAAGCATGATTTTGATTATGTTTTGGTATTGATTTTTGGGTATTTGGTGTTGTTAAATTATTCATATAAGTTTCAGGTTTTTATTTAATCAAAAACCCCAATTTATAAACCTTAGAATTTGAGAATTTAATGTTTATGGTTAGGGTTTGATCCTAGATTGTTGTTATTGTTAAATTAATGGTTTAAACATGTTTTAATGAGTTTAAAGCCCTCAAATTAATGTTGGAATTTAAGTATACACACTACTTTTTGATTATTGTATTAGGGTTTGATTACTCATAAAAGGGGAAAAAGTTTTAATGGATTTAAATATGATTTTCTAATTTATTAATGATGTTTTATATTAAATAAGTATGCTGGAATTTTATTTAAGTCATAAATCTTTTTGTTTAAGAAGTTCGAGTTCCCTATGACCGGCTTCTACTTGAATACTAAACTTGTACCTATCAATAAAGGCGTTTGTTATAGATTCCCAAATAGCGATCTTTTCTTTGTCTAAAGAGAAGAACCGTAGCTGACATACTGTTTCAAGAGAAAGAGGGAAGAGTGAGGGGAAAACTCTCCTGTCAATTCCCTTAATGTCCATAATTGTTTCAAAAGCTCTTAAGTGAAAGTAAGGATTGTCAGTTGACTTGAACTTAGGGATGTCATTGGCATTGAACTTTTGCGGAAGAAGTTCCTTGTCCACTGAGACCCCTTGGGAGCTAATCCCGTGGTACTTGTAGTCATTAGACATTTAACTCAAGCTTTTTTCTATGAATTTGATGGTGCCGACTGGCACTTGTTTGTTAGGGTCATTGACTTGAGTAGTAATCCCTTTAAGCATCTGAACAAGTCTATTCACGATTTCTTGAAGCTTCTCGAATTCTTCTTGACTGGCCATTATTCTAAACTTTCTTGTTCGTCAAATAGGTCTATCAAAGAGTAGTACTTGAACAAAGGTGTTGTCTTTGATTAGACGCCCTTCTCTCCTTGACCAAGTGCTGTGGAAAGGGAAGTCATGGATACTCATTGTCAATTACTTGACTCGAACTTGATTCAACATGCATAGGTGAGGAAAGATCAAAGTGTATGAGGGGAATGATATGTATGCGGAATGAAAGTAAGATGAGAGAATGTGGAAAGTGTTATAAGAAGGGAAGTGTAAGGTATGTGATGGTGTAAAAGAAAAGAGTGTATTTGTGGAAAGATATATGGAGAAAATTCGGGAATAGAATGGACCTTCAACTCAAATGACGGAAAGGTGACTTATGCGTGGACCTAAGACATGGTCATGGTGCGGTATGTACAAGGTGTGTGAAATAACTCGTGAGTGAAAGTGATATTCAAGACTCGTGTCATGACCATATGACTAGACATGTGATTAGACTCAAACAAAGACTAAGTTAGGACTTCATGCATATAGGCTAAACTGGACAGGCTGTGGTATTTTGATCATAAATTTTGATCTGTGACTCGGATTGGGACGAAACAAACGCCTAATGTAAGATAAAACTCTAAGCTACAGATCAACAGGTTGCATGATACGTAACTCTTTCTAGAACTCTGGCTATGACCAAAACAAATTGACGCTTGTGCATGAAACATGAATAGAAAAATCCGGGTTGGCTCAAAGGAACCATGACTCGATTTTAGACATATTTACAAGTTTAATTAATTAAGAAAAGTCCTTTTTAGTCATTGGTTAATTTTTTAAGACTTTATTTACAAACACAAGTCAACACAAACAGTTATTTGAATCACATATAAGCTATGCACAAATAAGAGATGCATAAGTAGTCAAGTAGTCACAACTGTAGGAGTTTATAGGTACAAATGCGGAAAACATGAATCATATTCATATAGCACCTAATCCCAAGATCATGCATAACACATAAAGAATTAGAATTAATACCTTTGTAGCGTTGTAAGGAATATTTCAAGCATTACCCCAAACTTGAACCCCACTCTGATCATACACTTAAGTATGGTGGCGTCCAAAGGGAAGGAAGGTAGAGCAAAAGAGTCGCCAACAAGTTTTAGGAACTTGTAAACCGTTCACAAGGTGAAGATTACACCCCTTAACGATCCATGAGATCGTCAACTCCAAAAGGTCTTGAACCAAATAGGGTTCGGGGATGAAGGTACAAATCCAACCTAAAAGAGATTGAACTCGCCCTAAATAGGCCTCTACTTTATTCTTCTCGTATTCATGTGCGCTTTCTGACTAGCATGCAAACAACAGATTAACCCTAAACCTGTTTATCTATGTTGGTTGAATATTAATGCACAAGCAAAACTATTATTGGCGATCAATTGAATTATAATCATATTAACCCTAAACAAGATTATTAATTATCTTATTAAGCGTGATTACAAGTACAAATTCCCTTTAAACATGCATAAAAGGCGTGATCAAGCAATAACAACAATAATAAATAAGCATCAAGCAACATAATAACAATCATAAAAATAACAATCATAATAATAATAACAATTATAATCATGTTAAAGCATAATAATAGCAAGATCCTAGGCATGATACTAACAAGATTAATAACAAACCCTAGCATGTCACTAAGCATTAAAAATCAAAGCTTTAGCCCTAACATGGTACTAACATGATATTGATATGATATTAGAAAGCATATGAAGCACCCTAAACATGATACTAGAAAGCAACAATAACATCCTAATATGATACTAGGAATTAATAAATAATAAACATGCTTTCTACAAGAATAGAGCAATAAGACTACATACTTTGATGCCTCGTATCTCTTTCTAATAACAAAATACACGCGTTAGTAACTTCAAGGAAAATAATAAATCAAACAATCAAATCAAATAATTGAAATAAAGATTAGGGTCCAAACCCTCAGAAATTATAACCTTTCACGTCTAGGGCGAAGGCAACTTCGAAGTTGGCTAGGTGTGTCTAGATCTCGTGTATGCGGAATTTTGTTTGTAAAAAACTAGAGAGATGAGAGCATAGAGAGAATTGAGAGAATAGAATTGATGGATGTGGATGATGATTGTGAATTGTGAATGAATAAAAACGGAGGTTTAGGACCCTATTTATAAGAAAACAGTCTGGAAATAGGTAGAATTTGATAAGGAATAAAACTCCACGCTGTCGCCGCAAAACCGACCTTGTCGCTTGGCGATAGGGTCTGTCGCTTGGCGACAACTTTGTCGCGTGGCGACAAGCTCTGTCGCTTGGCGACAGGCTTGTCGTTTGGCGACAGCCTGGATTCCTACGCGCTTTCAAACACGGAGTCAACTTATCAATCAAAATTGACTCGTAAAGTCCGTATGAAAACTGAAATCATATTTTTCATAAAATAATATTTTATTCCAAATAAAACTTATCAAAATATAATTATTAATTCTAATTCTATTAGGAATAAAGAGAACCTTCTAGAGAATTCTAGAAGACTATAATTAATTCTAATAACTCTAGGAATAATAGTTAACATTGGGCCCTCACCTAAATCATTGGGCCGCATGTAAAGATCAAACCGGGCCCAGTTTAGTATTTTGGCCATACCTTCCTCATTATTCATCGGAATTGGGCTTATAATATATCGTTGGAAAGCTCTTTGCAAGCCCCATCCAACTACACTATTATTGGACCCTTTTCGTGGACCAAACTAAACTGGATTAGCTGTTTTCATAAAATAGAGTTGTTTTTCGAAAACAGAAATGAAGAATTTTTAATAAAAACTAACCGCAACACCTGACCTTTCACACTTTCACCTTATTCGATTATCATTCGACGCAAAAGGTATTCATCACTGGGTTTGGTTTTGGGGAGACACAAATGGGTGTCTACAAGCGTGATTCCACGTGTGATCGAACAAGAACAAGGGAGACAAAGAACCTCAAACGTGATTCCTCTACTTGGTCCACGGGCACGGATTAAGACCTTCACTAATGCTAGCTAGTTGCAATTGAACCCTTCATTGACCTTCTAAGGAGAAGAACGAGCAACGAACCAACCACAAACCACCACGAACCACCACACGTGCCACTAGAGGTGGCCGGCCGTGAGTCCAAGGGGGAGGAGAGAGAGAGAGAGAGCCGTGGGTTAGAGAGAGGGTGTGAGGGTTTTGGGATTTCTGGTTGCTTGATTCACAATCAACTGTTAATTGTTCTGTCAATTGTTATATCATACAACCCTAGGCATGGATCTTATTTATAGATCTCATCTCTAAATAAGAGTCCATGACAAAGCCCAAATCGTAACTCTAATCTAACTATGCTAGTCCAATCCAATTCATGATTAGTTACTTGTTCATGAGGCCCATAAATGGGCCTCTAACTTGCTTAACCCAATACCCTTGTGTGTGACCTCATAGGATCCATTCTAGTGGGCTTTGGACTATTTGACTAGCCCAAAGATCATTGATCATAGTCTAGCAACAGATAATGACGACCCAAAAGAACAAACTTATTATCTCCATAATAGTGATCCTTGATATATCTAGTAATTGCACTTATCGAAGATATAATTCCTTCAATCTCCCACTTGTCTGAGACAAGTGCGCAATATTCAAATTTCTTAAGTCAATGTGTGTCGATTTGATAATATGATTGCATCTCACGTCGTGATCATATTAATCTACAAATCTTTTCTTGAAAACTGAGTTAGAATTACAAAACAAATGATTACCATGTAATCCATTTGAGCACGGCCATGCATTTTCTGAATTCTCCCTCTTCAAGGGGCTAAGACACATTTCTAATTAAATAGGTAGACTCAATCCAATCTTGTGGCAACCAAGGCTCCCACTCAAATCATGAGGTAACCAAGAAACACCCTTTATAATCTCCAGTTACGGGAAGACGTTTGAATGTACGCAGTTACATCAATCATTTAATGAAATCAATGTTCCACTCATGTCAAAGGAATCCACTAATATATCCGGAAGCTCTATACTTGAGCTTCAAAGTAGGTCTATAGTTCGATCATGCATCATTCTTGCATATCCATGTGATTGACTGAGCTTCACTACGCTCCTATAGCCCATGAAACTGCGCTATCCAATCAATCTTACATGCTAGTCCATTTATTGAAATCATTTATGTCCAATTTAATGATTTCGAACTAGGAACTTGAATAATGTATGAATTTAGTTCACCTGTGGGGTTTCATTCACCAGGTCATTAACAAATTAACCTAATGAGCCCATCAATCCATAATTATTTTGGACATTTTATTTAATATTGAAACCACGATTAAATAAGAGAAGTGATAAACTTCTGATTAAACATAATTCTACCAATGAATGTATTACATATGTAATAAGTTTTTCTAAAAAACAAATACAACTTAGATTACATCATTAGCCTCAATCCAGTTGCATTAGCATGTTTCTCATGCTTAGGCAATGGAAGGGGTTTAGTAAGTGGATCAGCAATATTCTCATCCGTATGAACTTTGCACATCTTGACATCTCCTCTGCCAACGATTTCTCGAATGAGATGATACTTCCTCTCAACATGTTTGGATATGAAGTGTGACCTTGGCTCCTTTGATTGAGCGATGGTGCCATTGTTGTCACAATACAACTCAATCCCTTTTTGAGCACTTGGTACAATGTCCATCTCAATAAGGAATTTCTTAATCCAAACTGCTTCCTTAGCTGCTTCAACAGCAGCTAAATACTCTGATTCTGTTGTAGAGTCTGCGACAGTGCTTTGCTTCGAACTCTTCCAACTCACTACTCCTCCATTCAGACAGAAGATGTATCCAGAATAGGATTTAAAATCATCTCTGTCTGTTTGGAAACTCGCATCCGTGTAACCTTTGACAACCAACTTATCTTCGTCGCCATATACTAGAAACATTCCTTTAGTCCTTCTCAAGTACTTAAGGATGTTCTTGGCAGTTGTTTAGTGTGCTTCACCTGGATTTGCCTGAAATCTGCTACACATGCTTAAAGCATATGAAACATCCAGCCTTGTACAAATCATGCATACATTATTGACCCTACTGCCGAAGCATAAGGTATAATCGCCATACGTCTCATCTCGTCTGGCATAACCGGACATTGAGATTTATTGAGCGTAATGCCATGAGACATGGGGAGAAATCCTCTCTTGGATTTTTCCATCTCAAACCTATCAAGAATCTTATCAATATAAGTCTCTTGACTCAGTCCAATCATCCTTCGAGACCTGTCCCGATGGATCTTGATTCCCAAGATGTACTCGGCGTCACCCAAGTCTTTCATGGAGAAACAACTCTTCAACCACTCCTTGACTGACTCAAGCATTGGTATGTCGTTCCCCATGAGTAGTATGTCATCTAAATACAAGACTAAGAAAACTATGCTGCTCCCACTGGACTTCTTGTATACACAAGGTTCCTCTTCGCTTTTGACAAAACCAAACTGTTTGATTGCTTCATCAAAACGAAGGTTCCAACTCCTTGATGCTTGCTTCAATCCATAAATGGATTTCTGAAGTTTACATACCTTTTTAGGATTTTCTAGATCTTCAAAACCCTCGGGTTGTGTCATATACACTTCCTCCATCAAGAACCCATTCAAGAAGGCGGTTTTGACATCCATTTGCCAAATTTCGTAATCGAAAAATGCAGCAATCGCTAGAAGAATCCAAATGGACTTAAGCATTGCTACTGGGGAAAAGGTTTCATCATAGTCAATACCATGAATCTGTCTGTACCCTTTTGCAACCAGTCTTGCTTTATAGATGTAGGAATTTCCATCCTTGTCTGTTTTAATCTTGTAAACCCACTTGCAACCAATAGGCTTTACCCCATTAGGCAAGTCCACCAGGGTTCACACAGCATTTTCAGACATCAATTCCATTTCGGATTTCATGGCCTCAAGCCATTCTTTTGAGTTGGGGCTCATCAAAGCTTGCTTGTAGGTTGTAGGTTTCTCAGTCTCCAATAAGAAGATTTCAGAATCCTCGGTTAACAGAACTTCAACAAACTGTTTGTTTCTGATTCTGACAGACCTACGTGGGGTAGGAGCAACAATAGAAATGTTCTCTTCAACTCTTTGAAGATTTTTGCAAGAATTAGATTCAAGTGGGACGATAGGAGTCTCGCTAGTTGAATTAGCTTGCTCCGACGCATGATTATGCGCCCTCGCCTCTGATGTGGTGTTAACCACATCCATTTGTTGCTCGTTTCGAATTTCTTCGAGAACTAATTTACTCCCACTTGGCTTTCCAGAGAGGAATTCATTTTCTAGAAAGACACCATCACGAGCAACAAACACTTTGTCATCGTCGCGATTGTAGAAGTAATACCCTTTTGTTTCTTTGGGATAACCCACAAAGAAACATTTGTCTGATTTAGGGCCGAGTTTGTCACTTTGTAAACGTTTTACATAGACTTCACAACCCCAAACCTTGAGATAAGACAACTTTAGAACTTTTCCAGTCCATAATTCATATGGTGTCTTCTCAACTGCTTTAGATGGGCTTCTGTTTAGTATGTTCACAGCTGCTCCTAATGCATATCCCCAGAATGATATGTGAAGATTAGTAAAGCTCATCATGGACCGAACCATATCTAGTAAGGTCCTATTCCTTCTTTCTAACACACCATTCAACTGTGGTGTCCCTGGAGGAGTTAACTATGAAAGAATTCCACAATTTATCAAATGTTCATCAAATTCTTGAGTCAAATATTCACCACCGTGATCAGATCGTAATGCTTTAATTGTTTTCCCAAGTTGGTTTTGTACCTCATTCTAGAATTCTTTGAACTTTTCAAAGGCTTCCAACTTCTGCTTCATTAAGTAAACATAACCAAATCTACTTAAATCATTAGTAAAAGTAATGAAGTATCTATATTGACCCCTAGCTTTTGAACTAATTAGTCCACACACATCTGTATGTATGAGACCCAAAAGGTCACTTGCTCTTTCACCTACACCCGTAAAGGGTGACCTAGTCATTTTACCAAGCAAGCATGACTCACAATTTTCAAATGATTCATAATCAAATGTTGAAAGGAGTCCATCCTTATGTAATTTCTGGATGCGCTTTTGGTTAATATGTTTAAGCCTACAATGCCATAAATAAGTTGGGTTTGATCCATCTGTTCTTTGCTTTTTATGATCTATGTTGTAGACATGAATTGTATAATCTAAGACATACAAACCATTAATTAATTTAGCGTTAGCATATAACATATTCTCTTTAGAAATAAAACAACATTTGTCTCTTATTTCGAAAGAAAAACCTTCAGTATCTAAAACAGGAACTGAAATAATGTTTTTGGTAATAGTTGGAACATAATAACATTTATTAAGCACCAAAATAAGACCAGATGGAAGTCTCAAATGATAGTTTCCAATAGCAAGTGCAGCAACTTTTGCTCCATTTCCTACTCGAAGTGTGACTTCCCCTTTTCCTAACGTCTTACTCCCTCTAAGGCCCTGCATGTTATTAACAATGTGAGCACCACAACCGGTATCGAATACCCAAGTTGAAGAAGAAGTAAGATTAATTTCTACAACAAAACCATCAAGTAACTCCTTACCTTCTGTTTTCACTGGTGTATAATGGGGACACCTTGGTGTATGGCGAAGCCAATCACCACAATAGAAGCATTCGCTTTGTCTCCTTTTCAGGTACTCCTCAGCATGGTTGAGTAAACGTTTGACTAATGTCACAGTCAAGCCCTCATCATTATGAGTGAGCCTGACTATATCAAATCCATCGTGGAGTGAGAGCAAGATTATGTCATGCGCGGAGTCATCATCAAACGGTTTCCCAAAGACGTCCTTACTGACTGACCAGGCATGAGTTTCTTAGCCATTATCTTACAATGAACATTGTATGCCTCATACCTTATGCTGTCAGTCCAGGAATAGTAAATCTGAGGGATCGAATTAACGACCTCTCTTACATTGTGGTCGTTGATGTTTCCACCTCCACTTCCTAATGCCCCAATGCCACCTCGACAGATGGCACGAAGACATTCACACAAGTTGGTTAACTCATATTGTCTGAACCTTCTTTTCCAACAATTTGGAATAGATTCTAAAATGAGATTCCTGACTTTCTCTGCATCCGAAACAATTTTCGCATGCCTTTCAGGATCATAACCTTTAGTATACTTGCCCTCAACGGGTATATATAAACGAGATTCAAGCTTTTGGCTTATGAGAACATTTCTCAACTCGTTCTCCCATTCCCTGAAGTTTCTGAGATTCAGCCTTAAATTTAGTTTCGTTGGCAAAATAGTGTTGTCATTATAGTTATTCATCTACAAACAAAAACAAAACGAGGCAAAGTTCATTAATTATGTTTAATAATTTTAAAGTACCATAAATGATTTAAATTGGTAACTTTAAAGCATTTATTCAATATTAAAATGATCCCTATTGAATTAAATGATTCCAAGACCCTTTATTTGTGTAATAATTGACTGGACTTTGGCCCTACCATCAACCATTACATTTTCAAGGTGAGTAAACTCTTTACTGATTATAACTCTTGTAATTCTTGGTTAAATAATTACTCATCACATGTTTAATTATTACCCTTGCTTCAAGGTTCTAAACTCTTTAGGTAACCTTGTTGAGTATAACCAATTAAAAATGTAAAACTTGATTTACCCCAACTTTCCCAAGATATAATATGACACCCAGCTTTGGCATGACCCATCATAAATATCAAATATTTCATCGGGTTTTTAATTGGAAAAGCAACCTCAATATTACCGGGACCTAGATTTATTATGTTGTGATTATTTAGTGAACTCTAACGCATCATCAATCAACGTAAAATAAATCTAACATGCATAATCTACTAATGCATAAGTAAAACATGACATAGTATGGCCCCTTAATCCTAAGAAAACTAATAAAGCAAAAAAATGCTCCCACTTGAATCTTCATGGATCTCATCCATCTTATTCCTTTGGGCCTCCACTCCATTAGCTTCTTGGATCAACTACAACCTGTAATACTATTCCATTCTATCTACTACTTAAATAAAATAAAATAAAATTACAAAAATACTTAACGGTACGCAGACCGTATTTAGATTACAAAAATACAAAACGATGCGCATATCGTATTTAGAATCTATGGGCCATACTAGTCTATATATAGCAATAAATAATATCATATATTATAAAGTGCCACATAATAAATCACTCATCATGCTTTCCTAAACTACAACATCGAATGATCATAATTAAGGAAACATGGCACAAAATATCTCATATTTTTAATTAATTAATTACTGCAATTAGATAATATCATATATTATTTCTAACCAATCATAAAATATCATATATTTTATTTAAGGTAAGAGATAGAATCAAATCATATTTTAATTATGGAAGATAAATCATATTTATTTTCCATGGTTATCCTAACTAATTTAGGAGATTCTATCCTAATTTCTAGCCAATCACATAATTTTAAATCAATTATTATCCAAAATAATTATGCGATAATCTCATTAAATCAATCATTATCCAAATAGAATCTTTTGCTCCATAATTATCCAAACTTAACAAAAATAACAACTTTAATTTTGTTAATTATCTTTTCAAAATCAAAACTTATTTTTTAATTTTAATTTCGAAATTTGATTTTTATTTAAAGTAAAATTTTTTTTTTTTTGAAAACCGTGCACCAGCCACCGTGGTGTGGCCAACCGAAACCGGCCACGGTGGCCGTACACCGTGAGGTGTACGCTGCTTGCAGCGGTGCACAGCAGCAACAGCAGTGCCGCGCAGCCTCCTTGCACGGTGCTGCTGTTGCTGCCCCTCCCTGACCCGCCTGCTGCCCCACCCCGCCCTCCCTCCGGACCACCTACAGCGGCAGCCGCCGTGGCTGTGCCACCCAGCCGCGGTTGCCGCTGCTTTAAAACCTTTTTTTTATTTTAATTTAAATAAAAACAAAACAATTTTGTAAAAAATTAAATTAATCTTAATGTGGTCCAATTAATTTCAAAATTAAATCATATTCAATCTTGAAATTAAGGTTCTTCATGAAATTAATCCCCAATTTAATTTAACTCTTAAATTAAATAATTTAATCATGAAAAATTCATAATTTAGCATGAAATCAAATAGATTAAATTCTATAAACACATAACAATCGAATTAAATCAAAACCAAAACACAAATTTCACAAATTTGGGTTTAGGGTTTCGAATTTTCGAAAAATTAGGGTGGGGGGTTCGAATTTTTCGAGTGATTAAAGGGCAAAATTCGGATCTTTGATGGGTAATTTGGAGCAAATTAAACAGCTTTTAATGATTCTATATTGTTAAATCACATTTAAAATAATAATTGACCCATAATTAAATTATTCTCCCTCCTAATTGAATTAAAATTGTGGACTATCAAAGAATTAATATTCAATACATGTACATGCATAGGCTAACTGATACCACTATAGGAGTTTATAGGTACGAATGCGGAAAACATGAGTCATATTCATATAGCACCTAATCCCAAGATCATGCATAACACATAAAGAATTAGAATTAATACCTTTGTAGCGTGATTCCACGTGTGATCGAACAAGAACAAGGGAGACAAAGAACCTCAAACGTGATTCCTCTACTTGGTCCACGGGCACGGATTAAGACCTCCACTAATGCTAGTTAGTTGCAATTGAACCCTTCAATTGACCTTCTAAGGAGAAGAACGAGCAACGAACCAACCACAAACCACCACGAACCACCACACGTGCCACTAGGGGTGGCCGGCCGTGAGTCCAAGGGGGAGGAGAGAGAGAGCCGTGGGTTAGAGAAAGAGTGTGAGGGTTTTGGGATTTCTGGTTGCTTGATTCACAATCAACTGTTAATTTTTCTGTCAATTGTTATATCATACAACCCTAGGCATGGATCTTATTTATAGATCTCATTTCTAAATAAGAGTCCATGACAAAGCCCAAATCGTAACTTTAATCTAACTATGCTAGTCCAATCCAATTCATGATTAGTTACTTGTTCATGAGGCCCATAAATGGGCCTCTAACTTGCTTAACCCAATACCCTTGTGTGTGACCTTATAGGATCCATTCTAATGGGCTTTGGACTATTTGACTAGCCCAAAGATCATTGATTATAGTCTAGAAACAGATAATGACGACCCAAAAGAACGAACTTATTATCTTCATAATAGTGATCCTTGATATATCTAGTAATTGCACTTATCGAAGACATAATTCCTTCAACAACGTGATGCAATGAGTTTGCAACTAATCTAACCATGGCTCTAGTTACTAAAGTTCAAGGATTATGGTAGTCAAAAAGGGTCCATATTTATGAGTTCGGATAGGACCTTGCAAGTTAGACTTGCTTCCATAGTTTGGTGAATTCACAAACTTGGATGTACCCGTCGTTGCACGGAGCGTTCGACTAGGTAGGTGGAGCGTGGATTCCCAAGGGATAAAACCATATGTAGAACACATATGGGGTTCAGCAAAGAAGGAAAAACTCAATCTGCAGGAAGTAGCTTAGAATAGGCCAAAGCAAAAAGGCGGATTTCTGGCTTGATATTAGAAGAACTCGGCGCGAGGAAACAGGTCCATTGCACAGCGATGACTCCATTGCATGGCAATGAACATACCGTCTCGCGACTGTTCCTACACTTCGCGACAACTTTCTGTGTTCTAGTTGTCAAAGATATTTCCCAATTTTCCTACGTGTAAATTAAAATTCCTATGTTTTTGATGCATAACGGATGATCTTTCCAATGTGGACCTTTTTATGCTTATGCCACAACGTTAATCAAAATTACGTACGTGAATATTTAGAATGTTTCAAGTCTCATCCACTCATTCTAAATTAATTGCCAAAATAAATTTTAGGACTAAAATTAAAATCCTCCCAAGTGGAGTCGCCAAACACTGTAGGGAATATTTGAAACATCAACTTTGAGCCCCACTGTGATCATGCATTTAAGCATGGTGGCGTCCAAAGGGAAAAATGCTAGAGCAAAATATTCGCCAACAAATTTTAGGAACTTTTAAACCATTCACAGGTGTGAAGGGTACACCCTTTCACGATCATAGAGATTGCTAACTCCATAGTGGTCTGGAATCATGACAGAATATTCGAGGATGATGATACGAATCCAACCGAAAATAGATTAAACCTGCCCTAAATAGGCCTCTACTTTATTCTTATCACATTCATGTGTGATTTCCAATCAACATACAATCAATAAATTAATCCTAAGCATGTTTAATCTACGTTAGTTGATTATTAATGCACAAATAAATCTATTATTGGTGATCACTTGAATTAAAATCATATTAGCCTAAAATCAAATTATTAATTATCTTATGAAGCATAATTTCAAGTAAAACTTTCCTTTAAACCTGAAGAAAAGGCGTGATCAAGAAATAATAATAAATCATGAATAATCAAGCAATATTTAATTATTGACTCAACAATCATTATCATGATAATAATATCCTCAAAATATAATAATTAGCAAGATCCTAGGCATGATACTAACATGATTAATAACAAATCCTAACATGTCACTAAATAATAAAAATCAAAGCTTTATCCTAAACATGACACTAGAAATCAATACAATAATTAAGATAGTAGATTTACGCACTTTGATGCCTCGTAACTTTTACAAGAATACATACATTAGTAACTTCAAGAAAGATTAAATCAGACAAATAAATCAAATAAGAATTGAAATATAGATTTGGGACCAAACCCTCAAAACTATCCACTTTCCGCATCGAGGTCTAAGGCAAGTTCAAGCTTGGCTAGATGTATTCGAGTCTTGTGAATGAGGAATTGTGATCAAATCAAGAAAATCAAAGAGAGGTGTGTCTATGTGTGGCTAACACTAGTAGAAAAATAGTAAATAGCACCGGTTCAAAACCTCCCTATAGCACCGATTTTGAACCGGTTTAAATTTAAGGGATGGAAAAAAGTAGCACCAATTCAAAACCGGATCAAGAAAAATCAAAAGAGAGAAAAAAGGAATAAGCTTTAGCTTAAAGGGGGAGAAGAGATGATGATTGTTAGTGAATGAAAACGTAGGAAATCATCCTCTAATAGAGAAAAATGGGAAAAAAGATCAAAAAAAAAGTCTGAATTCGAATTGGAATAAAATTGCTTTTTATCGCGTACGACAGGCTCCATCGCAAAGCAATGGGACTATCGCTGCGTGACGGGCTCCATCGCGATGTGATGGGACTATCGCTGCGCAGCGAGCTCTATCGCGACGCGTTGGGACTATCATAGGGAGGCAAGCTCCATCGCGACGTGATGGGACTATCACTACGCGACGGGTTCCATTGCGACGCGAAATTTTTTTGAAGATAGAATCCATACGGAATTCGACTTCTAATCAAATCGGGTTAACCGTGTTTCCGTACGTATTTTAATTTTATCATAATTATAATCATTAAAAAACAATTGTTTTATTCGATATAAAATTCTTAATCTTTATCTTTTCCAAAACAGGATAAATTAGAATCTTCTAGAAGATTGTAGAAGCTAATAATGAATCCTAATGGATTTAGGACACAAATAAACCTTCTAGATAATTCTAGAAGCTTATGACAATCCTAATGGGTTTAGGAATGAGGTTAAGGTTAATGGACCCTCCACATGATCATTGGGCCGTAGGTAAGGCTCGGTTTGGGTCCAGTTTAGAATTTTGGCCATAATTTCTTCGTTATAACTCTGATTTGGGCTTATTATGTATCGTTGAGTTATTTTCAAGCAGCATCCAACTACACAATCATTCGACACAAATTACGGACCATAATAAACTGGTTTGGACGTTTTTATAAATAGAACACGAAATAAATGATTTTAGGTTTAAAGGCATGAAATAAATTATTTTTAATTAAAACATTTTAGAAAAAGGTTAGAAATGGTCAAGGCTAAAGGAAATTCACGAGACTCCTCGACTCTTCACCTAACTCGATAATTAAAGGCGTAAAAGATAATCATCATTGAGTTTGGTTTTTGGAGAGACACAATCCGGTGCCTACTTTTTTATTTTTGGTCTTTTGTTGTATGATTTTGAAAAATAGCCTTAACCGTTATCATGGTGGCGGTAATATCTTGGTTATTTTCTAAAAAGGGTTTTATTTAGAGTTAAATGAGTATTTTAAAAGAGGGAAATTTTCAGGGTATTACAGACGTATTGTTATAACTTTAATTGTTATTAGCTTTAATTAGCAAAAATATGTAAAGAAATATGCTCTAGATATATATATATATATCCACACACTTTTCTTAACAGTTTTTTTTTTTTAAAAAAAATTAACCTTAATTAGTGCATATATTTAAATAAATATTTTAGGGACATAATCGTCTCAATACTTTAAAAAAGGGTAAAAATATAAATAAACATTTTCAGGGGCGTAATCGTCTCAGCACTATTCATAAGAGTTTACTCATACTTTTGAAAAGGTAAGGTTGTTTTTTTTTTTTTTTTTTTTTTTTTCCTTCCTTTTCCTTTTACTTGCTAGATTTTAGGATTAAGTGGGTTTAAAACTAAAAGTATAAAACTTGACTTTGGCATCAATATTGTTGTATACTCCCTACTATTTTTGAATCTTTCCAATATACATTAGATATTGATAGCTAATTATATACATTTCTTTAGTTTCCACTCTAAACATATAAGCGCAATTAATAATGAAACATTAAATATATGAAAATTTGTCAGCAAAAACCTTTTAAATGTCCCACTTTGCAAGAAAAAAGCTTTTAAAAAGATTTTTGCTTAAAATAAACCTCAACGATCATTTTTTTTCTTAGATGAAACCTCCCTTCCCTTTTTCAGCATTGATTGAGGGTTTCAGACATCATTATTTTCTCTACTTACACCTAAGTAAGTTTATATTTGCACTCCCTCCTTTTATTTTTCCTCTTGTTTCCCTCCAAAGTAAAAGCCTTGTCCTCTCTCTCTCTCTCTCTCTCTCTCTCTCTCTCTCTCTATTGCACAACTTTGGACTCAATTGTATAAATTGCCTAAAAATGAGTTAGGGTTTAACAGAAAATCTGATAAAAATTAAGGAATTAGAGAGATGAAGAAAGAGAATTGACCAATATAATGTCGGAAGAAAGATAACTGACCACTACAGTGGTAGAAGAAAGAGAATTGAAACCTTAATTTACCTTTTTTTAATTGTATAATTTGGGTAGATTTTCTCTAATTCACCTTTCAATGTAGTATATATAACCTAAAAAAATAGAGGGAAAATTAGGGAGCAAAAAAAAGGAGCGAAAAATTACCCTATAGTTGGTTGCATGTAGTGAAAATGAGGGGCCAATGCCTAAAACGCTTAGTCAATGTCGGAAAAGAGAGGGGAGCAGGTTTCATCTAACAAAAAAAGTGTAATTGTGGTGTTTTTTTTTTTTTTTTTTTAAAAAAAAAATCCTTTAAAAAGGTTTTTTCTTGCAAAATGAGTTATTTAAAAGGTTTTTTCTAGCAAATTTTTCTAAATATATTTTGTCACACCATCATTTTAAAATATTTTACATAACATCATAATAATTATTATAATGCAAAATTAAATAAAACCATTTATAAAAGGACTATGTACATTTTTTTAATATTTATATAACAATTCTCTACCCTTTTAAATCCAACAACATGTGTTACTGTTTCAAGTCTATAGTGTAGTGGCTTTTTAACCCTTCTTTTTTTTTTTCCTTTTTTCTTTATTTCTTTTTTGTCCTGTTGCTTTGTTAACTGCTGTAAAACAAAGGAGAAAATTACTCCATCCGTTTCATAATTATAGTCCTATATGGAATCAATCACATAAAATAAGAAAAGAAATATATTTGGAATCTAACATTAAATTACAATATAATTCATAATTAGTTTACCTTATTTAACTTTTTAAAATTTTTATTAGGAAATTACAAGTCATAATTGCATAATTTAAGGTAAAGATTTCCTTACTTAAAGTCATGTCATCAATCCACAACTTATTAATTCAAAAAAAAAAAAAATCAACTTATAAATGAAATATATTCAATATGGGTATATCTTTTTGAAACGCTCAAAATAGTATATGGATTAACATTATGAAACGGAGGGAGTACTTAGAGCCTGTTCTCATACGTTTATTTTCTGTTCAATTCAGTTCAGCTCCTAATTTCCTTCTCTTATAAAATATTCATTTCATTTCATTTCAATTCAGCTCTGTTCAATTCAGTTTAGTTCAGTTCAGTTGATTTCATTCTATTAGAACATGCCCTTAATTTCCTCTTCCTCTTTCTCTTTCTCTTTCTCTCCTGAATTTCCTCACCTCCACTCATTTGTTTGACTACATTTCCCTTTTCATTTTGATTTTACAACGTAACGTTGCACCCCCTTTCTTTCTCCTCCATATAGACATGTACACTGGATTCTCCATTGAAGCGACTTCTGAGCTTTCTTCTCCATTGAAGCAGGTTAGACTTTTGTTTCTTTATTATATCATCGAATTTGAACTTCACAACCTAGGGATTATCGTAAAGGGTCGGCATTAAGAGTCACCTTTGTGTAATTTTTGCTATTAAAAAATTCTGATTAATTTTCAGGGAGGTTAAATTATTTATGTTTGCCCAGAATAAGATCAAAGAGAAAGCTGAAAAGGATGTTAGTAGAAGGAGAGAAGATTTATAGGTCTGCTTTGATTTTCCGAACTCGTTAAATTTCCTAAAGTAATTAAATAAAATGAAAAAGAGGGTCAACTTCTTTCGATATTTTGGCTCGACTTCAATGGGGGAAATAATCACAAGCATTCATCATCACCGTTCGATTGTCAAGTTCCATCAATATCAACGGCTCAAACCAAACCCACTGGTGCGTGCGCTCACGAGGCTCGTGATATCCACCAAGAAGGTCAGTTGCCAAATTAGATTGTAGTGGGTTCGTCACCTTGTCCTCGTGAGCGCACTTCATAAGCGCACATCAGGGTGTCCAATTGGAGTTCTAGATTGAAAATTTGGATACCGAAATTAATGAGATTGAGTGCCGAATGGCATTTGTGCTGAATCGGCAGTGAATTGGTGTTGGCTGGTGATGTTGGTGGCGGTTGGAGCAAGGAGGTAATTGGTGGCTGAGGTGTTCGATTATTCTATTGGGGGAGCTGCCCTGTTGCTTTGTTGAGCGTGGGATGTTGTGCGTGAGCTAAGAGACAAGGTGAGGGGTTGTTTGTTTGCGTGGCTAACAGATCTGATTCTCATTTCACAAAATTCTCATTTCTCAATTCAGTACTCAACCGAGAGTGTGTCAAAACTCCAAGTTCAAATATGACACCAATCTTCGAGTATTTCTTACTGTGTATAATTGGACCTGAGATGAGGATAAAGGATTCTATGGCACCAATTACAGATATTTGCCTTCGCTTCTTGATCAGTATCCTCCTCTCAATCATACTTTCTATCCTCCTCCTCCCCAGTTTCCCATGGTATGTCTAATGGCAATAATATTTGGGGTTGATGAAGAATTGGTAGCTTAATCATCTTTTTTTAATCACATTTTGAAGCAGGAACTAATTGCTTAATGTAGCAAAGGCTGAATTTTTTCAAAGCATAGGGTGTTTTTGCTTGGGTATATGTGTCAAAGTGTTTTAATATCAATCTTATGTTGGTTTGTATGTATCTGGGAGGGATGTCTATGTCCAGACTACAATGCTTTGTATTATTGGTGATTGTGGGATTATGTGAATGATTAATGTGATTTAAGATAGTGTGGATTGAATTTTTGGCTGATTTGTTTTGATGGTAATTTGGACTCTGATTGTGTTTTATCGAGAAATTAAGAAAAAAAAAACAGTTATAAATTTCGTTAGTGATTGTGGGATTATGTGAATGATAAATGTGATTTTAGATAGTGGATTGAATTTTGGGCTGATATGTTTAGATGATAATTTGGACTCTGATTGTGTGTTATTGACAATTTTAGCCAAAAAAAAAAAAAAAAACACTTTAGTTCAATCATCAATTGAATAAGAAATTGTGGTATTATGAAAATAATTAATGTGATTAAAAATAATGGTTGAATTTTTGGCTGATCTGTTTATTTGGTGATTTGGACTCTGATTGTGTTATTGAGCATTTCAGCCCAAAACAAAAACACACACACACACACACACACACACACACACACACACCCACACTTTAATTCAAATATCAATTCATTTACTGATTGTGGGATTATGTGAATAATTACTGTGATTTAAGATGGCGGATTGTATTTTGTGTGGCTGATCTATTAAGATAGTAATTTGTTATTAGCCTTGGTTTATCTATTTGTGTTTTTGTTATTGTATAGTACATTCTTTCAATGGAGTTAATTTAATTCTATGTTAAGCATTTCATACGAAAAATTAGAAAATATCTTATAATTAAGTTTGATAACTCCTAAAATGTTGATTGTTATTTCACTATGTCTTGAAAACCATAGTATAAAAGTTCTAGCAAAGCGAGTAGTTAATTTATTCAATGTTCTTGTCAAAAAAAAAAAAAAAAAAAAAAAAAATCAATGTTGTACTTCTAACAATTGCTTGAAATGTCTATAGGAGAGGATTCGAATTGGAAAGAAACTTCTTGAGGCAAAGCGTTTTGAAGAACATAATGAGAGAAAACAGTTTTAATCAATGTGTACTTGATTATGCTTGCTAATCTTCTTCAGTGCAGAAAGGACATGGTTCTTGTATTAATGTGTGTTGCTTTTGGCAGTTGGGAGGAAGGTAAAGAAAAAAGGCTTGTAAAAAATTCGAAAAAAAGCTGGAAAAAGACAAGGTTCTAATATCTTTTCCGCCTTGTTGTATACCTCTACGATTAGTTTAGTTAGACTAGAAGGTCCTGATTACAAGATTTCAATCTTAAATATCTCTGCAACACTTTTTTTTTTTACTGTACTGTGTGTTTACCCCTCTTAAGTAGAGGTATCAATTCGGATAACCGGATGGAGTTTGGGTCGGGTCTATTCGGGTCGGTTCTGTTCGGGTCGGATATGTTCGGGTCAAAATTATTCTTATAATTCGGATCGGATCAGGTCAGGTCAAATTCGGGTCGGATCAAATTCGGGTCATGGTCTATCGAGTCCGGGTCGGATATGGGTTGGATCAACTCCAGATCGGTTCATGTTCGGTTCGGATAAATTCGGATCGGGTTCAAAACGGGTTTAACCGGGTTAATTTTGAGTCGGATGAATTTGGGTCGGGTTGATTTTCGGTTCGGATGATTTCGGTTCGGTCAAGTTCAGTTTGATTAAGATAAGGTTGATCCGTTGATTCATTAAATTGGTCAATTTCAATTCAATTCCTTTTTGTGTTTGGCTGGATTTTAATCGAGTTGACCCAATTCATATTTAAATAAGGTTATTTTTAAACTAGAGTTATTATTGAGTTTTTACCTTATTATTGGGTCAGTATCAAGTCATTCATGTATCATACGGAGTATATTTTATCGAGTTAAAAGAAGAGGTTTTGATGTTCAAGTATTACAAACTATTTGTAGCAAATTTTAGATGAGATGATTATAAAGCTTAGAAAATAATTTTATGTAATTGGTATATACATGAAGTAAACTTGTTACTTCGGATTATTTCTTTGTAGTAAAAAACGTAAACTTATTAATAATAACGGAGCAATAAGAACTTGAATAAAAAGGTCAAAAATTAATTATGGCCTGGTTAAATTCGGATCGGGTAAAAATCAGATCGAGTTAAAATCGGGTCGGGTTAATATCAGTTCGGGTCAAAACAGATCGGATTAGATCGGTTATTTGCCGGGTCAATTTCGGATCGGGTTAAGCTCGGGTCGGATCAAATCGGTTCGGTTAGAGTTCAGGTCGGGTCAAACCGGATTCGGGTTGAGTTCAGGTCGGATCAAATCGGTGCCGGGTTAAGTTCAGATCGGGTCGAATTCGGATTCAGGTTGAGTTCAGTTCGGTTACAAATCGGGTTTGGGTCTTGAATTTCTCGGATCAAATCGGATCGGTTACAGTTCGAAATGGATAGCTTTTTTCGGGTCGGTTCGGTTTTGACACCTCTACTCTTAAGTGCCATCTTGAAGTTTCTGGCTTTAAAATTATTGGATCTATTTAGTTGAATATTGAGGACCAGTGGTAACCTGACATTTTTCTTTCCCTTGGTTTCACAGGCTGAAAGAAGACGCAATCTTGGGTTGCCTCCAGAAGATCCCATTGCTGCAAAACCTTCTGAACCCATTAAGGAGAAGAAGGTGGATTCTTGTTAAGATGGGCATAGCTGTGAAGTTAATCTATATATTTAGAATTTTCCATTATTTTGATGTATTTATATACGACTTGCATAGTATTTTGCCGGTTAAGCCTATTACAAAAGCAAAGCAAATGAGAGAGTGCCTTCGATCTTTAAAAAAGAATCATAAGGTGAATGATGTGTTCAATGATTTTGCTTGTTTGCACTCTAATTCTTGAATGTACATGTTTCACGAATATCAAATTCACAATATAGCCTTCATTCTTATTGTTTTTTGTTGACAATTGCTGAACCAGGATGAGGATGCTAGCGTAAAGAAAGCATTCCAGCACTTTTTACCTATGCAGGCATGTGGTGAAGAATCCAGCTGAGGAGAAGTTCAGAAAAATCAGATTTACTAACCAGGCTTTTCATGTATGGGTTTGACATGTTATACTCATGGTCTAATGGCATGTTACAAAATGTCTCGTAATTTCTCTTTCCATATATCACATCATAGTGTCACCGTTCGGTAATATAGGTAATCCATGCGTAAATGTGTGTTAACTATGAACCTAAAAATTTTGAAGGAAATATATCTGCTGTTGCTTAACACTAAAAAAATTGCAATCCGGATTTTAATACCAAATTGATAGAATTTAGAAGCATTAAAAAAAAAAAAAAAAAAAAAAAAAAAAAAAAAAAAAAAAAACTCGGATCTCACCATATGGGGTTTTCCCTCTCTGGTAACCCATCACTTAACATAGAAGCTAGGTAAATAGTTCTTGATTGTAAAATTAGAAACACAAATGATGGCCTACATGCTTTGATTACCACTGATTGTGATAAATCTGATTAGATTTTTTCCTGTAATGAAAGCTATCATTTGCACTTGTTCTGGTTGTTTCTGTACGCTGTGCCATATATGCTATGTATTTTATCGGAATAATTAGAGATGGGTTCTATTATTTTGATTAGGTTCATAAATTGTCCTACACTGTTGATTGCTTTTTCTACTCGTGGTTTGGCCTGTTGTTTTAATATGCTTGGTTCTTGCTTTTGTGAGTCACCAATAACTTAGAGGACAAAATAATTGATGGCATAGTCTCTTAATGCAGAGAGTTAGGGCAGTGGGTTACTCTCAGCCAATCAATATCGCTGAAATGTTTTCCGAAGGGTTACTCTGATGTTGGTTATTCATATGTTTGTTTTTTATGTTGGGTATATCACTTTGCGTTATCTTTTGTTAGGTCAGATTAATTGTGTTGAAATCAGAGGGGGGGGATCGGAAAAGCTATGGAGAATCGTAGTCTTCTGTTCACTCAATTAAGGTACAATTTTTTTTGCTTTTTTTTTTTCCCTATAATTTGGGTTATAATGTGAGATTAATTGGGTTATATGTGTGAGATGAACTGGGTTGTTTTTTTTTCGCTTAAAAAGATATACTTGGGATCGAAAAAATACTACTATTGAAATCAATTATAAAATCAGAAGTCATGTTAAACCGCATGGATTAGATTACCCATAATAAAATGAGGAAATTTACTGCTATAGATATATACATCGTCGATGATGAGTATGCGGTTGAACCTATTGATGAGCTTGAGATTTTTGATATCCTTTTTATTTTATTTTTTATTTGGGAAATTTAAAGCTGAAACTTGGAATTAAATGCCCATTATGCTAGATTATGTTAAGATAATGGGGTTTTAGTTGATTTTATGATTATTTTTAGGTTTTAAATTGAGGACATATGAAGTCCGGTGTAATATGGTGATTGATTAAGACTTAAGAGTTTTAGAGGATTTGAGGGGTTTTTATCTCCTCTTTTGCGGTTTTAATCGAATTTTTGGGTATTAAAATATTACTTATAAACTTATAATCTTTTGAGGATTGATTACTATAATTGCTAGAATTATGACTTAATTAATTTCCAATTAGTTTTATTGGGGTTTATTTGGACCAACTTTTTAAAATAGTTAATAGTATTGAAGGAGTAGAACAACCCATTGACTTGTGGGGGAGGGAAAATGTCTTGGCTTATTCGTGTGTTCTGTACTTCTGTGTGTTTGGTTTCATTCGTTGAGGTTTATGCCATTGCTTTGAATTTTAATGTGTTTGTCGTATGTAGGGCCTGTTCTCATTGTTTGGTTTCAGTCCAAATTAGTTTTTTCCTCATAACTATTGAACTTTTTGACCATTCAGTCTTTAGGTTGTCTCTCTCCCCTTTATGGTGTTTCATTCTCTTTCACTTATGATTTTTCAATAGTGATGAAATAAAGCTACACCCATTGAAACAAACACTACGTACTTTATATTCTCCATTCAAATAAATATCAACTTTACAATCGTGAAGAAGATGGGTTGATCGTCTTGCAATCTCATCGCAAGAATAGAGTAGGAGCAGTGAAACCCAAGGATAGGTTTTGGATTTGGAGTGTATCTTGAATTTAGAACTTGTATAACAAGCTTTGAATGTACTTAAGAAACACAAGTTATAAACAAAAGTTAAAAATAAACACAAATTGAGTGTAGTTAATGCTATTGCTAAATCAAATTACTAAAATTAATGTTGCCAATATTTTTTTGTCGTTAATTTTTATCATAATTTTCTTTATTTGTGTCCTTGATAATTACTTATCTCAAAATTACACTAGAAATGGTTGGGTGGAGCAGAAACCTCCTGTTCCCCTTACCCCTTAACAAACATGGGAATTTGAGAGTTGGGTATTAAACTTTTCAATCCCACCTACACTCCCTATCAAACATATACCCTGTGATAGGTGTTGGTTGCATGGCTAAATATTTTCACTTCGTCCATCAGGCCATCTCTTAGTGGTATTATTGATTGTCTTTTTGGGCCTTGGGCTTTGTTCATCCTCAAAATTTATTACTTATTTTAGCATAGAGAGAGAGAAAGAGAGATAGAGAGAGATGAGGAGGTAGTGTGTTAGAGAGAGAGAGAGACACATTATTGAGGAGGTAGTGTGTTAGATAGAGAGAGAAACATTGTGGAGGTAGTGTGAAACTAGATTATATGAGCAAGAGATAGAGAAAAACGTGAGGATGTAGTGTGTTAAATGAGCATGAGAGAGAGAAACATGATGAGATTGTGTGAAACTAGATTAGGTGTGTGTGTGTGTGTGTGTGTGTGTGTGTGAGAGAGAGAGAGAGAGAGAGAGAGAGAGAGAGAGAGAGAGAGAGAGAGATGGGAAGGTAGTTTGAAACTAGATTAGATGAGCAAGAGAGAGATATGTAAAAACTTATGGGAGCTGGACCTACAATAGATCAATATCATATAAAAACAAATTGAATTCACCTCCCTTTTATATTTTGATGAGAAAGTCAGAAACGTTGATAAGATGCATGTTAAGCGGGGTCAGTTAGATGAACCAAATTTGATTAATACTGTAATATCTACAATTGTATATTAGTAAAAATTTAATCCAATTATATATTATACATTAACATATGTTTTTGAAGTGGAAGAAATAGAGTGAAAATTTTAAACAAAAGGTTGGAGTTAGAATTAGCAGTAAAAGCAGGAAATGAGAATGAGTAGAATCTAAATGATGCTTGTCGCACCTTGATGACCATTCTTTTATATCACCTTTCATAAGCCGAGTCCTCTTCTTGCTTTATGGTCTTTTTGCTGTACTTAAAAAGATAGATTTGATATGTGGTTATAATAGGTGCTTTACCGTGGAAGATAGATATCATGTATATTCTTGTTGGCTTTCTTGTTATGCTCAATTCATCAATTGGATATTTGATGTATTGCAATAAAGATCCAAGATACGTCAAAATATTTGGATAATTCTCTGGTGATCCTAGGAAAGCACAGGTGTTACAAAATAGCTGTTATACAATTATATATAACTGTATTCTGTTTAGGGGTATTATGTATATTAGACATTCATTGGTCAATGTTGCTAAGGAGTGTACTGTGGGAAGTTAATTTGTGTTGTATGCTTGCTTAGCTTATACTTGGAATTCATATGAATGTTTTATCAAGTGTCCTTGTAAGTCTTGTTAATATGTCAATCCCTTTTTGCTCCTTATGATAGGAATGGTATCCTTCAAACAAGTGTATTCCGATAGAGGGTTTGGAATTATTAGAAACCTAATTATTCATTGAGATCAAGTGATCGGAATGCCTAGTTGGAGGCCGCTTCCGATTAGCAATATTAATCCATAATTAATATTACAGCTTAATCTTGACTGAACCCTTCAGGTCACACCCAAGCAACTAACGATCCGACACGACGAATTAATTTGGTAAGAATTAATGAGTCGCTCGAGTATTAAATATTTAGACGTCGGAAATCGAGCTAAGAGCGTCGAAACCGAGCGTCACAAGTCAAGTCAAATTAATAAAAGACGAGACAGTAAAATCAAACTAATTAATCAAAAATTACCAAAATACCCCTAGCATCGGAATGCCCCTAGTAAACCGAGTGCTAGGAACAATTGGTGCTAGCATGTGCACCGCACCTAGGCAATGGTGCTAGGTGCACATGGTTAGCATGCACCAGCCGCGCACAAGGCAGCAACAACTCGCATGTGCGTGCGTGGCTTGATGTGCATGTGCGGGCTTGGTGCGAGGCCAGCATTGCTAGCGCACTAATGCTTGCAAGGCACACACATAGCAGCAGTAGCTATGGCGCGCCAGCATGCTAGAAGGGCACACGCATAGCCACATCAGCTATGGCGCACTAGCATGCTAGTAAGGCACGCACATAGCAGCAGCGGCTGTGGCGCGCCAGCAAGCTAGCAACGCACATAGCAGCCAGCTAGTGCGAGTTGGTTGGCGCATGTGGCTTTGCTTGGACCGATTTTGGGGAAGCTTGGGGAGGAAGGCAATGGTCCCCTCCCTTTTGTGGTCCTCACCTAACCTCTCCTTGTGTAATTGCCACTTATTGATTAATTAGTTGTTTGCTATTTTCTTTTATTTTTTGTTTAAAAAATAAAAAAAGAGAAAATTGATTTTACCAACTCTCGCACATTGATGGGAGAGTGATTCTCTCATGACATTCTCCATAAATACCCACCTTGGGATTTGGAGAAAGTCACTTGTGTAGGAACTCAATAAGGCATCTCCACTTGAGAGAAAACCTTTAAGTTCATATAATACTCGAGTAGTGTTTTGATCCGACTTGGCTAAACTCCAAGTAAGAGACCGGTCGGGGTCGCGTTGCGGGTGGATACCGTAGGAGGTCTCTGCGCTTGCAAGACTTGGCTTTGAAGTAAGAGCTCCGAGTGAGAGCGAAGCACGCTACAAGGGTAAGAACGTCTTTTCTCTCTTTCTTGTTATTTGTGTTGTTTAGTTATATTAATTGTGAACGGGTCAAAGGGTCGGGTTTTGTTCCGCGGTGAGTTAGACTCATCGAAACCCAACACCTTAAGCATGTCGTGCAGTAGAGGGGTGTGTAGAATAATGAATAAGCTTTGTATCAATTTTAAAAGTTGAAACATGACTGTGGCTCTAATTAGATAATTTAATGTACACTATGTAGGAATTGTTTAATGAACATCCGAGTATTGTATAATTTTCGTAATTGGTAATTATATTTATTTTATGAATAGTGTAGATTATTGCAGATTTGCAGGTGTTGAAAATGTCTCATTTTTGGTAAAATTTTGCTTACCTATTCTGCGTATGTTTTTTTTTGTTTTTTTTTTTTTTTTGTTTTTCAAGAATAATTGGCTATTTGCTTACCCAAGGACTTGTGTAAATCATCTACTAATACTATAATATGAGTAGTTGAGTACTCTTCTATCTTGTGATTTTGAGAGGCGACTCAAATTTCCATCTTAGTTGGATGACTATTTGGTTTATGAATGCTATAGAACAGTTGAGAAAAATGTGTATATTGCTTTCAATTATTTATACTACTATTTATTTGCTACTTAGAAAAGATACTTAACCTGTTTAATTGTCATTAACGAATGTATTGAACCATTCCATAATACCAGTTATCATTTTGTCATGTATATGCATTGTAGTATTGCAATGTGTATGGCTTCAATGCCACTCTTGATAGATGAATTTTGTTCTTGCCTTTCACTATTACATGCAGATCTGATATCTTGTTTGAGTTTTAATACTTGATACTCTTAGAAATCTTGAAAAAATTAAGAAGAAAATGGTCCATAATTAATATGTAGAAAACTAGACACGTTTTTTTATTGTTATTTATTATGGTGATTTATTTTAAAATTCCCTTTGCAGTTTATGTGAATACTAGTTTATCAAACTTTAATACTTGTAGTTTCATTTGGATACATATATATTCATATTATACTTTGAAAGTTCCTTTTGTATTTTCTCCATGCTTTTGCTAATTACAAAACACCTTTTTTTTTTCACAATAGCAATAATTTCTAACAATAACTATAGCAATTACTATGACACATTTTCTTATACTACAAATTATCAACACTCGGTTCTACTTTATTGTGCTATCGCCCGTATAAAGAATTCAACATCAGTTTTCAAAATAAAACCCAACCTACAAATAAATTGAATTAGTAACACATCTATTATAAATTAAAATTAATAACACTCCATTCGTGTTTATTGAGCTATCACGCGCGATGGCTCAACTAGTTTAAATAAAAAAAAATAAATAAAAAAAAAAAGAACAAGCCAAGTTATTTTAAAATGATATCAACAACAAAATATATAAAAAGAAATATGTAAAAATTACTTATCAACACCATGCAATGCACGGGTACTATACTAGTGTCTTAGATATTGCATTAGTTTAAATTGTCACATTTAATATAATAAAAAGAGGTAATTCTACAAAGTGGTTTAAACATTATAAACACTTAAAATAAAACTAATTATAAGGTGATTACATGTGCTATTGTAAAATAAATAATTAAATAAAGGTGAGCATTTGAATGATACAAGTATACAACAATATTTTTGGGATCCTAATTAATTGTCCGAAATTATGTTATTAAGCATGATTAAAATTTATAGCTCTTACTTAACAAAATAATATGAGTGATACAAACTATGTATAATTTTAGGATAAATGGAATAAAATGAATATGATATAATACACCTAAATCTAAGGGTTTGTTTAGTTTACCTTAGTTTTGCTTATATGAACATATCTAATGACAACACTTTCACCTTAAGTATATGATAATCTATAACAAAAAAAAAATATCAAGTGGGGTCTTGTGAGATTCGTAATATTGTGTATTTTATAACATGAAATTTTCATAATTTAGAACGTTTATGGACTTGGAATATACTACAAACTAATCCAAGCCATTTTGAGCTCAAAACTTCCCAATTCTTGAAACCAATACAAGTCTACTCACTAAACTAAGCCCAAAGCTTGTTTAAACACGTATTAAACCCTATTTATTGACAAAATTAAGAAGTTTAGGTTAAAAAACTTCATGTCGTTGAAGATGCTGAGTGCAACTTCTGAAGTCGTGCTCATTGCCCATTAGTCGAGCGTAACTTCTGAAGTTGTGCTCATTACCCAATTAGTCAGCGCAACTTCTGAGTCACGCTCAACAGTGCAGCGTAAATGTCATGTCACCATATATTCCTAATCATCTTAAAATTCTGAATAAAACCTTCATATATACGGGCACGCGACCTTTGATCTCACACCTTCCTGCCAACATTAATAGAAAAAACTTCTTTTTGAAAGGAATGGTATCCTTCGAAAAGGTGTATTATTCCGATAGAGGGTTTGAAATTATTAGAAAGCTAATTATTCAATGAGGTCAAGTGATCGGAATGTCTAGCTAGAGGCCGCTTCCGATCAATAATATTAATGCATAATTAATATTACAACTTAATCTTGACTGAACCCTTCGGGTCACACCCAATCGAGTAACCGATCCGAGATGACGAATTACTCTAAAGGATCAAATGAGTCAATAGTGTTATTACGAACAAAGACGTCGGATTCCGAGCTTAGAGCATCGAAATCGAGCATCGCAAGTCGAGTCAATTTTAGGAATCGACGAAGACGAGAAAAATCATATGAACGACAAGTTAAAATATAGCCCTACCCACGCGTTGGCCTAGCCGAGCAAGATCATTGATCACGTCTAGCAAGGCCGCAAGCCCAGCAGCCCTACTCGGGTGCTGGCTGGGGCTTGCTGGACAAGCAAGCATGCTAACAGTGCTAGCAAGGCAAGCCGTAAGCTAGTGCGCTGGGCATCGCTAACAGCTGCTAGCCCTAGCTACCCGGGCTAGCATGCCCAGGCACACGTAGCAACGGCGCCCAGCATTAAAGCAGCTCGCATAAGCGTGGCGTGCTGTTGCAGGTGAAGGATTTATGTCTTCGTCAAGTGCAATTACTACATATATAATGGATCGTTATGGAGATAATTTAGTTCGTTCTTTTGGGTCGTCATTATCTATTGCTAGACGTGATCAATGATCTTTAGGCTAGTCAAATAGTCCAAAGCCCAATAGAATGGATCCTATAAGGTCACACAAAAGGGTGATGGATTGAACAAAAGAAAGAAGCCCATTATTGGGCCTCATGGAGTGGCCAACCACATGGGATTGAAGAAGGAATATTGTGGGCTTGGTTTGGGCTCTAATTATACATATGATGTATAAATAGAGGCCTTGCCTAGGGTTTGACACACAACACAATTAGCAGTCAATTGAGAATAGACTTGCTTGCAACCAAACCCTAGCCTCACTCAGTCACGCACATACTCTCTCCTCTTCCCTCATGACCGCACACGCAGGTGGCGCGTGTGGTGCACGGTGGTGCATGGTGGTGGTCGTGGTTGTTCGTGGCTCGGTTTCTCCTCCCTTCTCCGTAGAAGGTGGTTCAAAGTGTTCGTGCCCAACTACCTAGTAGTGGTGGAGGTTCAATCCTATCCCGTGGACTAAGTAGAGGAGCAACGCTTGGAGCTCTATTATCTCCCTATTGACAGTCAATCGCTTGTGGAAATCACTCGTCAAAGGTATGTATTATGTGATTCTTTATGTGTTATGCTTGTAGATCCTGTTTAGGTGCGAACGAATATGATTCGTGAAATTCCGCTTAGATTATCTAAAACCCTACAGCGGGCCGATGCGGGAAAGCTTGTCGTGTTTGTTGGCCTAGCCGTGAGCTCAAGGGTTTCCCACATGGCACCCTTGGTGCCAAAGGCAAAGGGTTTCCATGTGGCGCATGCGTAGAGGGGAGAACTTTTTCTTGGGGAACAAGGGGACATGTGGTCCTTTCCTTGTGGTCCTCACCTAACCCCTCCCATGTGTGTGCCTAGTGTTGTTTGATTATTTGTCTTGCTATTTTATTTAATTTAGAATTAAATTAATTGCTTATTTTTCTCACTCTATCATTTCTCCCACATGGAAAGATGATTGAAGTTTTTGGCAGCCTTTGCTTATAAATACCAACTTTAGGAGTTGGATTATTCACTTGATTTGAACTCAATAAGGCATCTCCCAATAGGTGAGAAAACCTTTAAGTTCGTAATACTCTAGTCTTTCTTGGTCTAGCCCCGATTAAGCTTCGGGGTAGGGGCCGTTCGGGTCGGGTCTCGATGGTGAGAGCCATTGGAGGCTTGCGCATGTGTGGAGCTTTAACGCTTCAAGTAAGACCTCGAAAAGAGCGAAGCACGCGTAAAGGGTATATATGTTTTTTTTTTCTCTCTTGTTAATTAATTATGTAATAGCTAATTAATGTGCATGTTTTAGTTGCTTTAATTTATGCGGGTCATAGGATGGGTTTTAGTTTCGCGTGATGTCGGACATCACGAAACCCAACACTTTTACCACCTCAAATACGCTGTAGTTTTCTGGAAAATCAAAGCAATTTATGCTTAGTTTGGTGATTAAACCAAATCACTAAGAAAAGGCTTTGGTTCAAAGCAACTGTAGCGTTTGACAACAAATGCTCCGATTTTATATGTACCGAAGCATTTTGTTAATTTATTAGCCCAGAAAACTCTCATGTTTTATCACTTTGCTTCTCATTTTCTTTCTTCCTTCGAACACAAACTTTTGTTAAAGGCGGATTTACACTAAATTAGTGTAAATCGGGCTGCAAAAGTAAACAATTTTGTTTCCTTTTTTAATTCGCACGTGTTATGCGGTTTTTCTAAAATTTACAAAACTAATATTTTCTCTCTCTTCTTCATTCATTTTAGAAACTTCTTTCTCTCTCTTATTTCTTCCTCAAGTGGCGATTTCGACCTGATCTTCTCTCTCTTCAACCTCTCTTCAATCGGCGATTATTTCTCTTATCTTTCAGTTGAGAAGTTGTTATTTAAGGTTCGTTTACTTCATTTTTTTGAGATTTGTTTTAGTTTAAGTTGTTTAGATTCTTCGAGTTTTAGGTTTTTTGATTTTTTTTTCTTTTTGATTTCGTTTTTTGTAGTGCTTGATTGTGCAATGGTGAAGAAGAATATTACAAAGAAGTCGTCAGATGATGCTGAAGGTGTGTTTTCTTAATTTTTTTTATGATTTTTTCAAAATTTCAACTCAATTTTCACTTTAAATGTGTTGTTATATGTCGAATTACTAGTGGATGTTATTTTCAGAGTTTGCACTTGCTTTTTTGCTTATTATGTATGCAGATTATGATAATTGGAATTGAATTTTGATTTTATTGTGTTTAATTTTGTTTTAATTTTTGTTTATTGTATTTAATTAGTTAAAAATTGCTTATACATGTGTTTTTATGTGTTAAACAACTTTTGCATGATATTTTTGCGAATTTTCTCTTTGATTTTTTGCTTTTTTTTTTTTTTTTTTTAACGGAGATTATGATAATTTGAATTGATAATTGTATTTACTTGCTTATAAATATGTTGTTATATGTCCATTAACTAGTGCATGTTATTTTCAGAATTTGCTCTTTGTTATTTTTCAATGCTTAGATTTTAGGCAGAGTATGCTAATTGGAATTGATCTTAATTTTAGGTAGAGTATGCTAATAGGCAGTGTGTCATTGTGTTTAGAAGGGTCACTTTAACTTATATGCATAACAAGGATCACTTTATGCATAACAAGGGTCACTTTATGCAGTTAAAATGGTCACTTTATGCAGTTAAAAGGGCCACTTTATGCATATATCCTGAATTTTCCCAAGAGTAATTTGTGAATTTGTAATTTATGGTTATTTCTCTGTATTAATCAGATATAGGTAGTTCTATAGGTGGATATCGTTATAAATTGCCTTCAAAGGGAAAAACAGTGCCTAAAGAGTCTGCTAAGGCCAAAGCAGTACCTAAGAAGGTCAAAACAATGCCTAAGAAGGCCAAAGCAGTACCTTAGAAGGCCAAAATAGTGCTAGATCCTCAATTGGAATTTGTTTCTGATTCTGACTCTGATACTTCAGTGTAAGTGAACATACATATTTTCAATTCTTCTTGATTTGCATTTTTTAATTATATTTTGTTTATAGTCTATATTGTTTAAGTTAATTTTTTTTTATTATTATTATTTAGGGACCAAAGACGTTTGATTCCAAGGTGTAGACCACATACGTTGGAAACTTTGGTGCAGAAGTTTAATCCTAACCAAAAACAAGTTGTTGAAGAAGTTGGTTTTGGTGGTTTGTTACATTTGAAATTGAAATCTCTTTGTCGTAAAATGCTACCTTGGCTTGTTGAAAACTTTAATGGTGGTAGCTGCATGTTTACCATTGCTAGTGGTAAAGAATTTGTAGTTCAAGGAATGATAAATGTGATGTGTTTTGCTTGCCTATGAGTGATAAAATTGTTCCTGAACTGAAGAAAAATGCTGAAGATGAAAGTGTAGACAAATGTATCATTCAGGCATGGAGATCTGATTATGGTCTTTCTGATAAGCAAGCTCTTCCTTTATCAAGATTAGAGTCTCGGATGAAGGATTTGGTTGATGGAGGGGAAGAATTTAAGAGGTGTTTTGTTTTTCATGCTATGTCTAGCTTTTTACTACTAATAGGACTGTTTCATTGAAGTTGCTAAAGGTTGTTGAAGAAGTTGATGAAATAAAAACTTTTGATTGGTGTTCTTATGTTTTGAAGAAGTTAAAGAAGTCTGTTAATAAGTATAACAATGATCAAACTGTTCAAAAAGTTAGTGGATGTTTGCTGGCTTTGCAAATTCTGTATTTTCACTGTTTAAATTTTCATCGTTTAAATTTTCAAGGAGAAAAGGAAAGTTGTACCCTTCTTTTGATTCAGCATTGGACAGTTGCTAAGATTAAGAAGCGGATTAATTTAGAGATTAAAGCTGGTGGTTATGGGCAAGGACCATTGGATACTTCTACGTATCCTGTGTCACAGCCTGCTATTAGGAAAACTGTTGTTAAGCAACCTCGTACTTTGGGATATGATTAGGGTGCTTCTTCAAGTGGTACAACTGGCTGCTTTGTTCAATTTGAGCTTCCGAAAAGTGTGATGACTGATGATGAAACAAAAGAAATTTCAACCGATGTAAGTGTTTTTTATTTTTTGTTTTTTTTTTTATTTTTTATTTTTATATGTTTAGTTGTTATCCTTTTATGTGCACAAATGTTACCCTTTATGTGCACTAAAGTTACCCTAAATATTCAGTTTCAGTAACTTTTTCATTATTTTTATTTGTCACATTTGTTTAGTTTTTCTTTGTTTCTATGTTTGTAGGTTGTTCATAAATCATTTCTTTTGCTTAAACGAGATATGGATGTTTTATTAAGTGTTCAGTTAAATGGTTTTAAAACCTTGAGTGATTTGGTTTCTTCTGAAAGAACTGTTTCATTATATTCTGAGGATCCTGTTGCAGTTTCTCAAACTCAATAGCAACTCTCTGATCCTCATTTCCAGAAGCTTTTAAATGGTTTAATTGAGGAGTGTGTTAAGATGAAGTCTGTACATGAGTTGTTTCGTGGTTTTTATGAACCTGAACAAGGTAATAAAGTAGATGTTCTTGGACAAGGTGATAATGAAGATGTTCCTATAGATAATGACAATGGTCCTGGACAACGTAATAATGAAGATGTTCCTGGACCTTTTGAAATTGATCCTGGACGTATTATCAGAGCCAATAAATCTCTATGCTCACTGGACTGTGGGCCAGTAGGTCAGAATGTGCATTTTGGGACTCTGTTTTTGAGGGGTAATGTTCTGATTTTCAAGAGTTTGCCTCAGTTACATTTGGAAGTTCTCGATTATTGTTTGCTGAAGGATGAATCAATGTATAGGAAGTTAAGTGTCATTTTTTATGATAATTATTTTTTTATCTGTTTTTTTTCCTTTATTTCTTTTAATGCTTATCTTATTTTTTATCGTTGCAGTGAGAACCTTGTTACTTTTGGAATGAATTTTCTAGTTCCAAGAGAAGATATGATGTCTCTTGCTGCTCCGCTTAGGATTCGATGGTGCATTATTGATTGCTATTCTCTGTATTTGAATGAGAAAGCATGTTTTAAGTCTTCTGGTCCTCGAAGATTCTTTTTTGGTGTGAGGCAAAGTGTAAGTAACTTGATTTATATTTAAACACATTGGCTTTATATTTATATATAAACAAGATCTTATACTTTAATAGTTTGCATTGTTGTATGTTTGTGAAAACATTGGGCAAGGTGACACTTCTAATGCTGTTAAGGATCTGCACGGTCTATGGGAAGGTTGGTGAGCTATGAGAATCCTGAATGGGATATAATGGATGTTGAACTGGTATATTTCATGCTAAACTAATATCATACCTTTAAAAGAGTTATGCTGTGATATGCTCTGCCTAAATCACTTTTAATTTTGCTGCTTCAGATCTATAAACCTGTTCTTGTTGATAATCACTACGTTTTGTTTGTTGTTGATCATGCAAAAGAGTTGGTATATTATCTTGACAATATTATTTGGCGTGATTCTAGTCTTGACTAATATAGAGATTTGTCTTCTCAAGTGGTATGTTTCTATTGATTTAATGTTTCAATTTAAACTTTTCTTTTTTTTTTCCAATGTATTCTAATCTTTTATATTTTTTGTCAGTGTGGTCAATTGGGTTCTTTTCTTGACAAAAGAAATCATCCAAAGAGTTCTCAACTACCTTCTTATGAGTTGCAAATTGTCGAGTTGGAATGGAGAAAGGATAAAGTTGACAACTTGGACTGTGGGGTGTTTGTCATGTATCACATGCTCCATTTTGTTGGTGAATCGTTTAAATTAAATGCACTCAAAACAGTAATTATTCATCTATTTGTCTGTTGTTTTTCCCTTTCTAATGTTTTTATTAATTACATATTGATAAGTTTTTTTTTCTCTGTTGTGAGGTTGGTGGAAGAAAATTTCTGCGTGGATAAATCTGTACCACACTTATATTGTGTGATTTGAATGAATCTAAGAATGATGTGTTGTCAGAATTATCCAAGTTCAATGAGAAGAAGAAAGGTGCTGATTATGTCCAGGCAATTAAAGTAAGAAGAAAGACTGCAATTGTTGAGAAGAAGCAGAAAGAAGATGATGAAGAAAGGCAGCAGAAGAAACTGCAAAGGTAGAGGCAGAAGAAGAAAATCCCAAAGAAAAAAGGGAAAAAAAGCAGACAAAAAAGTATACTCCTTCTAAAGAGTGAAATGATTGTGTTAGTGATTAGGTGATTAGGTTTAGGAGTATTTTTTAAACAATGAAAAAACTTAATGTATGTGCATATACATCAAGTTCAATGATGTAATTAAACTAATCGTATAGTTTTTGGTTGTTTTTTTTTTTTTTTTTTTTTGAAAACTGAATGTATGTGTATATATTAAGTAATTTGAAATGTTATTTTGTGTATATATATATATATATATATATATATATATATATATATATATATATATAAAAGTGCATTAAAAAGGGTCACTAATTTACAAAAAAGGGTAACTTCATGCAGGTAAAAGAGTTACTTCATACAGGTAAAAGGTTCAATTCAGTTTTTTATGGGATCACTTTTGTGCATAAAATGGTGATATTTTTAGCATAAAAAGGGATACTTTTGTGGGTAGAACGGGTAAGTTTATACATGAAAAGGGATTCTTTTGTGGGTAGATAGGGTAACTTTTATGCATTAAAAAGGTAACTTTAATGGGTAGAAAGGGTAACTTTTACGCATGAAAAGGGAAGCTTTATTGGGTAGAAAGGTTAACATTTATGTATGAAAAGGGTAACTTTTATGCATGAAAAGGGTAACTTTTGTGCATAAAAAGGGTAACTTAAGTTCATGTTTCCACTAAACATGTGCTAATAATAGTATCATTCAAATTTTAATCAAACTTGTCATAGAGTAAAAAAAGAAAAAATAGTATAACAATACAAAGTATAATAATTTTGAAAAAAAAATTGTTTTAAAAAAATTCCTAAAAGAGTCGTAAGTTAGGTGTCTTTGATCCAAATTCTGAATGTGGAGGTGGCAGTGTTGGTTTCTTTTCTCTCTTGCCTTTTTCAAGCCCTCCTTTTGCTCTCTTTCTTCTTCCTTTTGTTACAATTCTCTTAGGATCAAGTATTGTTGGTACACTTGTGCTTGTACTGGATGCCGAAGAAACATCATTATTGCTTTGAGTGTTGTCTGTCACATCGGGAATGTTAGAAGCAGCTTCTGCACTTTTCTCTGAGCAGCACTAGCAAGTAAGTCTTCCACCATTTTTAGACTGTTTCTGAAGCTTTCTTCCATAAATGCACTTGTCTCTTCATTTTCTTGACTTTTTAAGATTAGATTGTAGTATTTCCTCATCATTGTTTTCCTCCAAGGAATATATGGCTGTGTAGGATCCTGATTCTTCAACGTATTCCATGCCTCTGTTTTTGCAATCTTAGTCCATCTTTTTGTAACATACTTGTCTGGTATTCTTGTTACTTAATGTAGATGTAGAATTCTGATGCAATGATTAAAAAAAAAAAAAAAACATAACCATCCAGATGCTTCAAAATTTTTGCAAGTACATCATACACTTTGGCTCTCAGTATATAGTTTACTTGATGTGCAAACCATGGCTTGTCTTCTAGGGTTACTTGATAAAGTAGGCATTCTTCAGTTCTCCCTATCATTTGAACAGTTGTTGCCATAGAGTATCCAAACTCCTCTTCAAAATCTCTAAAGAGTGACAAAGTGAAAACCTGTCCACCAAAATCATGTAGCTACATTTAAACTGCTATATATTATGTGTTATTTATGCACTTTTGAGTTAACTTTCTACCCATGCAGCATGCTTTAGCATTCTGGACAGTGGTAATGAAGTGAATGCTATTGACTTGCTACAGGTAAACTCATCATATTTCTCTATGCTTCTCCAATGATTGGTTGTCTTCTTAAATATGGTATAAAATTTTGTCAAGGTAGTTGCTTTACTTGCTTTGAATCCTATAGCATGATTAGTGCTTTCACTCCTTTGTGACGACAAGATTCCTGCTAAAAAGAAATCTCTACTAAGGGCAGGACACCATTTTTCTTTCAACTCGTATACTCTTTTGTACCAAGAGTATGCTGTCAAGTCATACTTATGCATCATTGCCTACCACTTTTCTTCAAATTCTTGTTCTGTCACACACCACTTTAAGCACTGGTTGAATGAATACTTGAATTCTTTGTCTTTTTTAAGAGCCCTAAATCTGGTTATTGCATTTTGTTCTAAATGCCAGATACAAAGTCTATGCCTTGTATTAGGAAGCACCTGCATTGAAAATGAAAGGGTCACCTTATGCAGTTAAAAGGGTCACTTCATGCATTAAAAAGGGTCACTTCACAGTAAAAAGGGTCACTTTATAGACTAAAAAGTGTAACTTATTAGTTAGGGTCATTTTATACAGTAAATAAAAACTTATTACCTGCTCAATTGCATTTTCCGTTGCTTGGTCCCGATCAGTGAATATTAAAGTTGGTGTTTTACCCTCCATAGCTTTCAAGAAGGTTTCTAGTAGCCACACCAAACGATTCAGTTTTTTCATCCCCAATAAAAGCACATGCAAACATACAATTATGCTAGTGATTGTTTATGCCAACAAATGGAGCACATATAAGATTATACCGGTTGGTTCTGTATGTTGTATCAAAGACAAGAACATCTCCATATATTCTATAGTCTTCTAGCATCATCGAATCTGTCCAAAAGATATTGGAAATTCTTCCTTCATTGTCAAACTTCACTTTAAAAAAGAAGTTTGGATCCTCTGATTGTTCTTGATTTAAAAGGTTCACTAAAGTTTGAGCATCTCCAGCCTCAATTTGCTCCATTCTTAACCTTGAACAGAAATTTAGGTGATCTACAACACTGTGCCCTATATTCTGTTCTCCTTCAGCTTCAGTAGCCATGTAATTGTAATTGTCCATTGTAGTCAAACCTGAAGATTTCATTTTTTTGATTGTTTCAGCTTTTTCTTCTGTCATTTTTCTTTCAGAACGATGTAAATAATTCCACCGTGACCTTGTTAGCTCGTGGCTATGTTGTATTACATGTGACACCACCTCGAACTGTCCTTCTTTATTAAGTTTTGCTCTTATGCTTGCCTTACAATCAGATCGTGTGATGGCTACTTGTCTTTGCTTTCTTGCTTTCTCATTTACATTCTCTTCATCAATCATTTCAACCAATTTTGTTTTCTTATCACATGAATTTCTCTTTCCTTCAGCAGAACACACATAATATTTTCACTTACTATCTTTGTGTGTGTGATGTATCTAGTTGTATGTTTTCTTATTGAAAACCCGAGTATAGCAGCATGCTTTTCATACAATTCTAAGATTTCTTCAAAAGTTTCTCTTACCACACCAACAAATGATCCTCTAAGATCCAAATCAGAAGCATCAATTGGATTTGCATTCGTGATTTAATACAGATATATCAGATAACCAGAGGTAGCATATCATTCAATTGGAGGGGAGTAATACTATGTTTTATATGGGTCACTTTTATGCATAAAAGGGTAACATCGGTGCATATAAAGGGTTACGTTTTTGCAGACAAAGGGTAACATCTGTGCATACAAAAAGGGTAACATTTGTGCGTAAATAAGGTCATTTTTATGCATGAAAAGGGTAAAATTTGTGCATTCAAAGGGTTATGTTTTTGCATACAAAGGGTAACATCTGTGCATACAAAAGGGTAACATTTGTGCGTAAATAGGGTCACTTTTATGCATGAAAAGGGTAACATTTGTGCATTCAAAGGGTTACTTTTTTGCATACAATCTGAATTTTTTCAAGACTTATTCGTGATAATTTTTATCAATGTTGCATTCATATAGGTAACATAAGTTCATATAAAAAATAACAATCATGGATCGTGTATAGAAATTACCTTCAGTTGCATTTGATTTGGATGTTTAATCTGAATTTGAATCAATTGATTTATGAGGAACCACCTGATTTGCTGCATTGTCAATTGCTTCTTCTGCATCGTCATTTGATTACCTCCAAAATTTTGAATACCTCCAGTGTCAGGATTGTTATTATCGTCAAAAATTGAAACAAACTCATCTCCAAAACTCTTTGTTTCTTCTTCTTCTATAATCAATCGATTTCAACATAAGAATTTGAGTTCTTAATTCACCTAACAATGGAGTTTCAATTTGCCTCTGTTTTTGTAGCAATTCGTGGATCAGATTACTGCAACTTGAGGTATTGAAGTTTGATAACGAATTCTCCATTGATGATTGAATCCTCAAGGTACTCTTTTTCGTGTTTTCTCACTTTCTCTCTCCTCCATTGTTGTTCTGCGATTTGTAACTTTGAGGTCTTACATTTCGCGTGTTTTGTTATGAAAAGAAAAAAAAAGGTAGTAAATTAGCTCGCACGTGCGCTGCCGCCGATTTACAATAAATCTATTGTAAACCGGGGGCATGCAAAAGTTTTTGTCCTTCGAAAACCCTAGTCTATCTTCGGCTCTTCTATACTCTTTCCACTTTAGCTAGTAGTGCAAGTGCTAGTTTAGTACGACTTTTAGAATTGCGGCACTCGCCGCCTGCTATTGTGGCACTTAATTAACCTTAAACCTAATCAGTTTTCTATAAATAGGGGTCGTATTTAGGGGTGTTCATAAATCGGTCCGGACCGAAAAAATGGACCGAACATCGGTCCGGTCTTCGGGTCTTGAAATTCATTTTTCCGGTCTTTGGTCCAGTCCGGTCCAAAATCCTATAAAAACCGGTGTTGAACCGGACCGATTTTTTATTAAAAATATCCGTGAAACCTTAAATAATGGTTAAAATTATCCTTAATAAACTTAGAAAACTTTAACTTTATAAGTTTTTTTGTACTAAACATACAAAAAAAGACGTAAAAATGACGTTAAAATATAGTTTTTCCTATACTTTTTTCGTATTTTTCAGAACTTTTATTAAAAGTTTAGTATTTTTTTAAAAAAATTTCTTAAATCGGTCCAAAGTGGTCCGGTCCGGGTTTTGGACCGATTCTTTCGGTCCGGTCCGGGTTCGGTCTTAGCTTAATCGGTCCGGTCTTCGGTTCTTAAAATTTTATTTTTCGGTCTTCGGTCCAATCCGGGTCAATCCGGTCCGGTCTTAGACCGATGAACAGCCTTAGTCGTATTATTAGCCCTCAATCGGCTTGGTTTTTAGCACGAAAAATCAAACGATCAAGCATGAAGACTACACTAATTATTATACTACATTTGTCCCTTTTCCTAAACACAATTTAGTCTTAATTAACCAATCGAAGTTGCTAGAGGTTCCGAAACAAGCTAAGAGGAAGTCCATAAACAATCTAAACAGTAATTTAGCTAGGAAAAGTGGTTAGCTTTCTGAAGCACTTAGATCACTTGTTTTTATTGTTTTAATACCTAATTAGTTAAATAGTGTTTGTTGATCACATTAAATAAAGACTAATTAATAACTTTTCACCCAGAAATTATAACAAGAATTGGAATTAATTAATTACTTTATCACTTAAGAGGAAAAGTGATTCCTACTTATTTTATTTTTCTTTTCATGAATAAATTACAAAAGAATAATGACATTTGTTATAGCGTAATTATTTGTGGACCTTGTTTGTATATTAAATAATCTAGTTGAGTAATTGGGTCATCTTGTTGCATGTTGTTGCCTAATAATGAAATGTGCATAAGAAGAGCTATTAAAGGCCGCATTAGTCCTAAGATTATTGTTTTGAAAACACGACTTTCTAGCATACATACCCTCGTTCGCGAACCATCTCTGGTTTTAATTAATAGACCTTTGATGGCAATCCTTTTCAAGGATAAGAGGGAAAGACCATGCTTCTTATTAATAAAATCCCCTTTATTACAAACTAGTTAAGGGTGGTACAAACAGGGTTTATAAGCTTTCCTAAAACTCAATGACGACTTTTAACTTTGTAGGACTATGTCTCCCAAACAGTCATGAATTTAAATCATCCCCAAACATAAGCCCCGGGCTTTAAAAGGCCAGAGGCATCGATGGGTGTACCCTACGGGGCACCATCCTCAAAATGGCAACTCCACTGGAGAGCTAGAAATTACGTGCATAAAACTTACTTCCTCCGCTTTATTCAGTGTCTCATTGGGAGGTTTAATACTATTATTCATTAGACCTACTTTGATCAATGTTTATGAATTATACATTAAAAAAAATAATCTTATGAGTACTTGTTGGAATCGTTTCAATGAGTAGATTATTGATATTCAATTGTTATAATTTATAGTTATTGATAATTAAAGATATTATTAGTCAAAGTTTTGCATTGACATGTGTGCCATGTCACTACGGGGCACGTAAAAAACAGACGGAGTATTACAATTCAAGGATACCACTTTGATAAGAAAAAGTCGAACAATGATCTATTTTTGATAATTTTTGTGAGTAATGGAGGGTAAGGAGAAATAAAGATATGATCTTGGATCAAGATCTAGTGAACAAAAGCAAGCTAAAATAATCAAACACATAATAATGATTATCTAGCAAAATGACTTGATTCATTAGTCTCGAAATCTAGAGAAACAAGAGTTTCAATTTAATCAATTACAAAGTTTGATAAAATTGATGTTTTATCACCAAGTCTAAGGCCTCGTTCATTTCACCTTATTTTTGCTAAACAAAAATTATTTTTATGAAATTGAAATTATTTTGCTGAACTTAAATTATTTACATTGAACTGAAATTAATTTTATTGAACTGAAATTATTTTTGTTGAATTGAAATTATTTTTACTGATTTTCTTTTATATAACTTCTTTAGAGTTACTGATTTTTACTGAACTAAAATTATTTTTACTGAAGTGAATTTATTTTTGCTGAACTGAAATTATATTTGCTGAACTGAACTTATTTTTACTGAAGTGAAACTATTTTTACTAAATATTATTATTTTAAGGTGAAGTGAACATGGCCTAAGTTTACATCATAAAATATCTTCTTTTATATAAAGACACTAGTACATGAAATAAAACCCTAAACCTCAATCATACAAAATAAAAGATTAGAATTAATTTCAAAATACTCCATCCGTCCTTTTATTAGACTTCTATTTCTAACATTTATTACTCACATAATAAAGAGAAATAAGACTCTAAAAAGAAGACGGAGGGAATAGTAATTAAGAATAAAAACGACTAAACTATATCCCACAAAAGAAGAAAATCATCAAAATAAGTCATATTGAACCCAAATGTTTTCCAATCCTGATCAAGTCAACATTGTCAAATATAGCACAAAAATAGTGTTGATACTCCCGCATCACACTTGTTACTGTTTTGAGAGTTGAGACTTTTAGTGTCAAATAGAGTTGGGCCATCTGGTCGTGGGCCTTGGGCTCAATTACAGCCTTACAGGCCTGAATATTACACTCAATATTTTTTAAAAGCCTGTCTTCCCCATTTTTACATAATAATACAACTATACAAGTATATCTTACAAAAATTAATATCGGACCAGGAGTTTTAGATTTCAACTCCGACTTTTATTCCATTTTTACCATTAAAAAACTTTGCAAGAAATTGCTGAATTTAGCCTTCCAAGTAATTTCCTTTCTTAAATGATCTCCATTCTTCTCACCCACATAACGCATATAAAATGATTTTCAACTTCAATTCCCATGAGTTTCCTAGCTATAACTTTGAATTTTCTATCTCAATCTATCCCTTCGCTAATTCACGCTTCACATGATGACCTCTCTCTTGTGACAATGAATTCTGTTTTAATAATACTCCGTACTGTCTTTTGCAAAACAAACACTTAAAAAGTGTTGGTATTAATTATATGAACCAATTTTATATATAAACCTAATTTGAATCTTTGTAAGAGAAATTATAAATTACTTCCCTTGATCTTAAATAAGTGTGTCAAAGAAAATGCATTAATAATATACTAACTTCAACCTTTTTTTTTTTTTGTTTAATATCATTATATAATTTATTAACTGGTGTGTAATCGGGCGTTGCCCCAATATGTTATTTTGAGTATTTTTTTTAATAAAGTATGAATTTTTTTAGTATTAATAATTTGGAATATAATTTTCAATATTGAAAAAAATATAAAGAGTAATATTGTATTTTTTATTTTTAGTTTAAATTTTATTTTTTATTCTACATTTAAATACACTAAGGATTCTTATGCGCGCGATGCGCGCAATGGCTAGCCATTTGAGGAGAATTATTAATTAATAATGGTATTTATGTCTTATAATTATTTGCATGATATTTTATTATATCTATTTGCATATCCCTATTAAACAAGTCATCATACAATTATATACTCCAAAAAAAAAAGGAGAGACTAAGGGATGCTTTAAATATTGAAATAAGCACATATTTTTAAATCTTTCACTCTCCCTAGCCATACAAACCCTAATTTCTCTCCTCTCTCCTCAACCCTAGCCTCCATTGTTGATTTTTTAAGGGCTTCCATCGGATCTTGTCGGTGGAAAGCCCTAATCTATTTTTTTTCTGTCTTTTGTTTGTTTTTAGCTTATAATAATGGTTCCTCCATTTAAAAGGAACTTGTCTCCCTCAAAAGAAAGAATTTTTCTCCTTCAAATGATAAGATTTTTTCGATCTCCTTCAAAAGACAAGGTTTTTCGAACTCCTTCAAAAGACAATGTGTTCGTTTGGAATAGTATCGGGTTGTGCGGGACTACGATTGATATTGGTTACTCTGATTCAGGATATAAAATTGTCACAAGAATTTTCTTCCTCTAAAAATTACGAAGCAACGACGGATCCACTCAAAAAGGTTGTATGAGACAACGAATTGAGAATGTGCTGAATTGTTATATCTATGTACTGTATTTGGATTCCTAGTCCTTCTATAGTTAATTCTTGTCTGATTTTGTTAAATCTATTTTCTTTGTCGTTAATCATCAATTGTAGATGCCGTATGGCATTAATCAATGAAAAATTAGTGTCCTTTGCGACTTCTTTCAAAAAAAAAAAATTAAAAATATTGAAATAAGCACAAATAATTAATCTATTTAGGGAATTCAAGAGACAATTTTAATCATACAATTATATACTCTAAAACAAAATATATGGAGACACTAAACACAAATAATTAATCTACTTAGGGAATTCAAGAGACAATTTTAAGGTTTTAAAATTCAATAGGGGCAAATATGTAAAAGAACAATTTTAGGGATATAAATGTCCATTCACTATTCATAACAGCTTTCTTAAACTTTTTATAAGGTAGGGATTTATGTGGATAAATAGAACATAAATTATTTCTAGTTAAGATGTCAAGATATGAGGTATTCATTCCATGAGGTACGTGTCACGTAAACGTTTTTTAGAACGTATTTTAATATATAAATAAATAAATAAATAAATAAATAATAAAGTATAGATATATTACTGGATTATTACAAAGTAAGTACGTACTGAGTTATCAAAATTTATGGTGTTTAACTCACGTATATTTAAATATATTTATGGTTTAAATTATATGCTAACATGTCATTTAAACACTTATATTGAAACGATAGTATAAATAAAAAGAAATGAAGGGTCCATAATCTATTCCTTGCATTAAAATACACTAGCTTAGAATAACATGATAGCGACCATGTCAAATCCATACATAAAGTAAAGTACATACGTGATAATCGCAAGTAACCACGGATTGCTGGACTTTTATTAGATTGGTCTTTTTTTAAGAGCTTCAAGGGCGGGGTGAGAATCGATCCTTAAATATCTTGGAATCGGGAGGAAAGCTCTAATCACTTGATCTATTCTTCACTCTATCTAGCCCATTATTAATATTATTACTGAATTTTTTTACATGTCCTATCAGAGATGGATCCTTATCAAATCTCAATTTTCAAGATTTTATTTTTATTTTTATGTTTTGTTTTAGTAACTGTAGACTAACTAGATAGTTTAAGTAGATGACTTCTCTATAATGAGTAAAAACAAGATTTTATTAAACTCTTAAATAGATCTAGTTCATATTAATTTATCGTGTCACTAACATTAAGGTAACTATACTATCATTTAAATTTTGATATTTTAAAGTAAAGGTCATTATATTAGTGAAAAGGTCATTATGTCAAAATATTATTATGTAAAAATAAAAACATTTTGTTAATAATTAAGGTCATAATAGATTAATATACTTTTATTAGAAGAGTTTAATATATATTGACTGGACAATATGAATAATAAAGAATATTAAGATTAAGATCACTATATTCAGCATAATATCAGTTGACACATATGAGCCTCAAGTCTCCAGTAATATTATTGTAAATTATGTCCATAGAATTCAAAATAGAGGCCATTATGTCATACTTAAGGTTACTATTTTCAACACATTATTGGCTGATACATGTATATAGAAGTTTACGATATAATTATTGTAAATCGGGTCCATATAAATATATTTCCTACAAGCACCCTCATAAACGTAAGATTTGAACCAAAACCTTTTAACATTGGAGAAAAATAACCTCCAGGCGATCTCCACATAATTTCTATTAGAGAATACTAGATATTTTTTTAGACGAGTAGAGAAGATTAATTCTACACCTTAGTTGGTGATAATGCAATCCCTTATCATTTGGTAGAAAAGGTTTATTTACTACTACAAAGACTAAACCAATAAACAACACGTAATGAATTGCTTTTTTTTTTTTTTTTCTTTTTTTTCTTTGCGTCACCATAGTTTAAGTCATCTAAGAGGGATTCTACTCGATTACTTCCCATCACCAACCACGAAACTTCATTTTCTATTATTAATTAAAAGACTTCTACTTATATATCAGTTGACTGACTTTGTATCCCACTTATATCATGTCCTTTACCTCTATAAAACCACTTTATCCTTTCAATTAAATTTAGAACATTTAAACTACAAAATCTATCGACAAACTAAACTTAGATTCACATATAATCTCTTTCCAAATCTTGGTTTACAATTAGTTTAAATTTCAGTTTTTCTTTCGTGTTCAAATGGCTGCCAAACGCATTGCTCCTGATATCGAAAGCGATGATCAACCAAAAGAAAAAAGAATGAAATCCATGCCTTCTTTTGCATCGTACGTAATTTTGTTGTTGTTGTTGTTGGCTTTTTTTTTTTTTTTTCTCCAAATGAATTTAAATAATTAATTAGTCTCAATAATTCTTATAAACTTGTTTTATTTGTAAAAGTTTATATTTGTTAAAATTAACATGAACAAAGTATTTTTCAAATTTCCCTTAAAAATAAAACACTTTATGAGTTTAATTTATATTATTTGTTCTATTGTTTATTTTCTAAAAATTAGTTTATATTCTAAAAGTTAGTTAATTTTCTAACCTAATCAACTAATTTATTTTTTGAACTTAACTATTTTTATTAAAATTAATCTTAATTAATTTGGAAAATCTTGTCATTAATTTTTTGAAAATTTCAATTAACTTAATTTAAAGTACTTAAACTATGTTGTTGATTTTGCAGTGTAATTGGAGAAGTAATGATGGCCAAGTCTTTGCAATCGTTCGTCAATTCATTTGAACCATTGCTTAGACGAGTGGTATGGCTTTTAAACTGGTCCACTCAACTTTCAAATATACCAAGTACTCTATATTCATCCGTACAATAATTATTGCAGGAGCAAAAATATCTTTTTTATTTTAATTTTTTTTGACAAGGTTTTTGTATTATTGAAGTCCTCAAATTTAAAAAGTTGATTTATACATTTTTACCGTAGTTTATAATAAAAATATTAATTGAGATAAATTTTAGTTTTACTAGATACTTGGTGGCTTGAGTGAGTAGTGACAAAAGTCAGATATAATTGTTTTCCCTCGTATAGTGATATATGATTTTAGGGCTCGTTCTCTTCAGATTATTTTCATTTCAGTTTAATTTAGTTCATTTTAGTTCAGCTCTAGTAAGTTCAGTTTATTTCAATTCTTAATTTCCTTCTCTCATAAATATTCTATTCAGTTCAGTTCAGCTTCAATAAGTTAAGTTAAGTTCAATTCAGTTCAGTTTAGTTTAGTCAATCAGAACAGGCTCTTAGTTTCTCCGTAAATTTTTTGTATCACTTTAGCTAGCTAGTACTCGGCACAAATAATTAGTTATATTTTTCTGTAACAAGTAATCATTCTATATCTAAGAATTTTTGTGTTTTTACTATATTACTTTTATCCTTGCAAATCAAAAGTCCGGATTTTAGATGCCGGTTAATTTGTTCTAATAATGTAATACCATTTTTTTTTTTTTTATGTTTTTATTTTTTATCTATGAAACTAACATCTAAATTTTGATTAGTTAAAACCCACTATACTTTTTTTTTTTTATACTAATACAAAAAAGAATTTTATTATTATTTTTGTACAAAATAACCACTTGTAGTGGCAATAGCTTAAAAATTCCCAAACATTATTGCCTCACGTATTTGTATTTTTATATCGTTGATCTGATTAAATTTATGCTGATTTTTGACTGATTTAATTTTAAATAGGTTAATGAAGAAGTTGAACGTGGCATTCAAAGAACCATGCGTACCATGACTAGGGTTCCATCGTTTAGAATACAAGCACCAGAACCAGCATGCATGCAATTAATGTTTGTAAATAAAGATTTGCCAACAATATTTACATGCAACAAAATAACAGACATTAATGGAGATTCTCTCAATCTCATGCTAGTTGAAAAAATAGGTGACCAAATCATACGAAAGGTTCCACAACACCCTATCAAGGTTGAAATTGTAGTGATCGACGGAGATTTCCCGTCCACAGATCGTGATATATGGACCGTCGATGAGTTTAATGGAAAAATCGTTAAGGAAAGATCAGGACGACGTCCACTCATTGCCAAAGACGTGCATTACACTATAAAACATGGGTATTGTGTAACGCTAGGCGAAATCGAGTTTACGGACAACTCTAGCTGGATTCGAAGTAGGAAATTCAAACTTGGTGCAAGAGTGGTTCCTGGAACCTCAAGTGATGGTAGAATTCTTGAAGCTTTAACTGAGGCTTTTATTGTCAAAGACCAACGTGGAGAAGGTTAGTTCACTTTTTTGTTCTTTCTTTGTTTGAACATACATTTCTAATTTTTTTTATTTACTTATTATTTGTTTTTTAATATATATATATATATATATATATATATATATATATATATATATATATATATATATATATATATATATATATATATATATATATATATATATATATATATATTTGGTTATTTACATGGTTTGTTTTTTTCGGTAAATGTTTGTTTACGGAGTATTAAATATGATACCGCCTTTGTGCATATTGTGAGAGTGAAAGCTAGTTCAAGTGATTAGAGTTTTAATTCCCTCTCGATTCCAAAAGATCTTGGGTTCAATACTCATCATTCGCCCTTGTGGCTCTCTAAACGAGGATGTTCCAATTTCTCATAGTGAAAAACAAAATTTGTTTCTCACATGACATTTTTGTAAATAAACCAACAATTTTATTCAATTGTGGAGCCCACAATAATGAAAAAGTTGCTGATTTATTTACGAAAATGCCCCCCATGAGAACCAAATTTCGTTGGAATTTTCCTCTCTAAACACCAAAAACATTGTTTATAATGTTCTTAATATATCTTTCTTTCATTTTTGTTAAGGTGAAACTTTAATTTAAGTGGACAGTTTTCAAATGGCTATAATAAAATTGTGGCCATTGTAAATATTCATCCATTTGTTGACTTTAAAATATACTTTGTCAAAAAAAAAAAAAAAAAAAAAAAAAAAAAAACTAGAGGATTTGGTCGAAGGATATGGAATTTATAATTTATCTTACTAGGTGTTTTCATTTTTTTTTATCTTCAATGTGAATTAATTGGTTTCTGGAAAACTAGAGACAAATTTCATAACTTTTTATCATCTTCTTCGTTTTTTCCTCCCTTTTTTCTGGTTTTCTTTGATGGAGGATGATTTATATTTTGATAAATTTGATGAAAGAATTATGAACCTTGCAGGCTTGCAATATATAATGCGGTAGACAGGTTTGTTGTTAATAAACTATAATTTAATGGAGATGGGACAATCATTTGAACTTAGAAATTGCAAGATCGAATATGCATCAATGACAAAGTTCAAAATTTTTGTTTTAGTAATTGTTTAATTTTTAAAAAATCATAATCAAGAAAACTGCTTTTTTATTATTTTTTTTTCATTTCTTATTAAAAATCAAAGTCAATTGGATGAATGGACAAGATTAAACATTAAAAAATATAAGGCCAAGATTAAAACTAACTACAATAGCTACAATTTTATTGTAGCCATTGAATAGTCTTCCTAATTTAAGTACATGTATCAATAATATTATAAAAAATTAATATTACATAATCGCATAGAAATAAATCAACAAAAAAATGTCTATTTTTTTTCTTATGTATAATTGACCATTTGTTTATACCCAATTTGGTATAATTTAAAAGGTTGATGAAGCATAAAAAATTGGCCATTGTTTAAAAAGGTATTAAGTGATTATTTAAGATAAAGCTATAAAAAGCTAAGTAGATAATAATTATCTAAACAAGATTAGTTGGACCAAAATTATTGGATCTAAAGAGATAATATGTATGAACATATGAATAATTCACATCTATCACTCAAGGTTTGGTGAAAAGGACTAGTGCTTTTGATGAGAATGATGCTTTTTATGTTTGGCATCTTTCGAAAGACTAATATACTTATACTTAGTAGTCGTCGTTGACCTAATAAAATATTTAGTGAACACTTCTTAGATGTACGTATGTATTATTTTGTGTGGTTCTTGCCATTCTACTTTTATAAACAAAGTCTTATCACTTTAATGAATAGACCCCGCGATGAATAGGATGTTGCTCACTCGTAAAGTTGTATTGGAGAAGAAAATCTTAACTTCCTTTTGTTAATCTATTATTATAATTTCGATTATCAGCTTTGTTTTAATTTATGTCGAATTATGCTAGTATTAACACATGAAACCTATTTAAGTATATAAATAAGGATTAAATTGAACAATAAAAATAATTTCATAAAGCAAATTATTAAAGTAATTACTACGTATTAATTTAAATTGCTCCTACATAAATTTTTAGATATTATATATTAATGTTGCTTGAATGCTTGCACTATAACTTTATGACTTTTATCAATGGAAAATATAATTGATATAATTTTTTTTAAATAATTATTTGTGAAATTTTTTAACTGCAGTATACAGGAAGCATTATCCACCAATGCTTGAAGATGAAGTATGGCGTCTAGAGAAGATTGGTAAAGATGGGAAATTCCACAAAAGACTTGAACTAGACGGCATTAAAACTGTGCAAGATTTCTTAAAACTGTCTGCTATCGACTCAATCAAGCTCAAGAAGGTAATAATATAACTCTCTTCGTGAAATACTATGGCCCTACAAATTTAATAGTCACGACAGTAATACAATTAAATAATGTAACAAGTAGTTACTGAAGAACGACAAATAGGATGTAATGTAAATTTTTCAAAAACAAAGGCTAATGATGAATTTAATTATGTGATGTGGAACAGATACTAGGTGGGAAAGCAGGAATTTCAGATAGAATGTGGGACTCAATATTGAAGCATGCAAAAACGTGCAACGTTGGCAACAAACTTTACATTTATCAAGGATCAAATTTTACAATCACTTTGGATGCTACTTGTAATATTTTTAGCATACACAACATTGATGGGGAATTATACTCCACTTCAGATTTCAGATCCTATATTAAGGTACGAATATTTGTCATTCTAATTTTTTTTATTTACTACTATTTTTTTTTTTTTTTTATTATTATTATAATGCAACCTGTCAAAAATAAAATAAAATAAAATAAAAATGCAAATTTCTTATTGAATTAATATTTTTGTGTAAGCTGCTTGTGATTAGTAAAAATACTAAGTTCTAATTTCAATTTTAATTAATACATTGTTTGACATTTTCAGAATGAGACAATAGATGAGTTGGTGAAGAACGCGTATAAAAATTGGGCTTCCTTGCAAGAAGTGGACAGACCAGTCAATGAGTCTTTGCAGCTTTTTCAAGGTGAGCAATTTTTGATCTAAGCTTTACTGCAATTTTTAAGAATTATGCTAATATAAACACATAACGCGTAAACTTGTATATAAATCTTCATTATGTCGTAAAATCTTAATATAGAAATATAATAATTTTGTGTTAAGTTACCTAATTAAAAAAAAAAAAATGAGTATATTAATAAAGTTAATAAAAAGTAGACCTCTTTAGAAAATCGCATATATTGAATAAAGGATGTCTAGACTTGTCAACTTGTATATTTCTGAGATTTTTATTACACAGTCATACATACAATATTTCTTAATTTTGTCTCAATAATTACTAAATTGTATATTCCTATTCAATACCACCCCTAGTCCCCTACACTCAGCTCACATGATTAAAACCAACAAAAAGCATTAAACAATTTCACTAAATCATAATTCAAATTATACCTAAGGTATGTTTTTTATAGTTTAACATTAGACTTATAATCTTAGTGTTATTCTCATCTTATGGATTTTCTTTTTTCTTATTTTCTTAAATTAAAAACAGGTGATAATGTGGCAGAAAGCAGCACTCATATACAATGTGTTATGCCATACGAGATAGTAGGTGGTGGACAAATTATGGGAATAGAAGGTGGTGATATGATTCAAAACAATCTACCCATGGAATTAATTGGAAATTGGGCTGCATCACCACAACTCTTGCTCTAAAGAGAGATAATATATGTAGCTACATGTAAATATTTTAATAATTTTGTTTAGTGTGGTACGTAGTTTGATCTACACCAAACATGTAGCGCAAACTATTTTATTTAGTCTTTTTATTTGCTAATAGATAAACAACATTATGTTTTAGGTTTCTCTCCCCATGCTTCCATGTGTGGAGTTACACTCTAGAGCGCAGCTATAATGTGATAGATTTTAAGGTTTTCCGTCACAATATATTATACTGTAGCTTTCTGGCACTTACAATTTATTACTTAAGAGATCTAAGTTTTTTAAATACAAGTATTAAACACCTTTTAACTAATGACATTACTTCTTAATAATTTTAACGTATAAAAAAAATGCACCGTGTACTCCTCAAGTTTGTAAGAAAATATACTAAATACTCTGATCATCTAACAAATGCAAATATCATTGACATTAAAATTAATATCATGCCCACGTACTGACTCCCTTTTAGTACTTTATATTGTAGAATTATACTGTAATAACTTAATAGAATTTGATGCTTCGGGGGTCGTAATCTATCAAAAATAACATTTGTTATGAGTCTAGAGGTATTAGGTGCAATTTTTTTTGTAAAATATCATGGGTACTGTAGGCGTTATTCGAAATGGGCCTACGTTAAGCATGTTGTGAATATGCTTGGCACTCACCGGAATGGGAATTGACATACGATTAGGGACAAAGCAAAATAGGGCGTCCCCAACAAGTTTTTAAGGAACTTGTAAACCGTTCATGAATCATTATAAGGCAACCACGATAAAGGGACAGCGATAGGCAACAACGATTGACCCGTGAAGGTTACACCCCATTCATAATCCATGAGATTACTAACTCCATATGGTTACTCCTCTACTCGATTCTTATTGTAAAAAGTAATTCCTGAGATCTCAAAGGCATGCAAATAAATATTCAATTTGCTCCAAACTATAATTATGCTAAATTGGTTGAATGTTAATGCAACATAATTCTAAAATATTGGTGACCACTTGATTTAACAACAAAATTAAGAAGGAACCTAAATCAGTCGTCTAAATTATCTTATTAGTCGTGATTTTCAATTACACATTCCCTTTAACATGCAATATGGTGATCAACAATAAACAATAGAATAAACATTAACATTGGAAGCATTTTAACCATAATAACGTCAGTCGAATCAAATAATAATAAACCTAATCATGATACTAGCAACAAGAATAAAAATAAGAGTAATTAAGTGATTAATTACTCACTTTCCGTGTCTCTTTGAATTGCTACATCATAAATAAATTGTTAGTAACCTCAATAAAAATATAAATCAAATTGAAATTAAATTAAACAAAAAGTAGAGTTGATTTGGTCCAAACCCTTAGTCAATTATACCTTTTCACGCCTTGGTTTAAGTATGGAACTTCGGGTCAAGTATGGACTCCTTGGAGTGTTTAGGGGAAGTATTGTGGAAGAATAGGGAGTCTAGTATTTAGGCTAAAGACAGATAGCAGAATGATTGTGGTGCGCCAAAACTGAGAAAATCAACCTCGTATTTATAGAGGAGATGAGTAGGGTGAAGCATGGAACCCTAGAAGTGAAAAGGCTCTGCGAAGAAACCCTAGAAAAATGCCGCGTCACGGCATGTGTGTCGTGAAACGGTGCGCGGGATACCGTGACACGGTATGAAATGCCGCGACACGGCGCGGAATACAGTGACGCGATGTGTTTGCCGTGACATGGTGCACATGTTTTCCCAAAAATAGTCCAGATTCATTCATTCCTTGCTTAATAATTAAGTTTGTGATATATTATGCGCCGTTTTAGCTATTCTGGATTAATTTAGGCTTAGGGTTTTTATTATTTATTAATTGGGCTTAATTAATAAATAACATAAAATGAATTAAAAAAGGTTTGGGCTAGGATATGAGTTAGACTGAGTTTGAATAAATGGTTTGACTGATTTGTTGACTGAATATGTTGACAGTGTTTAACTGAACATGGATTTTAAGTACTTTCAAGATTAAATACTTGACCCGACCAATAATGGCGGTGAAAGGTTGTTCATCATCGGGTTTGGGTTTTGGGGAGACATTTTAGGTGTCTATAGAAGCCCCCACTTTATCTGAGTTTGTAGAAACGTTAGTTTCAAAAGCGATAGTCAAAGTAATCTATTGGGACGAAGAATGATTTAAGACGTTGTGCGATCCTAAACACTCCGTATACGTCGGCACCTACAAAAAAGTGTTAGTTCTACAAATAAAAGAGTAAAGGATATAATACGTATCTGACACCAGTACATGGCAACTAACACTTTTAGCAGATTCCTACGCCTCGAGAAATCCACCGGATGTTACTTTTCCAAGCCTCGGGAATTTGGTTAGATGATGATTTTTCCTCGCCTCGGGAAAAGCTTGTCTGATGATGAGAAATTACCAGTCTCTATGTCTCGAGAATCTTGAAACGTGAATTGTCCTCGCCTTGGGAGATGATCACTGGTGTTTGAAAAATGAAAATGGTTTGATTTTCCCTGAATATGGGTTATAGATGATAATGGTTCGATTGTCCCCAAACGTGGGCTGTAAATGATAATAGTTCAATTGTCCCCGAACATGGACTGTAGATGATAATGGTTCGATTGTCCTCGAACGTGGGATGTACCCGAGACGTGCAAAATGGAATTTGCCAACGGACTCATATAGGTTGTGATTGACTTTGACCAACTGCCTTGACCAAACTTGACTTGACATGACATGACATGTATATGACTTGTGACTGTGTGTGTATAGTTTGAGTGTGCACAGACATAAGCAAACGACTAATAATGCAAAAACTTCCGTCAGTTTTTGTCATGAGTGGAGGGTACCGACTTTCTCCCGAAAAGAAAGACGTGAAAAAAGAAGTTTTGTTTTCGAACTTCTATTGCTAAAAAATTTTGAAAAAGTTTTTGAACTTTCCCCAAGAGAAAATCTTAGAAAAGTCTTTTAACTTCCCCAAAAGAAAAAAGATTAAAAATGGGAAGAAGTTTTGAACTTCCTCGTTGAGAAAATTTTGAAAAAGTTTTTGAACTTCCCCAAAAGAAAAGACATGAAAATGGGAAGAAGTTTTGAGCTTCCTTGTTGAGCAAAGCAAAATGAATCGCATGAATTTCTTCTTGTCAAATTGAATTGCTCGTCTTGAAAATAATGTTTGCATGATAAATGTTCGTAGGCCAGGAGGCTAAGGACAATCACATCATGTGACACGATCCACGAATGCACTTCACGGTAGTTCATTGACAATGTATGTTGCTTAGGTCAGGAAACTAAGCATCATATATCGTATGAAGAACAATCTTGATGAACATTGCTTAGGTTTAGAAGCTAAGCACATATATAGATGAAGTGATTGCTGAGTATTGCATAATGAATATTGCTTAGGTCAAGGAGCTAAGCATGATATGTGTAGACACCCAAATGTGTCTCCCCAAAACCAAACCCAGTGATGAATACCTTTCATGTCATTTGATTTTCGAACGAAGTGAAAGTGTGAAAAGTCTAGTGATGTGGATGTTTTTCTTAAAATATCTCTCTTTCTGTTTTTGAAAATGTGCTCTATTTATGAAAATAGCCAGTCCAATTTAGTTTGGTCCATGATAAGGGTCCAATAATAGTGTAGTTGGATTGGGCTCGTAAAGAGCTTTCCAACGATATATTATAAGCCCAATTCCGATGAATAATGAGGAAGTTATTGGTTAAATTAAATTTGGCCCGAAATGATTTTTACATAAGGCCCAATGATTTAGAGGTGGGCCTATTAATTATTATTCCTAAAGTTATTAGGATTGATTTTAATCTTCTAGAATATTTAGAAGGTTCTTTTAAATTCTAATGGAATTAGGATTAATAATTATATTTTAAAGAGTTTTATTTGGAATAAAATAAGTGTTTAATGATAAACCTGATTTTAATTTGATAAACACGGAGTTAGCTGCTTAATCATATTAAGAAAAGGATTCCGTACAAAACGCGTTTTATCTTTAATTAGCGCCAAACGACAGGGTCTGTCGCCAGGCGACAGATGCCAATTTTATTCCGAATAGGACTTGATTTGTTTCCGGACTATTTTTCTATTAATAGGGGTCGTATCTCCCCGTTTTCAATCATCAAGAATCAACAATTCACAATCATCATCTCTATTCTTTCTCTAAATCTAGAGGCTTTCTCTCTAATTCTTTTTCTAAACCTTCCCCTTTTACAAAATTCCACATTCACAAGTTCTAGACACACTTAGCCAAGTTCAAAGTTGCCTTCGCCCTAGACGTGAAAGGTTGATAATTTCTGAGGGTTTGGTCCTAAATCCCTATTTCAATTATTTAATTTAATTGTTTGATTTTATATTTTCCTTGAAGTTACTAATGTGTGTTTTTTGTTATTAGAAAGACATACGAGGCATCCAAGTAAGTAATTTAATTGTTATATAGAAATCATGTTTTAATTATTTTGATTCCTAGTATCATGTTAGGATGTTTTTATTGCTTCCTAGTATCGTGTTTAGGATGATAACTAAGATTTCTAATATCATGCATGTTTCTATGATGCTTCCTATTCTTTCTTTATGTCACGTTAGTATCATGTTAGGGATAAAGATTTGATTTTTATTGTTTAGTGACATGCTACAATTTGTTATTAATCTTGTTAGTATCATGCCTAGGATCTTGCTATTATTATTATGCTTTATTGAGATTATAATTATTATGATTGATGATTGTTATTATGTTGCTTGATATATATTATTGTTATTGCTTGATCACACCCTCTCTTACCGAATTAAAGGGAATTTGTACTTGTAATCACGCTTAATAAGATAATTAATAATCTTGTTTAGGCTGATATGGTTATAATTCAAGTGATCGCCAATAATAGTTTTGTTTGTGCATTAATGTTCAACCAACATAGACTAAGCAGGTTTAGGGTTAACCTATTGATTGTATGTTAGTCAGAAAGCGCACACGAATATGAGAAGAATAAAGTAGAGGCCTATTATTAGGGCAGGTTCAATCTCTTTTAGGTTGGATTTGTACCTTCATCCCCGAATATCCAGTCATGGTTCCAGACTTATGGAGTTAGCGATCTCATGGATCGTGAAGGGGTGTAACCTTCACCCTGTGAACGGTTTACAAGTTCCTAAAACTTGTTGGCGACTCTTTTACTCTAGCTTTCTTCCCTTTGGACGCCACCATGCTTAAGTGTATGATCACAGTGGGGCTCAAGTGTGGGATGCTTGAAATATTCCCTACAATATGCTTTGTATGATTACATATCTTTGATATATAAATGTTGCTAAGCACATTATGCGATGCGTGAAACAATGAATATTGCTTAGGCCAGGAAGCTAAGGAAGTATATAATGTTTCTTTTAATGAATGCTGTCTTAAAAGATGATGAAGCATGTGCGGTAGGGGAACAAGATTTCATAATAAGGGGTTCCTAAGGGAAGAAGGATATGCCTATGTAAATAAATGTGAGAAGAGTCAAAGATGATGACTTTTTAGGCTAGGTAGGCTAAATGATGTGGGTTCAAGCCCCAAAGTCTAGCTTTACATGGATAGGGATGAGCAGTGGATATGTTTTGACTCGATCATGAACGGATATGAATATGAATGTGGCCACACCTTGATGTGAGATTGCCTACGTATCTGTTAGGAATCAGGCCGAACGTATATGAATAAAAAGTTATACCACAAGTTCACGGTGTCTGTTGTTAGCAGAGACTTAGCAAATACGGGTCGAATCCCACGGGAGACAGCTTCTATTAGAATCTACTCAATTAAATATATAAACTATTTCAATAAGCGAAGATTGATTTGATGATCAATTAACTAAAGTATGACAATAATGAAAGTAAGGTTGTTCTTAGATAAATTAAAGTCTAGAGCATACGTTCGGTTCACCATGCTTATACCAATCCAAGAAATGCAAACACTCCATTAATAAATAAACCAGGTCGAATAATTAAAGCACTTGTTAATCCTACGATTAGGAATTAACATATGTAGTTCGGTCACTAACATAATCAAATTTGCTAATTATAATTAAGCCTCTAAAAATATGATCTTTCAATTCTAATTTTTATTAGCTAAATAATCAACTCATAATATTGGCCAATTACATGAATCAAACAATAAAGCACAAATAAATTGGAATTATTCAAACCCTAATTCATAAATTCATAAATAAATAAGCACAAATAATCAAGGGATAAACATGGCTTCCCTCACTTTGCCCTAGATAACGACTACTCACTCACAATTGAAATAAACAAAACAAAGGAAATAAATAAACTTGAATTTATAATTAATAAAATGAAGAACAAAAGATTAAATGAAATACCTCGATGATTGAATTAATGGAGAATAACAAACTAGGGTTCAACAATGGAGATAAAAACTCAACAGAACGTTAAAGCATTAAAATAAAGCATAAGGGGCAAATCCTCTCAAGTATTTATATTAAAGCCTAATTTTAAGCTAATTAGAATAGAAATAAATAAATAAGTACATAAGCTAGAATATTATTGGATAGTAGATGATAATATGGCACACAAATAAAGTCGGTGGACCAATGACGTGAAATGAAGTGAAGATTTGAGGTCGCTCGTGGCTTCAATGGATGCTCAACTACTCGAAAAAACCTGCGGCCGTAGGATGGTGGCCGCGCACTGGAAGTAGCAGCAGCAACCTTCGAGTGGCCGCAGGATAGACCCGCAGTAAGATCTCGCGGGGTGTTGACTGCATTGCTTGTATTCAAACCCTTTTAACTTCTGTTCTACGAAGGTTCTCGAGACATGTGACCTATCATTGGAAAACTCTTCTCGAGACATGTGACCTAACCTGAATCTCTTTAATCTGATTTGTAGAACTGAAGTTATGATTAAAAGAGTGTGCAAAGGTTAATTTTTGATACTTTGCAAGCCTTTGTTTTTCTTCGTTTCTAACTCAAATTCAATTTCGAAAAGTGCATGACGATCCTTGTGGATTCTATATGCATTTCCCATGCATAAAATCCTTAGAGCCAATATCCACGAGCACAAATCCCTCGATCAATGAACTTGAACCATCGACTTCCATTCAAATATCATTCGAATCATCTCCAAACACTTCGAAAGCGTCCAAATGACTACGAAATCACTTGAAAGATTAAGAAAAACACAAACGGAGCTTAATGGAGTGACATATGGTAGCTTATGCAGATATGACTCTAAAAACTTCTAAGAAGACTAAGAAAAAGCTATAAAACTAGCATAAACATGCCTAAAAAACCTATATAAATATGAATAATCAAATTTTCCCAAGCTAAACCGTTTCTTGTCCCTAAGCAACACTAGACTCAAGACGGAGAAATAAGACAAAAAAGACTTCTAGGGAACCAGAATAAGACCGACCCGACTCTCGAGCAAACAATCAAACCAAAGGTAGCGAATGTGAAATTTGGCTTGGATACATATAGAACCACGTAGCATTCCTAGTCTTGTAATTAACTTACCAATCTAGGCCACACACAGTCTCTTTTCAAGCCAGTCTTCAACAATTTCCCGTAGATATGCTAAAGTCAAGCACGAGAGGTGCCCCAACCAGCTTAGGGTTATAACAAACACTTAACCTATACCATGTTGACTCGGAATGCAACATATACTCTTTAACTTTGACTCAAAACTCAGTCCATTCAATCATAACTTATGCATGAAGATCAAAAGGTCTTTATAAGGGATGTAATAGGGTTAGGGTGAGAGGTAAGATAAACATTTTAGGAAATGTGAGAGATGAGCTGGCTGGAAGAGTGATAATGATAGTCCACAATAACAACACAACCGAATGCATGTCAAAGATAACCTTGTTTAGCATCTCGCCTCCACATAAACCATAAAATCTAAATAAAAAAAAATCACTTTAAACCAAAGTAATTCGATTTCCTCTTCTTCCCTTCAACTTTTTTTTATTTATTATTTTTTTCATCTTTTTTCGTACACCATTTTTTCAGCTATTTCTTTTTTTTTTCTTTTTTTTTGAATAATAACCTTGAACTTCCATTCAAAATCTCCTTTATTGCACCATAAATTAAATATTTATCCTAATAAAAATCACAAATCACAAGATAGACTACTCCCCAAGCTAAGCTTGGGAATAGTAACTAATTGAGGTCGAAGGCTTGTAATATGGCTAATTCAATGAAAGGTAAAGCTTAACATGGGTAAACAGTTAGGGAGCAAATGTAAGAAAATAACTTCTGGAGGCTCAAAATAAAAAAAAGATAAGACCTTTATCATTTCAATCATGCACACATCACAACCATATTACTACGAGTCTCAAGGCAAAATCGAGATCATAGTTGCACCAGGAACTATCACACATACAAAAATATAGACTGTTTAAATGTGACAGTAATCAATCAAGTTTCAAAGACTTACATGGCTTGGGGTCTACAAAACCTCGACTAGCTAGACTAAAAAAGAGCAAAGCATCTTACCACAAACCAATTAATCGCAGGCTTCATTGCTACGTAGTTATCAACGTATAAAGCACACTGACCGAATTTCAAAATCATATCTATGATGAGAAGAAGCTCAAGAGAGTCTAATCTGATCCGCACACGGTTTGAAGTAAAAAATATGTAAGATAGGCACAAGAATGAAAAAATTAGACTAGACCAAACTAACAAAGCAACACATTTTTTTTCGTTACACGTAAAATCCTACCCCTAATGAATGGTACAAACCGTACAACAGTCCTAAGAAAGAAATTAAGACTACACTATGAAAGAAATTAAAGATAAGTATCCCTCCCCCAAGCTAGAATGAAGCACATTGTCCTGACTGTGTACAAGCATACAAAGGAGAAAGTATCGGTATGGCTCACACAAAGTGACTCGCTACTACCATTACGTATGGTAGTAGTGACAACAACATAAACAGTGGCCCTAGGAGCTCCAACATGGCGACGCAAATCACAAGTATCAGCATATAAATCCTATACTTGTCCTTCAATGGTGGTGAGTCGTGTGAGAACTGAATCCTTAAAAGAAAGACAAGAATCCATAAAATTTTTCAGTTGCTCATCAAGAGTTAGTTGAGCTGTCGTAGTACTAGAGGTTGGGTTGCTAGAAGATGGTGGAAGGAGAGAAGGAGAGGCATCTTCAACAACCGGGCTAGATGGTCTAGCGGCCACAGATTGACAGTGGGAACAAGGGAAAGTACGTTGCACTTCACTGTGTACCTCTATTCACTCAGTGATCTCACGTGGTTTAATTTCCATCTTAGACTACTTGCATCATGGGGCGCATCATTCGGGACAATATCGTATACCCACTTTGAATCAGAACTTCGGCAACCCTTAATAAACAAGACATACTGATCCTTGGAGCGGTGAAATAGCCAACCAAATCTATCCATTGCAGCTTGATCGATGTAGTTAGTGGATGCAAATGTTTCTCGATTTTAAAATCCACATCTAGTGCCACACACAACACAAAAAAAAAAAAATCCACCCATGAATATATCGCCCTTCTTCATGTCCCGCTCCCATAGAAATGCTTCAATGAGAAATTTGGCGAGATTGAGGCTCACATTTCCATGAAATCTAGTGAGCCACCATAGAAGTTTTACATCTAATGTAGTTACCTGGCCGACCTCACTCTTGGGTCAAAATAACTGAGGATAAATCGATGTAGCATGCAAAGAGCTGGACAACCAATAGAACAAGATTTGCTAACACTAGACTCCCAATCTGTTCGACTTGTAATTTGTTTCCGAAAAGTGCTCGAGTTGAAAAGAGAGTAGCTTGGATTGCCCTTGAATTTCATAACCTCTTTTGGACCCATGACACCTCTATTCGGCCATCCAAAAGCCATATTCACATCGTCCCACAACATTATCCGTTCATTTTCATCCAAAGAAAATACCACATCTCCCTTACTTGATTAAACATCAAGTGAGGGAAGAAATTCAATGACAAGTGATGGACATATATCATTATCAATACAAAGCACCTTAATCCACCCATGTGTTCTTGTAATTCCATCAAACAACCAATCAAACCCAAGGTTTTTAGCATCTGAGATAGAAAAGTAAAGAGTCTGTCCCATGGTTCGTTCTTTAAGCTTCTTAGCACATTGTTTTTGGGACCCGGTTAACCAAGAAAGTGGAGTTGGTGGTGATGGAGTTAGGGGTTGGACTTGAGATGGTGCTTTAGGTGTATAATTTTTAGAGGTTGGCTTTGATTATGCAGATCGTTTTGTGGGCTTGGTGGGTGGTGATGAGTCATATTTATATAGAGTTTATAGGCACGTTTATGCTAGTTTTATAGTTGCTTTTTAGGTATTTTTGTCGCTTTTTAGGTTGCAAATGCATAAGTTGTCCGGTTTGTGCTCTATTATGCTTCGTTTGTGTTTTCTTAATGCTTCAGGTAGTTTTTATAACTATTTAGACGCTTTTGGAGTAGTTTTGGAAGAATCATACAATGAAAGGATGAAAAGTTGATGAATCGAGGTCAGTTAATGAAAGATATGTTTTGGAAGCTAGGTTGAGATTTATATACATGAGGAATGAATATAGCATTCACAAGGGTTGCTATGCAGCTTTCGGAATTGAATTCGAGTTAGAAACGAAGCATGTTGCTCACTCTTTTGATTATAACTTGGATTCTACACATCGGATTGAAGCGATTCAAATTGTTTTGGAAACTAGATTTGAAGAGATTTCTAACTATAGGTTACATGACTTTATACAATCTCTAGAACAGAATTTACGGCCTCTGCAAATCTTCCCTACGAACTAGCGCCCCGCAGCTCGATACGCCCAGCCACGAGCAGCTACTGGTCTGGCCGATGGATACCCAGCGGGTGCTGGTTTGGGCGTGGCTGGAAGCTTGTGATGGGCCGCGTTTTCCCACCTTCGCAAGCTTCCTTGACTACGATTCCATTTGTCGCCTTAGTCGACCAATCATAATATGACTTATGTAGTTGCTATATCTTCTGGTTTTATTTTATTTATTTATCTTTAGATAAGTTTTAGGTTAATTTAAATATTCCAAGGGATTATTATTTTCCCTTATGGCTTTTTATATATTTTATTACTTTACGTTCTTTTTAGTTTTCTCTCTAACCCTAGTTTCTCATGGCATCCCCATGGATTATTCCATGTATGATTCTTGGGTTTATTATTTTAATTCATTGAGGTATTTTTATTTATATTCCAGTTTTTAATTATGTTTTATTCCTTAGATTTAGTTTTAATTATTTATTCCATTCTAGAGTAGTTTCTTTCTAGGGTTTTGGAATCCATGTTTATATAATTAATCTTGATTTATATTATTGATATTTTGATTATTAATTTCTCTAATTGATAGTGTTTTATTGTTAATCTTGCAACCTGATCAATTGTTTGATTAATTATTGTTAATAAGAGTTTGAATTGAAAGATCTTACTTTTAGAGGCTTACCTACAACTAATAATTCTGATTATGTTAGCGACCGAACTACATATGTTGAATTGAGAGCGTTAAGACCCGACCGTAGGCTTAGCAATTGCTCTAGATAATTGATTGATTGAATTGTTATTGATATTTGATAGATTTAGAACTATAAACATGGTGAACCATAACCCTAGGTCTTTTTATTAATTGTTTTATTCCTATTTTAGTTTAAACTATCTTTATATTTTGAATTTCGTGACATAGTTTATTTACTCCAATTTCTTAGAGGTTAAATTGAATAGCTATCTCTCTGTGGATTCGACCCTACTTACCCTACTACATTGTTAGTTGGTTTTGTTAGGAATTTATTTTTGACAGGTGTATGACAACCTATCAAATTTTGGTGCCGTTGTCGGGGAGACAGCTTAATTTTATTTTGCTTCTTATTTGGTGAGACTTATTTGTATAATTTTTTTTTTACTTTTCTTTCTCTACTTATTCTTTTGTTTGCAGGTTCTCTTGCTCTTTTGTGGATTTATTTTAATGTCTATTTTTTATTTTTCATAATTTGAGAATGAGGTGTTTTGGAGATATTATTATAGGCTTTTTGACTTTGTTGGTCCTAATCATGGAATTAAAGAATGGGATATGTGCTTAGTGATTTATGAGGGTCTTAATGAAGAAACTAAGTTTGTAGTTGAGTCTTTGTGTAGTGGAGAATATTTTGGTTGGGATTTTATTGAGTGGTTAGCTAGAGATACATATGAGTGGGAAATGACATTGTATGCTGAACCAACTCAAGAAAACTTCTTCTCCTTCCCTTCTTTGACCAATACTCCATCCCCTTGTTATTGTTCTCATTGTTATTCATATGATCATGATGACTCTTCATGTCCTTACAATAAAAATTCTTTCATGCATGTTCCAAACCCCTCTCCCAAGTATGAAGTGCATTCTATTGTAAAATTTAGTGCCTTACCATACATTTATGATGACGATGAAGGGTGGATTAATAAAGAAAATTTTCAAGAGAACGTGTATGAATTAATATATGTTCATGATGAGAACAAAGTAGATATGCTAGATATTTTTGAGGATGATGAACCGTTATATGATGAATTTGTGGTTGAGGAACCATTAGTTATGAAAATTCAAGCTACAAACTCTTGTGCAGACATGCTTATAGAAGAGGGTTCGATTAAAAATGGTAAATTCATGAATGTTAATCCAACCCTACCTTCCCTTTATGTCCCATGTGTAGAGAGTCTTAAATTTGTGAATTCATCCTCTATGCTTTATTGCTCTAACTTTCTCAAAATTTCTCCATTGCATGACAGTGGCAAAGTGGACCTTGATGTTCATTCAAAGAGGTTTATATTTCCCAAAGAATAAGTAGAGAGAAGTTGTAAATTATTTCCCTTTTCTTTTGATTATTCTTCCTCTTCTTACTCTTTTTTTTCTTTTAATTTCTCTTCTGATTTTTCTAATCTCCTGTATTTCAAGATTGGTGTGCTTGTATTCAAGCCATATGTGGTGCTCAATGATATGTTTGCAGGGGCATATGATAAGTTACTCAAGGCATTGGATTCTTCCGATTGACGGATTGAGTAGGGTCGTGCGGGACCTTGAAAACCAGCCCTAATTGGGAGGCAACCCAGTTTTCTTTCTTTTTTTTTTTCTACTTCCTATTTTTATTTCATTTTTTTCGTTATTCAAATAATAATGCTAATGTGTGTTTAAGTGATGAACTTTGTTGCTAGGTACAAACATAGCTAAGTTCCTTGGCTACATCGACAACCCAATTACAACTACCAATTGTGGTGGAGGTATCTATACCTTTGACGCTCCCTTCGCTTACCCACCCCTTTGTGAGTTGTGCCTCTCCCTTATTTATGTTTTAGTTTCCTCTTTGTTCACATTGAGGACAACGTGATGTTTAGCTTGAAGGAGGATGATTGTCATCATCACTTTATGCATGTTAGTTGTGTTTTTTGCTTATTTGGTGTTTTATGGTTTGTACAATTCATTAGGAGTGTGAGTTTACATATAACGAAAAACAATGTATTACTTTCATAGTTTTTTTTAGTTGTTTTTACTAATGCATACTTGTGTCTATCTTTCATATTTTGACTTCGAACCATGTGCGGATTTGATTTTTCTCTCTTGAGCTTCTTTTGATCTTAGTTGCAATTCTAAAATTCAGTCGGTCTGTGCTATACATTGCTAACTTCTTGGGATTATGTGAATCAATTGAATGGTTTTTGGAAAGATTGGTTGTCCCATATCAAGTATAACTTGCCAATTCTCTTGTTAAGTCACCTTACTTTGTGTTTGTATGATTGGTGCAATTTGTTACTTTGATGACTTTGGCTTGAGATTTATTAGTAATTTGATTATGATTCACGCATGCCGCACATGATAAAGGCCATGTTCTTTAGGTAACCTTCAGATGATATTTAGATATATTTGTTCCCTTTGCTCACCCATGTTGCTGCCTTGCCCATTCATTAATATTTAGCTACATTACAATACACTTTAGCCTGATTGGTTACTATTCCCAAGTCTAGCTAGGTTATTGATGGAATATGTATATTATGGTGGAATATGTATCAAGCTTGATGTGGTGTTGTTGTTTGAGTGTCAAGCTTTAATTTATGCAAATTATGGTGGAATATGTATTGAAAAAAAAGTTGCATCTATAGTTGAAAAGTGTTACTTGAAGATGTGAATGAAAAAAAAATAATTAAAAAGAAAAAAAATTAAAAAGCTTGTATATGTGTACTTCATTGAAAAGTCGAAGAATTGAAAGAAAAAGGCAACCAAAAAGGAAAAAGAAAGAAAAAAATTATTCATGACGATGTATAATTGATTTCAATCTTGGTTTGATATAATGTTTTGGAGAAACTTGGTGGTGTCAATTGGCGAATGAAGTTTAGATCATTATTTGGTCGTGTTTATATTATTGCTCCCCAAGTTGTCTTTTTAGCTTACATTTTCCTAAATATTATCCTACCTCTTTTCCTTAGCCCCATTACAAGCTTATAAAGTCCTTTTGGTCGGCATTCCTGTTTTGTGATTGAGTGAACGTTACCTCTTGCTATCGTCAAATTATCTTTTTATTGCATCAAATATTTATATTCTAGAAGGTGTGCGACAAATACTAGCTTGATTGGTAAGTCGTTTGTGGCTAAGTATGGTTTCAATTGTGGATCATGATGTTAAGTGGTTCCCTTTGTATCCGAGCTAGATTTTGGTTTTAATAACTTTGGTTTGATTGTTTGCTCGAGAGTCGAGTCGGTCTTATTCTGGTTTCTCCGTCTTGAGTCTAGTGTTGCTTGGGGACAAGCAACGGTTTAGCTTGGGGGAATTTGATGAGTCATATTTATATAGAGTTTATAGGCACGTTTATGCTTGTTTTATAGTTGCTTTTTAGGTCTTTTTGTCGCTTTTTAGGTTGTAAATGCATTAGTTGTCCATTTTGTGCTCTATTACGCTTTGTTTGTGTTTTCTTAATGTTTCAGGTAGTTTTTATAACTATATGGACGCTTTCGGAGTAGTTTTGGAAGAATCATACAATGAAAGGATGAAAAGTTGATGAATCGAGGTTACTTAATGACAGATATGTGTTTTTGGAAGCTTAGGTTGAGATTTATATGCACGAGGAATGAATATAGCATTCACAAGGGTTGCTATGCAGCTTTTGGAATTGAATTCGAGCTAGAAACGAAGCAACACGATAGTTTGCAAATTATTAAAAGTGATTGTTGCTCACTCTTTTGATCATAGCTTGAGTTCTACACATCGGATTGAAGCGATTCAAATTGAATTGGAAGCTAGACTTGAAGAGCTTTCCAACGATAGGTCACATGACTTTATACCATCTCTAGAACAAAAGTTACAGCCTCTGAAAATCTGCACTGTGAACCAGTGTAAGACCAGTGCCCGCAGCTCGATACGCCCAGCCACGAGCAGCTACTGGTCTGGCTGATGGATACTCAGCAGGCGCTGGTTTGGGCGTGGCTGGCAGCTTGTAATGGGCCTCGTTTTCCCACCTTCGCAAGCTTCCTCGACTAGGATTCCACTTTTCGCCTTAGTCGACCAATCATAATATGACTTATGTAGTTGCTATTTTTTCTGGTTTTATTTTATTTATTTATCTTTAGATTAGTTATAGGATAATTTAAATACTCCAAGGGATTATTATTTTCCCTTATGGCTTTTTATATATTTTATTATTTTACTTTCTTTTTAGTTTTCTCTCTAACCCTAGTTTCTCATGGCATCTCCATTGATTTTTCCATAGATGATTCTTGGGTTTACTATTTTAATTCATTGAGGTATTTTAAGTTATATTCCAGCTTTTAATTATGTTTTATTCCTTAAATTTAGTTTTAATTATTTATTTCATGCTAGAGTAGCCTTTCTAGGGTTTTGGAATCCATGTTTATATAATGAATCTTGATTTATATTATTGATATTTTGATAATTGATTTCTCTAATTGATAGTATTTTATTGTTAATCTTGCAACCTGCTCAATTTTTTGATTAATTATTGTTAATAAGAGTTTGAATTGAAAGATCTTACTTTTAGAGGCTTACCTACAATTAATAATTCTGATTATGTTAGTGACCGAACTACATATGTTGAATTGAGAGCGTTAAGACCTGACCGTAGGCTTAGCAATTGCTCTAGATAATTGATTGATTGAATTGTTATTGATATTTGATAGATTTAGAACTATAAACATGGTGAACCATAACCCTAGGTCTTTTTATTAATTGTTTTATGCCTATTTTAGTTTAGATTATCTTTCTATCCTGAATTTCGCGACATAGTTTAGTTTCTCCAATTTCTTAGAGGTTAAATTGAATAGCTATCTCTTTGTGGATTCGACCCTACTTACCCTACTACATTGTTAGTTGGTTTTGTTAGGAATTTCAAATTTCCCAATTTCCCAATTTGATGTCACATACCTTGCAATTTCAAAATCCCTAATTTAATTTGAAAAGTTAGAGTTTATGAAATTCAAAAGGAAGAGAAGGATTATGGTGATAGGAGAGGAAGGTGCAGTGGGGGGGGGGGGGTCGCTGGGGGGGTAGGGCCGACGGTGGTAGATAGTGAGAGAGGAAGGGTGAAGGAGAATTGTACGTTCTCTTTAATTTCACTCTCTTCTTATTCCTTTTTTTTCGTCTTTTTTTCTTTCTTTTTTATTTTTTTCGAGGCTGTTCGCCAAAACTCGCGGCCACAGGTTAAGCTTCCGGGCTGGCAGTGGCTGCGGAGGGTAGTTGGGGGTGCGAGGTTGGCTGCGGGTTTTGATGCTGCTGCAGCCCATTGTGAAAGATATTCCATCTCGAATGGTAAATGACAAGCTTTGCCATACACCAACCGATACAGAGTTGTCCCTAATGGAGTCTTGTAGGCCATTCGCAATGCCCACAATGTATCATCCAACTTCAATGACCAATCTTTCCGGGACTTGTTGACAACCTTTTCAAGGATTCTTTTGATTTAGATACCTTAATTTGGCCGTTCGTTTGAGGATGATAGGCCAAGCCAACCTTGTGGGTAACTCCTTGTTTCTTAAGATGAGCCTTAGAAGTTTGTTGATGGAAATGAGAACCACCATCACTAATAACAACACTTGGGACTCCGAAACGGGGAAAGATGATCTTCTTGAATAGCTTCATAATGACCTTTGAATCATTAGTTGGTGACGCAATAGCTTTGACCCATTTAGTGACATTGTCGACGCAACCGAAATGTATTTATTCCCACTAGAAGAGGGGAATGGTCCCATAAAATCAATGCCCCATACATCAAAAGGCTCGACCTCAAGAATACCATTTTGCGGCATCTCTTCTCTTCGATATATTCCCTGTTCTTTGACACTCATCATATGCATTGCAAAAGGCATGAGCATCCTTGAATAATGAGGGAAAATAGAAGCCACATTGAAGCACTCGGTAGGAAGTTATAGTAGAGCAAAGATGTCCACTAGAATGTAGATTATGAGAATGATGAAGGACACCATAAGTATCCCAATCTGCTACAAAACTCCGAAACATCTCATCAGTAAACTTACGATAAAAATGAGGGTCATCCCAAAAGTATCGCTTATATCGCTTAGCATCATGATAAAACTTCTTACGTTGTTGGTACGTCAAATCCGGAGGATGTGAAACACCTACACAAAAATTAGTAAAATCAGCATAACAAGGAGACATTAAAGAAATAGAGAATAAATGATCATCAGGGAAAGAGTCACCTATAGGGCTATCCAAAGTAGATTGAAATCTTAATCGAGAGAGGTGATCTGTAACAACGTTCTCGACACCCTTTTTATCTCGAATCTCTAAATTGAACTCTTGAAGGAGCAAAATCCATCGAATGAGCCTCGGTTTAGCCTCTTTCTTTGCTAGGAGATACTTGAGAGTGGCATGGTTAGTGTGGATGATCAATTTCGAACCAATGAGGTAAGTTCAAAACTTGTCAAGAGCATACACAATAGCAAGGAGCTCTTTCTTAGTAGTGGCATATTTCATCTGAGCCTCATCTAAGGTTTTACTAGCATAGTAGAATTCGTGCAAAACCTTGTTTTAACGTTGTCCAAGAACGGCTTCTACAACATAGTCACTCGCATTACACATTATCTTGAATGGTAAATCCCATTACGGAGGTTGTATGATTGGAACAGTTATTAATGCCTCCTTGATCCTGTTGAAAGACTCCATATAAGCATCAGTAAACTCCATATAAGCATCAGTTATTAATGCCTCCTTGATCCTGTTGAAAAACTTCTCACTCCCTTGACATTCACGGGAGGGGGAGGTTTCTCAATCACCTCAATTTTTGCTTTATCAACTTGGATGCCATGATTAGAAATAAGATGACCAAGCACCACTCCTTCATTGACCATGAAGTGACACTTTTCCCAATTCAACAATAAATTCAATTCAGTACAATGCTTAAATACCTTAGAAAGATTATGCAAGCACATATCAAAGTCAGAACCATAAACACTAAAATATCCATAGATATCTCCAAGATAATCACACTGAAATCATAGAAAATGGCCATCATACACCTTTAAAACATCGCAGGGGCGTTACACAACCCAAATGACATCCTACGATAAGCAAATGTACCATAGGGGCATGTGAACGTCGTCTTCTCTTGATCTTTCGGATGAATGGGAATCTGAAAGAAACCTGAATATCCATCCAAATAACATAAAAAACTATGTTTTACTAATCTTTCAAGATTTTAATCTATAAAAGGTAAGGGGAAGTGATCTTTCAAGGTGGCGGTATTCAACCTGCAATAATCGATACACTTATGCTAACCTGTGACAAAACAAGTAGGAATTAGTTCATTATTATCATTCTTAACAACTGTTGTCCCCCCTTTCTGAGATGAGGTAGATGATGCCTGCGTCAAGAAGTTTCATTACCCCTTTCTTCACCACCTCTTGCATATTAGGATTCAATCGACGTTGTGGTTGGATGCAAGTGCGATGATTATCTTCCAAATTAATTCTATGCATACAAAAATTAGGGCTTATCCCTGTATGGTCATCAATGTTATATCTGATTGGCTTTTTATGCATGCGAAGCATAGTTAAAAGCTTAGAAAGTTGGATACCATTGAGTTTAGCACTAACAATTACAGGGCATTCCTCTTTATCATCAAGAAATGCATATTTAAGATGAGAAGGAAAAGGTTTTAACTCTACCTTCTTTACTTGTGACTCGGAAGAAGAACAGACAGTTTCCATTACCTTAAATCCCTCATTGTTAGGGGAATTCAAGTCATGAACCAAGGAGTCAATCTCAACATCTCCTTCTCCTTCAGAAATATCCAATGTGAGAATAGCTTCTAATTGATCAGTAACCAACTCACGAGGCGTATCATCTCTCATAATCTCATCAATCACATCAATCCTGCAACAAGTATTCTCAAGCATAGGCAACTTCATTGCATTGGTTAGATTAAAAGTTACCGTATCATTACCATCAGACAAAGTAAGAGACCCAGACTTAACATTAATAAGCACCTGCAGTACATAAGAAAAGTCTACCTAAAATGATCGGGATAATACTATCCTACTCCATATCAAGAACTACAAAGTGTGTAGGTGTTTATGCTAATTTTTGTGTAGGTGTTTCACATCCTCCGGATTTGACGTACCAACAACGTAAGAAGTTTTATGATGATGCTAAGAGATATAAGCGATACTTTTGGGATGACCCTCATCTGTATCGTAAGTTTACTGATGGGATGTTTCGGAGTTTTGTAGCGGATTGGGATACTTATGGTGTCCTTCATCATTCTCATAATCTACCTTCTAGTGGACATCTTTGCTCTACTACAACTTCCTACCGAGTGCTTAAATGTGGCTTCTATTTTCCCTCATTATTCAAGGATGCTCATGCCTTTTGCAATGCAGATGATAAGTGTCAAAGAACAGGGAATATATCGAAGAGGCAAGAGATGTCGCAAAATTGGATTCTTGAGGTCGAGCCTTTTGATGTATGGGGCATTGATTTTATGGGACCATTCCCCTCTTCTAGTGGGAATAGATACATTTCGGTTGCGTCGACTATGTCACTAAATAGGTCAAAGCTATTGCGTCACCAACTAATGATTCAAAGGTCATTATGAAGCTATTCAAGAAGATCATCTTTCCCCGTTTCGGAGTCCCAAGTGTTGTTATTAGTGATGGTGGTTCTCATTTCCATCAACAAACTTCTAAGGCTCATCTTAAGAAACATGGAGTTACCCACAAGGTTGGCTTGGCCTATCATCCTCAAACGAGCTTCCAAATTAAGGTATCTAAATCAAAAGAATCCTTGAAAAGGTTGTCAACAAGTCCCGAAAAGATTGGTCATTGAAGTTGGATGATACATTGTGGGCATTGCGAATGGCCTACAAGACTCCATTAGGGACAACTCTGTATCGGTTGGTGTATGGAAAAGCTTGTCATTTACCAGTCGAGATGGAATATCTTTCACAATGGACCGTCAAGGAGATTAATTTTGATCTAGAGAAGGCCGGTAAAGCTAGACTTCTTCAATTGAACGAGCTAGACGAGATTCAGCTCGATGCTTATGAGAACCATAGGCTCTACAAAGAGCAAACGAAGAAGTTTCATGATAAAATTATCCAAAAACGAGAGTTCATGGTTGGCTACAAGGTGTTGCTTTATAACTCAAGACTTTGGCTCTTTCCTGGAAAGCTTAAATCTAGATGGCCAGGGCCCTTCAGTCATTGATGTCAAAGCACATGGAGCCATTGAGGTTGCTAGTGAAAATGGCACGAAATTCAAAGTAAATGAACAACGTTTAAAGCTAGATACCAAGGGTGCTTTTATTGGAAAATTGGAGACGATTTATCTTTCCGATCCACCAATTGATGTTTGAAATTGAGGTAACGAGTCGAGCTCATGACTTTAAATGAGCGCTTATCGGGAGGGAACCCGATTTCTTTTTTTTATTAATTTATTTTTAGTTTTTTTTTTATAGTTTTAGTTTATTTTATCTTTTCTTCACTAACATTATTAAGGTTTTTTTTGTTTTTTTTTTAGTGAAGGTTTATTTTATATATATAAAAAAGGGTGTAGCAGCATCAAAACCCACAGCCAACCTCGCGCCCCCCTAATTACCCTCCGCAGCCACTGCCAGCCCGCAAGCTTAACCTGTGGCCGCGAGTTTTGGCGAACAGCCCCGAAAAAAAATAAAAAAGAAAGAAAAAAAGACGAAAAAAGGAATAAGAAGAGAGTGAAATTGAAGATAACGTACAATTCTCCTTCACCCCTCCTCTCTCACTCTCTACCACCGTCAGCCCCACCCCACCGGCGACCCCCCTACTGCACCTTCCTCTCTCCTATCACCATAATCCTTCTCTTCCTTTTGAATTTCATAAACTCTAACTTTTCAAATTGAATTAGGGATTTTGAAATTGCAAGGTATGTGACATCAAATTAGGAAATTTGGAAGTATCATTGGACTATTATAAGAGGTTTGACATATTATTGATGCACAATTCTCATTGTAGAGGTATAAATTTTGAAATTTTCATCTCTTACTATTCTACAATTTATTCTTGAGTTTTCATCTTCTTCTCATTTATTTCACAAGTTGGTGTTAGTGTGATTTTGTGTAGATTCTTTGTGTGGATTGATTGTGAATTTTGTGGGTGACACATATTTGGCTTTGGATTATTCATGTTCATTGGTTTGTGATTCTTTATTGATTAAACTTCTCATCACTTTCACCATGAGAACAAGAACACAAACCTCTTCGACACCCAATCCACTCTATGACCCCAATGCATACTCTCGAAAAATCACAAAAAAGCCACCTCATAGGTTGTCGTACACATGTCAAAAATAAATTCCTAACAAAACCAACTAACAATGTAGTAGGGTAAGTAGGGTCGAATCCACAGAGAGATAGCTATTCAATTTAACCTCTAAGAAATTGGAGAAACTAAACTATGTCGCGAAATTCAGGATAGAAAGATAATTTAAACTAAAATAGGAATAAAACAATTAATAAAAAGACCTAGGGTTATGGTTCACCATGTTTATAGTTCTAAATCTATCAAATATCAATAACAATTCAATCAATCAATTATCTAGAGCAATTGCTAAGCCTATGGTCAGGTCTTAATGCTCTCAATTCAACATATGTAGTTCGGTCACTAACATAAACTAACTTGAATTCATAATTAATAAAATAAAAAACAAAAGATTAAATGAAATTCCTCGATGATTGAATTGATGGGAAATAATAAACTAGGGTTCAACAATGGAGAGAAAAACTCAACAGAACTTTCAAGCATGAAAATAAAGCATAATGGGAAAATCCTCTCAAGTATTTATATTAAAGCCTAATTTTAAGCTAATTAAAATATAAATAAATAAATAAATACATAAATACATAAGCTAAAATATTATTAGATAGTAGATGATGATATGACACACAAATAAAATCGGTAGACCGATGACGTGAAATGAAGTGAAGATTTAAGGTCGCTCGTGGCTTGCTCAACCACTAGACAAAACCTGCGGCCACAGGGTGGTGGCCGCGCCTTGGCAGTAGCAGCAGCAACCTTCGTGTGGCCGTAGGACAGACCCGCAGCAAGATCCCGTGGGTGGCTTACTGCATTGCTTGTATTCAAACCCTTATAAATTCTGTTCTACGAAGTTTCTTAAAGCATGTGACCTAGGAAGATCTTCAAGTCTAGTTTTCAATGCAACTTGAATCGCTTTAATCCAATCAGTAGAACTCAAGTTATGATTAAAAGAGTGAGCAAAGGTCATTTTTACACTTTGCAAGCCTTTGTTTTTCTTCGTTTCTAACTCAAATTTAATTCTGAAAAGTGCATATTGATCCTTGTGGATGGTATTATCATTTCCCATGCATAAAATCCTTAGAGAAAAAATCCACGAGCATAAATCTCTCGATTAATGAACTCGAACCATCGACTTCCATTCAAATATCATCTGAATCATCTCCAAACACTCCGAAAGTGTCCAAATGACTATGAAATCACCTAAAACATTACGAAAAATACAAAAAGAGTGTAATAGAGCGACATATTTTAGCTTAATACATGACTCTAAAAATGACTAAGAAGACTAAGAAAAAGCTATAAAACTAGCATAAACGTGCCTAAAAAACCTATGTAAATATGATTCATCAATGTATCTCTAACCAAACTTTACACAAGTATATGTATACCTCAAAGAGGTTTTTCGGAGGCTGTAGTGTGGCTTAGCTAATGGTTTGATGAAGAAATGGGTAAAAGGCCCAAGACTTGAGACAAGCCCTCCAAGATGTGTAATTGTGTATTTGAAATTTGAACTTGCAAGTTTTATTTTTCACACATTTTTTTTTTGTTTTTTTCTTTTTATTCTTTATAATCAATGTGGGAAATCTCGGATCATGCGGTCCATCACTCACTAAGCATTCATGTTTCTCAGGCACGGTACCAAGCACTCGATGAGAGGCGCAATTTGAGACGTCTTCATATCAACGACATTAGAACACTGTCCCTTAGACATTGTTTTATTTTTATCATTCTTTTTTGAACTTGCTTTAGAATGTTACACAAATCACTCACCTTCCAATCCTAAGGTTAAGTGAATGTGGGCTGAAGAAATAAAGGCCAAATATTAGATGAGGCTCAAAGTGGTTAATGAAGAAATGGGAAAGTGTTTGAAATGTTAATGGGAATAATGGGTTGCAAAGATGCGTAAAATCATTGGTGTACCTTGTATTTAGTTCGGCAATCGGATTTTTTTTTTTTTTTTTTTTTTTTGTGAAAAATGACATGATCGGGATGTAAAAGGGAAAGAATGCCCATTTTATAAATGGAAAAAACACACAAAACTCAGAAAGGGAAATCTATACTACACTTGAATGGGGAAAAAGGAATTGAATAATAAAAAAAATCATGAAATCCTACACAAAGGGCTCGCCGTGCGCCTTGTCCTCATTGCTGCTTATCACTTCTTGCAGCCTGGAGGGATAGGAAGTTTGTTGGCATCCACTAGATTTAGAATAGCGTCTTTCAAATTTCAGCATTTCTCGATAGAGTGACCTCTTCCTTGATGGTACTTACAATGAGCATTGGGGTCCCACCTAGCGCTCCTTTGTTCAGGTTTTGGCTCTGGAAATAGCCCAATTGGTGTGATCAAGCCTTGGCCTTAAAGCCGATCAAAGGCAGTGTCGTATGTCATTCCCAAAGGAGTGTAAGTTCCCCTTTTCTTCTAAAGGGGAGCGTCAAGAGCTTAAATTTCGTTGAGATCCACTTGGTTTATATTATTGGTAGTATTTTCGAGATTAGAAGATGAAGAAGAAAGGTCGTTCTTCTTGTTTTTCTAAGTGTTATTATTGTTGTTACCAGCAGTCTTTATTAGCTTATCCTCGATATTGATGTCGATATCATATACAACTTCGAAAGTGTTCAATGGCAGGAATTTGAGATGTTTCCTTTATTTGTGGGTCAGATTCTAAACGAAGAGATGAATCACCACTTTTTATTTAGGGGGATCTACCAAGAGTGCAGTTGTTTCCCTACACCTATTCAGATAAGCGGTGAAGCCTTCATTCTCTTTCTGTTTGAGAATGGACATTTCACGCTCAGAAGTTTTAGCTTGAATGTTACACTTGTAACGATTCATAAAACTTTCCGTAACATCTTGCCAAGTTGTAGTGTGCTTGGTATCTAGAGAATAAAACCATTGCTGGCAAGCATGCTCTAAGGAGAGATGGAACATCATAGGGAAGAGTGTTACATCTAGTCCCTTAAGAGCTATAGTTGCAGAAAAAGCCTTAAAGTGGAACATTGGGTTGTTAGTAGGCTTAAACTTTGGAATGTCAGCGGTGGAAAACTTCTCAGGGAGTTTGTCCTTGATGCCAAAGAAGTGGTAGATTGCTCGACATAGGTGAAGTCCTCATAAATCTTACTCACTTGTTCCTTGATTTTGTCCATCGCGACCATAGTGACATTATTTTGCTCCATGGTGGTGACCTTCGTAGTGAGAGTTTGCATCATATCATTGAGTGCCTCGATGGACTTGTTAAAGTTCTTAATATCTATCCTAGAAGCCATGAGTTGAAAGTAAACTGGAAATGGAGATGAACTTCGTGGAGATGATTGTGGTGGTTTCCTTCTACGCCTCTTAGGTATAAGAGGTTGTTGTGGCAGTGACTCGAATCGTACCAATCTACCCCTGCTTCTTGACCAAGTACTGTGAAATAAAACAAATTCACTTAATGGTTTGACACACTGGTCGAAATAGGGAAGGAAGAGGGAAAGATAGATGTTTGAAAACAGGTAAGAAAAACTCCACTCATTTTTTTTATGATGGAAAGAAGAGGTGCATGAACCTAGTATACGATAATAAACGACATGGTGTACTAATCGAGTCGAAAAATAAAGAAAGTGTGTGGACTATACTTGAATCGTGAGTGATTCGGTGATGTTATAAGACTCGTGGTATGATCGCAAAGCTATACATGGAAACAATATCAACGTGACTGACGTAAGGACTAAACTAGCACGGAAAACTAAAAAAAGGACTGACTGGACTCAAACCTAGGCACTGTGGCACGCCACTACTGTCGTGACACGACAAACTATACTGTGGTGCGGTACAAGCTACTGTGACATGAAACTGATTGCCATGACGCGACATTTTTGTCGTGGCACGGTAATCAGTTCCAAGTGGTTTTTGTGCGTTTTTTTTCCAGATTTTTGTCAATTTTAGAGTTTGCACTAATTATAAAGTGAATACGATCCATTGGCATTAGTTAGTCATAAAATAAACCATCATAAACAAAGAAAGATCGCTAAGGTTAGGATCAAAATGATCAAATATGCACATATAGGGAACATAGGCACACCGATGCAAAGAAGAGTTCGCAACCTAAGGTCAACTTCTACGTTCCACTATGGTCAAGCTTTTTGGTGTCAAAGGGTGCCATGGTTAAGAGTTTGGACGCGTAGTAAGGCATCCTCCCTTGAGGGTGTATGCCAACTAGCGGCTCTGTAGGTTCGTGATTAAATCGAACTTGACTCTATGGTTTGGGTGGATTTAATAACTTGGATGAACCCTTATTGCCATGATCGTTTTTGGATTGATAGAGCTTAAATCCCTCGAGGCTAAAACGTACGTAGAACACACTCGTTTTTTTAGAAAAATTAAAGGAAGCTAATAACGAGAAAATTACAGAGCCATTGGAAGGATTTTAGGCTTGCAGCGACATGGCAGAACATACCGTGTCACGGTAGAGATCGCCGCGTGACAGTATTCTGTACTGTGATATGGCAAGCTTGCCATGGCACGGTAGTCTGGAAATTAATCCAGTGACCCTGTTTTTTCGATCCCAATAAGGTTATTCAAAATTTTCCTACAGGACGAATCTAAAAACGAAAATAAACGTTAATGCATATGCAAAAAATGCCAATTTAATCACAGGAATACGATTTAAGAATCTTTCAAGTCTCATCCACTCATCTGAATTAAATACCAATCACTCAAATCGATCAATAACCAAGAATCCTCTCTAGTGGAGTCGCCAAATTGTAGGCGTCATTTGAAACACGCCTACGTTAAGCATGTTGTGAATATGCTTGGAACTCATAGAAAGTGGGAATTGACATACGATTAGGGACACAATTAGGGACAAAGCAAAGTAGGGAGCCGCTGACAAGTTTTTAGGGAACTTCTAAACTGTTCACAGATCATTATAAGGCAACCACGATAATGGGACAATGATAGGCAACAACGATTGACCCGTGAAGGTGACACCCCATTCATAATCCATGAGATTACACTCCATATGGTTCGGAACCACGAAAGGAGGATCAGGGATAATGGTACGAAGTGAGTGATTGAGTCACATTCGCCCGCATTGGCCTCTACTTGATTCTTATTGTGAAAGTAATTCATGCGATCTCAAAGGCATGCAAACAAAAATTCAATTTGCTCTAAATTGTAATTATGCTAAATTGGTTGAATGTTAATGGAACATAATTCTAAAATATTGGTGACCACATGATTAAACAACAAGATTAAAAAGGTATCTAAACCGGTCGTCCAAATTATCTTATTAGTCGTGATTTTCAATTCCATTTTCCCTTTAACATGCAATATGGTGATCAACAATAACTAATAGAATAATAATTAACATTGGAAGCAATTTAACCATAATAACTTTAGTCAAATCAAATAATAATAAACCTAATAATGATATTAGCAACAAGAATAAAAATAAGGGTAATTAAGTGATTAATTACTCATTTTCCGCGTTTCTTTGAATTGCTACATCATGAATAAATTGTTAATAACTTAAATAAAAATGTAAATCAAATTGAAATTAAATCAAACAAAAAGTAGAGTTGATTTGGTCCAAACCCTCAGTCAATTATACCTTTCACGCCTTGGTTTAAGTATGGAACTTCGGGTTGAGTATGGACTCCTTGGAGTGCTTAGGGGAAGTATTGTGGAATAATAGGAACGCTAGTATTTAGGCTAAAGAGAGAGAAGAGAATGATTATTGGTACCCCAAAATTGAGGAAATAAACCTGGTATTTATAGAGGAGATGAATAGGGTGAAGCACGGAACCCTAGAAGTGAAAAGGCTCCGCGGAGAAACCTTGAAAAATGCCACGTCACGGCATGTGTGCCGCGGCACGGAGTGAGATACCATGACACGGTATGAAATGCCGCAACACGGCAAGGAATAACGTGATGCGGTGTGTCTGCCGTGAAACGGTGCATATTTTCCTAAAAAATAGTCCAGATTCATTCATTGCTTGCTCAATACTTAAGTACGTGATATATTATGCGCCGTTTTAGCTATTACGGATTAATTTCAGGGTTAGGGTTTTTATTATTTATTAATCATGTTTAATTAATAAATAACACGAAATGAATTTAAAAAGGTTTGGGCTAGGGTATGAGTTTGACTGAATTTGAATAAATGGTTTAGCTGATTTGTTGACTGAATATGTTGACAGTGTTTGACTTAACATGGATTTAAAGCACTTTCGAGATTAAATACTTTACCCGACCAATAATGCCGATGAAAGGTTGTTCATCATCGGGTTTGGGTTTTGGGGAGACATTTTAGGTGTCTACAGGTACACAATGTGTACTACACATCTTAATGGGCGGTGCGGGGCTGGTCGGGGAAGATATTGGTCTTCCCATCCCCATCCCCACCTAAATTTTTCATTCCCATCTCCATCCTCGTGATGGGTCCTAAATTCATCCTCATCCCCGCCTCGGCGAGTACGATTCCAAAAACCATCCCTGATCACCACCCAATTGGATTTCCACCTCAACCTTATCCCCAGCCAAGATCCACCTAATTCCCGCCTCCCAAATAAATCCTACATAATTAATATAGATTACCAATAAAAAACAACATTGTTAATATTACACACTTTTTATTTATAATATAAGTTTATTTGGGGCAAGTCTCTTACTAAGTTTTTTTTAATCATTATCAAGTTTTTAGTACATAATTCCCAATAATATTGTAATTAATTCTTTAAAACTGTATAATTTTTTTGATGTAATTAAAAATACGATTTTATTTGGTGATGACATTTGAATTAACTAAAAGTAAAATCAAATTTAAAAATCTGTTTATAGAATATTTAACAGATATTTGGTTAAAATCTAAATATCGAAAGATGGTTTTTTGCATTTTTTGATTTTATAAATCCTCAATCACTATTTGTCGTTTTTTAGCTACGTGGAAATAGAATTTAATTTCTTAAATATTACTCTTTAATTTTGATTAGGTGACAAATGAATTTTGTAATTCTAAAATAAAATATTACAAATTTTTATATGTGGTTGGCCACGCCATTTGACCATGGTTACTTGTAAGGGATTTTTTTTTAATGGGTAGGGGTTACTTATTCTAGGGTTACTTGTTTGGTCAAGGGTTACTTGTAGGGGGTTACTTGTACGGGTTACTTTTTTTTTTTCCTTTTTTTTTAACAGGTAGGGGTTACTTATTCTAGGGTTACTTGTTTGGCCAGGGGTAAATTATAAGGGTCACTCATGAATGGGTTACTTATTCTAGGGTTACTCGATCGGTCAGAAGTTACTCTTACACTGAAAACAAGCTAACTGATTGTGTAAGTAACCCTTACAAGTAACCCTTACAAAAAACGCCTGAATAAGTAACCTCTATAAGTAACCCCTGAGTAAGTAAACCCTGATGAATAAATAACTCATAGAAGTAACCTCTGAATAAGTAACCCTACAAGTAACCCTACCACACCTAAAATGGAGCTAACCGACTGACCCTTACAAGTAATCCCTGACTAAGTAACCCATGAATAATAAACCCTTATGTGTAACCCCTGAGTAAATAACCTCTACAAGTTATTCCTGAATAAGTGACCCATACAAGTAACCCTTGAGTAAATAGCTCCTGCAAGTAACCTTGCCACACGGCGTGGCCAGCCACACAGAAAAATTTATGATAAAAAATAAATCTAATTTTTTATTAGTCAAAATAATGGCTTTGCTTATGTGGCACGCTGAATGCTCCCGAAAAATACCTACCTTATTTATATACTAGTTTAAAACCTGTATTATGCACGGTTTTACAGTAAAATAATATTTTCATTATTCGTTTATCAAAAAAGTGTAAAATGAAATCATTGTTAGTAAAAAATGTGTAATAAACATTAGGAAATTTTTACTTTTGCTACCAAAGAAATTTTTTATTTTATTTTACTACCATACAAAAGCAAGTTTGTAAATTGCTACCACTTAACACTTTCAGTTAGGGTTCCGTTAAGGTTTTTTTTTTTTTTTTTTTTTTTTTTTTTTTTTTTTTTTTTTTTTCTATAACGAAATAATAATAAATTTAAAATTATAAAAAAAACCAACCCCTCCTGTTCGTTAGCCACCCTCCCCCTTGCCGGCGGCCGGTGCCGGCGACCTCATCCCACTCCCTTTCCCTCACAAACGCAACCCAGCCCCTTCCCTTTTCCCCTTCGTTCTTGCTGCCCCGACCCCAACCACCACAACGAATAGGGCTTCAGCTTCTCCGAGGGATAGGATTGCGGCTTCTACGACAAATAGGACTTTGACTTTGCCAAAAAACAGGGGTGTGGCTTCACTGGCAAAGGTAACAGTCTATGGAGTTGTCGGAATACGAGGAATTGCGGTGGTTTCGAGGCTCCGGAATTTCGATTTAGAGGGGAAATCTAATTTTTTCGGTGTGGTGGCTAGTCGGGGCAGCAAGAAGGGGAAAAGGGAAGGGGCTGGGCTGCGTTGGTAGTGGAAAGGGAGTCGGATGGGTTCATCGGCGCCGACCCCAGCTTTGGGCGCCGGTCGCCGGTAAGGGGGAGGGGGCTAGGTGGCTAACGGGAGGGGTTGGGCTGGTTTCTTGGTGGCTGGTTTGTTTTAAATTTTTTTTGGTGGCCGACGAGGACGTAGTTAGGGTGGCTAAGGAGGGAGTGGTGTCCGGAAGGTGATAATGAGGGTGGCTGGATCTCACTAACAGAATTACTAACTGAAAGTGTTAAGTGCTAGCAATTTTTAACAAACTTGCTTCTGTATGGTAGTAAAATAAAATAAAAATTTTCTCCGGTAGTAAAAGTGAAATACATGTGTTTTACTGGTAGCAAAAATGAAAATTTCCTAAATATTATATTGTGATATTTTATAGTACAAGTAATGTTAGAAGGAAGGAGTACGGAGTAATAATTTTTTTTTTTAATTTTTTATTATATTGTACTACACTTTTTAATCTTATTTAAATTATTATGGTTGTGCATTATTTTCTTCCCTAAATACAAGGCCAAAACTTAACAAACTTCATTCAATAACAAAAAAAAAAAAATTGAGGAAAAAAGAGTAACAAAACTTATAAGAGGGAAAAAGAATTATGACGTAATGACACGTGTACCTTGGAGATAATGTTGGAGATTACTTTAGTATAGAGTATTGAAGACTAGTTTTATGCCCGAACGATGCCTGAATTGTTGATAAAATTTAGGATAAACTTTTTAACTTGAATATTAGATACAATCCATTTGATAATGTAGAATATTTAGACATATGATATCATATCGCTTATTTATATAACAATGTATTTTTTGTTTTGTTTGTAAATAGATATTTATTTTATTATGAACTTAAAATTATTTTAGGAAATTTTAATTTTTACCACATCCAAAAAACAACTCATTTGATTTTACCACCTACATAATTTAAAATCTTATTTTACCACCACATAAAAAAATTAAAGTTGGGTTTTACCACAAAAATCGATCTCTAGTAACGGAAAATGCTTGTGGGGCCCACTTGTTTTTAATTCCCTCTAAAATAAATGCTTTAAATCCAATTTCTATCTCTCTCTTCCTTTTTTCACCTTCCCCTATTCAAATCCTATAAATTTCTCACCTTCCTCCATTAAATTTTCTGAAATTTCTTCTCTCTCTTCTCAATTAACTCATTTCTCTCTGTTAATGTAAAACCCTAAGTCTGTTTCTTTCGGATCTGAAAGCTAAATAAGAGGTGGCACGACCAAATCGCAACAACTCAGCTAAAGAAGAGTTCATCATCTTCAAATGGGGGACCAAAAGCTTGGGTCTTTGCTGACAAAGATTCGAAAATCCTGACAAAAAGAGGTATTTCAAACTTCCTTACTATACTTTGCATGGGTAATGGGGTGTAAATTGGGGTAAAATATGCTATTTTTGGGAATCTGCGCACTAAACTATTATAAACCCTAAATATGATAATCTTTGACTTGTTTATTGTAGGGAATATTTCAAACACCCAACTTTGAGCCCCATTGTGATCATGCACTTAAGCATGGTGGCATCCAAAGGGAAGGAAGCTAGAGCAAAAGAGTCGCCAACAAGTTTTAGAAACTTGTAAACCGTTCACGAGGTGAAGGTTACACCCCTTCACGAACACAGAGATCGCTAACTCCATAGTATCCTGAACCATGATTGGATATTCGGGGATGAAGGTACAAATCCAACCTAAAAAAGATTGAACCTACCCTAAATAGGCCTCTACTTTGTTCTTCTCATATTCGTGTGCGCTTTTCAATAAACATACAATCAATATATTAATCCTAAACCTGTTTAATCTATGTTGGTTGAATATTATTGCACAAATAAATCTATTATTGGCGATCACTTGAATTAAAATCATATTAGCCTAAATAAAATTATTAATTATCTTATTAAGAGTGATTTTAAGTACAAATTCCCTTCAAACCTACATGAAAGGGCGTGATCAAGCAATAACAATAATCAAGCAACAATAATAATATTAACTCCACAAATCATCATCATAATTTCAATCTCATCAAAGCATAATAATATTAGAAAGATCCTAGGCATGATACTAACATGATTAATAAGAAGTCCTAGCATGTCACTAAACAATAAAAATCAAAGCTTTAATCCTAAACATGATACGAGAAAGCAATAAAGACATCCTAACATGATAATAGGAATTAATAAAACATTCTAAACATGATTTCTATATCAAAAGAGTAATTAAGTAATCAAATTACTTACTTTGATGCCTCATACCTCTTTCTATCAAAACAATACACACGTTAGTAAATTTAAGGGAAATATTAAATTAAACAATAATAATATTAATTGAAATATGGATTTGGGACCAAACCCTCAGAACTATCAACCTTTCACGTCTAGATCTAAGGCAACTTCGAGTATGGCTAGGTGTATTCAAGCCTTGAGAATAAGTAATGGTAACCTAATAAAAAAAAAAAACCAAAAGGATGTGTGTTTGAAAAGGCTTGGCTTACAAAAAGAATAGAGAGAGAGATAATAAGCTTTAGCTTAGACAGAGAGAAGAGAGATGATGATTTTGGTTATTTTAAAAATGGGGGAAATTAACTCCATTTATAGAGAAAAATCGTCCAAAATAGATCAGAAAAGAGTCAGAATTTTACTTGGAGTAAAACATGCTCCATCGCGGCACCACAAGGCTATAGCGATGCCACAGCGCTATCGTATGGCGATAATCCCATCGCGGTGCGATGTTTCTGTACGATAAACTTTTGTATGGAGTTTGACTTCCAATCAAATTGGGTTATCTAAAGTCCTTATTTATCTTTATTAAAACTGATTTTAATCCTTTTGAAACACTTGTTTTATTCCAAGTAAAACTCATAATCATTATCTTTCTTAAATAATAAATAATAACTGCAATCCTAATGCCTTTAGAACTTAAAACAACCTTCTAGATAATTCTAGAAGATTAAGATAAATCCTAATGATTTTAGGAATACAATTAAAATTATTGGACCCTTAACATGATCATTGGGTCCGTACATGAAGCTCATTTTGGAGCCAGTTTAGTATTTTGGCCATAACTTCCTCATTATAACTCAGAATTGACCATATAATATATCGTTGAAAAACTCTTTTTGAACCCCATCCAACTACACAATTACTAAACCCAGAATATGGACCAAAATAAAGTGGTGGACGCTTTTTCATAAATAGGATACAAAATGGATGATTTTCGAAATATGAAATGTATTATTTTTTATTTAAATACATTTTAGAAAAGAGATATTCACAAGACTCTTCAACGATTACCTTGCTCGATATTCAACGACGTGAAAAGTACTCATAACTGGATTTGGGTTTTGGGGAGACACAATATGGTGTCTACAGAAACATAAGTTTCAAATACAAAAGTCAAAGTAGCGATAGGGACGGAGAATGATTTAGAATGTTCTGCGATCCTTAATCATTCTTGCAACGCCGATACCTTGCAAACTAGCGCTAGTTAAACAGATAAAAGATTAAGAAACGTGTATCTTGCACCGTCAAGTAATCGCCTCTAGAGTAACCAATTTTTGTTGCTGCATTTGTTGTGACGACCTCCACAGTGTTGGGTTTCGAAAAGTCCGACTTACCGTGGAACAAAACCCGACCCTAAGACCCGCTCACAATTAATATAACTAAAAGACATAATTAAAAACAAAAAGAGAAAAGACAATATTACCCTTAACGCGCGCTTCGCTCGTTTGACGAGCCCTTACTTGGAATGCCTCGAGTCCTACACGTGCGAAGACCTCCAACGGAAATCCACCCACAACTAGATCCGTCCGGTCTCTAACTCAAAGTTTAGCCGAGTCGGACCAAAAATAAACTAACTCGAGTTTTTATGAACTTAAAGGTTTCACTCTTTGGAGATACCTTATTGAGTTCAACTCAAGTGAAATTCTCAAATCCCAATATATGGGTATTTATAGAGAATTCCCAAAAACATTCCACTCTCCCATCAATGTGGGAGAGTTGGTAAAAATCATTTTTCATTTTATTTTTAATTTAAAAACAAAAGAAAAATAGCAAAACAATAATTAATCAACAAGTGGCAACAAGGAGAGAGAGGGTAGGTGAGGACCACAAGGGGGGGGGGGGCAAATCCTTGCCCCACCAAGCATCCCAAACCGCGTCACACCCCTCACTCGGAGCATATCACACAGCGCCACGTGGCGCCCAGCCTTGGGCACCAAGGCGCGCCCAGCTGGAGGCCTTTGTGATCGGCTGGGCAGCCTGTGCACGTGTGTGTGTGCGGGCTGCTAACTGCAAGGCCTGCCAACCTGCCCCAACAAGCTACGCCTTGGTATGGGCTACTAGGTGCTGTTGTGCGGGCTCTTGCGCGCCACAGCCTGCTGGCCAGTGCACCAGCCCGCACATGCGCGCAGCAAGCCACGCATAAGGTGAGGCTGGTGTTGCTAGCTTTGCTAGCTTGCCAGCGTACCATGCCCCTAGAATTTGGTTTGCTCGGGGCATTCCGATGCTAGGGGTATTTTGGTAATTTGGTGATTAATTTTTTTTACCGTCTCGTCGTTTTATTCGTTCGACTCGACTTGCGTCGCTCGGTCTCGACGCTCCTAGCTCGATATCCGACGTCAATGTTCATAATACTCGAGCGATACATTAATTCCTTTCGAATTAATTCGTTGTGATGGATTGTTACTGATAGGATAAAGTCGTATCACCTAGTCAAAAATAATTTCGAAGTCCACTAACTATGCAGATAGGGAAGAAGGGTCGAACCACAAGGAAACGAATTAATTTATTCCTAATTAAATTAAATAATCTAAATTATTAAGTAACTAAATTATAAATATGATAAATTAAACTAAGGGAGATGAAAGTAGGGATAAATCAATTAATAAAAGCCTAAGGTATAGGTTCACCAATAAATAATATTACAGGGTAAAACACAATAATCAATCATCAATGCATCAACTAATCTGATTATAAAGGGCTTTCGCTACGTATTACAATCACAGAATTAATCTACCAGTATTAAATCGCATCTGTCGAATCTTGACTTAACCATTTATAAATTAACCTACCTATTGAAACTAAGCCTAAACATTAATTCTCATATGTCGAATCTCGAATCAATATTGCAAAACTCATACAATTAAACCAGACCTAATCTAATTGCATAACATTAAATCAATTAATAGGAAATTAATCACGCATTGACAATTAACAATAATAAATTACCCCTTCATATTATTTATGGATCCCCACAACCCTAGAATAAAAATCTACTCACACATAATTAAATCTAAACTAATCAAAGCTATTAAGCAAAACATGATGAACAAAGCAAATAAATTACTGAAATAAAAAGGGAAGAAATTGTTACCAAAGTTAACGAAAATAATGAATTGAATTAAATCAAGAGTTGTAAAGAGAGAAACAAGAGAGAAGTTTAAGCTTAAGAGAAGATTAAGCTAATGAAAGAGAGGTAATTGGATCAAAACAACTAAAACGTATTTATACAAAGCATAAATTCCTAATGAAAATCTAAGTAAAGAAAACGCCGAATTCACTCTTCAAGACGGGCGTGCCTTCGGGTGAATGCCCCATCCGGACGGGCGAAGCCTTGGGCTATGGTTGGCACTTCGTTTGGGCTTTTAATCCTTAGCCCAATCCGAATTTCCACTTCGGGACTTGAATACTCGGTCCAATGCCTCGCCTTCTCATGTGGCGAGCCCTTAATCACCGGTTTGATGACTCCAACCGACCCTGGGCTACAAGAGATGGTCGTACTCCTCCAATGCTCATAGTTGCTCCAAATAATCCCTGGAATATGCTCCAAAAGTGCAATTTCCTACAAAATGCTACCAAAACTACGAAAACACTAGAAAGTACACATTAGCAATAAAAGTGGCTCTAAAGAGCCAAAAATACTCTTAAATATGACCAAGAGACGCGGGTAAATCACTATATAAAATAGACATATCAAACTCCCCCAAGCCAAACCTTTGCTTGTCCCAAAGCAAAGAGCTCATCAATGAATAAATAAAACATACTTCACCCCAAATCGATAAAAAACAAGCATAACCATTTCAAGGAAAATCCAACAAGTGTGCATCAAAACCAACCAATCAAATCCATCCAATTACTCATCTTCCCTAACAATTGTCAAATAGAGCAAACCACATGAGCATATAGAATTCAAGACTAGTGCTCACGCACTCAACTCTCATTTATGTGACGGATATAAAATGTATCCGATCGCTCTCCATCCCAACTCCTTTATGTGAACAATGCCCCCAACTCACAACACTCGTGTGTTTTAAAGACATGCACTCAACCTAAATTGTCGACTCGAAATATGTCAAATCATCCTTTGCATTGATAAACAACTAATTTCACATTCACACAACACTATGCACAAAGGTCGGAAGGTCTTTAAAGCTTGTAATGTAAGGCTAGGGTAGAGGTTAGGATAAATTTGGGAAAATGTGAGAGTAAAGCCATGCTTAAGGGAGCCGTAATCCTAATAAACCAAGGCCAAAAATAAATAAATAACCATATCATCTCCAACAAAACTCAACTCCACTAAAAATTCACCAAAAAATAATCCAATCATATCAAACATTCCCAACGCTTACAATCCTACTCATAAAAATATAATAATATAGAACTTGAGTGAACAAACTTTGACTCCTTTTTTCCAAACTTGAACTTGAATTTTTTTCTTTTGATTTTTTTCTTTTCTTTGAAGTTCAATTTTTTTCTTTCTTGAGCAACTTTCAATTAGAACACTTGAACATTGAAATATTTTTTTCTTTTTCTCTTTTTTTCTTTTCTTTCATTATCGTGCTTTATTTTTTTTCTCAAGAATTTCAACTTTCAAAACTATCAAAAACAAAACACAATCAAGAAAATAACAACTTATCATAACCACCCAAATTGTGCAAATAAGAAGCAAACTACAAACTCCCTCATCTTACTCACTAATAGCTCCCCCAAGCCAAGCTTGGGACTATTAACCAATGGGGAAAAAATCGGCTTGTAATGTGGCTAAAAAACAACAAATAGTCAAGGCAACAACATGGGTAGTGTAGGGAATATTTCAAGCATTAACCCCAAGCTTGAATCCCACTGTGATCATACACTTAAGTATGGTGGCGTCCAAAGGGAAGGAAGCTAGAGCAAAAGAGCCGCCAACAAGTTTTAGGAACTTGTAAACCGTTCACAAGGTGAAGATTACACCCCTTAACGATCCAGGAGATCGTCAACTCCAAAAGGTCTTGGACCAAATAGGGTTCGGGGATGAGGGTACAAATCCAACCTAAAAGAGATTGAACCTGCCCTAATAATAGGCCTCTACTTCATTCTTCTCGTATTCATATGTGCTTTCTGACTAACATGCAAACAATAGGTTAACCCTAAACCTGTTTAATCTATGTTGGTTGCACTACCACAAAAACAAGAATAAGAAACGCAAAATAGAGAACGGTTAACTTAGATAGGCGTTATATAGAACTATATAGAACGCTTTTCTATAACAACCGTTTTCTAAGTATAAGAATATAGAAAGGTTAGCATACTAACCGTTTTATAAGTATAATAATATAGAACGGTTAGCGTATTAACCGTTCCCTTATCTATATAAATTAAGAAGATATACAATATAACCTGCTTATCTTGTGAAAAAAAAAAACAATATTTAATGTTTCCTTTTTGTGGCAGAATTATATTTATTTAAAAAAAATTGAAAATAAATGATAAAAAAAACCATTGACAAACCCTATTACTCATCTCTATCATCTCACCCCAACCGCCTCTTTATATTTCTCCTTCAATTCTCCCCTTTATGATTAATGAAAATCACATTATTCTATCTTACAAATATCAGTTTTATCTCCTTCATCCCTTTAAAGAAATTTAAACAACTCATCTAAGTTTGAGTGGGTGTTGGTCATGGAACTCAGGTTGGCGTTCGTTGCTACTACGATGCGTGGACTCTTTTTGCCGAAAGAATACGATGATAACCATGTTCTAATAAGTTCTAAAATTTGCTCTATATTAAAAATCCCATTTGTGGTATAACAAGTGAAAATTGGGTCCGGCTGATTATGTGATTTGGTGGTTTCGATCTACAAGCGACGAACTAAGATTTATAGATCAATTTAGGTTGGTGTACTTTTTTTTTTTTTCCTAGTGAATTTAATTTTTGCTATAAAGATATGAAGTACTCGTATTATTCTACAGTGTACCAATTATACCTCGTTCTCAGTTAATCTGAGTTCTCCCTTTTGTTGATAGTAGATATTCCATTGATTTCATTGTAAATTTGTATGATTCTTTCTTTAATTTTTTTTCCTTGTGTTTTTTATGACTTTCTCATGTAGTCTGTCATATAATTGATTTTGTCTTTCAACTTTTTGTAGTATATTTTTTTGTTTAATTGATGAAATTAGATTTATGCAAATTAAAACGTTCACTTATATTGTATTTTATTTGTTTGTTTTGTAGATATACAAGTATCAAAGAAACTAGCTATGAAGAGAGAAATCTGAACATTTGCACGAAGAATAATGGCTGTTCTTTGTTTGTTCCACTTGTTAGGTTGTTCATTGTTTTCATGCTAAAGCTATTGTAAATATTGGTTTTTTTTTTTATCAGAATACTTTATTTAAATTTCAAATTCAGTCAATCAATTGTACCGTAATTCCCTGTTGAATTATTTCCTAATTATAATTAATATAATTGATTATATTTAGAAAAGATAACCGTCTATAATTATTGCTGGATCTAATATTGGCATTGAATTTTTTTATTTTTTTTTAAATTAATGGGGAATAGGGAACGGTTGGCTTACAAAACCGTTCTCTTTGATCATGGTATATAGAACGGTTAACAATGATAAACGTTGTGTTTTCCTTTATTTAATTGTTATTTTAGGAAGGGAAAAGAGAACGGTTGTTGTTGAGGACCGTTCTCTATTGTTAAGCATACAAAACGCCTCTTCAACCCGTTTTATAAGCTTTATACATCGCTTAGCAGAAGAACGGTCCTAAAGCGTTCTATAAAGCAACTTTTAACCGTTCTATAATGCCTTTTTTGTAGTAGTGTTGAATTTAATGCACAAGCAAAACTATTATTGGCGATCACTTAAATTATAATCATATTAGCCCTAAACAAGATTATTAATTATCTTATTAAGCATGATTACAAGTACAAATTCCCTTTAAACATGCATAAAAGGCGTGATCAAGCAATAACAATGATAATCATCAAACAACATGATAATCACAATCATAATCATAATAATAATTATAATCATGCTAATAATAAAGATTAAATATAATAGCAAGATCCTAGGCATGATACTAACAAGATTAATAACAAACCCTAGCATGTCACTAGCAATAAAAATCAAAGTTTAGCCCTAACATGATACTAACATGCTATTAGAAAAGAGTAAAAGGGACCCTAAACATGATACTAGAAAGCAATAACAACATCCTAACATGATGCTAGGAATTAAACAAATTTAAACATGCTTTCTACAAGAATAGAGCAATAAGATTACATACTTTGATGCCTCGTATCTCTTTCTAATAACAAAATACACGCGTTAGTAACTTCAAGGAAAATATAAAACCAAAGAATTAAATTAAATAATGGAAATAGAGATTAGGGACCAAACCCTCAGAAATTTTAACCTTTCACGTCTAGGGCGAAGGCAACTTCGAACTTGGCTAGGTGATCCTAGATCTCGTGAATGCGGAATTTTGTTTATGAAAAGCTAGAGAGAGCTTAGAGAGAATAGATGATTGATTATTATTTTGAATGATTGAAAACGGAGGTTCAGGACCCTATTTATCAGAAAATAGTCCGGAAATAGGTAGAATTTGATAAGGAATAAAACTCCACTCTGTCGCTGCAAAACCGACCTTGTCGCCAGGCGATACAGGGTCTGTCGCGCGGCGACAGTTCTGTCGTTTGGCGACAGCCTAGATTCCTACACGCTTTCAAACACGGAGTCCACTTATGAATCAAAATTGATTTGTAAAGTCCGTATGAAAACTGAAATCGTATTTTCATAAAATAATATTTTATTCCAAATAAAACTTATCAAAATATAATTATTAATTTTAATTCTATTAGGATTTAAGAGAACCTTCTAGAGAATTCTAGAAGACTATAATCAATTCTAATAACTTTAGGAATAACAATTAACATTGGGCCCTGCCCTAGATCATTGGGCCGCATGTAAAGATCAAACCGGGCCAAGTTTAGTATTTTGGCCATAACTTCCTCATTATTCATCAGAATTGGGCTTATAATATATCGTTGGAAAGCTCTTTGCAAGCCCCATCCAACTACACTATTATTGGACCCTTTTTGTGGACCAAACTAAACTGGATTGGCTGTTTTCATAAAATATTGTTGTTTTCGAAAACAGAAAGAAAGAATTTTAATAAAAACATCCTCATCACTAGAATTTTCACACTTTCGCTTTGTTCGATAATCAAATGACGCAAAAGGTATTCATCATTGGGTTTGGTTTTGGGGAGACACATTTGGGTGTCTACAGAATCCCCCACTTTGACTGAGTTTGGAGAAACGCATGTTTTGTAAACGAAAGTCAAAGTAGCGATAGGGACGGAGAATGATTCAGAACGTTCTGCGATCCTAAATCATTCTTGTAACACCGATACCTGTAAATTAACATTAGTTAAACAGATACCAGAGTTAAGAAACATGTATCTTGCATCGTCGAGCACACGTCTCTGAAGGTAACCGATTTGTGTTGCATTTGTTGAAGACCGCTCTGCTTGTAACTGCCTCCTATTTTATCGAAGATGACTCTGCTTGTAGTCATTCTCCGCCGCTTGTGACCATCTTCCACATCCCAGGGAACACGATCGAAAATAACTTTGCTTGTAGCCAACTTCAGTTTTTTGTGACCATTTTCCACATCCTAGGGAACACGATCGAAGATAACTCTGCTTGTAGCCATCTTCAGTTGTTTGTGACCATCTTCCACATCCTAAGGAACATGATCGAAGATAACTCTGCTTATAGCCATCTTTAGTTGTTTGTGACCATCATCCACATCCTAGGGAACACGATCGAAGATAACTCTGCTTGTAGCCATCTTCAGTTGTTGCGACAATACTCCCAAGAATATCACCGAAGACCAATGCCTGTTGATCCTTTAAAGTTCGCTTGAACTTTGCATCCGCTATGCCAGTACGTCGACACTTTTGCTGCTTGTGAACCATTACGTTGGTGCCTTTGCTGTTTAAGAACCATTATGTCGGCGCCTTTGAGCTAATGCTTAGGCGCTTTAAGCTAAGTGAGACGATCTTTTATCAGGTCGATCACTTGATTTAATCATGATCGAGCCGATCATTAAATCATGTCAAGTTGCTTAGAGGGGCTAACTGGCGTACCAAGGAACCCGAAATTGCTGCATGAGGTTCACATAACCATATTATGGAGCCCTATACTCTAGCGCCGCTCCAGCACTAGCCGGAACTGCTTGTCGCCGCTTTTCCTGCTTGTCTCCAAGCGACAGGTTTTGTCGCCAGGCGACAAACTTGTCGTTTGGCGACAGGGTCGGGTTTTTTAAATACCCGCCCTTTCTTCTTCATTTTCCGCTGCTGCTGTTCTGTTTTTTGCATTTGCTTAAAACTTCGATCTTCTCGTTCTCGCTCAATTCTCGACCGAATTCGCTCAAACTTGTTGCAAATCAAAGCTTATTTCATCTATTTTCCCGATCCATGTAAGTTTTATTCAAACTCAACTCGGTTTTTGCTGAATTACGCGTTCTTTGTTCACGAATTTCCCGAAAATTCGAACATGTTTTTGCTTAATTTGCTTCGTTTGCTAAATTTTATGCCTTGAACTTGATTGATTATGTTTATGCATTGACTTGGGAGTGTTTTGAGACTCATTTGACCCAATTTGGTGAAGAAATAAGCGATTCACCATTGTTGGACCTCTTGAGGTCGTGAAGAACAATGTGATCCGTTCTTTGCGTTTTTACTAGTTCTTCTTTTACAATTTGTTACAATATTTGTCATAGTATTGCAAGAAATTTTTTAGTTGCTTGAAAATGCTAATTATGCTCATGTTGAAATTGTGCTCTGTTTTTGTACTACGTACTCCATTTTTTGCGAACATAGTATCATGCGGCTAGGCGAACCTTAGATACCATAGAGCCTTAATTTTTATTATTTGCATAATATAGCATGGTTAGGCAACGCGGCTCTGGTTCTCAGTCGAGGGACATGCGCCAGGAGGATGAGCCCGTAGGCGAGGGTGAGGACTCCTCTACTAGACTTAGACCTCTTCCAGAGTGGGATGAGCACACTCTTTTCTTTTCTCCCGAGCATTATATTTCCGAGCGTGTGCGTCGCGGGCTTATCAGCGAGAGGACTCGCAGTCATGGTTCTGGCAACTACGTCATCGGTACGCTATATAAAGCGTATTTCAGCAGAGACGAGGTGTTGCGACAGCTCTGGGAGTCATGTGGGTTGACTCCCCTCTTTCGGGCTACTCAGGCCATGTACTCCTATGATGGGGGTAACCTCGTCGTCCGAGCTTTGGTGGAGTTCTTTTGGGACACCACCAACACCTTTCACTTTCCCTGGGGTGAGATGACGGTCACTCCTGCCGACTTCAGTCTCATCACAGGTTTGGAGTTTCGTTCTTCTCCACTGCCATTTGACAATGATATTACTGTCTACTCACCGATGGTTTCGGAGTTATAGGGTCTGATTGCTGTTCGGGCCCGTGCTGAGGCTCAGCCGGGACAGCTTAGTTCCCGATGCATCCGCCGTTCCACCTTGGTGGCGGCTTTTGAGGATGATGTGCCACTCGCGAGCAGCGGGTGCACATCTTTGTTCTTATTTTGCTGACAGGGACCTTTTCTCCTGACAAGGGTAGTCGAGTGCTCCTCCAGTACCTGAGAGCTGTTCGAGACCTTCCTCTAGTCGGGACGTATGACTGGGCCAGCTTGGCCTATGCTGACTTTCTTTTGGGCCTGCGACGTTCCTTCCGTCACAGGGCCTTGTCTGGAGAGGTCGCACTTTCCAGTTTCTGGAGGGTCGTAGAGGTATATTTCTATCCTTTTGAAATTAGCTCTAGACTTGTGCAAGCATTTGCTGATTTTTCTTATCTAGGTAGATTTGGTTCTACGAGTACTTCCCCTCGCTTGCGCTGGTGAGATCTTCACCTCGCGAGCTCCCCATTGGCGCTGGTTGGGGAGGTCGTACGGGCTAGGTCGAGACTGCATGTATTCGAGATCCGATCCTCTCGGTAGGTTCTCGTGAACACTTGTTTTTTGATATTACTCTTTTGAGTGCCTTTATCTTACATAGCTGTTTTGTAGGAGCCTGACGTGGTATACCGACCGTGGGCTGATTTAGCTATACCTGCGCTGGCCGCGCGGTATACTACTGAGCGTCGTTACTTTCAGGGGACGTATGACGCTACAGCGTATCTTGGCGAGAGAGTAGCTATTCAGCACTCCTCGGATATTTTCGTCGTCCCCGCTTGCCCGCCTCAACATATGTTTCATGAGGCGTTGATGCGTGACTCTACGAGTCGGTCGTCTCCTGGCACTCCCTGGCGGTCTCATGTCCATTTGGAGCAGAGTTACGAGGATGACTTGCTGCCTTTGCTAGTGCCGGCCCTTGTTTTGTCTGAGGAGTCAGCGGTATGCTTTACTTTTTATTTTTCTTTAGGTAGCCCCCAAGCGAATTCTGATCATTTGAATTTTATTTTATCAGGCTAAGCCTAGGGAGTTCGTCCCTCCGAGGATGTTTATCTATTACCAGGGTACGTTCGGACCGATCGAGGAGATGATTCCTCCAGCCCCCGAGGAGCAATGTTTTGTGGAGCGCTCCATTCCTCGTCACCAGACTCGGGTGAGTTTATCTATTTTATTGCTTTTGTATTTGTTCTGTATTATCACTGACTTTATTTCTTTGACAGTTTTCTCGCGAGGTGGTGACAGCTATGGCGAGGTGTATAGACGCCTTTCGCAGCCAGCTCGTGAGGTTACGGGACCGAGCTACCTGTCGGGGAAACGATGTTGAGGAGGCATCTTTCTTGTCTTTCTTTTGTATCACTTTTCATTATATTCTCTCCTTGGTGTCTGACATGATTTACCTTTGCAGGGACAGCCTATTCCTTCACCCCGCACTCGGTCGAGACCCGAGACTAGGAGAGAGCCGAGTAGATCTGGCTCAAGGCGTCGCCGCACTTTTGATAGCGGCCGAAGTGGTCAGTCTGAGGCTGCTCCAACCGAGGGCTCGGCTTCTTCACCTGAGGATGTCTTTGCTGGGCCGACGGGCCAAGGAGGCGTGACATCGGCTCCTTCGATGGGTGGTGGGACGTACGAGGTCGGCTCGTCGTCGCAGCAGCCCTTGCAGCCTCAACCGTTGTCGATTGGTGAGCCTGGGTGGACTGGCCCTGAGCTGAGATTTCCGCCGACTGGTGGAACAGGAGATGGTGAGGGGCATACTCCCCGGAGTACAGCGTTCTTTGATATGATGGGCGTACCTCATCATCTACGGCCTCCGGCACCATAACTTGTACCTGTGCTTATTTATTTGACTTCATAGGACTTTGTCTTTTGTAGATTGGACATATTGTATATACAAACTTTTTATATTAAGCTTGTTTTATCTTTGCATTTTATTTTTCATTTTATGTGCATGTGAGTGTGTGCAATTGTGACTTAATTTTTGCGCAAAAATTTCCGTCATTTTTTATTATTAATGGAGGGTATCCGACTTTCTCCCCCAAAAGAAAAAATGAAAAATAAAATTATTTGACTAAAATAAGCCTAAACTCAATTTAATCAAAAAGAAAAAGGCAATATGGAATGGATTTGTATATGAGGGTATTGAATAACGGGGTGTAATGTGCAAAATCAAAGTCGAATCGAAGTCAGAGCAACGCGATTTGTATGACGCGTAATTGTCGCTGGCTTAGACGCGTTGTCGCCAAGCGTATCCTTTTGTCTCCAGGCGACAAGCTTGTCGTTTGGCGACAGACTTATTTTTCCAAATCCTTACGGAAATCGAAATCTGCCAAAAAATTGTTTATAAATAGCCCCCTAAATTTGACGATTTATGTATAATTTGAACAGATTAACTCAAAAATTAGTTATGGCTTTAATTAAGAAGAGTTTTTGTGATTTCACTCGTGAGTGGTGTCGTTCTTTAACTACGAAGGAAAGAAAAGAACTTGACTTTTTCCATATGGGGGGTATTTATGGCATAAAGGGGGTAGATCTTGATATGGACTTCATTCATACCGCCTTAGAATATTGGGATTTTAATACTCATTGCTTTAGATTAGGCTATGATGAGATTTGCCCTTTACCAGAAGAGTTTGGTGCCATTTTAGGCTTTCCTCCATTAAATCTTGTGGTAATGCCTACGGCGAGTGAGTATTATTACAAAGATTATGAGCGTTTCCTTGACCTTAGGGCTAAAGATCTAAAAACATAGTGCATGGTAATAATGTTGATTTAAAAGAATTTTCACGTTTTTATTTTGATAGACCACGCTCTGAATCTTTTCATGTCTATAGGAGAAGAGCTTTCCTCTTTTTCATGCTTAGCCAATATTTTCTTACGAGTGGTAAAAATAAAGATGGTCAAGCAATTATAATATTTGTGCTAGAACAAATCGAATCTGGGAGAAATCCAATGCCATTAATCGTTGGAGAGACTATGCTTAGTCTTGATGAATTGAAAAAGAATCCAGAAGCACCTATTCGAGGCTCTCCAATTTTATTACAGGTAGAAAAAATAATATTCTTAATTACAGAAATTAAAAATATATTTTTGTGTAGCAATACTGATTATGTGCATTGATTTTTACAGATGTGGCTCATGGAGAGACTAGAATTGATTAGTCCTCTTGATAATGTTGACAAATATACCCCCAATTGCTTTGTTCGGCGAAAGAAGCGTTTCTCCTTGAAGATGGGTCGCCGTGAATGGGGCAAAGTTTTTGCCTGTTGTGACTTCTCCATTAAATGGGTCGTTCCTTGGTGGAAGCTTGAAAAGATGATTGGTTGTAATAGCCAACCCTTTTGTCGTCTTCCTAGTTTGTCAAAATTGACCTTTTATTATCCCTGCAGAGTAAAGAGGCAATATGGGATTGCGCAAACCATTCCTGCGGGAGATCTTCGTCGTCCTTATGAATTTCCCGTTTCACAAGAAGTTGAAAGATTTGACAAGTATTGGTGTGCTAGGCCTTTATAAGATTCCACCTTCTTTGTCCAATGATGTGAGGCAGTGGTTGACTGGTAGATCTCAAAAAGACCGAACCAAAGTAGATAAGACCAATGTGAAGACTCGCCTTGGTGATAAGAAATTACCTATTAAGGAACGCCTAGGTGAAAGAGTTGAGTTTAAGACTCCTGCGTTGCCTAAGAAGAAGAGTGCTAATAGAAGCAAAGGGAAAAGAAAGGTGGACTCTACAGAAAAGAAGGTTTGGGTAGAGAAAAAGCATGGGGTTTTAGCTGTGGGAGAGACTATCCATACTAAAATCGAATGTAGATCCTCTAATGGATGTCTCTTAGAAAAAGTGATGGATGAAGAGGAAGCTTCTGACAAAAATTGGAAAAGAATGAAGAAAGAAAAGAAAGATTAGAGTATTGCTTTTCCTTCAATTTATTAGACAATTTTAAGTTAATTTTAATTTTTAAGCTTTATTTAAATTCCATCAATGATGTAATTTTTATTTATTAATGAAATTTCAGCTTTTTAATTAAATTAACTTTACATTTGTTCATTTAAAGTAATGAAAACAATCTTAAAATATTTTTTCCGAAAAATTTCTTCAAGTACGAAAGTCGAAAAAATTTCCAGAATGCCCCAAAGTTGTCCAGATGTTCGCAGAAAATTGGCGCTGCTCATATGGGTCTGTCGCCAAACTTTCGCCTTGTTGCCTGGCGACAATTTTTTTTTTTTTTTTTTTTTGTTGAGACACGAAATGTTTGATAATTAAAGCGGTCGCACCCTTTTAAAGGGTTGCCTACGTATCCTTTCTTAAGGAATCAGGCCAAACGTAGCTCTCTTGAGTGTCCTACTCAAGTAATTATGGGTAGTACTTCTTAAGTTAGTCAAGATTGGTCATGTTTGAGAATTTATTGCCGTCCATGTCAGTTAATTGAGCTGCACCTCCTGACAAGATTGTTTTGACAATGTATGGTCCGGACCAATTGGGCCTGAATTTGCCTCTTGGATCCAAAACATTTTTCCTTAGTGCTTTTAGTATCAAGTCTCCAACCTTGATGTTTCTTGTCTTGACCTTCTTGTTGAAGTGTCTAGCCATACGAGTTTGGTAGCATTGGGTATGATGTAGAGCTTCTAGTCGTTTTTCATCAAGTAGAATTAACTCTTCATACCGTGCTCTAGTCCATTCAACTTCATCGAGTTTACTTTCTAACGCAATGCGTAGAGAAGGTATTTCTAGTTCTACAGGGTGCACAACATCCACTCCATAGACTAGGGCGAATGGCGTGTTTCTTGTTGATGTTCGAATTGACGTGCGATAACCCCAAAGTGCAAAATGGAGTTTGTCAGGCCAATCCTTGTAATTTTCTGTCATTTTCTCGATGATAGTTTTTAAATTTTTACTAGCTATCTCAACTACTCCAGTTGCTTGAGGTCTGTAAGGGGAAGAGTGGTGATATTGAATACCATACTTTTGTAACAATTCTTCGCATTCGACTTGAAAGTGAGTTCCATTGTCAGTTATCATCTCATGTGGGACTCCATATCGACAAATTATGTTACTTTCGATAAAGAGTGCTACATGTTTTGCAGTGAGTTTAGCATATGATTGTGCTTCTACCCACTTTGTTAAGTAATCAATTGCTACCAAGATGTACTCGTGACCTCCTGTTCCAGGAGGTGTGATTTTTCTGATTATATCAATTCCCCATGTTGAGAATGGCCATGGTGAGGTGTAGGTGTAGAGAAGGGATGGAGTAATATGTTGCAAGTTTGCATAAATTTGGCACTTAGGGCATCTTTTTACATATTGATGACAATCCCTATTCATGGTAGTCCAATAATATCCTCCCCGCATTATCTTTTGGACTAGCATTTTGCCATTAACATGTGTTCCACATACTCCTTCGTGGACTATTTTCATAGTTCTTTGAGCGACCGTATTACCTACACATAATAGGGCTCGACCTTTAGGTACCCTTTTGTGTAGCTCATCATTTATGAGTACGTATTGGGAAGCCAAAAGTCTCAAAGCTCGTTTTGCTCTTTCGTCAGCATAAGGAGGGTATTCTCCTTTGGTGACATAATTGAGTATGTCGGTATACCATGGTTCTTCTTCTTCTTCTTCTTCTTCTTCTTCTTCTTCTTCTTGGATTGTTTCATCATCCTCTATAGCTTGAATATATGTCGGTTTGTGTCTTTTCTCTATCGTTAGAGGCATTTGCTCAATTTCCTTAGGAATCCTAACCATTGAGGCTAGTCTTGCCAAGGCATCGACAAATTGGTTTTCTTCTCTAGGTAGATATGTGTATTCCACCTTTTCCAGTTGATCGGTGAGAGTTTCCAGATAGGTTTGGTAAGGGGCTAAGCTTTCGCTCCTTACTTTCCATCTTTTGGAGATTTGGTTGATGATCAAGGAAGAATCTCCGAATATCCGAAGTTTCTTTACACCCAATACTAAAGCTTTTTCGAGGCCTACCACACATGCTTCATACTCTGCAGCGTTGTTGGTAACGTCGAAATCTAACTTTATTGAAATTGGAACATGCTCCTCTTTAGGTGATACTAATAGGACTCCTACGCCACATCCCTTTTGGTTCGAGGCTCCATCGAAGTGTAAAGTCCAAGTATCATCTTCCGTGACCATTAAGTCTTCATCTGGAAATTCATTGTCTTGTATTGGTGTCGAATCTTCTATCGGAAAGTCCGCTAAGAAGTCCGAGACTAATGATCCTTTGATAGCTTTTTGAGGCATGAATCTTACATCAAACTGGGCTAGGTTGACTATCCACCTTGAGATGCGTCCGTTAAGCGTGGATTTCTCGAATAAGTACTTGAGAGGATCCATTCGTGACACTACAAAGACTATGTGAACAAGCATGTAATGTCTTAACTTGGTTGTAGCCCACACCAATGCGAGGCACAATTTCTCAAGTGGTGTATAGCGTGCTTCATATTCGAGCATCTTTTTTCTTAGGTAGTAGATGGCGTTTTCTTTCCCTTCTACCTCTTGTGCGAGTATAGCTCCCATTGTTTCTTTGGTGACTGTTAAATACAACCTTAGAGGAATTCCTGGAAGCGCTAGGGCTAATACGGGAGGATTGGCGAGATAGGCTTTGATCTTCTCAAAGGCTTTTTGACACTCGTCGTCCCATATTACTGGCATGTTTTTCTTAAGCTTCTTGAATATCGGTTCACATATTGTTGTTAGCTTAGATATGAACCTACTTATATATTGCAACTATATATTGCAACCGGCCAATAAATCCTCGAATTTGCTTCTCGGTTTTTGGCGGTGGCATTGACATGATTGCCTTGATCTTGGTTGGGTCTATCTCTATTCCTCTAGAGCTTATGACATATCCCAAGAGTTTGCTTGAGGTTACTCCAAAAGCAAACTTGGATGGATTCAACCTCATGTTGTATTTTCTTAGCCTCTAGAAGAATTTTCTTAAGGCCACTTGATGTCCTGGACGGTCTTTAGATTTCACAATCATGTCACCCACATATACTTCGACTTCTTTGTGCATCATGTCATGGAGTAGGGAAGTTACTGCTCGCTGGTAAGTGGCACCCGCGTTTTTCAACCCGAATGGCATTACCGTGTAACAGTAGGTACCCCAAGGTGTTATGAATGTTGTCTTCTCCATGTCTTCTTCGGCCATGAGGATCTGGTTGTACCTTGCGTATCCATCCATAAATGAGAGAAGTACGTGATTCGCTGTATTATCTACCAAAATATCGATGTGTGGTAAAGGGAAGTCGTCCTTTGGAATTGCCTTATTTAGATCTCAATAGTCGACACACATTCGAACCCTACCATCCTTTTTTGGACTGGGACTACATTTGCAACCCATTCGGGGTATTTGGATACCCTGATAAAACCTGCAGTTATTTGCTTTTGTACTTCTTCTTTTATTTTAAGAGCTACGTCGGGTTTCATTCGACGCAACTTTTGTTTTACAGGTTTCATTCATGGGATTAGTGGTATACTGTGCTGAGCTATTTCTCTATTAATGCCTGGCATATCTTCATATGACCATGCGAATACATCGATGAATTCTTTAAGTAGATTAATTAAACCAGTTCTTTCATCTTTGTTTAGCGTGAGTCCGATTTTAACTTCTCTTTTGATGGTTGGATCTTTTGAGATATCAACCGTTTCAGTGTCCTCAATTATTGGTGTCTTATTTTCAAGTGTTTCCATTGCTTTAATAATTTCTTTGTCATTTTCATCGTTAGTTAAGCAATACTCGTCATCTTGAGCTAAAGAGAAACACGAGGAATAAGGGGAAGAAGACATATTATTAAACTCAGAAATCATTACATCGAATAAAGAAATATCCGTTGGGACTTGATTACTAATTATCCTAGGAGTAGATGTTGAAGAATTAGAGGGAGGTGCTACAATTAGAGACTTAGAGGACTCGATAGGGGAAGACTCCGACTCAGACTCAGACTCAAACTCAGACTCAGACGATTCTTCGAACATTGGCCCTTGTCCTGTAGTTATTGAGATCTTCTTTCCGCTTGTGGTAGTCACCTTTACTGTCTTGCGCCATCCGCGCACTAAATCCTTTACTAGAGTGATGAGCTTGGAAGGATCAAAGTTCTCGCTTTGTAGGACTGTTTGAATGAGTGAAGAGTTATCCTCTATATATCTTGGCTCATTCTTTTCTTGCCCAAAGAGAAGTCCCATGACATTAAAGTCAAAGCATGGGGGTGCTTTTTCTTTATGGATAGAAGTTGGGATTTCATCTAGAAAGCAACAATCCAGAAATATTTCGAACCCAGGTTGTCTTATGCCGTTTACAACGAAGGGTTCTGGAAATTCGTAACATGGATAATCTTCTCCCTCTCTTATGAATTGTCTATTTAAAGTAAGAGGGTATTGGTCCATTAGGATTGCTTTCTTTTGTGCGCGAGCGTTTCTACGTGCTTTTGATTTTTCCTGGGCTCGCTTTAGATCTTAGAGAGTCGGTTTGAAACCAAGTCCGAAAGTATCTAATTTAGGGAGGCCAAGTAGTCCCATCTGTTTTGCTATCCCTTTCTTCTTTCCTAGAGTCATTGTGGGGAAGTGTCCTTGTTTTCTAAGAATAGCATTGGTTATCATGTTAAAGTGGAGGTCATAGAGAAGAGGGGTCCTTTCATCTTCCTCGATTAAGGAGACCTCTTCATGAAAGCCCCACAAATCTTCGTCATTCTCATCGTGCTCCACATTGATTAGTGGGTTTTCTACTGTTTTGATCCTCATGGGTGAAGCATCGATTGTAATTGGTACTCCTCCAACTATGGCTTTCACTTGTTGGTGAAGAGATGAAGGGATGGCCTTGAGGTCATGAAGCCAAGGGCGTCCCAATAGTAAGTTGAACGAGGCCTTAATATCCACTACTTGGAATGTGGTGGCATGTTCAATTACTCCCGTCGTTATGTTCACGGTAATTGTGCCTAATGCTTGGCGACGTGAGTTATCGTAAGCTCTTATCCCTTGTGTTGATGGAGATAAATCTTCGTCCCTTATCCCCAACATCCTCGCAGTTCTAAGTGGGCAAACGTTAATTGCCGATCCATTATCTACAAGAGTCATAGGGACGTTCATTCTCTTGCAAATTACTGTGAGGTTGAGAGCTTTGTTGTGTTTGTCACCTTCCGGCGGTAGATCTTTGTCGGAAAAAGTGATCAAATTAGTAGGACTTGGGAGATCACTCGTGAGGAAGTTAGCCAACCCCTCAGGAGTGGTGTCCGATTCTATCCCTACTTTAGCTAAGGCATCCATGACCGCAACTCTATGTTCCCGGGATGTAGCTAGAAGTTTCCATACATTCATTTCGACTTTATTCTTTTTTAATTGTTTGACAACATCGTTGTCTTCTATGATTGGTACGGGAACTTGCTGAGTAGTGGGAATAGGTTGTGTAGTAATGGGAGGTTGTATTCTCTCAAATCTGGTGAGGACATCTATAGGTGAATCCTCTTCATCCCAAATGTCACCTACTGGATATATTGTCGAGAGTGGAGTTTCTTCGACGTCCTTGAGGTAGACATCCTCGTCATCACTATCCCAAACCCCATTAATTGTAGCATCTTGTTCTTGTGGGATTTGAACTATCTTCTTGTTATCAATCAATCTTTGGACCAAGTCTTTGAACTTGAAACAATTTTCTATAGTATGTCCTCCCGATTCATGATATGGACAGTAGTACCTATCTATTCTTTTTAGTGATTCAAATGATCTCGGTTCGAGAGGTTGAATTTTACCATTCTCGGAGAGCATTTTGAACATATTTGCATAAGAAGTCCAAATTGGAGTGTATGACCTATTGCTCCTTTTGGGTGTGTCAATTACTTGGGGGGAGAATGATTTCTTCTCTTTAGGTAGAGGTCTACTTTTGAGTAGCTCATTTCGTTCCTTTACAACCTCCATGGCCTCGCGTAATAATTTTCTTGCTTCCAACACAACCTGAATAAGGATACACACTTCTTGTTTAGTCGCAGGTTCTTGTCCACAAGGGAAATGATCTTCGACATCTTCGAAGATTTCCTCTTCTTCTTCAATAGCTTCGACAGGTTTAATGAGGTTCGAGGGATCAACCTGATTTTCCTCATCGGAAATAGCTAAGGAATCCGACAGTGGTGCATTATTGATACTTGGCTTCTTGCTTGCAGGGGCAATGGAAGTTTGTTGTTATCAATTAAATCTTGGATCGCTTCCTTTAGCTTCTAACAATTTTCTGTGAGATGGCCCCTACCTTGATGATACTTGCAATGTGCATTAGGGTTCCAGCTAGCCGTTCTCTTCTCGACAAGTGGGTCCCCGAACGGTCCAATGGGAGTTATAAAACCTTTTGCATGTAAGCGATCGAATGCGGTGTCATAACTCATACCAAAAGGAGTAAAGTTCCTCCTAAGTGGTTTCTTTTGTCCTTGATTATTCATAGTGAGGACTTCACTCAAATTAAAGGTGCTAACATTGTTCGAGTGGGTGGTTTTGGAAGAAGAAGGATTGTCGTTCTTCTTGCCTTTCCAGCCACTATTAGAATTATTGTTGTTAGCAGCTTTTTATTTAGCTAGGTCGTCTTCAATATTGATACCAATGTCATAGACGGCCTTGAAAGTGTGCAAGTTATTTTGGTATTTGAGATGCTTAGAATATTTTTCTTGGAGGTTCTTGATGAACATCCTCACAAATTCTTTCTCACTAGGCACCTCAACAATCTTTGCAGAAGTTTCCCTCCATTTATTAAAGAAGGAAGTAAAGCCTTCATTTTCTTTCTGCTTAAGTATTTCAAGTTCCCTATGATCGGTTTCAACTTGAATATTGCATTTATATCTATCAATGTAAGCGTTTACAATTGACTCCCAACTAGAGGTCTTCTCTTTATCAAAAGAAAAGTACCATTGCTGACAAACGGTTTCTAAAGATAGAGAAAACACAGAATGAAAAGGTTTTTGTCTATTCCCTTAATATTCATTACAGTTTCAAAAGCTCTTAAATGAAAATAAGGGTTATCCATTGCTTTGAATTTCGGGATGTCGTTGGCATTGAACTTCTGCGGAAGAAGATCCTTGTCCACCGAGACCCCTTGTGAGCTAATGCCTTGCAATCTATAGTCATTGGATAATCTGCTCAAACTTTCCTGGATGAGATCCATCTGTTGTTGTCTCGCAGGGTCATTGATTTGAAGAGTCAGACTCTTCAACATTTCAGCCATGTTAGCCACTTGTCCCCTGAGTTCGTTACTTCTTCTTGACTTGCCATTGTCTTCTTAGCTTTCTTTTTTCGACCGATTGGCTTATCAAAACGTGAGATTTGAACGAAAGTGTTTTCCTTGATTAAACGCCCTTCCTTTCTTAACCACGCACTGTAGATTAAACCATATTTGTTTTAATGACTTGACTCAAATTGACTTTGATTTTATGGTTAAAAAAAAACAAAAATAGGGTGTATATTTTTGGGAATGGGTTCAAACAAGTGGTTTAATTGGAGGATTAATGTCCAACTTACCCCCATAAAAAAAATGACGGAAAACACGCATTCAAGACTCTCTAGACATGGTCAAGGTGTGACATACATGTTAAGTGTGTGTTTTATAAGTGAGTGCAAGTGATATGTTTTGACTATTGTGTATGACCATGGGACTAAGTTCCTAGACTCAATTAAGGATTTAAACATGGCTAAAGCCATTAACAAATTGATTAAATTGATTAGCAGACTGGTTAATTAGACTCGTCGTGATGACTCGAGTAAGAATCAGGGCTGTCGCCGGAACAACAGAACTGTCGCCACAGTTTAAACCTTGTCGCCAGACGAAAAATCTGTCGCCAGGCGACAGGCAGTAAACTGTGGCGCCACAGCCCAAACTCCTGCGCCATTGCTGGAACATTAATCTGGGACTGTTTCCAGTAAGCTTACTTTAAGGGGACATGCCTAAAGTCGTACTAAGTCAGATTAATTACTTTATAAGTCTTTAATTAGTCAAATTAATTAATTAATTAATTCATTAATTAGACAAAGTCCTTTTTAGTTATTAATTGGTTTATTTAGACTTAAACACAAGTCAAACAAACGGTTAGCACATATAAGGTATGCACAAGCAAAGAATGCACAAGTAGTTCAAATAGTCACGATATGATGCAATGAGTTTGCAACCTAACCATGGCTCTAGTTCTCTAAAGTTCAGGATATGGGTTAGTCAAAGAGGGTCCATGGTTATGTGTCTGGATGCACCGCGCGGAAGCCTTACCTTTGGAAGGGTTGGCGCGAGTGGATGGGACCCCGCAAGTTAAAAACTTGCTTCCACGGTTTGGTGGATTCACAAACTCGGATGTACCTGTCGTTGCCAGGAGCGTTCGATTGGGTAGATGGAGCGTGAACCCCCAGAGGGTTATGTCCATATGTAGAACACATATGGGTTTCAGAAAAGTGAGAAAAACTCAATCAGGAAGTAGAATCGAGCCAACAATGCTAGAAATGGTCAAAACAAGAAGGCACAGTTCTGGCTCGGTATTGGAAGAACTTGGCGCCAGACTACAGTGACTGTCGCCGCAAAAGTACCCCTTTCGCCAGGCGACAGAAGCACTTTACAGGCGACAAGCCCTGTTTTCTAGGCGCTAGTTCCTACATGCCTCAGCAGGTATCTACGTTCTTAGAATTTTCCAGATTTCGCAGCGTTATTTCAATTCTAGTTGTGAAAGATATTTCTCAAATTTCCTACATCTAAAAATCCTATGTTTTTGACTCATTTCGGATGGTCTATCCAATGAGGACCTTTTTTATGCATATGACAATAATGCTAATCAAAATTACGCACATTAAATACTTAGAACTTATCGAGTCTCATCCACTCATTCTAAATCATTGCCGAAATAAATTTCAGGAATTAAAATAGAAATCCTCCCTAGTGGAGTCGCCAAAAACTGTAGGGAATATTTCAAGCATTAACCCCAAGCTTGAACCCCACTGTGATCATACACTTAAGCATGGTGGCGTTCAAAGGGAAGGAAGCTAGAGCAAAAGAGCCGCCAACAAGTTTTAGGAACTTGTAAACCGTTCACAAGGTGAAGATTACACCCTTTAACGATCCAGGAGATCGTCAACTCCAAAAGGTCTTGAACCAAATAGGGTTCGGGGATGAGGTTACAAATCCAACCTAAAAGAGATTGAACCTGCCCTAATAATAGGCCTTTACTTCATTCTTCTCGTATTCATATGCGCTTTCTGACTAACATGAAAACAATAGGTTAACCCTAAACCTGTTTAATCTATGTTGGTTGAATTTAATGCACAAGCAAAACTATTATTGGCGATCACTTAAATTATAATCATATTAGCCCTAAACAAGATTATTAATTATCTTATTAAACGTGATTACAGGTACAAATTCCCTTTAAACATGCATAAAAGACGTGATCAAGCAATAACAATGATAATCATCAAACAACATGATAATCACAATCATAATCATAATAATAATCATAATCATGCTAATAATAAAGTTTAAATATAATAGCAAGATCCTAGGCATGATACTAACAAGATTAATAACAAACCCTAGCATGTCACTAGCAATAAAAATCAAAGCTTTAGCCTTTATCATAATACTAACATGCTATTAGAAAAGAGTAAAAGGCACCCTAAACATGATACTAGAAAGCAATAACAACATCCTAACATGATGCTAGGAATTAAACAAATTTAAACATGCTTTCTACAAGAATAGAGCAATAAGATTACATACTTTGATGCCTCGTATCTCTTTCTAATAACAAAATACACGCGTTAGTAACTTCAAGGAAAATATAAAACCAAAGAATTAAATTAAATAATGGAAATAGAGATTAGGGACCAAACCCTCAGAAATTATAACCTTTCACGTTGAGGGCGAAGGCAACTTCGAACTTGGCTAGGTGTTCCTAGATCTCGTGAATGCGGAATTTTGTTTATGAAAAGCTAGAGAGAGCTTAGAGAGAATAGATGATTGATTATTATTGTGAATGATTGAAAACGGAGGTTCAAGACCCTATTTATAAGAAAACAGTCCGAAAATAGGTAGAATTTGATAAGGAATAAAACTCCACTCTGTCGCTGCAAAACCGACCTTGTCGCCAATGAGGTAAATAAAAGGTCAAAAGTGTACAACTCTTGCCCAGGGGGAAAAGCGGTCAACTAGGGGCTAGGTAGGGGAAAGATACGCAATGGGTCATTTCCTATCCTAACACACCAATGAGGGATTTGCTGACAATCTAATTCTATCCAATCCAGACTCTGCAAATACCTAGTGGTCATGAAAGTATCCCTCCCACAGTTAGTAAAACACTCAGCCCTAGTCTCACTAAACCCGGCTTTTTTAACCCCTATCCTAGTAATAAGGCCTCCTAATTGAATAGGGGTCCTAGTGGTGGTACTAGCGGTGGCATGTCAACTCAAATGGTGTATAATATACCTACCTATGTTCAGTTTACCAAACCCAAACACATAATGACCTATTATAGCAAGTTCATTAGTTTGAGAGTTATGTGGTTCATACCTACCTAAAAAACAAGCACCCGTAAATCTTTGCGAGATTTTAGGGACGGGATGGTGAATAGGTCGGGCACTAGAATGTTTGGAGTTTGGGGCCAGTAAACCAGTTAGAACACGATAAATATCTTCCATTTTGTAATTTTCATCCCAAGTGGTGGGGGGTTCCGATTCTAATTCAAACAATTTGCAAAATTCAATATAAGTTAAACTAATATTTCTATTGTTCAACCTAAATTGCAAATTAGGACCATTTTTAATATTAACAACATTCAAAGAAGATAGGAATTCACATGTTAGTTCACGATAAGTAGGATAATGCATATCAACAAATTTTCTCATTCCTATATCATTCATGAATCGTCTAACATGATCATACAAACCTAGAGGTTCAAGAGAGGGTCGGTGAAGCTCTGAGAAGGAATTACCTTGCGCTCATATAGCTTGATGAGTCGTTCCCGTTGAATTTGCATAGTAAAACAGATCGTCGGCCATTCCTCGAGTTATAACTCCGGGTCATATGCTTGGCTTGAGCTTGAACCACGCCCTTCTTGAGTTCTTGACCTCTTTGACGTCGTGGTTGAGAATGGGTTTGAAAAAAAACTTGTTCAAAAGTGAACAAAATTGGTATAGATGTGTAGAGAGTGAATAGAGGAGACGGTTGTATCGCGCCCGGTTGGGCAATCTAAGTGATTAGTTTTTGCCGCTCTTGCGCCCGGTCGGGCACCAGCTCGCCCGATCGGGCGAACCAACCCCTTAAAATTTTCCAACTCTCGCGCACGGTCAAGCGCCTCTTTGTCCGATCGGGCGAACAAATTAGTCCGTACTCGTCAAATCTCGCGCCCGGTCGTGCGAAGTGACTTGAAAATCTGACCTTCTTCTCGCGCTCGGTCGGGCGGAGCGTCGCCTGATCGGGCGCGCTACACTAAAGATGGGGAGATTTTTTTTCTTATTTACTCCAAATTTGGCTAACTCTTTTTCTCCAAACCTGTACAAAAGCTATGAAACTTATTAAATTCCCTCCACTCTCCTCTCACAAGAAAAAGAAAGGAAAAGAGCTAAACTAAAAAGCGAGAAAATACGGGTTGTCTCTCGCAAAGCGCTGGTTTATCTAGACCCCGCACGACCTTCTTACCATATGTTTATCAAGATGGGACTGAATCGATTAGGTGAGGTAATTATACTGCACCCATCGTAGCCCCCTCGTAGTATAGCTTGAGTATTTGACCATTTACCATGAATACCCTACCATGATCATCGTATAATTCCACAAAACCGAACTTATTTGCCCTTTTTACTGTAAAAGGACCCGACCACCTTGACCTCAACTTTCCTGGGAAAAGTTTAAGTCTAGAGTTGAATAAAAAAAAAACTTTATCACCCTCTTTGAATTCTCTTAGAAGGATCATCTTGTCATACCATCTCTTGGTCTTCTCCTTGTAGACGCGTGAACTATCATAGGCCATCAACCTAAACTCATCTAACTAATTAAGTTGTAGGAGCCTCTTTTCTCCCGCTACCTTAGCATCCAAATTGAGCTCTTTAATAGTCCAATATTCCTTGTACTCTAATTCCACTGGGAGGTGACATGCTTTCCCATACACAAGTTTAAAGGGAGTAGTACCAATTGGGGTCTTAAATGCAGTTCCATACGCCCAAAGGGTGTTATCCAAATTATCACTCCAATCTTTCCTAGATTTTGCTATCACCTTCTCTAGAATGGCCTTGATCTCACGGTTAGAAACTTCAACTTGGCCACTAGTTTGGGGATGGTATGCTAAACATGTCCTATGGTACATGCCATACTTCTTGAGATCCTCCATCACTAATTATCGCTCTAGGTACTCCAAATCTAGGAAAGATGATTTTCATGAAAAGCCTATGGACCACCTTGGCATCATTGGTAGGTGTGGCAATGGCTTCAACCCATTTAGATATATAATCAACGGCGACAAGTATATATTGATTCCCTCGTGAAGAGGGAAAGGGTCCCATGTAATCAACACCCCAAACATTGAAAATTTCAACTTTCAATATACCTGTTTGAGGCATCTCATGCCGCCGTGAGATGTTGCCAGTCCTCTGGCAAGAGTCACAAGCCTACACAAAAGAGTTAGCATCCTTGAACATGGTACGCCAGTAAAATCCTGACTCATTGATCTTAGCCGCCGTTTTGGTGGGACCATGATGTCCTCCATAAGGTGAGTTCTGACATCTAGTAAGAACACCGTGAACTTCCCATTCTGGAACACACCTGCGAAATAATCCATCTGCACACTCACGAAACAAAAAAGGATCATCCCAAAAATAATGTTTAACATCATTAAGGAATTTTTTTTTTCTGTTGGTAGGATAAGTCAAGAGGTAGAGTACTGCCCACCAAATAATTTACGAAGTCGGCATACCAAGGATGTTGCTCTACAACTGCATATAGGTGGTCATCAGGGAAAGAATCATCTATAGGTAGAGAATATTTACCCTCATCATACCTAATTCGTGACAAGTGGTCTGCCACAACGTTCTCTGCACCTTTCTTATCTTTAATCTCCACATCAAAATCTTGGAGCAAGAGAACCCAACGGAGGAGCCTAGGCTTTGATTCTGCCTAGGCAGTCAAATATTTCAAAGTTGCATGGTCGGTAAAAACAATAACTTTAGAACCAACTAGATATGATCTAAATTTTTCTAAAGCATAAATCACAGCAAGAAACTCTTTCTCCGTGGTGGCAAAGTTAACTTGGGCTTCATCCAAAGTTTTTCTTACATAGTAGATAACATGTAAAACCTTGTTCTTTCTCTATCCTATCACGGCTCCTAAAGCAAAGTCACCAGCATCACACATGATCTCGAAAGGGAGATCCCAATCGGGAGAACATATGATAGGTGCCGATATCAAAGCCTGCTTAATCCTGTTAAAAGCCTCAAGACACTCATCAGTAAAAATAAATGGGGCATCCTTGAGTAAAAGCTGAGTTAGTGGTTTAGCAATTTTAGAAAATTCTTTGATAAAGTGACGATAAAACCCCGCATGACCTAAGAAATTTCTTACCCCCTTAACATTAATTGGAGGAGGTAATTTCTCAATCACAGAAACTTTAGCTTTATCTACCTGTATACCTTATCAGATACAATATGACCAAGAACTACTCCCTCAGTCACCATAAGTGACACTTTTCCCAATTTAAAACCAAATTGCATTCTTCACATCTTTTCAAAATTTTAGTGAGATTAATGAGACATGCATCAAATGAAGAACCATATACACTAAAATCGTCCATAAATACTTCCATGATATACTCTATGAAATAAGAAAAGATACTCATCATGCAACGTTGAAAGGTGGCAGGGGCATTACACAAACCAAAGGGCATTCTACGATAAGAAAAAGTACCATAAGGGCATGTAAATGTAGTCTTTTCCTGATCTTCAGTGTGAATGGGAATTTGGAAAAATTCCAAATACCCATCCAAATAGAAAAAGAACTTATGATTAGCTTACCTCTCAAGCATTTGATCAATAAAGGGGAGAGGGAAATGATCTTTTTTAGTGGCGATATTTAATCTACGATAATCTATGCACATACGCCACCCTGTAACAGTTTTAGTGGAAATTAATTCATTTTTATCATTTTTATAACAGTCATCCCACCCTTTTTAGGAACCACCTAAACAGGACTTACCCACTTTGAGTTAGAAATAGAATAGATAATACCTGCATCAAGTATTTTCATAACCTCTTTCTTGACTACTTCTTGCGTATTGGGATTCAACATCCTCTGGGGTTGAATGCATGGCTTATAGTTGTCCTCTAGATGTATCCTGTGCATACAAAAATCAGGGCTAATACCCTTGAGATCATCAATACTGTACCCTATTGCCCTTTTTTGGGTTCGAAGAACCTCTAGAAGTTGGGAAGTTTGTGGATCACCAAGTGTAGTACTAATGATCACAGGGTATAGTTCCTGCTCATCAAGAAAAACATATTTTAAATGAGAAAGGAGAGGTTTTAGTTCAAGTTTCTTGACCTCTGCAGGTTTTGATTCCTGAACTAATTTTACTACCTTCTTGCTCTCAATAAGATCAAGTTCTTCAATTGCGAGAGCTTTTTCTATGGCGTCAACCTCTGTACTCCAAATACTCGCATTAACTGCAGTTAATTCGCCACAAAGAATCTCCTCCAAGGGATCTCTTGCAAGTACCTGTGGTAAGCTTTCTTCACAAATATCATCCATTATATCAATCACATCAATTAAACAACAGTTTTCCTCTAGCATAGGTCCTTTCAAAACCTTCCCTAAATTAAAAGTGATATTATCATCTCCAACAGAAAGGGTTAGTTTTCCATTTTTCACATTAATTATGGCTCCTGCAGTGTGGAGGAAAGGCCTACCTAATATAATGGGATTTTCTATTTCCTCTTACATGTTTAAAATAACAAAATCTACAGGGATAAAAAAATTACCAGCTCTGACAGGAACATCCTCTAAAATACCTAAGGGGTATTTAAAAGAACGGTCTGCCATCTGTTAAGTAATGTTAGTAACTTTCAAATCACCCATATTAAGTTTAGAACACACAGACGATGGCATAACACTAACGCTAGCACCCAAATCACATAATGCTTTATCTATGAAGACATTACCAATATGACAAGGGATAGAAAAACTACCAAGATCCTTTAATTTAGGAGGGAATTTATTTTGCAATAAAGCACTACATTCCTCTGTAAAAGCTACAGTTTCTACCTCATCATAGGCCCTTTTCCTAGTCAAAATATCTTTCATAAATTTAGCATATGCAGGAGCCTGAGTGATTAAATCAGTGAAAGGAACCGTTACCTGCAAATTTTTCACAACCTCCAAGAACTTACCAATTTCTTATCAAACTTGCTCTTCAAATGTCTATTTGGGAATGGAAGTTTGATGACTAGACCATACACATATCCACCCTTGTCTTGAGATTTACCTTGCAAAGAAGCATTAGAAGGATTAGTTTTCTCTTGTAGCCCTGCACGGTTAGTAACATTAGCACTTGGTACAAGAGAATCAGGGTTAGTAATAGGTTCATCATCCTTGGGCATAGGAGGCCCATCATAGTGTGAACCACTCCTTAGAGTAATTGCATTAGCATGATTTGTAGGGTGGATTGGTTGCGATGGTAAGGCTCCCTACTGATGGGTTTGTAGGGTAGATGAAATCTGCGCAATTTGATTATCCATAATTTTATTATGAGCTAGAATCGAATAAATTTGTGCATCCCTACTCTCCATGTGCTTTTGCATACTTGATAGCGTCACTCTAATTTCTGACAATCAGAAGATGAGGAGTGTTGTGATTGGGATTTTTGGCTAGAGTTAGGATGGTAATATTTTTGCTGTGGTGGTGGTTGTTTTTGTGGAGGTGGAGGATTTTGTACATTGGTACTCCGGTAGCCAGGATTATAAGTGTTGGAGTATGGGTTATTTTGCCTATAGGTTTGGAAGGCATTAACTTGCTCCATGGAACTCCTACAATCTTGCTCCCAATGTCCTACAATTTCAAAATTTTCACAAAAAGCTTCATTAATATTATTGACAGCAAAAACATTAGCTACAGAATTAGGAATAACAGTACTAAGATTATCTAATTTCTGGCAAATAGATGTTAATTGAGCCTGCACAAAGGATACGGAATCAACATTATGTTTTCCTTTGTTAGCAAATCCTCTAAGATTCCCATATTGGGAATTATGAATTGCCATATCTTCGATAACTTGACCTGCATTATCAACATTAAGATTCATAAACCTCCCACTAGCTGCAGAATCTAGAATTGTTCTAGATGTGTTTCCAAGCCCATTGTAAAAAGCTTGAATCAACTGCCATTGTGCTAAATTATGGTAAGTGCATTCTCTCTGCAGATCCTTGAACCTTTCCCAAGCCTCATATACAGTTTCATCTGGCTCTTGGGCAAAGTTTTGAATTGCACTCCTTAGTTAAGCTGTTCTTTCTGCAGGGTAATATTTATTATAAAAATTTAAAGCAAGAGTTTCCCAGTCAGTAATACCAAATGCAGTTCTATTCAAACCATGAAACCACAGTTTAGCTTTTCCACATATAGAAAAGGGAAAAATCCCTGATTTGGTCTTACGTGACCCTAGCTTGCCTAATGGTATTGCAATAATGACAGAAATCTGCAATGTGAAGATTAGTATCTTCACCCTTAGCTCCACTGAATTGCTTTCTTTCAATCATCGTGATAAATTGGGGCTTAATCTCGAATTGCACTCCATCAAGAGCCGGAGTAGGAGTAAGATGTGGAAAATCTGTTAGGGACGGCTACGAACAATCGCTAAGCTTGCGACCTAGAAGAGGTGGTGGTGCTGTCATCTCTGATTCAGGTTCTAAAGAAACCATCGAATCGCTAGAATCAGATGGGGGTTCCAAAGGTGGATTACCTTCAGAACTGCCTCGTACCTGTCTGTAAAGGTTCTTTTGTCTATGAAAAGATCGTTCGATTTCAGGATCGATTGGAATGTAACGTGATCTAGAACCCCTAGGCATAAACACAAAACTAAATAAACAAATATGAGAAATTTGTCTCAAAGAACTTGCATTCTTAGACTTGAGAAAATAATCTAAACTACTAAAACAATCAGACATAAAAATAAAACCGTTTCCCCAGTAACGGCGCCAAATTTTGACAGGATAAAGTCGTATCACCTAGTCAAAAATAATTTCTAATTCCACTAACTATGCAGATAGGGAAGAAGGGTCGAACCACAGGGAAACAAATTAATTTATTCCTAATTAAATTAAATAATCTAAATTATTAAGTAACTAAATTATAGATATGATAAATTAAACTAAGGGAGATGAAAGTAGGGAGAAATCAATTAATAAAAGCCTAGGGTATAGGTTCACCAATAAATAATATTCCAGGGTAAAACACAATAATTAATCATCAATGCATCAACTAATCAGATTATAAAGGGATTTCGCTACGTATTTCAATCACAAAATTAATCTATCGGTATTAAATCGCATCTGTTGAATCTTGACTTAACCATTTATAAATTAACCTGCCTATTAAAACTAAGCCTAAACATTAATTCTCATTTGTTGAATCTCGAATCAATATTGCAGAACTCATACAATTAAACTAAGCCTAATCTAATTGCATAACATTAAGTCAATCAATAGGAAATTAATCAAGCATTGATAATTAACAATAATAAATTACCCCTTCATATTATTTATGGATCCCCACAACCCTAGAATAAAAATCTACGCACACATAATTAAATCTAAACTAATTAAAACAATTAAGCAAAACATGATGAACAAAGCAAATAAATTACTGAAATAAAAAGGGAAGAAATTGTTACCAACGTTAACGGAAATAATGAATTGAATTAAATCAAGAGTTGTAGAGAGAGAAACAATAGAGAAGTTTAAGCTTAAGAGAAGATTAACCTAATAAAATAGAGGTAATTTTATCAAAACAACTAAAACGTATTTATACAAAACATAAAAATCCTAATTAAAATCTAAGTAAAGAAAACGCCGAATTCACTCTTCAAGACACTCTCCCGGTCAGGCGCCAGCTCGCCCGGTCGAGCCCGCCTTTTTTATCAAGACAGGGCGAGGGGCTGCTGCTTTAAATCTTCCGCCCCGCCCGGCCGGGCGCGCCTTTAGGCGAGCGCCCCATCCGTACGGACGAAGACTTGGGCTATGGTTTGCACTTCGATTGGCCTTTTAATCCTAAGCCTAATCCGGATTTCCACTTCGGGACTTGAATACTCGATCCAAAGCCTCGGCTTCTCACATGTCGAGCCCTTAATCACCGATTTGATGATTCCAACCAGCCTTGGGCTACAAGAGAAGGTCGTACTCCTCCAATGCTTGTAGTTGCTCCAAATAATCCCTGACAAATGCTCCAAAAGTGCAATTTCCTACAAAATGCTACCAAAATGAAAACACTAGAAAGCACACATTAGCAATAAAAGTGGCTCTTAAGAGCCAAAAATACTCCTAAATATGACCAAGGGATGGGGGTAAATTACTATATAAAATAGATATATCAGTTAGTTTCTTGGATGTGACCCGAAGGGTTCAGTGAAGATTAAGCTGTAATATTAACTATACATTAATATTACTAATCGGAAGCAGTCTCCAACTAGGCATTCCGATCACTTGACCTTACTAAATAATTAGCTTTCTAATAATTCCAAACCCTTTATTGGAATAATAAACTTGTTCGAAGGACATCATCCCTATCAGTCTCCTACTTGTCCTTCCGGTCAAGTGCATTTTTGTGTATTAAATTTCCTATGTCACTTAATGTCTCTTCATGAACTACAAGGTAAGATTATTCATCATCCTTATTACGTCAAGAAGTGTTTCTTGAAATTCAAGTTCGACTATCAATAAGAAGATGATTTCTTAAAATCCATCTAAGCTCGGTCATGCATTTTCACAGTCTCGCTCTTCGAGAAGCCTTGTAAACAACAAAGACATGTTCCTTATGGTTAATAAGGGGACATTTCCAGTCTTGTACTGTCAGCTTCTCTTACTAAGAGGACCTAGCCACCCGAGTGTTGTCGTTATAATACCCATGTACGGCAGACATTTGATGAACATCAAAGCGGACTAGTACTCAAACAAGAGAACTCACAATACTCATGGTAGAGGAAAGAGGATCCGATAGTAATAATGAGAGGTGTACTTATGATGATTTTTAAATCTCTTAAATTTTTCTCATATGTCGATCCGGTATGGTTCTAAACCAAAACCCGTGCAAATGATTTATGACAATCATGTCCTTGTAGCACAAGAAACGGTGCTATAAATCAAACTACACACTAATCTCAAGTGGTCATTAATAGTCCATTATTTAAATGACCTCGATTAGGGATAATTTTCAATTATAATATTCAATGTTCACTTAATAGGTGTTTCTTTATCCAAGACTGGTCTTGATACCCTATTTTTAATATTCTCATAATCGAATGGACTCAATATTTAATCCTAAACCACAATTCAATAGAAACAGAGTGATAAAATTGCATGAAATTAAATTACTCTAAAATTTGAATGGTTCATCATAGTGTTTTACATTAAAATGTTCAAAATTAATCAAAACACTTAACAAGGAAATCAAAGACAATCACCAAGGTGTCTGATTCCCATTGCCTCAACGTGCTTGTTGTGCTTCACTTGAGGTAGAGGTTTAGTAAGTGGATCAGCTACGTTGTCGTCCATCCTAACTTTACAAATTCTGATTTCACCCTCTAACTTTCATTCTCTTATCATGTGAAATCGCCGCTTGACGTGTTTGACCTTCTGATGTTCCCTTGGCTCTCTGGCCAAAGCAATAGCTCCATTGATGTCACAATAGAGGGATATTAGACCCTTGATGGAGGGCACAACATCAAGTCCACCAACAAACTTACGAATCCAAACTAGCTCCTTAGCCGCTTCAGCATCTGCCAAGTATTTGGCTTCAGTTGTAGAATTTGCAGTTGTGCTCTCCTTAGCACTCTTCCAACTAAACGCTCCTCCATTTAGAGAGAATACGTATCTTGACTGCAATTTGAAATCGTCTCTGTCTATTTGGAAGCTTGAGTTGGTGTAACCTTCAACAACTAATTCATTTGAGCCACCATATACCAGGAATTTATCCTTGTTCCTTTTCAGGTACTTTAGGATATTTTTGGCTGCAGTCTAATGCGCCTCCCCTGTCTGATTGGTATCGGCTTGTAGCACTCAAGGTATACAATACATCTGGCCTAGTACATATCATGGCACATGATTGATCCAATAAGCTAAGCATATGGAATCTGATTCATCCTTTCTCGCTCATCCGGTGTCTTTGGACAAAACTTCTTACTTAGGGTTATGTCATGTGACGTGGGTAGGTGACCTCTCTTGGCCTCCTCCAGTGGCGATTCCAGTATGGGTTCAGTGGGTTCAGCTGAACCCATACTGGATTTGGGGAAAATTCGTAATTTAGAGGGAAAAAAAACTAAGTTAAATAAAAAATGCAACTGCTATAAGACTCATATCTATCTGTGGCTCAGCGGTCATACATTTCATGTGCAATGCTTCCCTCAAATGGGGGGACGCGGGATCAAACCTCTTACCAAACCATTTGTTATTTTTTTTTCCCCAATTTTACACAATAGCCTGTTTTACTTATTTATTATTTTTTCCTTTTCAATAAAATCAAACCATATAAGTATTATTTTACACCATCATCCTTTTAGTTAATAGAAGTATAATTTTATATTATTTCCTTTTAAAAAGTGTATTATGTTATATTTACTTCATTTTATTATAGTATATGTATTACTTTTTTCCTTTTAATTAAAATCAAAGAATATATTTCTTTCAAAAAAAAAATCAAAGAATATATGCATTTATTATTTTACACCATCATACTTTTATTTTGTACAAGTATTATATTACCTCCGCATATTTTTTATAATTTCATAAATGATACTCCGTATTCAAAAAATATGAAACAAAGATAGTATATAATATTTTGATAAAAATCAGTTAACAAAACAACATTTCTCGTCCAAAAGAGTAAAAAAAGAAAAAAATAAAAAATAAATAAAAACTGTTATACTCGAGAACTTTGAGAGTCCGAACCCATAATGACAAATTCCTGGAATCGCCACTGGCCTCCTCCATGTTGAATCGTACCAGTACCTTATCGATATAAGTACTTTGGCTCAATCCAATCATCCTCTTAGATCTATCCCTATAGATCTTGATGCCTTATATATATTATGCCTCTCCCAAGTCTTTCATTGAAAAACATTTTCCAAGTCAAGCCTTTACAAACTCTAGCATCGGAATGCTATTTCCAATGAGCAATATGTCATTAACATATAAGACTAGGAAGGCGATGTCACTTCCACTAACCTTCTTGTAAACACAAGACTCATCTGGATTCTTGATAAAACCAAACTTACTAATGGCTTCATCGAATCGCATATTCCAATTTCTACTAGCTTGCTTTAGCCCATAAATAGACTTTTTAAGCTTGCATACCTTCCCAGCATTGTTTTGGTCGACAAAACCTTCAAGCTATGTCATATACACGGTTTCATCCAAAATTCCATTGAGAAAGGCGGTTTTGATGTCCATCTGCCATATTTCATAATAGAAATGTGAAGCAATCACTAGGATGATCCGAACGGACTTAAGTATTGCGACAGGAAAAAAGGTTTCATCATAATCAACGTCGTGAGTTTTCCTGTAACCTTTTGCTACCAATCTAGCTTTGTAAATTAATACATTTCCATCTTTGTCGGTTTTCAATTTGAAAATCCACTTACATCCGATAGGTGTGCAACCTTTGGGTAAGTCAACCAAGTCCCATACTTGATTTTAAAACATGGAGTCCATTTAAGATCTCATGGCTTAATTCTTTCCATTTAGTAGAGTCGGAGCTCGCCATCGCTTGCTTGTAGGTTGTCGGTTCGTCTCCATCCACTCCTAGGATGTCTTGATTCTCGGTTAACATAACACCAAGATACCTATTAGGTTGAGACCTTGGCCTCTGTGACCTACGTAGGGTAATGGACTGAGCATTTGCATTGTCGGTTTGACTTTGCACATTTTGACTAACGTCAACAGATGCCGTTTGAGCACTTTGACTTTCAATTTGATTTTGTTGCTCTTCCTCTCGAACTTCATCGTGTTCGATTTTCCTCCCGCTTGTCATTTTGGAAAGGTGTTCCTTCTCCAAAAAGACACCATCACGAGCAACAAACACTTTGTTCTCGAATTTGTTGTAGAAGTAATACTCCTTGGTTTCTTTTGGGTATCCCACAAATAAAACTTTGTCAAATTTGGGGTGAAGTTTGTCAGAAATTAATTTCTTGACATATGCTTCGCAACATCAGATCTTGAGAAAAGACATCCCCAGATCATATGGAGTTTTTTCTACAGCTTTTGATGGAGCATGGTTCAGTGTTAGTGCAGTGGTTAGAAGTGCGTGTCCCCAGAAAGAGATAGGAAGATCACTAAGACCCATTGTTGATCGTACCATGTCTAGCAAGGTTCGATATCTCCTTTCGGATACTCCATTCCATTGTGGAGTTCCTGGAGGTGTCAATTATGAAAGTATATTATGTTCTTTCAAATGGTCATCGAATTCTTGATCTGATCGAAGGGCTTTGATTTTCTTACCAAGCTGATTTTCAACTTCACTCTGAAATTCTTAGAATTTGTCAAACGATTCAGATTTGTGTGACATAAGGTAGAGATATCCATATCTACTATAGTCGTCCGTGAAGGTGATAGAATATCGATGGTCGTTCCTTGTGGTTGTGCTCATTGGTCCACATACATCAGTGTGTATTAGGCCCAATAAGTCACTTGCCCTTTCTTCCAACTTGGAGAATGGTTGCTTTATTATCTTGCCTAATAGACATCCTTCGCAATTCTCAAACGATTGTAAACTGAATGAGTCAAGAACACCTTCTTGTAGAAGTTTCTTAATGCATTTCATGTTAATGTAGCCAAGACGACAATGCCACAAGTATGTGTCATTTGACTCAATGATCTTAGTCTTCTTTGGTGGTATCATTAACATTATAAAATTGTTTGTCTAAATAAAGCATATTTGGATAAACATGTCATGCCATAAAACATATAAACAAGACTTAAAACAATCACAGTTATAGTCTTGTGATCTTACAACCCGACGTCCGACGCCAAAAGATCAAAATATGTTCAACAATAAAACTGAAATAAGTTCTATTTTAAGACAAACTATGCAATTACAAGTTTAATGGATAGATTGTCTTCTTCTTTCGCTTGTAAATGCACTCCACTTGTGAAGCCTTTTCTCACTTAGTTCCTAAAATAGGATCATAAAGTGAGTCTTTTACGGCATATAATACCTTTATGAATTACTCATATTCAAGTGATGGTTCATAAAGAAGATACCTGAGGTGAGAGCTACTTTTCCTTTGGCCTTATCTTCTAGGTACTCGTTGCATTCCCTTTTGTAGTGGCCTCGCCTACTACAATAGAAGCACCGCACCTTTGCCTTGCCTTTGAACTCCTTCTTCTTTGCCTTAGAAAGAACCTGGTACCCTTACAAGAATCCTCTCTACGAAGCTCTTTAACAACCTCCATCAATGAGAGTTTGTCTCGATTGGCCGTCAAATGTATTTTCAATGCAACATAGCCTGAGTAGAGTGAGCTTAGTAGCATGTGACCTCTTATTCATCCTCTACTGGCTTCCCAATGAGGTCCAAGTGCTTGAAAAGCTTTATCATTCGAAGCACATGAGGTTAAAGAGGCATTCTAGGTCTAAGCCTAGCATTGTAGACCTTGTTCCACACTTCGAGCCTTTCTTTAGCAAGGCAACCTTCCTCCGGGATCTTGATATTCATGTTCATAAATGTCTTGGTTAAGTTATGAACATTCAAGTCCCTTGTCTCGGAAGATATAGTGACAAGCTCCTTAAGACTGTTAAGAAGCATGTCTGGAAGGTATGAGGTGAATCTCCGCTTCCAATCCTCCGGAAGGGAATTTCATCCTCATCAAAGTGTGACCTTGTCACAATCCAAGGACCAAGTCTCATGAGTCTCATCACTCATTATCCCCTTGGCAAAGAATCTTGGAATGGGAGTGTCAAGAATGTACTCCATGGAACAATTCCGAAGAGTTTTCCAAAGTTCTTCTTCCCATTCCTTGAAATTGGTCAAATTGAGACAAAATGCCAATTTCTCCAGGAGTTCCGGGCACATGTAGTTGTTGTCGGTATTAGTTGAAGACATGATTCTACAATAGAAATAATTTGAAATGAAAAACCATTTATAATACTTAAATAAGATTAAATTCATGCATATATATCAAACTTATTTAAAGTTCTTATTCACATTAAATTTGTCCCCTTGTGGTGAGAATAAGTCGATTCCAAGATCCAAAGAATCAATGAGTAGTTAAACATGCTTTGGCTTGTCTTAACACTTATTACTCTAAGGTAAGCCACTCTTTGCTAATGGCTCCAAGCCACACTTGGTTAGATAAATTGTCGCATCTAGTGCTCTTTTAACAATTTATCTCTTTTGCCACGACATGTTAGGACTCCATCATTCAAATCGTTGAGTCTAACAAAAACCAACATGTATTATGATGTCTTGCTTTGGCAAACCCATCAACATACCTTATGTTCCTAGGAAAGTAGTAATGCCTCGCTTTGGCGTAGCCCATCACTATTCTCAATTTGGTAAATGTTGTTTTGGAATGGCAAGTTTTACTCAATATTTTAGGGACCTAAGGTTTCTATGTTGGTTGATTTAAGTGAACTTAATTAATCATCACAACTTTCGAAATCCTAAACATGAATCTAACATATCATTCATATATATAAGCATAAATATATATCGAAAACATAAGTAAATGATGCATTAAGCAACTAACATGACCCATTGAGTCTTCAAGTCTTCAAGGGTCTTGATTCGCAACTTCATGGCTTCGTATTCCAAGAAACTCCATTTTCAAGACATAACCAAAATAATGCAACTAATAGTATCTACGATTAGGACTAATCTAAATATTAAGGTACAAAAATACGCAACAGTTCACAGACCGTATTTAGATTTACAAAAATACATGATGAAACGCAGTCCGTATTTTCTATCCTAATCGGGTCTCACTAGTTGCCATTTTATAAAACCTGTGAGAGAATATACATTCCATTCATCCATTCACTATACGTGAATGGCCCATCCATTTTACAATGAAAAATAAGTAACAACGCATCAACACGCGTAAACTAGTAACTAACTTAGGTGGTTAATCTGATTAACATGCCTAATTAAAACTAGTCAAAGTTGTTAACCGATTATGTGATTAAGTGTAATTAAAATAGCTCAAATAATGAAGCTCCCACTAAATTCCGCATCCAACTTAATTAATCCGATTAATTAACCCGGTAAACCCAATATTTTGCCAGATTAAAAATTAGCAAGTGCCGCTCAAAAACCGAGGTTTAGCCTCACAAAATTAATTAAATTAAATTAAATTAAAAAATAATTAAAAGGCAAATACCGCAAAATACATAACCCTACGCTCTCATGTGCCTAGCACCAAGAAACAAGGCTTGGTTTGCTAGGCACTAAGCCTCAACCGGGTGTGCGAGGCTGCTTCTCGCACTGGCCTTACTGCTGTGCTGGGCTTGCGCTGCCTAGAAGCCACAACCCTCACACACTCTCGTCTACATGCATCAAGCAACGCACCACACACTCTCGCACACATACGGCACGCACAACACGCACAGCTGCCACACCATGCTACTACTCATGCGCGCACCTCGCACGCATACACACTCGAGGCGCCCAGCAGCCTCGGCAGCCTTACGTGGGCTGCGCTAGCAGCCCGGCTGGCAGAGAGCATGCTTGGGGCACTTAGGCCTCGATTTGTGTGCTCGTGCCTCAGAAAAAATTTTCGATTTTTGTGTGACTTTCTTTAATCAATTCTAAATGAATTTTAGAATCAATTTGAGCAAAAATGAAAATTAAAATAAGTCTAGTTAAATAATATTCTTTCAAGTGCACAAACCAAATTAATTCCAAGAACTATTCTTTAACAAAATTTGGTTCAACTTGAGGCAACTAAATAAAGGGCTACTCTCACTATTAATTTAACCAACATAAATTAATCATAAGATTTGACAAAATTAAAAGGGAGTTGGAATAATGAACATAAATATTCAATGAAAAATCAAACTGTAACTTGTGAATCATTGAAAATAACATCTTCCAAGATGAAGATTAATTAAAATTCAATCAGAAGTTTGAAAATTTATGATTCCAATCAACTTAATAAATGATTAAATCAAGAAAGTTCAATAAACATACATAAAAATTAGTAACATAAAGTTCAAACCACTTAAAAAAAATTAAAGATTGGATCTTTAGTACTTAAGAGCCTCAAAACACAAACTTTCCACACTTAAAGCAACTTATTTGCAATTATGTGAAAATTTGAGCCAATCATTAAGCACCAATTACTACTAAGTAATCATACTCAAAAGTGGTCTAAAATTGCAGAAGCATAAAGGAAAGAACCAAATGCATAATCACAATTAATATGCCATTAAGATTTAAGGTTTAAAAGATTTAAATTTTTCATCAAAATGAAAAATCCCTCGAAGCAGACATTCCTGGCAGAATTCTGCTTTAATGCATCTCTGAAAGGAACAAAATGTTTCCAGAACATCGATTCCACCCAAAATTCACTAGTCTTGGGTGAAAATCTGGGTTCGGGAGCCAAAATTCTAAATAAAACGAGATTAAAATTAATAAAATCGAGCTACTAATCTGTTGGGTTTCGATGAGTCCGACTCACAGCGGAAATAAAACCCGAGCCCAAGAAAAAACTCACAATTAATATAACAAAATGCATAAATAACAAGAATAGAGAAAAGACTAAATTACCCTTATAGCGTGCTTCGCTCAATGGAGCTCTTACTTGAGAAAAGCCGAGCCTCACAAATGGCAAGGACCTCCAACGAAGTCCACCCACAACTCGACCCGACCGGTGTACTACTTGGATGTTAGCCAAGTCCGACCAAAAAGACTACCCGAGTAATTAATGAGCTTATAGGTTTTCTCTCAAGTGGAGATGCCTAATTGAGTTTTCCCATATCCGAAGTTGGGTATTTATAGGGAAACTCAGTGAGAAATCCACTCTCCCATTAACGTGGGAGAGTTGGTAAAATAAATTTTCTCCTTTTATTTTTAAATCAAAAATAAAAGAAAATAGTCAACAACTAATTAATCAACAAGTGGCATACAAAGAGGAGGGGTTAGGTAAGGACCACAAGGGAAAAGGGGGGACCAAACTTGATCCCCAAGGCTTCCCCATAACCGGCCATATGATCCCACTTGCCCCAATAGCATGCTGCCACGTGGCAAGCCAAGTCAAAGCACCCAAGAAGCCTAGCTGGCGCTTGGTGTGCGGCTGGCCTGCTACTAGTGTTATTGGGCGCAGCAACATGCGCGCCATGCTGCTTCTAGCTACTACGGACTAGCGCGCCAAGCGTGCTGGCCAACTGTTAGCATCCTGCAGCATAGTTGCTGGCTAGCGCGCCATGTGCGCATTGCTGCTAGGTTGCTACGGCTGCCACGCACATGCTAGCATGGCTTGCTAGCCATGTGCTGGCAGCCTTGCTAGCCATGGTGCGCTAGCACGCACCAGCCAGCCTTGGCTCGACTTGGTGCGCTTGCTAGCCACCTTGGCTATACCAAATGCCCCTAGCACTCGGTTTGCTCAGGGCATTCCGATGCTAGGGGTATTTCGGTAAATTGTTGACTAATTAGTGATTTTACCGTCTCGTCTTTTAATTAATTCGACTCGACTTGCGACGTTCGGTTTCGACGCTCCTAGCTCGATTTCCAACGTCTAAATATTTATTACTCGAGCGACTCATTAATTCCTTCCGAATTAATTCGTCGTGTCGGATCGTTAAATGCTTGGGTGTGACCCGAAGGGTTCAGTCAAGATTAAGTTGTAATATTAATTATGCATTATATTACTGATCGGAAGCGGCCTCCACCTAGGTATTCTGATCACTTGAACTTATTGAATAAATAGCTTTTCAATAGCTCCGAACCCTCTATCGGAATAATACATTTGTTCGAAGGTCACCATTCCTATCATAATCTAATTAGCACTAACAATCAGAAATTGTGTCCATTTTAAACACCTTGAAAATATTAGTTACAAAAACAAATGAGCAAGGCTCCAATACCGCTGTTGGGTTTCGAAAAGTCCGACTTTGCGCGGAACAAAATCCAACTCTAAGACCTGCTCACAACTAATATAATTAAAAGACATAATTAATAACATAAAGATAAAAGACAATATTACCCTTGACGTGTGCTTCGCTCGTTCGACGAACTCTTACTTGGAAAGCCTCGAGTCCCGCATGGCGAAGACCTTCGACGAAAATCCACCCACAACTCGACCCGTCCGGTCTCTAAATCAATGTTTAGCCAAGTCAGACCAAAAATAAACTAACTCGTGTTTTTATGAACTTAAAGATTTTTTCTCTTTGGAGATGCCTTATTGAGTTCAACTCAAGTGGAATTCTCAAATCCCAATACATGGGTATTTAAAGAGAATTCCCAAAAACATTCCACTCTCCCATCAATGTGGGAGAGTTGGTAAAAATCATTTTTCATTTTATTTTTAATTCAAAAATAAAAGAAAAATAGCAAAGCAATAATTAATCAACAAGTGGCAACAAGGAGGGAGAGGGTAGGCGAGGACCACAAGGGGGAGGGGACCAAAGCCTTCCCCCAAGAACCCCAAACCATCTCACACCCCTCACTTAAATCATATCACACGGTGTCACGTGGCGCCCATTCTTGGGCACCAAGGCGCGCCCAGGTGGCAGCCTTGTGCTCGGCTAGGCCTGCTTGTGTGCGTGTGTGTGTGCGGGCTGCTGGCCGTAAGGCCTGCCAGCCTGCCCCAGCAAACCACGCCTTGGTGTAGGCTGCTGGGTGCTGCTGTGCGGACTCCTGCGCGCCACAGCCTGCTGGCCAGTGCACCAACTCGCACATGAGCGCAGCAAGCCACGCACATGGTGCGGGCTGCTAGTGCACCTATGTGTTGCTAGTGTTGCTTGCTTTGCTAGCTTGCAAGCATACCAAGCCCCTAACATTCGGTTTGTTCGAGGCATTCCGATGTTGAGGGTATCTTGGTAATTTGTTGATTAATTGATTTTTACCGTCTCGTCATTTTATTCATTCGACTCGACTTGTGACGGTCGGTCTCGACGCTTCTAGCTCGATATTCGACGTCGATGTTCATAATACTCGAGCAAATCATTGATTCCTTTTGGATTAATTCGTCGTGACGGATCGTTAGTTGCTTGGGTGTGACCCAATGGGTTCTGTCAAGATTAAGCTGTAATATTAATTATACATTAATATAACTGATCGAAAGTAGCCTCCAACTAGGCATTCCGATCACTTGACCTCACTGAATAATTAGATTTCTAATAATTCCAAACCCTCTATCGAAATAATACACTTGTTTGAAGGACATCATTCCTATCACACAATACCTCGTGAACGCCATCTGAAGGTAATAGTACCTCACTATCTTCATTTGTTTGTGACAATCTTCTACAGTACCTCGGGAACACCGTCGAAGGTGACTGTACCTCGCCATCTTTAGTTTTGTATATACCATGCAACAACAGTACCTCGCCGCTATAGACAATCTCCTCTGTACCTCGGGACATCGTCGAAGACCACTATACGTTGTTATCTTCAAAATCTCGTTGTTACCTTAACTCGATCACTTTGATTAACAAGTTTCACACCCTAGCGAAAGCCATCGAAGACCTCTTTACCTTGTGATCCTCAGTTTGCTGATGCTTCTTATGTTGAGTGTGTGCTTTCTCAATACTTCAGTGTAGTTTTCTCTGCCAATACCTCGACGCATTTAAATGTAATAAGCCGGTACCTTGGCGCTTGTGCTTGTTTGTGAACCAATACCTCGTTGTTTGTAATGAGCCAATGTTTAGGGGCTTTAAGTCCATGAGATGATCGTCGTCAGGCCGATCACTAATCACGATTGTAATCGAGCTAACTTCTAATCATGTCAATTTCTTTAAGGGGCTAAATGGCGTAGCAAGGAACCTAAATGTTGTAGAGAGTCCACACAATAAGTTTATGGGACCCACGAAGTGCATCGCTGAGGAAAAGAAGTCCAACGCGTGTTGCCACACTCTATCACGATACGTCAAGCACATGCGTCGTGACAGGGCTATCCCGGCGCGATAATTTTATCGCGTTGCAATAAAATTGCCTTTTTCCGGATTTAAATCCTTACTTCTTCCTTTTGCCGAGTTGTTTCATCTCTTTCGGTTTTTCGTTTGAAACTTTAATTTTCTCGTGCTTCTTCGTTTTTCAACCAAATTCGCTCAAATGATTTGCATATCGACACTCTTCATATCTAGTTTGCCGATCTATGTAAGTTTTGCTCCAACTCCTCTTTATTTTGAAGAATTTTGTGCGTTTTCTTTGCGAGTTTCCGAAAAATTTGAAAATAAACTTGCTTAATTCTCCATGTTTGTTGAATCTCTTGCCATGGAATTGCTTGTTTATGTTTGTGTATTGCTTTGTGAATATTTCGAGACTTGTTTGGCTCAATTTGGTGAAGAAATGAGCAATTTGCCATTGTTGAACACTTTAAGTTCGTGAGTATAATGTAGCTTATTCTACATGTTTTTGCTTGCTATTTACGCTTAATTTGTCACAATACTTGTCATAGTATTACTAGAAATATTTGGTTGCTCAAAAATTTTGTTATCGCTCGAATAAAAAACATGCTCTATTTTAGTACTACGTACTCTGTTTTTTACGAACATAGTATCATGCAGCTAGGCAAAATTTGAATACTATAGAACCTTTAATTTATTGTTCTTATGTGTTAAACATAATTAGTATGGCTCGACGTTGGGACTCCGGCTCACGTTCTCGTTGGGCTCACCGAGAGGACGAGCCCGTCGAACTGTTGAGGGTACTTCCACCAGTCTCGGGGCAGGGCTCCCTGAGTGGGATGGACAGCCTTTGTATTTCCAGCAAGTCTACCATATTTCTGAGCACGTTTGACGAGGCATTGCTGAAGTTAGGGTTTGTTGTTATGGCTCGGGCAACGTTGATGTTAGGCATCTCTATGAAGTTTATTTTTTAGATAACGCGGAGCTGTCCGAGCTTTGGGAGTTATGTGGCTTGACTCTCCTTTTCCAGGCTGCAGTGGCCCTTCAGCCTTTGCAGTCCAGCCATTACTTAGTTCGGGCATTAGTGGAGTTCTATTGGGACACCGCTAACACTTTTCATTTTCCTTGGGCTGAGATCACTGTCACCCCCCTCGACTTATCTATCATTACCTTACTAGAGTTCTTGTCCACTGTTGTTCCTCTCGGCAGGGATCTTACTCTTACTTCCCTGGAGATGCGGGAGCTACTGGGCCCATCTTTGTCCGGGCACGTTCTGAAACCGGGTCAGTACGGACTAGCCATCAGTCTATCCATCGGTCCTTGCTGGTAGAGGCTATTCGTGATGATGCGACCACCGTGGAGCAGCGCGTGCATATCTTCGTTTTGATTCCTTTGTCGGGGACTTTTTCTACTAACAAGGTTAGTCGAGCGCTACGATATTATCTCCCTGCTCTCCGCGACCACCGATTAGTCGGGACTTTTGATTGGGCCAGCTTGGCCTATGCTGACTTTCTACTGGGGTTGCGACTCGCTTGTCGTCACCGAGCTTTTGATGAGGAGGTCACCCTTTCCAGCTTCTTGAAAATTTTAGAGGTATGCTTCATTTTTATCTAGTAGAATTCTGTATCTTGTGTGCTGGCTTTTACTAAACCTTAGGCTTTTCCTGTTATCACAAGTCTGGTTCTACGAGTACTTCCCGTCCTTAGCACCAGCGCGGTCTCTGCCTAAAGGGCTCCCCATTGCTGTCAGTTTGGGAGGCTGCTACCATGGTCTGGTTGCCACTGCTCCCGTGAGAGAGGCGCTCCTTGCGGTAAGGATTGTCACTTTATGTCATTATTTCTTTTGACCTTTTGTAGAGTTTTTGACTTATAAATGTCCTTTTTACGGGGTCTTGAGGCCCTTTACCGTCCATGGGTAGGAATATACGGTTCTATGCTAGCCTACCAGTTCACAGCCCAGAGGCGCTACTTTTGGGGGACGTACGATTCTGTAGTATATCTAGCCGAGAGAGTTGTAATTCAACACTCCTCGGATGCCTTCATCGTTACGTCACGCCCTCTAGTGCATATCATGAGCCAGACGGATATTCGGGATCATATGAACTTGGCCGATCGGTGTGGATTGGCGGAGATTTAGCCATTCAGGCCGATCTTATGCAGAGAGACTTTTTCCACGGTTGGCCCCGCCGCCTTGCATAGAGGAAGAGGAGGTTTGTTTTTTATTTCTTCTGATTTGTCTTTTTGGTAGCCCCCAAACGATACTTAATCGTTGGAGTTTTCGCAGGCTGCAGCAGCAGCTATGGAGTTTGTGCCTCCGCGTATGTCCATTGTGTATCAGGGGACGTACAGGCCGATCGAGGAGCTGGTGCCTCCGGCTCCTGAGGAGTGGTGTTTGATTTCGAGGTCGATCCCTCGACGTCAAAATTAGGTAAGTTGTCTCTTTTACACTTGTTAGCATGTATGCTTCGATTATCTCTGACTTTATGATTTTTGTAGTTTTCTTGCGAGGTAATGACGAGGATGACGGCGGCTATGGACGCCATTCGTTACGAGCTGGTGAGGTTGAGCCACCGAGCATCATGCCGTCATGATGGTGATGTGACACTGGTATGTCTCTTGTTTTGTATTATTTTTGCGTATTTGTTTCTTTGTATTTGACTTGGCTTTGTGTCTTATTTCAGCCTGCTCCTCCGACGCGTACTCGCTCGAGTCTAGAGGGGCGGAGAGAGAGATCTGGGTCGAGGCGCCGTCGTACGTTAGTCGAGACTCAAGACGGGCGAGAGGGGTCAGATCATAATGTGGTACTAGATGATTCCGGCTCTTCTTCTGAGGGAGTGTCAGCGAGGCCCCCTAGTCAAGGTGATCCGGTGTTAGCTCCCTTCATGACTGGTAGGGCATACGAGGTGGGCTCGTCGTCGCGACAGCCACAGTAGCAGGAGCAGCCGTAGGGTGAGGCAGGATGGATAGGTCTTACTCTCTCGATTCTGACGACTGGCAGTGCTGATGCCGGTCAGGGGTTGACTCCATGAACCTTGCGGTTTATGATGCTCCTGGTATCCGTCCTCCGGCGCCATAGCTTTGTACCTGTATTGGTTTGTTCATGCATTTTCTAACTATGTAGGACTTGCTTATTTGCATGAATTTATGACTCAGTTAGACATGATGTATACATACACTAGACTTACTATGTACATTTTTATTCTTTGAATTTTATTTTTACATTTTATTATGTGCATGTGAGTGTGTGAAATTTGTGATAAATTTGTGCTAAAATTCCGTCATTTTTATTATCATTAGAAGGTATCCGACTTTCTCCCCCAAAAGAAAAAAAGTAAAAAATAAATAAATTGGAGTGTAATTAAAAACAAACTTCAAATAATTAAACTTAAAATAATTTTTCAAAATCATAATAGGATAAATGCTTCAAGATTCGTATTTCCAAAAATAGAGTTAGATAAAATTTTAAAATTCCCCCAAAAAACCAAAGTACAAATTCGAGTCAAAGTCAAATTAACACGTTCTGTATGACGTGTTTCCTATCGCTGGTACCAGAATTTATCGCGGCGCGATACTCCTGTCGCGGGGCGATGATCTCGATTTTCCCGAATCCGAATAAGATTCATCTTTGCGTCGATTTGTGTTATAAAAAGCCCCCAAATATATTGATTTGAGCATAATTCAGGAAAATAGCGATTTAACTTTTTAATTCCCAATCGAGTAAGGTGAAATGTTGAATGAGCTTAATCGATCAAGTGTATGCATTGGTGTTGTATCTCATGGTGCAAGGATAGTAACATCCTAGATTATCCCAATTGATGACTAAATAATGAAAGTATTTGGGTAACTTAGGCATGGAGGCTAAGTACTTCATATTTTGTGATGCAATGATGATTTGAGTAACAAATGACTCTAAGATGACAAACATGTGTTGACCCTAAGTTTTGATGATGACTCAAGGAACCTAAGCAAACCATAATTAGTTTAACTTCTGTTTTAGCACTGATTATTGACAAGTTTATGCTATGAGATTCTGGAGTAAGAATGGAGCGTGGAACAAAGTCTAAGTCTACTATGGAAGGATAAAGAAGACAATCAGAAGTCAAGTTCCTTGAGTGAGAAACTGAACCTCCAGAGTCGAAGTTTTACATAGTTTCAAGGAATCTATTTTATTTTATCTTTATTTTTAGGCTTCTTGTATTTATGCTAAGTACCTTGATTATGATAGGATTAAAGTGGATTTTATTAAGATTTTATTTTCCATATTTTAGCATGTCTATTTCGAAAATATCTTCTAAGTAAAAATATCTTTTTGTTAAAAAGAATTTCTAATTTTATTAAAGCTTATCTTTTGGAAAATCAGTTTTTGGAAAATATTCTTCAAACGTGTGTTTTTACTTGGTCAAAGTAGTTGAGAAAAATTAGGAAGCAGTAAAATCACTTCCTGTTAAATTGGTTTTACTTGCTGCCCAAGGTCCAACAAACTGCACGTCCTAATTCTAAGGATATTGTGGCTTAGTGGAGATTGAGGCAACGACTGTTTTAACTTCCTCTATTTTTTATAATTAAATTGGTTTTTAGTTGAGAAATATACTTGAGCATTACAATCTTTAAGGTTTCGAAAAGAGTCATAATCCACTTAAGTCCTTGAGTGTCTTAGAACTTAGCATTTAGATTTTAATCTTGAGTTGTATTGGGATAGAGTTTGGGTAAACTCTAAGAGTGTATATTTCTTTGAGTGAAGCAAGGAGAAAGAGAGAGTTTAGAGAGATCAACTGGTTGAGGGATCAGTTGAAAGGTACTTAAATTCGTTGAGGAACTTGAGTGTAGAGTCTTAAGTTGTAATAGGTTGTTCGCCCTATTATTATTAAGAGTTGAGTTTAAAATCCCTTGTGGTCGTGGTTTTTCTTCTTGATTAGGGCTAAGAAGTTTTCCACGTAAAATCTCTCTTTGCACTTTAAGTTTTTGTTTGAGTTTCTGTACTAATTCCCCAAAAATTACCCTAGTTCCTCTACAATACAATTCACCCCCCCTCTTGTATTGTTCTTTCGAGTCAACAACATGCTTCAAACTTATATCAAGATTTCATGACAAAGGGTTCCTAAGGGAAGGATTATTTAGCTATATATTTGTGACGTGGGTGAAAGTGACACTACGGTTAGGCCGGAATGTCTAAAGTTGTGGAAAAATTACATTGAGAAGAGTCAAATGATGGTGACTCTTAGGCTGGGTAGGCTGATGATGTAGGGATCAAGCCCCCACGTCTAGCTCTAAATGGATAGGGATGAGCATTATAGATCCCTTGATATGATCATGATGAATGAGTGTGAATGCATTTTTATTACGGCCGCACCCTAACTTGAGGTTGCCTACGTATCCGTTAGGAATCAGGCCGAACGTAGCTGTAGCCGAATCTCGCACAAGTATGTGTATACCTCAAAGAGATCTTTTGAAGGGTTTGTAACGGGGTTAGGCTAAAGGTTGAAGAAGAAAAGATAAAAGCTCAAGACCCTAATATAAGCCCCGAAGGTGTGCAACCTTGCTTTTGAATCTGTGTATTTTTATGCATGAGGTTCTCTCACTTTTGAACTCTCTTTTGTTTATTTTTCTTACTCTCTCTTTTTCCTTTTTGCATTTTCTTCATATTCAAATCCATTTTTTTAAGTGTGGGCAATCCCGATCATGCGGTCTATCATTCACTTAGCATTCACGTTTCTCAGGCACCGTACTGAGCACTCGAAGAAAGACGCAATCTGAGACGTGTTCATATCAAAGACATTGGAACACTTTCCCTTTTGCACACTTTTATTGTTATTTGCTTTTTTTAAAACTTTGAAACTTTGGTAAAAATTACTCCAGCTTTTCATTGAATTTTGAAAATAGTATAAATTACACATCGTCCCATCCCAAGGTTAGGTAGATGTGGGTGGAAAAAGAAAGATCAATCGTTAGACGAGGCTCAAAGTAGTTTATCAAGAAAGGAATTGATGGAAGGTGGATTCTAGGTTGTTGGAAACTAAAATTCCTCCAATTAATCTAAATTTATGACCAAACCTACACTTAGTAATAGGGCAAGTTCGGGTTGAACCACTAGGAATGGGGGGAAGTTTACAACGGCCAATGTCAAGCTACTTCAAAAGGTGAGATGGTGGTGTAGGTTATCTAATTCAACTAATCAAACCAAGTAAATCAATATATCAAGACATTAAGGATTTAGGATCCACATGTACTTGCAATGGACACACACTAATCAGGTTGGAGATTGATTAATTCGAGTATTACAAGGGAAGATAGACAATGCAATCAAAAGAGCTCGACAAGCTATCTCCTAGAGGTCTAGCTAGCGCCAACTACGAAAGACTCTAACTAGGAACGTCACTAACCAAGCTCAATCGACAAATGCGAGCTACAAATCAATTGTCCGTATCAAAGTAGACTCACAATGCAATCTAGTATGACAATTAAAGTTAGCTACTCTTTGACCAATCACACACATGCACAAAATCAATCAACCAATTTTATCTCAATGCTAAATTAATCAAAAACCCCCAATTAGCTATGATCCATCACTCAAACATGCTTCACCACATCCCTAGAAAGTAAACTACTCACAATCCATGGAAGAAGTCAAGATCTAAACCAAGCAATTCAACAAATTCATCATCATCATTTCAATCAAACAAATTCAATCAACTAATCAATAAACTTGAACAATCAACAAAACAATTGAAATCAAAAGCTAAAGATTGCATTAAAGTAAAAGAAATCCTTACAAACTTTGATGAAATCAAAGGAAATGTGCTTAGAATCATCAATCATCAACCATGAGTTTCTCTCTCTAAAATATGATCTAAACTATTCTCCCATTCTTCTCTAATGAAAATCTCTAATCTCCCAAAAATTCTCTAATCTGAAAATTCTCTCTCTAAAAATAGAAGAAAAATCTATATATAGTAAAGCTAACAAAGAGAAGTTGGTTAGATCGTCCAATAATAGACCAGTACAGGCGCAGCCTTCTTCAAGAAGATGTGCGGCCGCGTAAAAGAGGGTACAGAACAGGAAGAGAAACAGGCACGGCCGCGCCAAAGCACCGCGCGCCCGCGTCACCACACTGCGCGGCCGCGCCATTGTCGCGCGCGCCCGTACCTCGGAGCAGGGCAGCTCTCTTCCCCTTCAACTTGACGCTCCTCGTGCGCTAAACTTGGTGTGCTTGATGAACACGGAGCATGGCAGATTCTAAACACCTTGACGGTGGGTTCAACACCAAAATTGGTGCCCCCACGGCTTGAATGCACGGCCTAAGGAAACTTGGAACTTGCACATCTCCATACTTGGGCTTCAAATGGAAGACACTAAGTATCCTAATAAATGCAAAACCCGGGAAGAAACCTCGGGAATCCTTGGACAACGATCTTAACCTGAAAATGAAAGAAAACAAACAAATAAAAGGGAAAAAGACAAAATAAACTAAGAAATACACAAAAATGGAAAATCAACTAAGGAAAGTGCAAACTAAAGAAATAAAGAGCAAAACTAAGGAAAAAGGAATGAAAAGAGCTATAAAAGCAATCTAAAATCACCCTAAAAAGAACAAATGAGTGCCATAAATTGCACTCATCAAATTCCCCCAAGCTAAACTTTTGCTCGTCCTCGAGCAAAACCAAGCAAGTAATAAAGGGATGAAAGACTTATTCAAAAAGGAAAAACATGAGGTGAGAATATACACTAAGACTCACTATCGTAGGAATCACGGTTGTTTTTAGCTACAACAAGCCCTTTAAACCCCAAAGTCGCTTATGAGGATGAGTGAGGTCTCGTAAAGGTTTCCTAAGAGCTTAACCCATAACTCTCAACAAACAAACATGAGGCAAATCACAAAAGTAAAAGAAATTAAAAGAAAAGTAAAATCAAAACCTTTACGAATTGGACTTTACAAAATGACTACACTTCAAATGAATAAACAACTTTCTTAAGCAAATAAGGGTATGCACGTTCCAAGATATCCGAGGTTGATTGAAACATAGAATATGCTAAGCGTAGAGAACTTGTAATCACAATCCACCTTCATCCCATTCAATCTTACCGCGTTCTCCCTGCTAGTCTCAAATGTCCCTCTAGTGAGCATCTCAATAGTTCCTCGAAGGAACCGGAAAAGAACATATTTTAGGCTACTCGACGTCTTGACTATGTGGTCCCTCTCCGTAGGCTATAACTCATAATTCCCTCCCCGGATATGTGACTCAACCTCTAGGTCAAAAGGACTTTCAAAGGTTGTAACGTAAGGGCAAAAAGGGTGAGGGTAGGCTTTAAATTTAGAATTTGGTGGCATTCCTAATAGTGAAGTAAAGGGTGATCAAGCCTTCTCCTCATAACTAAGTAATCACCAAACAAAAACAAACTAACACCCTCAAGCTTATTGAAAGCTATACTCACAATCATATATACAAAAAGCGTAAACTCTTCTCTCGCAAGCTTAAATGAAGCATTGTCCTCAATGCTTAAAAGGGAGAAAAGATTCACATCAAAATATTTTTGCATTTTCTCATTTTTCACTTTTATATTTTTTTGCATTTTCCAAATTCATAACAATTGTCCTCGCCTATTTTAACTATGGACGGCTTTTTCAATTTTGCAATTGAATGTCCTTGCCTTTTTTAACTATGGACGGCTTTTTCATTTATTCACTTGCCATTATTCACAAAATATAAAAAATATAAGCTTTCTTACAAATAAGAACCAATACCCAAACTCATATACCACAATCTCCAATAACATGATCATTTGCTTCACAAAAACCAAAAATGGAACAAAAATGAAACAAAAGGCTCAAAATACTAAAGATGTGGCTTGAAAAAAAGGGAAAAAGGCTCAAATGGTTAGCAAGAAGACAAATGTAAACCCAAAAACCAAAAATAATGAAGACTTTCCTAGAAAAGAAAAATTACCACCCCGAAAACATGCCTTTGTCCTCCCTAGATGGTTCGGTCTCGGTCTTGAGAATTATGAGTCAAGATTCTAGATTAGGTCCGCAATAGTCAAGGATACATGCCGCTCATGCAAGTAAGTGTAAAAGGCTTGAAAAATTGTAAACCTCACATGGATGTAGCAAAAACTCACTATTAGCGTCAAATTGACTATAGGAAGCAACTACCAAACATACCACAAACAAGTATAATCGAGTTTCATGATCCCCCTAGTTCTTAGACATGCTACCTTAACATACGCCATCCTAGAATCAACTAAGCATATTCTCAAACCGTGTGTACCACTACCAATTAGGAAGATGTTCATTCAAAAGAAAAAGTCCGTTGGTATATAGTCCAATTCACAAGAAAGATAACAAAAAGAAAAATAAAGCCTCAAAAACTTTAAACAAACCAAAAGCAAAAAGAAAGAGAAGAAAAGAAAAGAAAAGAAAAGAAAAGAAAGAAAAGTAAAGAAAAATAAAGAAAAGAAGAAAGCAAAGATAAAGGAAGAGTAGGAAAATAAAGAAAGGAACAAAGATGCAAGTATAACACGTAATTCCCAATCGTCATACAAGTGATCAATTTGACAACATCGCCAATGATCCCAAACACTCTAAGGTGTTACAAGCATACATCCTCGAACCGTTCAACTTCTCCTAAAACTAATCCTAATCTATGCATCCAAGAAAAGTAAAGAAATAAAAGAAAGAAAATAAGAAGGATCTCACCGGGCTTCCAAGCAATGCGAATAAAAATAAGGCAAAAGATCACCACCTTCATTAAGCTCCAAGAAACAATAGCATCATCATCAAAGCCAAGAGAGAAGAAAAATAGAAAATAGAGCTATAAACAAAGAAAACAGTTAGTAACTTCAACACAAAATAAAAGAAAGAGAAACTAAATAAAAAGAAACTACAAAGCAAAAATCAAGGTAAACTACCAAAAAGTAAGAATAAGCAAACTAAACTAAAGGAACTATACACTAAACTAGCAACTAATCACTTAAACTACAAGATTTGGATTTAAGGGATTTAGATTCAAGGGTTTTGGATAAAAGGGCTTTGGATTCATAGGAGCAAACAACATGCAGCATCATCATCATAGAAACCATCACAACAACAACATTATCAAAAGAGAAAGAAAAGACATGGAAAGCTCACAAAAACAACAATAAAACACCATCAATAATAGACCAAGGTATGCAATTATCCAACATCAAGGCAAAAAGTAGACAAGGCAATGCACAACAACAATATTGGCCACCGTGACAAACCCCTAATAAAATAAAGTTCCCCCAAGTTAAACATGAATACATCTCAACATCCCATCAATACAAAGCAATCATCACATAGAATAAGAGATGGAGGAAAAAGGCACAAAATAGGGGAACTAGCTACCACTCGGTCCGGCACTATCATGGTCATCCCCGTCATAAAAGAACCCGGATGGGGGATCATAAGGATCCCATCCCCCGGTGTAACCGAGTGGCCAACCATAGTCCCCCTTGAAGTTGTCTTGTTGCCAAGGGGCAAAGGGAGTATATTGCTCGGGTAAAGCGAGCGGTAGTGGATGATCGCGGTGAACATAGGGGTAGTTAGGATCACCCCTATAATCGCTCCCACCGGGAACACGGTAATCGTAGTTACAGTGCTCATCGGGGAATGAGCGAGTCACGATGTTGGACCCCTGGGGTCCTTGCCAGTATGGGTACCCGCTTGATGGTATAGGACCAAGTTGGGTCGGAAAGTATGGGTAGTTAACCGCGGGGGAGACCACTCCACGGTTAACACTCGCATCATATAAATGTTGTTGTTGGAGAAACATACCTTGTTGCATCTCCGAGATGCCTCTCATTAGGTGATAAATTGCCTCGAAGTCTTGGTCGTACATGCCTTCCAATCTAATTTGCATTCCCTTCATTTGTGCACTTAGAACATCCATATCAAGGTTAGCAAATTTGTGATGTTGTTATTCTTGATGTCGTTGTCGTGGTTGTCGTTGTTGTTTTTGTTGTTGTTGTAGATCTTCTTCTTCTTCATCTTCTTCTTCTCCCATCTCCTCATCATCATCACCATAGGGGAAGCGGTTAGTCAAGGGTACAT